>NC_135380.1:9464000-10084750 GCF_049243985.1 Paroedura picta | reverse complement strand
CAGAAGACGGGGAGAAGGGGGGGGGGATCCGTGCCATTGTTCATGCCTGGCATGAGTAACATCAGAGCATCGTTCCTATTGCATGGTGACAACTTCAAGAGCAGAACTGGCAATAAATATATTTCATTAGAGGAAGAAGTGGGGTGGGGGAGGGAGGAAACAACTTCCCTTTTCCTGCTGTGCTTGTCTGTTTGTTAATAATTTAAACTTGGCAATTTCTAAACCAAATTATGCGCTGCTTGGAGCAGCCATCCTCGGTGCCTTTCATGTCAAGGCAGAGATGCCAGGCGCGGTCGGGCTTTTTTAATTGTGACATTGGCATGCCGAATCGCTAAACATGCCGCCTCTGAGGAAATGACAGTGCAAAAGTTTCCGGGTGGAGCTTGCTTCGTCTTCAAGAGCGGGACCCTCCCGTACGTCGCCCGCACCTAGGGGGACAAAGATGGAGGGGGTCACAAAGGTTCTTCCAACCCTTGACAGACTGGCCAGCCACTCTATGTCAGGCTCCCCCTCCCCACCGTGAGGGGACTGACCATGGCCTGGTGCCCAGTTCCTAAGATTATCAGGTTTGGGCTGGGAAAGATTTTTGTTTGTTTGTTTTCCTTTCTTCCCTGTTTCCACCTTGGTAGCTACCAAGGCTGTGAGTGTGGAATAATGGTTTTAAATTGTACAACCCTTCCTCCAACCTCTCCCCAGTGAAACACATTTGCATCTTGCAGAGAGTAGACATCTCATCTGCTCCCAATCTGTCCTCTGATACTGGAGAATAGTCAGAGGAAAGGTGATGCATTTAACAGGCACAAGTCTCCAACCAAAGAAGCAAGAACCCTCATCCCCTTGTATTCTTTTTAATCTATTAGCTCCTCCTCTTCCTGTCTCTCAGAGGAAGTAGCAACTGCAACCTTCTACCAGGGTCAGATTAGCCATTAAGTCACCCGGGAAAGTTCTGTTAGGATCGTGGTGGTGGTGGGGATGCTGTTCTAGTAGGGCTGCCCAACCTCTGTGCAGCCCAGCGAACAAGCCAGTAGCCCCCACCCTACACCAAGCCTGTCCCTTCCCTTCTTCCCTCTGCCAAGGGGTGGGCTTTCCTGGGCCAGTTTGATGTAGTGGTTAAGAGTGCCGGAGAGCACTCAAATCCCCACTTGGGCCATGGAGACATGCTGGCCAGTCACCCCCTTTCAGCTCAGCCTGTACTGGGGATAAAAAGGAGGAGATAAATAAGAGATAATGTTTGCCACCCAGTCTGTCCCTGGCTGGCCACCCTCCTCAGCACCCTGAAAATGACAGGTGGGTGCTTCTCTTGAGGACCACTGCTGAAGGCACATTCTCCCAACGAATGACAGAGAACAACAGCAGCCAGAAGTCGGGGGGGGGGGGAGCGGTTCTTGCTGCAAGCATGCACATTATGCACCTGCCCTTTATGGAGAGTCACCAGTCAGCACTGGAACTCTGCCCCACATACAGAGGTCCCTGGGGGGTCCCAGGAGCTGCCTGGAATAATAGGGTGAAATGCATACATAGCAGTAATCTTCTAAGAACTGCCATTTCCCTCTAGGGGGCAGTGCATCTACATGAATGCACATGGAACTGCCTTATGCTGAGTCAGACCCTGGTTCCGTCCAGGTGAGTACTGTCCACTCAGACTGTCAGGGGCTCTAAGGAAGAGGTCTTTTCTATCACCATCTGCCTGGTCCTTTCAGCGGGAGATGGCGGGGATCGAACCTGGGACCTCCTGCAGGCCAAGCCGTTGCTCTTCCACTCAGCCATGGCCCCTCCCTGAGCTTTGCTTCAACCAAGGAAGAAATTATGGTTGCCTGATTGGTACCTTCTTAACCTGAGCAGAGGGTATCGTAATCTTTGTTTGCCAGGAGTATGTGAGGAGATTTGGTAGTATCTTCTTTGTCCCCCTTTTTATATGGATATAATGAAGAGATTTTTTTTTCTAATTGTGCTTTAATCCATTGTGTCATTAAACTAATGAGCATTAAAGAGGTTTTTAAATCACTGTCTGGAACCAAGAGGAGACTGGAAGCAACCCGGCAAAAGTCAGGGGAAAGTTATTCACTTGGAGCTGACTGGAAGAGAAAGCTGAGCCCTCGGGATTGACTACTGCATTTTACGCTGTGTGGGGCCCTGTCGGACGGCAGCACCGAAACCAACCAGTGGAGAGTAAAACTTTCAAAAGCAACAAAGAAAGAGAGAGGTAGTATAGTGGTTATTGTGCTGAAGTAGGACTTTGGAGACCAGGGTTCAAATCCACAGCCTGCTATGGAACTTACTGATCGACCTACTCTCTCTTTGCCTTGCCCACCTCGCAGGGGTGTTGAGGGGATAAAGTGAAAGTGAGGGAAATCATGGAATCACCTTTGTGCTCTAGGATCAAAATGTATTATAGACAGACTGAAACTACAGGCGCCAAACACCGGGATAGGAGATTGTTCCGCTCCATATGGTGGGAGTTGCCCTGATTTCCAGTAAAAGAAAGGCTTTCTGTTAATGCTTCCACCATTCTTCATTATCTGCCTAGTCCTCTTTTTATCATCCCCTTCTCACCCTTCCCTGCAAAACAGTCAGAATGGCAAGCTTTGTTCTCCAAACCTCCTTTTATATTCACAACCACCCTGTGAGGTAGGTTAAACCAAAAGATGGTGACTGGCTCAAGGTCAACTAGCATGGCTGATAGATGAAATTCGAACCCAGATCATCCATACCCTAGTCCAGCACTCTAGCCACTACACCACGCTGACTCTCTGGTGCTTTTACGGCAGGGTTTCCCAAGATGCTTTGTCACCTGTTGGTTCCTCATGGTGTCCAACAAGCTTTTCTGAAAGTGGGCAGGACCACTGTGAGGCAGGGAATATTTTTATTGGCTGGCCTCCTGCCAATGAAAAGGGTTCTCCACTGGAGGAGAAGGGTGACTGGTAAGCATCTGGACTTCCTTTTGTCCAGGAGTCACCAACCATTTTGAGCTTGTGGGGCACCTTAGGAATTCTGACACAGTGTGGTGGGCACATACACATACATGTGCACACATACCTCAGGGGAGAAGCACGGGAGATATGTATTATAACCAACACCGGTGGTAGCTGCCATCAAAGCAGTGTTATTGTAATTTGCACAGCATATCTGATCTTCAGTGGCCAATCAGAAGACCTTCTGGCCAGGAGCCCTGCCCAGACCCACCCATTTTGTAAAGACAAATGGCAGGTGCCACAAATGACATCAGCAGGTGCCATATTCGGGATCCTCACTTTAATCTGAATATAGTTTCATTCCCCCATTAAGACTACCTTCCTCTCAAGAGCTGTGAGAAGGAAAGTATTCCATTTGGCTTTCCGCCTCCTGAGGCAGCCATTTTGAGTTTGGCTCCACCTCCTGGGGTAGCCATTTTCCAGTGATGCACACTACCCCCTCTCAGCATCCCAAAAGTGCCCACAGGCCGAAAAGAGATTGGGGACCAATGTCCAGTTCTAAATGGGGCATCTGAAAATTTGTACTCACTGGACATAAAAAGAAGAATCTCACCCTTTCTCCATGTAAACCAAAAGATTTCTGGCACATCCCTTGCACTTTTTTTTTTGGTGCGCAGTCTCATTTTTGGTCTTCCTCCACCAGCCACAAACTGAGAGTTAATTCAAAGAAGAGCATTCCCTAATGGCTCCTTCTCATGCTGAATATTTACCGACATCTCCGACTCCTCTGGCACCACCATTTGCAATTTGTCCATAAGAGCGTATAAATAAATATGGAATACCTTTTAATATGATTACCTGAACTGACACTCTGCATTTAAAGAGGGGGAAATCAATGCGGCATTGAGAGATCTCTCCGCTCAATTGGCAGCACTGCCTGGTGATCTCCCCCCCCCCCTTCCTCTTGAACTAGCGGAATAAAAAAAAAACCCTAAACTAAAAGCTGCATTAGTTTTTAATTAAGACTCCGGCATTATCAGGCTTTACAAGACAGTGCCAATGCACAGATGAATTACCATTTAATTAAGCTTTCCAAGAAACTTTTGAAGACTTCAGATTAAATATGGACTCTGATTTCTTGCAGCTCTCCCTCTCTCCCTCTCTCTTTTTCTCTCTTTCCCCCCTGTCGCTTTTGCAAAACACACACATACACGCTTGTAATTGTTTTTGGCATGCTTGCAAAATAACGAGGAAAAGTTGTTATCTGGGAGATGATGGGATGGGATGCGTTCTTCCTGCACGGTTGTTGGAATCAGCGAGTTCGTACCGAGCCAGGGGCCCTTTGATAAACATTTCGTATTCCAAAAGGAACTGGATTAGAAGCTGAAACAGCATGGATGTTCCTTGACTCAGGAACCCGACCCATCATTAGTGGGGGACGAATCCAGTGATGGGGAGGATGAGGCAGAAGGCAGCTGCAGACATGGGAGAGCCAGTCTGGGGTAGAAGTGATCGTGTCTGACCAGAATCTGGGACACGAAGGTTGGAATCCCCACTCTGCCCTGGCCACTCATGGGTTGACTTTGGGCCAAATACATCCTCTCAGGCCAACTCACATAACAGGGTTGTCGTGTCCGCGAAATGGAGGAGGGTAGGATGATGGAACGAAGATCATGGCATCCGGCCCTCTCAATTCCTGGCAAATAGATGGGGAAGAAATGGAGGTAGTGACAGATTTTATTTTCCTGGGCTCCAAGATCACTGCAGATGGGGACTGCAGCAAAGAAATTAAAAGACGTTTGCTCCTGGGAAGGAAAGCTATGGCAAATCTAGACAGCATCCTAAAAAGCAGAGACATCACCCTGCCAACAAAAGTGCGTCTAGTCAAGGCTATGGTATTCCCAGTTGCAATGTATGGCTGTGAAAGTTGGACCATAAGGAAGGTCGAGCGTCAAAGAATTGAGGCTTTTGAACTCTGGTGCTGGAGAAGACTCTTGCAAGTCCCTTGGACTGTAAGGAGAACAAACCGGTCAGTCCTAGAGGAGATCAGCCCTGACTGCTCCTTAGAAGGCCAGATCCTGAAGATGAAACTCTAATACTTTGGCCACCTCATGAGAAGGAAGGACTCCCTGGAGGAGCCTAATGCTGGGAGTGATCGAGGGCAAAAGAAGAAGGGGACGACAGAGAATGAGGTGGATGGATGGAGTCACTGAAGCAGTAGGTGCAAACTTAAATGGACTCTGGGGAATGGTAGACGACAGGAAGGCTGGAGGATCATTGTCCATGGGGTCGCGATGGGTAGGACACGACTTCGCACCTAACAACAACAACAGGATGATGTTAGCTGCTTGCATCCATTTTGTAGAGAACGGTGTGGGGAGGGGGAGAAAGAAACAAACATAGCCACAATACCCATGCAGTATAGTGATCAGTCAAGGAATGAGGAGATCTGAGTTCTAAACCCCTCTCAGCCCAAAAGCTCATAAGAAGTCCTTGTCCTCTGGGACTGCCAAAAGTTGGCTGCAATTTTGTGGCATTTTCCACCATCGCCTTTGAAACTTTGCCTTGATCTAGAGAGGCGACAGAGATGCAGTGGCTTTTCATGCATTTCAAGGCAACAACATTTAGTACCAATAGTAAGCTCAGTGGGAGCTATGGGTAATCATAATGTGCATGTCACATGCTTGCTTCCCACAAGGGCTGGGACAGGACTCTACCCCAATTAGAATTCTAGCCATGGTTTCTTGTTGGGTTAAATGTATTTCCAATACCTTTGGGGAGGGTTCCAGGGCTTTCCCAGATCTGGCATGGTAGGTGGTCAAAGCGCCACCAGGACATCCCCAGGGGGTTCTACGTTCACCTCTTAACCTTCCAAAAGGAGAGTGGGGATGCCCTCAGTCAGTGGTTTGGAGGAATTACAGCCCACCATCATGACATGGTCTCTTCATGTCAAACTTCAAAGCCCAGCAGAGTCTCTAGCATCGCAGTTGCCCATTCCAAGTTTGGCGAGAGCCATTTTGGTGTAGTGGTTAAGAGTGCAGACTTCTAATCTGGCATGCCGGGTTCGATTCTGCACTGCCCCACATGCAGCCAGCTGGGTGACCTCGGGCTCACCATGACTCTGATAAAACTGTTCTGACTGAGCAGTAATATCAGGGCTCTCTCAGCCTCACCTACATCCCAGGGTGTCTGTTGTGGGGAGAGGAATGGGAAGGTGATTGTAAGCCGCTTTGAGCCTCCTTTGGGTAGGGAAAAGCGGCATATAAGAACCAACTCTTCTTCTTCTTCAAGTCTTCTTGGAGGAGTGGCAGAAGAAAGCAACCCCTTTTGGGGACAGTGTCACTTCGGAAAAGCTGGATCGTAGGCCAAATGATACTGCCAAATGATCTTGTTTAAAATATGCCTCTCACACACCTGGATGGAAGATATCCTGGAAGGAGGCACACCAGGAAGTGTTTTGATGGCGGAATTCTAACCAGAGGTGAATGGACCAAGTTGCATGTCTGTGTGTGAGGAGGAAATCTACACTGGAAACGACATGCCAGGTGGGAGGAACTTTCAACCAAAGAGCAAGCTGGAAAGCTCCCGGCAATAGAGCTGCCGCACCATCCTTCGCCCCCTGCCCAGATACAGAGGCTCAAGATGGGATTTGGAAAGAGAAATCCCTGCATATTGCTTGCATTTAATGTCTTTCTTCTACCTGCCTGCCCTTCTGTCTCGTTTGCATTGAGATTCAGCCTGGGACAGAAAAAGGAGCTTGGAGAGAATTACATTAGCTTTCCCCTGGGTACAAAGCAGTGTGTGGTAAACCTCCAAGATATTGAATGGATAGCACCGCGCTCTCTGTGCAGTCTATAATATCTTCTGTCCCCCAGGCAGTTCCCTGATGTGGGTTTTTGAATGCCAAGGTTTCCCCTCCCCCCCCCCTCCATTTTGGTGCTTTGATATAAATGCCTCTTACATTTTCCTTTTTCCTTTTATTCTATTTTATTTAAAGCAGGGTTTCTTTTTCATCCTGGTGGTGAAATCCGTTTTTTAAAAAATTGGCATTATTAGTAAATGAAAAGGTATTTGATCTGCCAAATGCAAAGCAGAAAAGCGGAGAAGCAAGAAAACGAACGCGGTCCGTCATGGCAGGTCACTCCTTCCTTTATATGTTCTGTGACCTCAGGCGAGGCGGCCGGATCCACATGATGCGCTTTGCCTCGACTCCCCATTGTCCTGGCTCTCTAGCCACTGGTTATGCTATCGGTGAGCAGCAAGGAATGTGGATGGAATATTCGTGCTGCTCAAAAACAGCCCAAAGCCTTGAAATGCCTTTCTCTCTTTTTTTAACAGTAACAACGTGAAACCGCGTGCAAGCTTCGGAGTATTACAGAAACCTTCAGCAGCCCAAACAGGCAAAGGAAGGGAGGGAGGGAGGGAGAGGGTAAACACATGGTCTTAAGGTCATTGTCTTAGAATGATAGAATCATAGAGTTGGAAGGGGCCATAGAGGCCATCTAGTCCAACCCCCTGCTCAACGCAGGATCAGCCCAAGGCATCCAAGAAAAGTGTGTATCCAACCTTTGCTTGAAGACTGCCAGTGAGGGGAAGCTCACCACCTCCTTAGGCAGGCTATTCCAGTCTTAAGGCCTCCTGTCTGCATCTCGGGTAGAATTTTTAAAAAGTGGTTAATGCAATGTCTCTCTGACACCAGACTGAATTAAAAGCAAAGTTACAGTATCGGAGAATGGTTTTAGAGGATGTGGTAGGGAAAGGGTTCTTATTATTTTATTATTTATTAGCTTTTTTATACCACCCTCCCATGGATAAATTATGGATAAATTATTTGGATTATTATTATGGATGGTGGCCTGTACTATTGTATTTAGTTTGCTGAAATGAGGATCCCACCGTGTGATTTCTGCATTGTTTAATGCGGGGGTAGTTAAACTGCGGCCCTCCGTATGTCCATGGACTACAATTCCCATGAGCCCCTGCCAGCGCTGGCAGGGGCTCATGGGAAATGTAGTCCATGGACATTTGGAGGGCCACAGTTTGACTACTCCTGGTTTAATGTGTCACGTAAATTCTTGTGCGTCTCTTCAGTTCTGGTTTTAGATTTGTGGTTGGTTCTACAGTCCTCATCCCATTGCATTGCTCAGTCAACGTCCCATACATCGATTGTATTGACTCGCTCTGTGTAATCTTCCTTGAGCCCAAGTGAGAAAGGCAGACTAAACACAATGTCAATAAATAAATACATTGCAAAGATCCATCTCCCTTGCATAGGTGTTTTGTCACAGAAATGGCTGATAAAGGCCCTTCCTTTAGTTTTAAATAAGAAGCAATTTATAGGCTGCATTTACTGCTCCCCACCCTTGGTACAATTAACTTTGGGGTGTCACCAATACGTTCATGTCTTCAGATTGATATAATCTTCTAGAGCAGGGGTGGCCAAACTGTGGCTTTCCAGATGTCCATGAACTACATTTCCCATGAGCCCCTGCCAACATGTTGCTAGCAATTCTAGAGCAACTCACGAGATGGTGCCTACCAACATAATGGGCTTGGGACCATCACCTGTGATTCTATTGTAGATGAACAGATTTCCCCAGTTCTCTTCCTCCTCCTTTTTTTTAAATGAATTATTTTTTTAATGTAACTTGGTGAATTTCTCAAACATATTCCCAAAATAGGATTGTGCATATTTTGTTGTTGCTCTGGATTCCTTCTTCTGCAAATTTTCATCTTCTTTCCCCTCTGCATTCGTGATGGGTATGTTGGGGAAGGAAACACTACAAAAAAGCAACCTTGTCTCCAGATTCTTTTTGTGTAGTGTTTCACTGCTGCACACATGCGCTCTTTTGCAGAAGCAGATTGGCCAAAGAAGGGCTGACATGGGAGCAAAACTTGGGGAGAAATTCAGATGAGGAGAGATTTGAAAGCATCTCTATATTCCAGAAATACTCAGAATGCTTTGGTTCAATCAGAAAGTTCCCTATACTGCATAATCCATTTAACTCCTTTTTTTTTTTACACAGAGAAAGATTAAAATGTAGAATTTTCTGCCGGATGATGTTTGATGTTCACAGTAATAAATAACTTTAAAAATGGATGAGATAGATTCAGGAAGGATAGGTCCATCCATGGCTACTAATCATGATCAAGTAAAGAAACTTCCTTGAAAAGTCATCATAGTCATCAGGACTTGTGTCCTCTAACTCTCAGTGCAGAACACTTCTGGATGTGGCCTGTCCAGATGATATTTTCTCAATATGTAGTGGACGGTGGCAGTGAGGTTAAAAACAAATTAAGTAAGCACCTTAAACCATGCTCCCAAACCTTGTACGATGCTTCCTTGGGAGACAAATTTCAAGTGGAAAACAGTCCCCACAAGTCTGAAAGAAAATATATTGCATACTAGAATATACGAGACTTAGTTTAGAACCCCCCCCCCTCCCTCAACCCTTAATGGGCATATTAAAAGCTTATGGCATGGAAAATATAAACATTAATATATCTCTCTATCTAGCAGAAAGTCTCTCCCCAAGAAATTAAAAGTAGGAATCCTGAGCAACGGCTGTCTCAGCGATCCCCTGAGGGTATTGACCAAGCTGTTGAGGAAGTCTTTTCTGTTGTGTCAAAAAAAAAAGAAAAGAAAAGAAAGGAGAAAAAAAAGAAAAAAGAAAGCAAATCCAATAAATATGGAACTCATCCATGCTGGAGTACCTATTCAGCCCTCCTGGGGGACCATGTATCAGCTTCTCCCCGCTCCCAACCGTTGGCCCTTCTCAGCTTAGGGCTTGAACATGAATTGCAACCGCCTTGCCTAATGAATGCAATTTACCTGCTCCTTCCTCCTCTCACTCCCCAGAACGGCACAGCCGGACTCCTGGGGCCAATTTCCCTCCATTACATTCAGCCGAGCTGAGAGCTGCCACTGCCGGGACTAGATAAACACCGGCAGGTCTTTTCATATTGTATTTGTCGAATGAGCGAGAAATAAATTGAGTCCTAACCACGCAAATGAACAACGAGTTGGTATTTTGGTTTATCATAATATATCAACTCTCTCTCTCTCTCTGTCTCTCTCTCTCTCTCTCTCTCTCTCTCTCTCTCTCTGTCTCTCTCTCTCTCTGTCTCTCTCTCTGTCTCTCTCTCTCTCTTTCTCTCTCTCTCTCCTCTCTCTCTCATATTCAAGGGGACGTCACAGTGCCTTCCGCACGGCAGGATTTCCCGAGCCAGTTTGGGAGTTCTGAGCGTATTAAAAGGAACGCCGAACGTTAAGAGTGTGCAGCGGCCTCCTACCCTCCCTCGCCGAGTCTTGTTAACATATTTCCGCTGCTTCATTGTTACCGACTCTTTGATTGCACAAGAAGTCCCCTGGCTTGCCGATTCATTATTGGAAGGGAAAAAAAATATGGGGAAAAATTGAACATCATCTGCTTAGAGAGAGAAGCTGTCTGTAGAATTAAAATCCAGCGTGGCTTTAAGATATCCAAAATCCAAAGCAGGGCGAGAATTGGATGGATTTTCGATGCTCTGGGCAAAACATGCAGCCGCTTGTCCCTTGCATCTCCTCCATTGGGCTTTTTTGGCTGCTGGATGTTCCTGTCATTTTGTTGACCTCCCCCCCCCTCCATGTCTTTCATTTTGTGACTTCATGGACTCTGGCCCTTTGTTGCGTTTTTTCCTCTTGCATTCAACATACTCAGCATCTTGGGGCCTATTCCTGTGTAGCACTTCCTTCGAGGCCCTCTGAATATCACAGCAAGGGGTTGGTTGAGAAGCCAAAGAGACAATGCAGTTGGCAGTGCTTGGAGGGCAATGAAACCATTTGGGGATAGCTTTTGCCAAACTGATTAAGTTTGTGAGCTGTGGGTTGGAGAGACCTCGATTTAAATCCTTCTTCAGCCACACAAATTCATCCCATGGCCAAAGAACGTAAGGGACCTTCTGGGTCAGACCAATGGTCCACCAAGTCTAGTGTCATGTTCCACACAGCAGACCCTGGAGAGCTAACCAACAGAGGTCATAACCTTCCCCTGATGTTGCCTCCTGGCACTGGTATTCAGAGGTTTACTGTCTCTGAATATGAAGGTTCCTTGAGTCAACCATAGACCGTTTTGATAGTAGCCTGTCCTCTATGAATCTATTTGACCTTGTCTCTCAGCCTGTTCCCCTATTTGTAATGTGAGAACAAGAATGTTAACATTCCAGTTACATTAATTTGAGGCATTTCTCTGTCAGTCTAAGAAATGGAACATGAGTCTCCATGAGTGTAGGACTGGGTCAGATTCTCCGATCATTCAACGGCAGTACAGGGCATACGGTTGGAGTTTGCCCACTTGATCTTTATATACATAAAGAATCAACCATAACAGTTTCTAGATAATTTCCGTTTTTAATATCTTCTTCAGTGGCTGAGTCTTTTAATATAAGGTTGCTGTAACAATAGTGAAAGTTAGTCAGTATGGAAAAATCCTACAGTATTTCCTTATATTAGTGTTTTAACAATGTCAGTTGGCCATTGGCTCAAAGGTATTGGAGAACGTTAGTCTTTGAATGTTGGTAATTGACTAACGTTATGGTTGATTCTTTATGGATATAACAAAATGTATTAAAATTGATAATACATTTTGTTATATCCATAAAGAATCAACCATAACGTTAGTCAATTACCAATGTATTAAAATTGATTCCATCCTTCCGAGGTCGGTAAAATGAGTACCCAGCTTGCTGGGGGGTAAACGGTAATGACTGGGGAAGGCACTGGCAAACCACCCCGTATTGAGTCTGCCATGAAAACGCTAGAGGGCGTCACCCCAAGGGTCAGACATGACTCGGTGCTTGCACAGGGGATACCTTTACCTTTACCTTTACTTATTAAAATTGAATATTTATTGTTAGAACAAGAATATTGCCTTGGGTAGGTTCCTTGTTTTTCTGTTGCTCTTGAGGTCTCCGGCAGGAGTCTTCCGCATCACGTACTGCCTGGGTCGTCAACCTGTGGTCCTCCAGATGTCCATGGACTACAATTCCCGTGAGCCCCTGCCAGCATTTGCTGGCAGGGGCTCATGAGAATTGTAGTCCATGGACATCTGGAGGACCACAGGTTGACTACCCCTGACCTACTGTCTGGTCCTTTTATCTGGAGATGCCAGGATTCAAGACCTAGGACCTTCTGCATGCCTAGAAGAGGCTCTTCTGCTGCCTCTCCACACTCCTCATCATGCCCCCAATTTATCAATGATCCAATCAGCTACTCTCTGACTGTTCACAGCTGCACCCTTAGCACAAGACCACACACGTACAGTCAGCTGTCATGGCTGTGCATTGTCTCGCATCACCCAATTGTGCTTTACCATCTTACGGGCTGCACAAAAATACTGATTTGCCCAACAACCGAATCCCAGAATTCAATCTATCACAAGTTCTAATGTGCTGGAAAACAAATGTGTTTTAAAGGGAACTTAATCTTTCACTTCTCCCGCTAATGATTTTCAGTTATCGCTGCCAATCCACACAGTTCAGCTGAGTTTTCAGGTGTGCACAGTTCTGCATGCGGAAGGTCCCAGGTCCCAGTTTAAGAAGAGGTGATTTGAAAGACCTCTGCTCAAGATCTTGGGAAGCTGATGTCAGTCTGAGACAACAATGCTAACATTGATGGACCCTTGGTTGGTTCAGTTCCACGGATGTGCTCATGTCTGCCAGGTTTGTTAATCATAGAATCCTAGATTTGGAAGGGGACATAGAGGCCATCTGGTCCAACCCCCTGCTCAATGCAGGATCAGCCTCAAGCATCCATGATAGGTAGCTGTCCAGCCACTAAAAGACCACTGGTGAGGGGAAGCTTGCCACCTCCTGAAGCAGCCAATTCCACTACTGAGCTACTCTGTGAAATCCCCCCTCCCAATATCTAGCTGGTACCATTCTATGCATAGTTTAAATCCATTAGTATGGGTCCTATCCTTTGCTGCCAACAGAAACCATCCCCTGCCATCCTCATCCTCTTCTATGTAACAACCTTTCAAATACCTAAAGAGAACCATCCAGTCCCCTCACAACCTCCTCTTCTCCAGACTGAACGTTCCCGAGTCCCTCAGCCTTTCCTCACAGGGCTTGGTTCCCAGTCGCTGGACCAACCTCATTGCCCTCCTCTGCGCCCTCTCCATTTTGTCCAGTTCCTTTTTGCAGTGAGGCATAAAGTAGTCCCATGAGGCCTTCTGCAGGACTGATGGGAATCCAACAGGCCCTCAAATTCAGGGAATCTTCCTTCTCTGAATGGACTCCCATAAAAGGATGGGAGAGTTCCACTTCTAGGGCAAAAGAATCCGACCCCAGAAAGCAGAGGCAGGATAATTGTTATGATATTACTGCTGTTACTGTTACCTGTTACCATGTGTTAATTCTTCCCTGTTTTCTGTAAACCACCCTGAGTCCTCGGGGAGGGCGGTATATAAAATGAATGAATGAATGAATGAATGAATGAATGAATGAATGAATGAGTAAGTAGGTAATTTGAGCACCCGAAAGATGCGCTATAAATGTTAAGCATTACTTCAGCTGACTCCGGCAACCTTTTCTTGAATTTGCAAGACTTGGCTGTCTCGAAATCTCAAGGTTTCTGCTGCAGCTGAGACGAAATAAATGATTCACATTGTCACCAAGAAGTCTGCCTAGACCATGGAGACCAAAGCCCTGCAGGTTTACAGACAACAGTAACCAGATAATGGGCCGTGCAGGTGATGTTTCAGGCCTGAGCTTGCTCCGTTTCAGGTCACTCTTGGCTTGGCAGGAGATAAATCAACTGCCGATCCAAATGACCCGGTGCTTTCGAGCCTGGCAGGCTGCTTTGCAGGCCAAGGGGAGGCCTTCAGGCTTGGCCAGCTGAGCTTGGGCCTGCTGCTTTATCAAATACTTTGAAGCAAACCAGCAGGTGAAGAGGCTGTCAGTGGAATGTGTAAGTGAGCAGGTGGTAGGTATGACCCACTGCCTACACCAGGGGTAGTTTACCTGTGGTCCAGCATTTGCTGGCAGGGGCTCGTGGGAATTGTAGTCCATGAACATCTGGAGGACCACAGGTGTAAATTTCCTCTATCAGGCTCACCTGATTAGTCATTATAGCGGCACCAATGTTCCCTGCCGCAAGAGAGTGACTGTGTAGAAACAATGTGCCTGTTAGTTACTGACCTTGAAACCTGTATCATGAATTTCTGAAATGTCCAACACAGTCCATATCACAATGGACTACTGATTAAATTTGCAGATGACACCAAATGGGGAGGAGTAACAAACACCCCAGAAGATAGAGTTCCATGAGTTTTGAACAGGCTGGAAAAGTGTATCAACAAAGGCATCACAACAAAATCAGAAGATGTCATAGTCCTGATGTATACCACATTTATCAGACTGCACCTGGATTACGCTTTGCATTTTTGCAGGCCTTGTTGCAAAAAGGGCATGGACAAAATTCAGAGGGTGAAGAGAGTGATGAGGGTGGCCCGGGATCTGCAGACCAGGCCCTATAAGGAAAGGCTGAGGGACTTGGGAATGTTCAACCTGGAGAAGAGGAGGTTGAGAGGGGGCAGGATGGCTCTCTTTACGTATTTGAAAAGCTGTCACTTAATGGAGGGCAGGGAGCAGTTCTTGTTGGCAGCAAAGGACAGGACCCACAGTGATGGCTTTAAACTATATGTAGAACACCTAGATATCAGGGGGGGGGGAAATCTGCTGCCTAAGGGGGTGGTGAGCTCCCCCTCACTGGCAGTTTTCAAGCAGTATCTGGACAGATCCTTATCACGGATGCTTTAGGCTGATCCTGCATTGAGCAAGGGGTCAGACTAAATGGCCCATAGACCCCTTCCAACTCCATGATTCTATGGTAATGGGCTTGCAGCCTCGGCTGGTTCCTTGGACTCCAGCAAAGTGTTTTGCTCCTGGGAGGGGCAGTTGTGGATGGAGTTTGATCCCCTCCATCTGGATAAGTGCCTGGCTGCTTCCTCTCCTCCCTTTGATGGGCCTGTCATTCACACTTGGAAACAGGAGAGAAGAGAACTCTCAGCTGGAATTGGATCCGCGTTTGATTCCTTTGCTGCTTTGTTGAAGGGGAGACAGCCAGACTTCTCTCTATATGAGGGCAGCCAGGCAAGAACGAGCGAATTCTAAAAGGGCCAGGTAATTTGCAGCGCCATCGTCCTGCCGCACGGACTAAGACCCCCTGCGAAGCTTTCCTGGGGAGCCTGATGATGGGAAACACGGGTTGCAATCGCAGGTGATGAAATCTAAGCAGGGGCAGCGCGACAGGAGAAAACCGAACCATCCAAGCAGAGAGATGGATCTGAATTGTTGATCAGAGTCTTTGAGAACCTCTGGTTTTGTCTGGTTCTGACCCGATGGAATCTGAGCTAGGGGCTCCCAAGGAGCAGGGACTGTGGCTGGGGGAAGATTGGCAGTACCAGCATGTGGGGCCCAATATGCCAAAAACAACCGGGTATCCCGGTTGAAGAGAGATGTTGACAAACTGGAATGTGTCCAGAGGAGGGCAGCAAAGATGGTGAGGGGTTTGGAGGCCAAGACATATGAAGAAAGGTTGGGGGAGCTTGGTCTGTTTAGCCTGGAGAGGAGATGACTGAGAGGGGATCTGAGAACCATCTTCAAGTATTTAAAAGGCTGCCATGTGGAGGATGGAGCAGAGTTGTTCTCTCTTGCCCCAGAGGGACCTGAATGAATTCTTTTGAAATTAATTCAAAAGAAATTCCATCTAAACACCCAGAAGAAGTTCCTGACAGTTAGAGCGGTTTCTCAGTGGAACAGGCTTCCTCAGGAGGAGGTGGGTTCTCCATCTTTGGAAATTTTTAAACAAAGGCTGGATAGCCATCTGACAGAGAGTCTGATTCTGTGAAGGTAAACAGTTGGCAGGTTACAGTGGATGAGCGATTGGGATGTGAGTGTCCTGCAGGGGGTTGGACTAGATGACCCATGAGCTACCTTCCAACTCTATTATTCTATGATTCTATGATTCTAACATGAGGCATTTGTCCAGTGGGCCCTGAAAGATGTTGAGCTTCTGTACAAAATGGGGATACGGTGGTGCCATTGTGGTTTCTCAGATACAACTGTGCATGCATATTTTCCAACAGCTCCCATGTGAATCTGCACTCATCAAAAGTGCAGCAGAGAAGAAGGTGTGCTGTGATGTCACATGATGTAGGACAGGGGTGGGCAAACTGTGGCCCTCCAGATGTCCATGGACTACAATTCCCATGAGCCCCTGCCAGCATTCACTGGCAGGAGTTCATGGGAATTGTAATCCATGGACATCTGGAGGGCCACAGTTTGCCCACCTCTGATGTATAACATGTTCAGGTCCGGCCAATGCACGTGATCTCTCCAAATTAAAACAAAAACAAAAACACATACCACAAAACTATCCTCTAGCAGAAGAAGAGGAAGATGAGGGTTTGTGTGTGTGTGTGTGTGTGCCTTGCTTTTTACTACCCAAAGGAGTCTCAAAGTGGCTTACAGTTACCTGCCCTTCCTCACCCCACAACAGACATCTTGTGAGGGAGGTGAGGCTAAGAGACCTCTGAGAGAGAACCTTGACTGGCTCTGTGGAGGGGGACAGGGGAATCCAACCTGGGTCTCCAGATTACAGCCCCTCATTCTTAACCTGTACACCAAGCTACATGGGAAGCAGGTTCTAATGTTTGTTTTTGTTTATTGCATTTCTTTCTCCCATTCTTCCTGTAAATGCTTGAGGGTTGCGTGGTGTCACAGTTAGTGTCGTGCACTAGGATAAGGGTTCAGATCTCCGCTCTTCCAGCACTGATTAGCCCTGGACAAGTCAATTCTCTGTCAGTCTAACCTAGTCCACAGGATAGTTGAGAAATTAAAATGGGGAAGGGAGCACATGGATGCCTTTCTGGGCTTCTTGGGCCTCCTCTGATCTCTGTTAGTCCTGGATGTTGCCTACGGTTGCTAGATGGAGCCTGCGGCAGGCAACCAGCTGGAGATTTACCACTTGGGCCACCCTTGTCAATGACATCATGGCATTGCTGGTGATGCAGTGACCTTGCTGGCAAAGCAGCGATGTCACTTCCAGCATGACCCGGAAGTGACATCACCACAATGAGCAGCAAACTCGGTTTCTCCTCACCTCACCCCCCGCAGCATTCCCCCCCCCTGCTTTTCAGCTGAGTGGCAGAAGGTGCAGCTGGTGGTGGGTGGATCGCTCCCTTCCTGAATGTTGCCTAGTGGTGTGGAATAAGGGCCAAGAAGGGCCAAGAAGTCCCAGTGCCAGAGCAAGGATCATTCCACCCAAACAGATCCAGGTATAGGAGTCCTGGGTCAACATCTCAGTAGTGCAGAGGCCCAAAATAATTCCTGTGACCCCCGAGGCTGGCTTGGAAGCGCCCTTGAGCCATCATTCTGACACCAGGCACGCTTGTGGCCGATAGCATCTTGAGCTCCAGCCCCGGCTGCAGCTGCCTCGCAAACCTCTCCAGCATGTAAACACTTCTTATTATCGCTCCTGCCAAGCGGCCTTTAATGCCTGTCACTATAATCCCTTGCCCACATGATCGCCTTCAATCCCGCCAGTCGCCGACTCTTTATTCTGGCATGAGGATTGCACACACACACACACACACACACACACACCACAGCACCAGTCTTTGCCCATGACGTCTCCAAGCTGCAGAGATGAGCCCTTTGCAGGACCGGGAATCCCAGGGGGATCTTGCCCAGACACGGGAGTTATTCCTGGTTATCTCTGGATCTTTAACACACAAATGCAGAAATGTTGCTTTTCCTGGGACAGCAGTTTCAACACGTTTGAAAAGCCTCATCTGGGCTTAAATTGCACCCCCCCCAAAAAAAAAATCAGTAATTTTCTTCCATTTTTGTTCCCATTAGTGATGATGATTTTTTTTTTTTTGCTATTTATTGATGTGGTTGGGTATCAACAGGAAGATCCTGGTTGGTGCCAGAGAAAGAATTTGTGCCTTCGGCATGCACATCTAGCACATCTAGCATGCAGGGCCATCAGAGGTGAAGCGAATCGGTCTGTCAATCCATTATGGCCAGTACTTTTGACTCTGATCTGCAGCAGTTCTCCATCTTGATGTAGTGGTTAAGAGCAGTGGCCTCTGATCTGGACAGGCAGGTTCGATTCCCCCTCCTCCTCTGCATGCAGCCAGCTGGTTGGCCTTGGGCCAGTCCCAGTTCTTTCTCTGAGCCCTCTCAGCTCTATCTACCTCACAGGGTTGTGAGGAGAGGAAGTAAAGATGATTATGAGCCACGCTGAGATTCCTTTGGGTAGTCGTAAGCAGGGTACCAAAAAAAATCCAACAACACAAAAACAGATCTTCTCATTCCAGAACCCTAGGTAGAGGTTTCTCACAGGCCCTCCTTCCTCCTCCTTTCAACTAGGGAAGCTGGGGATTGAACCTGGGACCTTCTGCATGCAAGGATGTTTACCACAATTCCTCCCCTAAACAAATTCAGAAGTTTTGTCGCTTGCAGGGTTATGCAACAAGAAGTTTGGCCAATCAAAGAAGGCTGTAACTGGCAAAAGGAAGAGGAGGTCTATCCTGGGGGGTCATGGGACCCGATTGTGGCTGTTGTGGAAATTGGAACTGAAAGAGATGGAGAGGGAATCTAGTAGGATCCACCTCATTGACCCAGAGATAATTACATGCAGCAGGGAACTCATGGGGAGGGACTGAGAGCCAGTGCAACGTTGTGATTAGAATCTCAGGCTTAGGTTCAAATCCCTCTTCTGCAATGAAGCTCACATGACGACCACAGGCCATTCACTCTCACACTTGGCCTTCCCTGCTTTACAGGGTTGTTGTGAGGATAAAATAAAGGAAAGAGTTAAGACATACGCCACCCTGAGCTAGTTGGCGAAAAGGTGGGGGAAATTTATTAACTCAATGAATTGATAAGGACATAACAGAAGTCATGTTGCATCAAGCCAATGGCCCATCCAATCTAACACTCTGCGTTGCACAGTGACCAATCCCCAACGTATCCTTAAGAAGTCCACCAGCGTCTCACTGCTGGCCCACCAAAAGAACATAAGAGAAGTCATGTTGGATCAAGCCAATGGCCCATCTAGTCCAACACTCTGTGTCACACAATGGCCAAAGCCCAGGTCCCATCAGGAGGTCCACAAGTACAGCCAGAAGCCCATTCCCTAAGCACCAAGAATGCAGAGCATCACCATCCCAGACAGTGTTCCAAATATTCCTTGTGGCTAAAAGCCATTGATAGACCTCTTCTCTTAGGAACATAAGAGAAGCCATGTTGGATCAAGCCAATGGCCCATCTAGTCCAACACTCTGTGTCACACAGTGGCCAAAGCCCAGGTCCCATCAAGAAGTCCACCAGTGGAGCCAGAACTCCAGAAGACCTCCCAATGTTGCCCTCCCAGCACCAAGAATGCAGAGCCTCCCTGTCCCAGGCAGAGTATTCCATCTATACCCTGGGGCTATCAGGACTGTTGTTCTCAGCACTCAGGCTGGTTCTCCTCCTAAGCAACCTGCACGAGCAGGCAGCCCCCCTAGCACAAAAGGCAAGCAGCATGGCTTATGCCTCCCATCGCTTCCTAGACCAGCATTGCTGCCAAATGGGCCTATAGCAAGTGCTTTTGGGGCTTCTTATTTAAAGTTTTGATTTGTTTTGTTTTTTATTGGCTCCGCCAAACCAAAAGCAATGAAAATGTAACAAAATGTTGCAGTAACGGTGGCGAGTCTACGAATAAGGCTCCATAAAAGGATTCCTGGTATGAAAACATATGCCCAGGCACAGTTGTCATCTATATGCTGTACGTTCGAAGACTGATAAAGTGGTAAAATCCTGAGATAGTTGGATTATGGGAGGCGGGCGTCTATCTGCGTGATGTTAATGTCAGTCTTTCAGCAACAGTAAGGGCCACCGGGAGGGGTGTGTTCATTCCCGTGGGCCATCAGTGAGTCTTCAGGCAACTCATTTGGAAGTAAATAAGCATCTTCAAAAATCAATGAATATCCTCATAGAAAATTGATATGAGTAATCACTTCCTCCTTAGAAGACCAAATAATAGGACACGCCCAAAGCTTATGCTTAAGGAGAAGTCATGCTGGCTTTTTTACCCTGCTTTTTACTACCAAGCAGCTTACAATTGCCTACCCTTCCTCTCCCCACAGGCCAAGAACTTGCTGTGGTTATTTCGGAAATGGCCTATTTCCATGTCGCCCAGACTGGCGACGTACCTGTTCAAGAGCCGACCACCAGGTGGCAGTACATTCGGACAGAGCATCCTTCCTCTTCGTTAGGTAGGTGGGGCTGAGAGAATTCTGAAAGAACTGTGACTGGACCAAGATCACCCATCTGGAGGAGTGGGGGGACAGGGGGAGTAGGGAATCAGCCCCAGTTCTCCAGATTAGAGGCCACAGCTCTTACCACTACACCAGGCTGGCCTCTGGTGAGCAAGGGATTCTGGGGCTTGGCTAATTCCCACGTTGTGTGGTCATAGGTAAAGGTATCCCCTGTGCAAGCACCGAGTCATGTCTGACCCTTGGGGTGATGCCCTGTAGCGTTTTTATGGCAGACTCAATATGGGGTAAGTGCCTTCCCCAGTCATTACCATTTACCCCCCAGCAAGTCATTACCATTTACCCCCCGACTTCAGAAGGATGGAAGGCTGAGTCAACCTTGAGCCGGCTGCTGGGATCGAACTCCCAGCCTCATGGGCAGAGCTTTCAGACTGCATGTCTGCTGCCTTACCACTCTGTGCCACAAGAGGCTCCTTCTCAGTGAGGTACAATGCTACAAATCCAGCTGTTTTCTCCAGAGAATTTGATCTCTTTTGTCTGGAAATCACTTGCAATTTTGGAAGATCTCCCAGCCCTACCTAGAGGTTTGCGACCTTCACAGTGGAATATTCCTGAGATAGTTGCATCAGACAGCATGTCTGCTGCCTTACCACTCTGCGCCACAAGAGGCTCTTGTGGGGTCATATACAACGCAAAATCTCTCCCGCACTCTACACAAAACACATATGCATGCATATAAACACACATATGCATGCATATGCATACTCACATTTGTTTACTTGCATTACCCATCTCCTCACAGGTAGACAATGAGGGAGGTTTTGACCCTTAGGTAGGGTTGCCAACTCCAGGCTGGGGAATAGCCAATGATGGGGGAGGTGGAGCCTGAAGATGGCAGAGTTTGGCAATGAGGGAGGGTATAATGCCATAGATCCCACCTCCCAAAGTCGCTGGTTGCTCCAAGAGAACTGATCTCTGTCACCTAGGGATCAGTTGTAATCCCAGGTGGTCTCCAGCCACCACCTGGAGGTTGGCACCCCTACCATAAGGCCGAGCTCATTGCCTACCCCTGACACGGCCCATGCTTTTGAAACAGGATTCTGAAAACACCGATGGTGCGTGCATTTCCCTTCTGGCAAGGCTGGGTTAAGTCCGGCGGTGAGACGCTTCCTTTTGGTGCAAATTGATTTCCTGAGGCTGCAGTGCAGGTGCTCCCCCAAGATGTCGACCCTCCCGCTTCTGTGTCTCCTCCGATGATCCGACTGTGCTTCTTTCGCTCCTGCCTCGCTGCTCGCGAGCCCAGCTGGCCCCTTATCTGATCCGCGACACTTTCCCCAAGAAAATTAAACTGACTTAGCCTGTTAACCTTACGTTCTCAGCAGGGCCACGCAAGCGTCTGCATGAACTTCACTGAACAGTACGGCTGGACAGGTGAGCACCCTGATGGAACCGTGTTGTGGGTTGAGTGTAACTCTACTGCCACCTGCTGGTCAGCCACTGAACAGGTACATCGGCCGTCTGGGCGACGTGGAAACAGGCCATTCCAGCTATAACTACAGCAGGTTCTTGGCCTGTGGGCTTGTCCTGCTCTAGCAACCTCTTGTACAGAGCTAGATTTAGGCATCTGAAGCATTCGCTCTGAGAAAAAGCCCTTTCTGCATTCTAAGCCCTGTCCTGAACTGGAACTGTTCTCCTCAAAGGCCAGCATTGTGTGTTTGGGTGGTCTGAGGTTACCTGAGGAAAGAGGAGGAAAGTGGTCTACAATGGTCCTGAGGAGAGAGGCCGAAGGTTGAGGAGATGCCCCCATAATGCCCCTCTTTTTCCTAAAGAAATCTTTAAAAAATATTCCCTGAATGCAAGGGTAGACAACTATCTTTGGAGCTAGCACCGAAAATATGTCACAGTCTCCTTGTAAAGATGCTGTTGTGGCAACAAACAAAAAAGGTGATGGGGAACAGCAGGAGATGGAGGCTGTCCTGGAGCGTTGATAAAACCATATATGGTCATGCAACCTGATGAATCTTTGACAAATTTTAAAAATATATATAAAAATAACTAAACCCCATAAATTTGGGATAGCCTTCTAGGGCCATCAAGAAGCCCCAGAGTTTCACAAAACCCTGGTTGAGAAAGTCTGGGTTAGAAGTTGAGTCTTGTTGGTCCTGGCTCACCTGCTGTTTTATCTTCCAGGACCTCTCCTCTCCCTTACCTGGGCTTGGAGCTGTAGCAAGTTAACCATTTTGAATTGAACCCATTCACAAGAATTTAAATGTGAAAGATGTGCTTCCGTTTTTGTAAGTTAAAGCCTACTTGTCTCACTGCCTTAAAGAAAAACAAACATCTACCTAACTAAGTGTCATATTATTTGATTCCCCCACTGTCCTCCAAGGAGAAAGAGGTATGGCTTCTGCGCAAAAGCTTTTAGATTTATATTCTCGGATTTGAAATGCCTAACTTTTCTTCTGCATGTTAACTGCACCTTAAGGGAAGTGATCTGCCCTGATCCCTCAGGAAAGGGCAGAATACAAATATCAATCAATAAATAAACAAAATAAAACTGGTCTTAAAGTTGCCCCTGGACTCATACTTCCTTCTGCTGCTTTCGGTCAACACAGCGACCCACCTGAAATTAACTTTTGACATTTGTTGGGAGTGATTTTCGAAGCCTCCTTTCCACCCAACTTTCCACCTAAGGTGGGGAGCGATAAAATGTTAAAGTGAAAAATGCATACAAATATATTACGGACAAATAAAACCAGATAGAGCAACAACTGAGAGCTCGAATAGGGGGAAAGCTCAAGGAGACCCTCGAAGGGAAAGGGCTGACACAAGCCTGCAGTCGTTTGCAGAAGACAATGACTGGAGATTGGATTATCCAGAATCAGATCACTGGACCGGAGGTAGCTTTTACACAATCTTGGGTAGATGAAGAAGAAGAAGAAGAGTTGGTTCTTATATGCCTCTTTTCTCTACCTGAAGCAGTCTCAGAGCAGCTTACAGTCGCCTTCCCTTTCCTCTCCCCAAAACAGACACCCTGTGAGGTGGGTGAAGCTGAGAGAGCCCTGATATTCCTGCTCGGTCAGAACAGCTTTATCAGTGCTGTGGTGAGCCCAAGGTCACCCAGCTGGCTGCATGTGGGGGAGCGGGGAATCAAACCCGGCTCACTAGATTAGAAGTCCGCAGTCCTAACCACCACACCAAACTGGCTCTCTGACATCCCCGGCCTCTCTACCTGTGATCCTTTCCCAACCAGAGGTGGAACCTGCAGCTTTCTGCATGCAAAACAGGTTCAAGGCTCCCGACAGTCTCTCCTTGGCATTTATGGCCTTGGATTACTTATAGCCCATCTGTTCCTCAGAGCACGACGTGGTGGAGGAGAGGGACCCCGTTCCAGCTAGTTGTACTGCGGACTCCACAAATCACCCTTCCCCAGCTCATAAGCCATTCTCTCCACCCACGTTGATGATTTGTTCACAATCCTAAAATGAATAGTCTTTTCGGTACGTGCGTATCTGCACAGGTGGAGGCATTTAGTCCGGAAGCACGCTGGCTAAGTGCAAACTGGTGCATGTTTCGTTCGTTTCTTCGTTCATTTGTTTGTTTGTTCGTTGGATTTTTATACCACCCCTCACTTGGCGTCTCGGGAAAGTGTGCCTGGAACACAGAACTTGAAAAAAATACATTGCAACATTAATAACATTTGCAAACTATCGAAAGAGGAGATATAACTGGTGTAAAAAAAAAATAATAACAGACCAGAGAATGGTTTGACAGATGGAGACATTTGGTCATTGGTGTTGCAGTCTCCTGGTGGTTGGGTTGGATCTGGGTCCTCAAGGGTGGATTTCTGTACCACCCTACTCCCATAAGAGTTGGGGGGAAATTTGCCACATGGATTGAAGTGCATAAAAACAATAAAATCAGAGTCCAGTAGCACCTTTAAGGCCAACAAAGATTTATCCAGGGCATGAGCTTTCGAGTGCAAGCACTCTTCATCAGACACTTGCACTTGAAAGTTCACATCCTGAATAAATATTTGTTGGTCTTAAAGGTGCCACTGGACTCTGATTTTATTGGGCTACTTCAGACCTTTCCTCATATCTATCTATCTGTCTGTCTGTCTGTCCGTCCGTCCATCCGTCCGTCCGTCCATCTATCATTTTGACTTATTGCCCACCACTCTCATAACTGGCTTGTGGAGGGTTACAACAGACCATTAAAAACCCCATTAAAACCCATCTGGACATTCATCAATATAATGTCTAAAACAGACTCCTAAAACAATTTAAAAATCGTGGTGGTAGATAACCTGCTAGCCCCTCAAAAGTCTAATATAGGAGTGGGAGGAAGGAGCACAGATCACATAGCGGGTGTTTACGCTCTTAACATTGGGGGGCCCTTCAGCCTCAACCATAGACCTGGTAGAAGAGCTCCCTTTTGCAGGCCCTGCAGAATGCTGAAAGCTTTCTCAGGGCCTGCAGCTCCTCCTGCTCTGAATTATTTAGCAGGGCCTTCTTACACAGGTGACTGTATTGTACTGGAATGAAATGGGTCCCAAAGGTGCTTTGGTAGAGGGATGGGGACTGTTTGTTCTGACTGTTGCTGTTCATGAGATCCTTAGGTGTGCCAATCTCTAGGTGGTGGATGGAGGTCTCCTGTGGCTGTAGTGGGTCTCCAGGTGACAGCGATCTGTCCACTTGGAGAACATGGCCATTTTGGATTCTATGGCATTATACCCCATTAAAGCCTCCCCCCTCCCCAAACCCCTCCTCAAGCTCCACTCCCAAAACCTTCAGGTATCTCCGAATCTGGAGCTGGTGACACAAGTGACCCAACCACGTAATTTCTTCATCATGTAGGATGTCATGTGAATGATTCCCCCCCCCCTTTCCAGCTCAATTGCAGTTTTCTGCTTGATTCCAGACAGCTGCTGAAGTATCCCAGGGAATTGGTTATTGGTCTATAGATCATCATATTGACTTAAGTCCTGCGATTCACCTTGAGCCTCAGTGAGACATTTAAATAAATAAGTCAAAAGAAATACATCTCCACGTTTGCTACCAATGTCCCTCCTTGCTCTTGTTTTGAAGTTCTCTGATCTTAGAGTCACCCAGCTGGCAAAAAATGGGCTAAAAACAGGCCCAGAAATGTCTGGGAACCAGGAAAGGCCATCAAACTCTCCATTGTTATTGCTTAAATTATGCTGATAGTTTGACCGGTTTGTCTTCATCCAGAATACTGCGGAGAAGTGCCTGGCATGTTTAGGGCCAATAAAAAGAGTGCATGGGTCATTGTTGCAAAGATCGCCCTCTAGATGGCAGCCAAGTTCTTTCAAACAGTATTCTTTAGGTGAAGTTCCAAGGTTGGCCTTTAAAAGTTTCATTTTCTTCTAGATCCATGCTGTTTAATCCTACCGCCTGGGTTTTGCCATAGTGCTTGAGAGATGCTTTGGCATGCCCCCCTTAAATACTGTTTCTAGAGCGTAGGTTGTTGCAATGATTGTTGCAAAAGAAGCCACAGAGAGGAAATGCTGACCCAGCAGCAGTAGTAAAATGAAACAGTTAACAGCACAAACCTAACCAGAATTAAACCTTTGCATTGAACTCAATGGCTCTGTTTAATATTGTACGGCTAAACTCTGAAGCACAAGGGGATGAGCAAATATTTCCTCTTTTTGCTTCTTTGTTCATATTCATTTCTACTTCCACCAGCTACTTTGATTCTTGGCATTTTTTTAACATGATCTTTAGGCGTGGATTGTGAATGCATGTTGTAGAGTTGTTGTTGTTTTTTAATGCACAGCGTATGCAGCATTTATACCACAGCATGCATCATTTATATGCAAAGCAAATTAAAATGTAGTCCAAGATGATTGATAAGCAAGTCCTAAGAGGCAATGGCAATGGCAAACCACCCCGTATTGAGTCTGCCATGAAAACGCTGGAGGGCGTCACCCCAAGGGTCAGACATGACTCAGTGCTTGCACAGGGGATACCTTTACCTTTACCTTTAAGAGGAATGCAAACTTTTCAAGGGTGAATGTAGGTATAAACCCAGGAAGGAAGGCCAAAATAAAGAATCACAGATTCTCTTTTTTGAAAGGGAGAAGCCAAATTGAAACAGGGATTGAGGGGGTCAAAAAAGCAGAGATGAGAATTTTGAACTCATTCCCCAGTAGCACAGAGACAAGCTAAATACCAGTGAGTTTGCCCAAATTGTAGGATCCCTTAGAATCATAGAGTTGGAAGGGATCTCCAGGGTCATCTAGTCCAAAAACCTGCAAAATGCAAGGAACTCACAACTACCTGCCCAGATAATATTCTCCTCCCCTCCCCCTCCCCCCACCAAAAAAATACCCAGCACCCCTGACCAGTCTGGCCTGGAAGAAATTTGCATCCCGATTCCGGAGTAGAAATCAGCATTTCCCTGGGCCTGCAAGGAAGGGCCACAAGAACCAAACAGCAACTTAGTCCCTTCTGCCCACAATCTTGCCCTTAAGAATCCATTTCTACACCACTGTGTGAAATACTCGTCTTTAAAAACAAAAACAAAACCTGCAATGAAAGAGAAATGTGCATGTTTGTCGGCTCATGCACACTTATGCACTCATCATGGGCCAAAATTTATGGGCCCACAAGCTTACTACTCACCCCCATCTTCTTTATGCTGCTTGGCTTTTTCTCTGCTTTTCTTCTTCTGGGTCCGAGTTGTGCCTTCTCCCCCCCTCCCCTCCCCAAACATATTAATCACAAGCAGAAGCCAGAAGAGCAGCTGGGACTTTGGTTGCCACTGGAGTGCTTAGCCTTGCACCCTGGAGCAGGTGGGAGTTGTTTGCTTCCAACCCTGCATTTCCAGAGGCCACATCAGTGGCCAGCAAAAAAAATCTCCCATGCAAGACCAGGAAGATTCGGAATCACACAATCGAAGCTGCAGTCCCTTGGGTTAGGCCCGAGGCCATGGCACGGTGGCAGAGCACCTGCTTGTCATGTGGAAAGACATTGGTCCAGGCCCTGGAACCTCCAGCTGAAAGGCCCCGAGAATAGGGGATGGGAAAGACTCCGACTGGACAGCCGCTGCTAGCAAATACTGACCTCAAGACCTCATGGATCTGATGCAGTAGAGGGCAGCTTCACCTATCCAAATCCTTTGTTGACACCTTTGATGGATAGGGTTGCCTCTGGCAGTACATTCTGGGCACACCTGACGCTCAGCTGCTTAGCTCTGGTTGCCCAAGCCAGCTGTGAGCAGGCCAGCATCTGTGTTTCCACAGAGCTCCCTCTGGGTAGGGGCTTCTTTTTTTCCTAACAGATTTGCCCCCATGGGAGTTAGGAGGCTCCAGTGTGTACCTGGGTCCTTTCCCATTGCATTGAGGGCAAGAGTAATGATGGCAAAATGATATGACCTCGAAGCATATAAGGATGAAGCTAAGGAGGCCTTGTTATGCTCGTGGTGTGTTTGTGAATGTACTGCTGGCTGGCTGGCTGGCTGGCTGGCTGGCTGGCTGGCTGGCTGGCTGGCTGGCTGGCTGGCTGGCTGGCTGGCTGGCTGGCTGGCTGGCTGGCTGGCTGGCTGGCTGGCTGGCTGGCTGGCTGGCTGGCTGGCTGGTGAAACAGCCACTGCAATGTTGTGCAATGTTGAAGAAGAAGAAGAGGAGGAGGAGTTGGTTTTAATACCCTGCTTTTCACTGCCC
The DNA here is from genome assembly GCF_049243985.1 of Paroedura picta. Classification (NCBI taxonomy): domain Eukaryota; kingdom Metazoa; phylum Chordata; class Lepidosauria; order Squamata; family Gekkonidae; genus Paroedura; species Paroedura picta. Next base: position 10,056,842 of record NC_135380.1, on the reverse strand, counting down.
CAAAGGACTCTCAAAGCAGCTTACAATCACCTTCCCTTCCTCTCCCCATAATAGATGCCATGCAATTCCCCCCCAAAGTTGTTGGCTTGCTCCTTTAAGGGAAAGGAGAGAAATGCTCCTGAATGGAGCACGCATATTTCAATTCATTCCCATCTGCATTTTGGGTTGCAATTGGAGTGGGAAACATGTCTTGCTCTGAGCAAAAACATTCAGCTGTGTAACAAGCCCTAGCCCACATAAATCTTCCTCCCCCCCACACTGCTTCCATTCCCCATCTGAAAATATTATTAACTGCCAGCCATTGACTCTCTCTCTCTCTCTCTCCCCCCCCCCCCCTTTCATTCTGTGAATGCAATTTTCCATACAATGTTATTTTTCCCCTTCTTCCCTCCCCTCTTCTGCACTGGGAAAGGGGGAATTCACTTGACTTTATTAAAACAAATAAGTCCCCTTCGCTATACAACTTCCGACTCAAATACCTTTGGCTTCCTGAAGTGCTGTGAGTAGTGTGTCCTCCCCCCCCCAAAAAAAAGCCCCCACAAACCCATATACACTTCTCAAGCCTGTTTCCCAAGAAAGCCCCCCCCCCAGCTTCCTCCTTTCATTAAAAGGTATAAAAATGTCAAGGCCACTGAAAATACAATATCTTCATTCTCCTCATCTAGGAGACAGGATATGGGGAGGGTGTTAAGTGTCAGCAATGTCAGGTTTCACTTCCTGCCCCATAATCAATTCAGCATGAGCTTCGTCATCCCAGGTAGGCTGAAGCTGGCCAGCGAGACCCTCAAGCTGACCCATTCTGCCTCCCACCCCCCCTTAGCTCCAGTTGCCGGGAGTCACTGGGGAGAGGAACAACGGCCGCTGGTATTCCCAGGCCAGATCGGCTGCCTCCCGGGTTATAAAGATGAAGGAAATTTGTCATGATTTGTTCAAACGGCTCAAGGATTCCTTGCGAGATGATTTCATAGTCTGGCTATTGGCAGCTCTGAAATGTAATGCTGGTCCTTGGGTATGACTCTTGAGGAAGCTGGAAGGAAGGAATGGACTCGAGATGAAGGACTGGAGGTCTGGGGGGGGGGGGGGACTCAGTGGATATTTTGTCTCCGGGGGGGGGATTGACTACTGATTTGGCGAGGCAATTACGAAGCATTTTGGCACATCTAAGGTGAGCTGAAACTATTCTAATACTGCCCCGGCTTATCAGGTTTTAAGGTCTAGAGACGCATTGTTGCTCCTAACTCAATGTTAGGACTTGTTCCCCTGCTACTGATTTCATTTTTGGTAAAATTGGTTGTCTACAACTAAGGTCACCAACCTCTAGGTTGGACCTGGGCATCTCCAGAATAAGGATTCATCTCCAGGTGACAGAGGTAGGGTTGCCAGGTCCCTCCTGAGAACAGATAGAGGATGGGGGGAATTTACCTAGAGAAAGTGAAAGGCCCAAGAAACGATGTCATCACACCAGTGAAGTCCTGGTAACATTCTGGTATTTGGGCAAAAACTCTATGGGAAAACCAGCTTCTACCATGGAATGCTTGTCCAAATACCAGAGTGTTGCCTGGATATCGCTGGTGTGATGACATCATTTCCTGGGCCTTTCTCTTTCTCCAGGTAAGTCCCTCCCCCTCCACTGACCAGCTAATCAGCAGCTCAGGTACAGGAGCAGCCAACAGGGGATCCCTACCTGCTTTGGAGGGTGAATCCCATGTAATTATATCCACTGAGGTTCTGGACCTTTTCAAGCCCCTCCTTCCCCAGGCTCCACCCCCAGAAATCTCCAGGCATTTCCCGCATAAGTGCTGGCAACCCTGTCTACAACGTGCATGCCACCATTGTCTCCTGCCTGCCACTTACGGAATGACAGTCACCATCTACCAACCTCTCTAAGCTCCATTAGGGTTGCAAATTCTGGGTGGGGGATTATCTGGCAATTCTGGGGGTGCAGCCTGGGGATGGAAGGTTTGGAGAAAGGAGGAATGAATCATGGTGCAGTGCTACAAAGGCCGCCCTCTGAAGTAGCCATTTTCTCCAAGAGAACTAGTCTCTATTACCTGGAGATCAACTGAAAGAGCAGGACATTTCCAGACACCACTTGAAAGCTGGAATCCTAGATTCCACCTGCAAATTCCCCGGAATTTCTCAGACCAGAGTTGGCAACTCTAGAAAGGTCATTAGCTGCAGGTCCCTTGTTCCCCCCACGTCTGTGCGGCTAAGTCCACTCGAGAAACCAGAAACTAGAAAACTTGTTTCCTTATATATGAGAATATTAGTATATTGCAACATCCGTACATTTGACAATATTCGTCTATCACAACAAGATAAGGGAATAGTGGTATATACAGCAATATTTGTACACCACAATATTCGCATACCAGGAAAGCGGCTGGCGGCAAGCCTATAATAAGGCTGAATATTTATCGGGTTGCTTTCCCAGTCATAAATATTGCCCTCGTTAACCCTGGGGTTTAGAGCTCTGGACAAGGGGAGAAGGCGGAGGACGGATTACAATAGAGGGAGGGAGGAGAACTCCGATCCAAGCAGGGGAAGGTCAGGACAGGTCAGAAGCCAGGCCCTTGTTAAATGTTTCAGTGTGTTTGCACAAGAGACAGAGCTACCCATGTCAGGGCATAAAAGGAGAATTGGATTTCAAGGTGGCAGCAGAGAAATGTTCAAGCAGGCGGGCCAGCACTGTATGGCCTTGAGAAAAGCTGATGTCATGGGAGTGGCACATGGATGCATTGTCCTCCCTCTCGGGAGTTTGAGCGAACAAGGTCTGTGACTGGACCGCCACCTCTTCTTTGAATTCTGTATCCTGCTGACATTGCAATCCTTCTGGATCTGTTCCCCAACTTCTATTTGTTTCTAGGATGTAATTTGAGCCAGGCCAGGTTTCGAATGCTACGACTCAGACATGGGATGTCAGTTAGTTGGGTTTTTTTCAATAATTCTATCTATTTTATATAGGAAAGTATACAGAAAAGAAAAATAGAATAAAGAATATACAGGATTACATTGTATTATATCCCCTGTCCCCACTCCATGAGATCCTTCTGATATCCTAACCTGAATTTATTTGGCGAGATCATCCATGTAATAGTGCTATTGTTCTTGAAAGACGTCCGGTGAGTTTCTGTTGACGATGCAAGTAAGTTTCGCCATTTTCAAAAGTTCATCCATTTTATCAAACCATAACGATAGAGCTGGTATTTCTGATAATTTCCAGTTTTTGGCTAACATTAATCTTGCGGCCATTGTTGCATAGAAAAAAAAGCTTTTTGCTTACTGTGGGAGGTTTTCTGGACACAAGCTTAACAACGCATATTCTGGTCTCATGGGAAATTTAACATTAAACATTTCCTCTAATACACCATGAACTTTAATCCAAAATTTTCTTATTCTCTCACATCTCCACCACTGTTAGTTTATCATTTAAGAGCAAGTAGAACTGAAGACCGCTTGATCGCTTTACACACCATTTATTTGCTTCATTGAAAGTCAGTGTGGGTGATGGGTCTGGTTGCCAAACTCCAGGTAAGACCTGGGGATTTCTTGCTATTACAACTGAACAGAGAACAGAGAACGAGGTGGCTGGATGGAGTCCCTGAAGCAGTCGGTGCAAACTTAAATGGACTCCGGGGAATGGTAGAGAACAGGAAGGCCTGGAGGATCATTGTCCATGGGGTTACGATGGGTCGGACACGGCTTCACACCTAAAAACAAAATACTGTAACTAGGAACAGTTTATCTGTAAACCTACCTGACAGATCTAGGCCCAAAGCTGAGTTGAGAAGCACAGGATGGTGTTAGAGAAGAAGCTGGGGGTTAAGAAATGTGAGCCCCAAAGTCCCGAAATCCCCCCCAAAAAAACAAATGTCAAGAGTGGCCGGGCTTGAGAATTCATAGCTCCCAATATACAGGCCTACATAGGCTGGGATAGCATTTCCAGTGTCTTTTGTTTTTATTATTTGGAAAAAGTCAATCATATGGAAGCAATTTGTCAAAGCATCATTAAGCAGAAAGGCAAAAAATAGAATAAAAATTAGGGCGCTCGTAGCATTAAAGCGCGAGTGATCGGCAAGCCGGGACCGTAATTCACTGACACTTAATGGCATTTACCCTGCAGATGTGCTTTTCATACAGAAATATCATCTTACCACTTTGAAAAATTAGCTCTCTGAAGGCTGTCAGCTTGGAGTGTCCTCTGGAGAATGTTAGACGTTGCCTGGGCAACAGTGTGACTCCGAAAGGTGGGGCGGAACTCTCACCCGGGGGGATGGCAGGGGAGCTGACTCCGGACGGCTTTCAGCATTTCATAATCATGAGCAAAACATTAAAGTGTGTGCTCATTTGTAGCTTGCTCCTGCTTTGCTCCCCAATGGAGACCCAAGAGGGCTTACAACGCGGTTCTGGCCCATTTTCTCCTCACAGCAACAGCCTTGTGTAGGGATGCTAGGACCAGTCTGCACACAATAGATAATGCAGTTTCAATGCACTTTAGAAGTAGATTTTCCTGCACAGTGCTTGGTTATGGCAGAGAGGCATGGCTATCTGTCATCACTTCCTGCCCAGTTCTGGGGCTCCTCAAAGCCTAAAAAACATTTCCTGAGCTCCTCCATGATCAAAAGATTGAAAAAGGCTGCTTATTATCTCTCCACTCCACCGTCTCTCCATAGTACCATATGCACTGAAACCAGTTGCTGTGCTTTTGGGCTTATCAGCCTTCCCTTTCGCCCCTTGGGGACCAGATTTGCACTATACACTTTGTGTTGGGGACTTTGGCCACACAGTATTCTTTGATTGTCACTCAAATGGGTCCCCATGCCACGTTTGTCATGCTTAGAACCAAACATGTGCTCCAGGGTAATATTTCGGGCTGTTGCAGTCTGTGACATACATGGACCCCTTTCTAGCACGTCACCCTTGGAAATATAAGTCATAGAGAGAAAATTTCAGATACAAAAATCTCTATTTCCCTAACAAGATACCAAACTAGGGAAAGCGACATGCAACCTAAAGCAAAAGCGTAAATCCTAGCAATGCTTCCCTTGGTTGTTAGTTAATTGGGAAGCAAATGGGAAGTGAGGCCTATGGGGAAGTAAGGGAAGAAACCCACTGGTTACCTGCCCTGGAAAGAAGAGTGGTGTATGCTAGTCTGGAGTGGAGAAGGAAAAGGAGAAGCTGGCCTTAGGTGGAAATTCCCAGAGCAGACGAAAAATCCACAATTGAAACCAGCTATGAAATTCGGGCTCTCCGAGCACTGGAAGTTATTGCTGGATAAATAAATACCAATGGAGCTGAAAAGTTAATCTCGGTATCTGGTGCGCTCAGTAAATTAATCACGATCCGAACTGCAAATCAAAAGCATCTCTGTCGTTCTCTTGCAAACATGCATTTTCCAGACTCCGCTACACTTCCCTTCCAGGGATCACGCCATACTCAACTCCCCTGGGCCTTCATAAACCTTTGCCTAGTCCAGAATGCCTAGTTACCAAGCGGCCTGATGGTTTCTGGCTCCTTTTTTTAACAGAGTGGGGAAGGAGTGTTGGAAGACCAAGTCCCCGGGGGCCAGAAACAGTCCAAGGTTTCTCTTTGAAGGATTTTTAGTCACAGGGTCCACGGTTGGCTGTAAGCAGCATGGTGGTCGTTTCTTGCATAGGCACCTTGGTCCCATGTGGCCTTCCAAGGGTAATAGGCCTAGATCACGATATTGTCTTGCAAAACTCTTTGAAGAACGATAACAAAGGCTAGAAAAAAATACACATTCCTCTTTTTAAAAAGGGAGACAATTGTAATCTTATCAGGAGCAGGCAGCACAAAAAAACAGGAAAAGGCAGGGCAACCAGGAACCTGAGGGGAGAGGGGAAGAGAATAAAGGATGACTCTGAGAAAAGCTGCTGGAGGAAGGGATAGGCCTTGCATGAGTGGAACAGTCAATGGAATGCAGTTCCCAAATACTTAGACCAGTGGTTCTCAACCTTCCTAATGCCACGACCCTTTAATACAGTTCCTCATGTTGTGGTGACCCCCAACCATAAAATTATGCAAGTGTTCTTTCACAGAAATTAAACCGAAACTGACCAATGGCATGAAGATCCATTGCTCATGATTGCATATAAATTGTCCCCCCCCCCCCTCCGGGGTTTCTCAGTTCCGTTCTGCCTCTTGTCCCACCATGCCGATCTCTCTCTTTTCCACTGCTCCAGACAGACGAATGCTCTATCTCGATCTACTCCTCAAGGCTATTGTGTGGATGGCGCCCCCCGCAGGCCAAGCTGCTTGCCCAGCCACGACACCTGGGAAAGGGTCATTTGATCCCCAAAGGGGTCCCGACCCCAAGGTTGAGAACCACTGACTTAGACTGAGGCTTTTGAAAGACGTATTGAGAATTTTTGGACAGGGCTGCTGAGAGCCACTGCACGCATGGGCGTGTGCACACACACACACAGACAGATAGTGTTGCCAACTCTGGGAAATTCCTGGAGTATCAGTTGGATTACGCTGTCACTATACACAGACGGGTTGTCTGCGCATGAGTTGGTATATTTCTGTGTATAGGGTTCTTACTGGTGTGCTTTGGAAGGGGGGCTCGACAGCATTACCCCTCTGAGATCCTTCACCAAACCTTCTCCTTCTCCAGCTCCCTCTTCAATTCTCCAGAAGCTTCCCAACCCTGACTTGGCAGCCTTAGACATAGGATGGTATCCCTCACTTTGAGACAAGCCAAAAAGAACTAAGCTGGAGCCACCTTTCGCAAAGATCACAGTCTCAAAAAGAAGAGTCGTTTCAGTGGAGCAATTGTGCTTCATCTTGTGTTCCAAAGCCTGCATCTTCTATGCTATTCTAATATTTGTCACAGGACAGAGGGGGCGGGGAGAGTGAGCAAGAGAGAGCAATTTCTTTCCAGAGTTTGGGGCTTAAAGGGCTACATTCTTACAAGGTGCTGATCCCCATAACACTGTAGGGCCGCCATGTTTGATGTCCTAAGCGGCGTTTCCTAATCTGAGCGAGGGAGAAAGTGTCAAGGCTAATGAAGTCTCGTTGATCCGGTCTGGATCCAAAATGTTTTGCAGGTGTTTGTTTTCACAGATGAGGCTAGATAATGAGTAAAACATGTTTACTCCCTTCGTAGGCAGGAAGTGACAGGCTCAAGCGAATGATGTGATATATGAGTTTGAGCTCATCCGAAGAAAGCCCCTAACTCATCCAAGATGTTGCGCTGTGCATGACTCCTCGTGGGGGTGATTGGTTGGAAGGGGCTTATGAGGAACCTGGGGTGGGCAAGGGGATGAGAAGGAGGGGAGGGGAGACGCAGCAATCTTTTCAAAGTCAGCAGGATGTGATCTTTGAGCAAAGATGATATAATGTCGGGTAGTAAAAGCCAAGGTGCTCTTTGGCCCTTTTACTGCAACACGGGCTTAACCCTGTTGCCTTGGAGTCTGGAGGGAAATAACAAAAGGAGGGGGGAGAGACTGTGTTACTATGAGTCTCGTGCAAAACAAAAGATGCCAACTCCGGGTTAGGAAATCCCTGGAGATGTGGAGGCAGAGATTAGAGAGTATGACCTCCAGGTGGGACCTGGGAATCCCCTGGAATTACAGCTCATCTCCAGGTCAGTTCCCAAGGTGTGGGATTTTGGAGTGGCCAAACAGTGGCTTTCCAGATGTCCATGAACTACAATTCCCAAAAGCCCCTGCCAGCATGTGCTGGCAGGGCCCCATGAGAATTGTGGTCCGTGGGCATGTAGAGAGCCACAGTTTGGCTACTTGGGTGAACTGTATGGCTCTGTACTGCACTGGGGTTTCTGTCCTCCTCAGAATACATCCCCAGAAATGTCTGAATCTGGCCACTCTGCCCTGCATTCCCCTCCAGTGACCAGGGGGGACACTGGCAACCCAAGTTGGAAAGGTGAAGTTTGGGGAGGGGATGGACATTAGGAGATAGTGCTGAAGCAGCCATTTTCTCCAGAACTGATCTCTTTTGTGTGGAAATAATTGTAATTCCTGAAGAACTCCAGACCCACCTGGAGGTTTGAAACCCTATGCAAAGGCCATGCATCCACACAAAGCAGGGACACTTTCAAAGAGGGCGTAGTTTACAATAGGGATGGGCAACTTCCGTATTCTCGGGGGTTCCCTGTGTTCCCTGGTTAGTCCTCTGCAGATTAGAACCGTGTTTTTTCTGCCACCCCGAGTGCCTTCCGAGTGGCCACGCTTGAAAACAGTGTTGCACAAAAGCTTTGCACTTACACAGCACATGTGTTTAACCTTGGCTGGGGCCTTTCCCAGCCATAGCCCCAAGAGAGAAGGGGTATGTTTGGAAGTGTGGAATGAATCTCGCACAGTTGACGTTGTAGGGCAACACATTCCTGGGGTTTTTTTAATGAGCAAAACTGTGAACAAAACTTGCTCAGAACCTAATTGCAGTCTGGACGGAGCGTTGATCAGGTTGCATGACAGGCAATCACCCAGTTGAGATCGGTGTTCATTTCCAGCGGGGAAAAACACAAAAGAGAGAAAAGACCCCCTTTCTTCCATTTGTAGGGTTGCCAGGCCATGCCTGCTGCTTAGGGATGCCAGAACCCCTGCTAGGGCCAGGAGAACTCCTGATCTGGGACATACAATGTAGAGGTTTAGAGCAGGGGTAGTCAACCTGTGGTCCTCCAGATGTTCATGGACTACAATTCCCATGAACCCCTGCCAGTGTTTGGCGCAGGATAGGAACTCACCAAGGCAAGTCTAGGGTTGCTATGCAGGAGCCAGCGATGGTGAACAACCTCGCTTTGTCTTTGGCCTTGAAAACCCCATGAAGAGGCAGCTGTCCCTTGATGGCACTTTCCTCTACCACCAAACATAACTTGTAGGCCTGCCAAACCTCTGGGCAAATGAGTAATCCTCTACTTCAAGCTCCTGTTGCCAGACACCCCTACAGGTGGGGAAGGATCAAAGATCTCACCAGCATGATCCCTGGGATGATGTCACTTCCAGAGGAAACCCAGAAGTGATGTCAGTCCCACCCCAGCAGTGACGTGGTGGCACGGGCTCATAATGCCAACCTGTCCAATGCATCTCCACTCCTAACCCCCCCCCCACGCACACAGTTACCCATCTGGCAACTTTTTTCTAGTTTTCTGCAATAGTTCCTTTCATTTCAAACACACACGCACAAATACATTCTCTCTCTCTTTCCCTCTGTTCACCAGCCCTGAAATCACATTCCCGTTTTTTCCCTTGGAGACTTTTGGCTTCAGTTCTCCCTCCAACTCTCCCGAACGTTGTTTATCATCCAATGAATTATTAATAGTCCTTTTGCCTGTTGGGTCAATCGAGTTCCTCCAGCAAAATGCTCAGTTTGTTTTACATTCTTTAGGATTCTCAGCTTCAGGGGCCAGACTCATTCACTGCTGGCCTCCCCAGTGGATTCCCGGCCTGGTCTTGGCGTGTTTTTCAGCATGACTCTGAAGCAACGTGGGCCGCTCTGTGGAATCCTTTTCCTCCCCGGTTCCGTCTGTAAACATTCTGTGTGTCTTTAACTCCAGACGGCCATTCTTCCTGTCAAAAGCATTAACTGTCAAACATGGAAAATGCAGCTGCTACGTTCGGTTTCGGATTCTCTCCTCTTCAAAGGAGGTGACACCTTTCGCCCACTCTGAGGGAGGGAATGGAAACAAAATTCGAAAAGCCGATCCACGTGACCACCTTGGAGATGGAAAAGAAACACGCGGTTAATTTCCCCATTGGTGGTCACTGGAGCCACATTGGATAGTTGCAAATATATTCAGAACGTCCCGCTTTGCCAATCCAGATTTGAATGTGAAATTGTATCCGGCTTAATGCTTTAAGCATCACTTCATTGTTTTCGTTTTGTTTCAGATATGAAACCTTATACGCTGTCTGTTGCAACAACTAAATTTATCCCCTGCCATCAAATTAGGGTCTGGCCAGATGACGGCTCAACAATTATTTCATCAACTGGCCAGTTAAATATTGTCAAATCATATAATAATAGTTGGAAGGGACCTCCTGGGTCATCTAGTCTAGCGATCCCCAACCTGTGGGCCGCGGACCACATGTGGTCCATCGACTAATTGGAGGTGGGCCCCGAAGGATGCCTTCTCCCCCCCCCGACCCTTTACTTCATCCCCCCTGGCCCTTTACAACACACTTCGGGTGTCATTGTCTCCCATCACTCCCAGATGGGACTATCTCGTTGCAGAGAAACAAGCTCAGGGTTCCCATTGATTTGTCATTGTCATGAGTTAAAATTTCCATGAAAATAAAATGTTCCTTATGTTCATTGTTGTGGCGTGTCTGTATCTTATTTTGAAGGGATGTTTAAACATTACCATAGCGATCAGAGAGCGTTCGGGCAGTGGTTGAGAGTAGAGGAGTAAACTACCCCCCCCCACACCGGGCCTCAGTAAAATTGTCAAGCGTTGAATGGTCCCCGGTGATAAAAAGGTTGGGGACCACTGATCTAGTCCAACCCCTGTACTTTGCAGGACACTCACATCCCAATCGCTCATCTACTGTCACCTGCCACCCCCTTGAGCCTTCCCAGAATCAGCCTCTTCATCAGATGGCTCTCCAGCCTCCTTTTAAGGATTTCCAAACATGGCGAACCCACCACCTCCCAAGGAAGCATGTTGCTCAGGTATTTTTGAACCATATACCACAAATGCCACTGAGCCACAACAACTTATAGCGACCCCAGCCAGGTGCTTCCAAGGCAAATGGGGAACGAAGGTGGTTTGCTTTTTGCCTGCCTCTGCAGAGCCTCCCTTGGTAGTCCCCCATCCAAGTACCCGTTCGGTTTAGCTTCTACAATCTGACAAGGCTGAGCTATACTATGCCACCGTTCCAAAAAACACACCCAGAAAGTGACTCAAATAAACGCCCTTTTTATTTGTGGATTTCATCAGATGCAAATCATATAACAAAAGTGATTTTAGTGCCATTCTCAGATAGTGGCCCATACAGCACACGTTGGATAATGCACTTTCAACGTCCTTTTGTAGCTGGATTTTCCTGGGCAAAACAGGAAGAGCTGCTTATAAAGTGCATGGAAAGTGCATTATCCTACCTGTGCAGAATGGGCCCTGCTTCTCAATATGAGTTGGTCCCAATCACACAGCAGTGTCTAAAAATACATTTTCAAAAGACACCCACAAGCTACGATGTTGAGGTATTCTTTCTGGCCTTTGCTTGGGTCTTGATGAGACAAGGGCTGTGGCTCAGGGGTAGAGTATCTGTGTGGCATTCAGAAGGTCCTGGGTTCAATCCCCGGCATCTCCAGTTAAAAGAGACCAGGCAGTAAGTGATGCGAAAGACCTCTCTTTGCCAGAGATCCTGGAGACCAGCTGCCAGTCTCACGAGACTGTCTTGGAGGGACCAACGGTCTGATTCAGTATAAGCCGGTTTCCTGTGTTCGTGTGTCACTTCAACACCAGCCCAATGACATCTTCCAAGCTTCACAGAATCACAGAATCATAGAGCTGGAAGGGGCCATACAGGCCATCTAGTCCATCCCCCTGCTCAATGCAGGATCATAGAATCATAGAATCATAGAGTTGGAAGGGGCCATACAGGCCATCTAGTCCAACCCCCTGCTCAATGCAGGATCAGCCCAAAGCATCCTAAAGCATCCAAGAAAAGTGTGTATCCAACCTTTGCTTGAAGACTGCCAGTGAGGGGGAGCTCACCACCTCCTTAGGCAGCCTATTCCACTGCTGAACTACTCTGACTGTGAAATGTTTTTCCTGATATCTAGCCTATATTGTTGTACTTGAAGTTTAAACCCATTACTGCGCGTCCTTTCCTCTGCAGCCAGCAGAAACAGCATCCTGCCCTCCTCCAAGTGACAACCTTTCAAATACTTATCATGTCCCCTCCACATTGACCCCTCCTGTGGAGTTCATCCAGCAATTTCCCTGCGGTGAGCAGCTTGTCTCTGGACCAGCCGTTGGGGAAACGATTTGCTTGTCTGGAAGTCCACGCAGTGCAGATGCACCTGTGTTGGCGGGGCCCTCGTGGTTTGGATGCTGTAGCTTGAATGATGAGAAGATGGTCCTCTTCTCTCACAGCAAGAAGCTGATGTTATCTAGTCCTTTCCAATTTTATTGCACGATCCTCCGTTGATGAGATCCAGCAATGGGATCCCTGGAGGGGAAGAGCGCTCTGCTTCCTGGCTTTGTTTTGAGCACGCAGGAGATGAAACTCATCCGATGCAGAGAGACTCAAAAAGGGGGGGGGGGAAGAGCTCAAGTAAATCCAGGCCTTTCTGTGCTCCCCACCAAAGCTATATGAATCATGCGCAAGTTGAGAACTTGTAAGCACCATGTCAGGCTAATTTTTCCTCTCGAATGCAGCTGACTTAGTCAAGAGTCTTCCCCATAACCTGTGCATTTTGTTTGCCTTCCCAGTGGGCGAATCCCCCAACCTTTAGACGTTGCCTATAACCGTCCAAAATAGAAAGTGGAAGGAAGTGACCTCCGAACACACATGCACACACATGCTTTCCCACCACAAACTGTGCATGAAACTTGGCACGGCTCCCTTGCCTCTAATTGATTCCAAGTGCCTTAGGTCGGCTGTTAGAAAAATTTCCTGCTCACGGCGAAAGGAAAAGATGGAGCGATGGAGAAGACGAGGGTCTCCTGCTTGCCCGTTCCCAGCCTTACAATGTGTTCCTCATTTGCCACCCCCCCCCATCATGTCTTGTTAGGTTTTTTGAGGCAAGGGGAGAGTTTTATGTTTGCTGATGCTTCACGACTAGTAGCCAAAGAGGGAGATGCAAGGCCAGCCCTCCTGACATCCTCTCGCTAGTCTTGGGAATGTCTGGAGACCTAGAAGAGCCATCAGAGAAACCTCTCTCTCTCCCCCCCCCCTCAATATAATTGCTTGCCTGCCACAGAAACCCTGTTTGTGAGCTTGCTTTCTGTTGCAAAAGATTCTGGGGCACAATTGATGCACGAGTGCCATTTGAGAGCTGATCCCCAACAAAGATGAGCTGTGTTTTTCATATCCCGCTTTTCACTGCCCCAAGGAGTCTCAAAGCAGCTTCCTCTCCCCACCAGAGACATGCTGTGAAATAGCTGGGGCTGCAAGTGCTCTGAGAGAACTGTGACTGGCCCAAGGTCACCCAGCTGGCTGCATGTGGAGGAGGAGTGGGTGATCAAGCCCGGTTCTCCCGACTGGAGGCCGCTGTTCCCAACCATTATGCCTAGCTGGATCTTGTGGTCAGCCAGTCTGTTCAACACTCTTTTAGAGTATTAGAGCATCTTATAAGGTTCCCAAGTGACCAAAGGATGGATCCAGCTGTCGGTGGTCTTAGTGGTAAAAAAGGGCCCATGTCCATGTGCCCTCAGGTGGGGCAGACACCTCTCCGTTGCTGATTAGCTGGCCAATATAGAGAATTACTGCCCAAACGAGGGAGGAACAGTCAACATGCCTATGTGACTTCAACATGACCCAGAAGTGATGAAGGCATATTGGGGCCATTGGGGTGACATTCTGGTTTGGAGGGCAAAAACTCTATGGTAGAAGCTAATTTTACCATAGAGTTTTTGCCCCAAAGCTAGAGTATCGTCCAGTTATTCCCAACATGCCTACATCACTTCCGGGTCATGTTGGAAGTCACATGAGCATTAGCATGTTTCTGAAACATGCAATGAAACTCCCAGCTACCTGTAAACCCACCAAGCCCCACTGGCTGCCTGGAGAAATTTGTCAACACTGGTCATGAAGTCACTCCCCCCTTTCTCTGGGCTGGTGATTGGCTAACACTTGAATAAATCACCAAACTACCTCCTTTCTTCTCAAAGCAGATTTTCAAGTTAAAAAAAACCCTTCCCAAAATAATAAAGGAGCTGCGTGGGGGTGGGGGGCGGAGTTTGGTTTGATAACAAACAGTACAAAGGCTTGGAAAACAAAAGCCAAGCAAACAATCTGTCAGAGTCATGAACAACACTCAGTAATTCAATTCAGAGGCTGGTAAAACAATTCCTTTGGGGAGATGATAAAACAATTCCATCCAGTGCCTCATAAATGTGGTTTTTCAAGGACTAGAGTGGGGGAATAGAATGCTTGGTGATTCACCTGTTTTATGAACATCAGCATGGAGATTCATTGGGAAAAAAATATTCTAATTGATATGAGGCCCCCCTCTAAATAAAGATGGTACTTAAAGCATCGAGATTCAGATCAACCAATCACAGCCCTCAAAATAATTACCAAAGAAGGCACTCATCATCATTAGACAAAAATGCCTTGATGGAACTCCTTGAGGGACTCAGGGACTTGATGTTGTTGGTTTAGGGCTGCCTAGAGTTACCACTCATCTCCAGACTACAGAGATCAGTTCCCCTTGAATACAGTGGTTGCTTTGTAAAGTGGACTCTATGGCATTGTACTCCCCTAAGGTTCCTTTCCTCCTGAGGCTCCACCCCTAAATCTTCAAGAGTATCCCAACCCTACCTCCACATTCCCTGCTGTTGGCCAGAAGGGACCCAGCAACCCAATTATTGTCCAGTGTTTGAGTCAGACAAGCCCAGTAGCCTTGCACCTGTGCAAAGGGTGCCTTCAGGGGGCATCAGAGGAGATATAAATTTAGCAAAGATAGGATAGGAACTTGTCTATGATTTTTAAATGATCTCCTCCAGCTTTCTGCTTGGATCAACAGAAGACTTCCTGTTTTTGAGCAGAAGAATGACCGCAGACAACAGCTAGCTTTCTATACATATGGGTTTCATAATAAAAAAACTTTTATTCTTTAAGATGCCTGGTGCTCGGCCCTCTCTGCATAGCCAAACTCTGTCAACAGCATTCACTTTAATTGCATCCTGCATGTTGACACCATGAAGCTGCATGGCTGCAACTAAACAGGGCATCAGGCATTCAGTTTCCATTTCTTATTAGCATCTTTGATGTAGCAGTGCAGTTCAGTGTTATCACATATTCTTTCTGATACTGAAGATTATCCAAGCAGATCGTGAACTACATTTCCCAGAAGGCCAGACTACCTATCCATCATTAGGTACTTTAATTATGTAAATATTTGTTCACTGCTGCTCGGGAGGGGAGAGGGGCAGAAAGGAAACGCTTGTCATAAAGAAGCCAGATCTGAGAGGCTGTTTCAAACATTCCAAAAAGAAAAAAAATCCAATGGTGCTTGTTACAGCCAAAGGGGAAGAAAGTCATTGTTTGGAATCTCTGGAGAGCACCAAAGAGTAATCTAAAAGATTGCACCAAAGTAACATTCAATTGTGTTGCCAGAATTCAGAATCTAGAATGTCAGCAGAGGAAGCACAAGAAACAGAGCCAAGGGAAACAAAAGCAGAGGAATGCTGGATATGACTTTTAGAAACATTGCCTCCACCCGTCTCTCCCCACTCACTAGATGGGGCTTAGATCAGTGGTTCTCAACCTGGGGGCCGGGACCCCTTTGGGGGATACCTTTACCTTTTTATCACTTACCAGAGTCCTTCATGGCCTTGGCCTGTCTTGTTGGTGGGACCTCTCTCCTCCTATGCTCCACCTGACATCTCTTATGTCATCAGTAGCTTCTATGGGTGCCTACCTGCAAATGGGCCAAATCAACAACTGCTCATGCAAATTGCTTCTCTGTTGTGGCCCCTGACTTGTGGGATGAGCTGCCCAAGGAGGGCAGGAAAGATCCCATTCCTCAAACTTCCTGCAAACTCTGCAAAACTGAATTCTTCAAGTGGGTTTTCCTGCACAGGTAATAGGGTTGCACGGCAGAAAATGATTCACAGCCATGGATGAATTATTGGGGACTGTAGTCTAGACGGCTGAGCTTAGCTTACTGTAAGTCGGATCCTATTATGTCATTTTGTACTGCTCAATGAGTCATGTTAATACTTGCTGATGGTTTCAGACTTCTAAAATCCTAAACCGGCATGGTGTAGGGTTTAAAGAGTAGCTGACTGTAATCTGGTAAACTGGGTTTGATTCCCCGCTCCTCCTCCACATGCAGCCAGCTGGTTGAACTTGGGCTAGTCAAAACACTGATAAAGCTGTTCTGACCAAGCAGTAATATGAGGGCTATCTCAGCTGCACCTATCTCACAGGGTGTCTGTTGTGGAGAGAGGAAAGGCAATTATAAGCTACTTTGGGATTCCTTCAGGTTGTGAAAAGTGGGGTATAAAAGCCAACTCTTCTTCTAATACATCAGTGAACGTATGTTTCATTTTGCCGACTCATTGAGCATAAATCGCATTGAGCCCCTGGGAGAAAGACAGATTATTATTATCATTAATAATAATAAGAGTAATCATCATCATCATCATCATCATCATCATCATCATCTGTCTTCCAGGGACTCAAGGTGAATGATAATGACAAACACAAATTCACTTGATTGAAAAACCAATCGCTAAAAAGAAAGGGAGGGGCAGTTTTTGTTAAAAATATAATAATAACCTTTTCCCCATGTCCTTCATCTCAACTTGGAAGATGCGGCCACCTACAGGTTGCTGAGGCTCCAGGAAGCCAGAAGGTCAGAAAGAACAAAATTAACCCAACCAGTCTGACTAAGTAAGGAAGGCGTTGATAGATACCATTAAAGACCAAGCGGGTTAAAAGTGTGTCGGGGCACGGAGGGGCTCTTCTCCTAGTAATAAATGCATCTGGCCTGTATTGCTGGGTAGATCATATATCTGACAATATCCTCCCTTTAATGCTTTGCAGGCCCGGGTATATTATCATACCCCAAGCATGAACTCTACAGGGAAATCATGTCAAGGAATAGCGGAGGGAGCTTGCTCATAAAACAGAAGGGAGAGTCACTCCCAGCCTGGGCAGCTGGCTGCAAGTCATGTTGGAGACCAAAAGGTGGCGCTCATAGACTGGCTGATGCTTTCACAGGCTGGGGGGGGGGATGCAGGTTTTGCAGGCACAAGGGGTAGAGATGGTTATGATGCGTGTTTCATAGGATCATAGAACCCTCCCTCCTGCAATGTAGTAAAACCAATCTTAACTAGTTCTTCACAACTGCAGGATCCAGTCACGGTAGGAGACCAACAGTAGGAGACCATTCCAAATCTCCTTGTGATGCCTGATTTGGCCTTGAGAGTCACTGATGCAGTAGAGAAAAGTGTCGCATAACCAACTCCTCCACATGCAGACAGCTGGGTGACCTTGGGCTCGCCACAGCACTGATAAAACTGTTCTGACTGAGCAGTGATATCAGGGCTCCCACAGCCTCACCCACCTCACAGGGTGTCTGGTGTGGGGAGAGGAAAGGAAAGGCGACTGTAAGCCACTTTGAGACTCCTTCGGGTAGAGAAAAGCGGCATATAAGAACCAACTCTTCTTCTTCTTCTTCTTCTTCTTCTTCTTCTTCTTCTTCTTCTTCTTCTTCTTCTTCTTCTTCTTCTTCTTCTTCTTCTTCTCACTTGCCTTGAGATCCCCTTGCTGGGGTCACCATAAATGTGTTGCAAATTGACAACACTTACATACATCTCAAATATTCAATGAAACTGTCAAACATTAAGCAAACATCTACATATTCACAGCATATCTGACAAATATTCGAAGAAAATCTGGGTGCTGCATGGTTACACACCTCATTTCTAGCTGGTTGCCTTTGTGCTTTCAGTTTCCTCTAAGCACCTTCCCACAGCCTGTCTGGGAGCTGCCCTGAACAGGAAGAAGTGGATTTGTTCCTGTCATTCTTGCCTTTAGACACACTTTCAAGGAAAAGATGGATGTTGCCCTGCTTCCCTCCTGGCCTCCTGCTTTTCATGCCTCTTCTGGACAGTCCAGACTCCGCTTCCTTGCATGGCGCACAGCTTGTGTCTAAGCCCTCTTGCAGCATGCCACATCTCATGCAGCTATGGCATGGCGGTCTGCCGATTGACCTCTTCATCCCTAAACCTATAAATAACTAAACGTAAAAAACATTCTCCATGCTTTTTTCAAGGAGTCAGCTTTAAACTTGCCAAAAGCCAGAGGAAGAGCAGAGGAAAGGGAAGGAATGATTTAGGGCAGGGTAACATGACTGTACGAAGGCTTTCTTTCTTTCGTTCTTTCTTTCTTTCTTTCTTTCTTTCTTTCTTTCTTTCGCCCTTCCGTCCTGTTTGCTTACTTATCTATCACATTTTATCCAGCTGTTCATCCAATGAGCTAAAGGTGGCATGGCATGATTCTGCCCTCCTCCATCTTATTCCCCCAACAACCTTGTGGAGCAAATGAAGCTTTGATTTGTTTCTCTCGACCCAGAAAACAGCAACGAGAAAATGGCCAGGAATTTACAAGAGATCCGATCATGAATACCATCCTTAACGGATTTCTCTAGTCATAAGCTACAGAGGCCCTGACCTGGATAGCCTTGGCTAGCTTGATCCCATCAGATCTTGGAAGCCAAGCATGGGTGTCTCTGGGATCCTATTTTGTTTGAAGTCTTCCAAGGAATACCAGGGTCATGACGTAGAGGTCAGCAATGAAAAACCACCTCTGAACGTCTCCTTCCTTGGTCTTTGGGATTGTCGCAAGTCAACTGTGATTTGATGGCAGCTTCCACTCCTAAAATTTGGAGGCTTCTGCCATGGGCTTCATTCCCATTTCTCCCCAGAGTTCCAAATCCCCAGTCTTGCTTCCAAAGGGAAACAGAAGATTGGGAATTCTCCATTGCCCTGCCATTTTTCTCTGAATGTTCTGTGTTCACCATTTGCCATAGTTCCCAGTAACTTCTGCTCCTTTGTAGCCTTCCTCCCACCATGTTGCTGATGTCCACTGAACCTGTAGCAGAAAAAGCAGCTTTGAAACTGGTAGTTGAATCATGATTCTTCTTGGGCAGGTCCCATGCCAATCAAAAAGTATCATTAACAATGTCGTGCTGCTAGGTCCCTTCCAGCATCAGAAGTTCACCGCTCCCAAAAAGTCCAATGATGGGCCTGGAATGGGACGGGGAGGGCCCCCAGGTGGGCATGTACACAACTATGCTCCCCAACCATATTCTGCATGATCATGCCACTTCTGGGGCTTTCTCAATGGTCAAAAAGTTGAGAAAGGCTGCACTAGGATCGCAAACACAGTGGTAACTAACTCAAAAAACGAACCACGGAAACTTGGAAAGGGGGTAAAGAGACAATGAAATCCAAATGACTGACATGAAATAGAAATGAACCCATTTCAGAATTTTCCTAGGTTGGACTTAAGGAGGAGTGGAACACAACACAGAGAGAGACATTCTGGAATAACAAATGGAAGGACAGGAGAAGATCTGGCCCTTACTTTCTCAGGCAGCTGTGACACGGGCAGCGGGAAACCAGTCCATGACATCCTCATGGCATGTCAACAGGAGGTAGAGTTTATAGCCACATGTGGCTGGGAACTTTTTTTGAGCTGTGCACATGAGTTTCTGACCTCAAAGCCAAAGCAGTCAGCAGAGAGCAACTGGGGAGCCCCCTCCCCGTTGAATCAAGATGACCCTCCCCTGCCCCTGCTGTTACGACCCATGCCTTCTGAGCCGAAACATCCCATAAAATGTCTTAGGAGTCACAATTCTGCATGGTAGGTGAATTCTATGACTTACTACTAAACCTCGGCGCCTGACCTTGAACTGCGACCCAAGGTCAACAGTGCATTTCCATTTGGGAATCAATCTTTTAAAAAATAAATAGGTCCATATTCGTTCATTATCGGCCCGGGTTAAATGACTTGCATGTGCTAATTCGGATGTATAGTGATGAAAAGCTGTTTGTTTATAGCGTTTGCTTTATCTTCCCTCTCGCCCTCTTTGAAGAGGCAGCCAAACATTTGCAGAGTTGTTTAGGTTTGAACTTTGATGCCTTTCCCTCCTCTTTTAAATCGTTGGCTTCTCACAACTACACATGGCCCAGGAAAGTGGGCCCAGGGAAATATTGCAGGACACATGAGAATGTGCCCTCAAACCTATATAGCCAACATGCACAGGAGATGCCTTAAGCTTGCAGAATCTGAGAGACGGAGCTCTCTGGCCAAGTTGACAACTCTGGATTGGGAAATTCCTAGATTTTGGGGGGATGTTTTGAGGGTGGACTTCATGGCCTTGTACCCAGTAAGGACCTTGTTCTTCCCAGGCTCCATCCCCAAATCTCCAAGAGTTTCCCAGCCTGGATCTGCCAGCCCTTTCCACCCCATCCCCCCTCTGGTGATTTGGGAGGGATGACTATGAACCCTATTCTACTCTGTGTCCACCCTCTTCGGAAGACAGGTGGTAAGCCACAAGGAAGTGGACCCGTTTCATGGTAGCACCCTACTTATGGAAATCCCTCTCACCGGAAGCTCAGCTGAAACATCCACATGAGGCTAAAACATCTCTTTTCACCAAGCTTTATAACTTAGGATTTTGGTAAATTCCGTTAATTTTATAAACATACCCTTGTATCTTGGGGACCCTCTTTCATAATACGCCTCCCTCAAATGTGCTAAGTTCTAGCAACTGAAATTTGCTCAGATTCCCCATCCCCAAAGACATAAAATTGGCTTCAACCAGGGCCAGGGCATTCTTCCACAGCACTGTTTCTTCAAGTAACATGGTTGGGTATGTTTAATAAGCAAGAAATAGACTCCAAATATTGTCTGGCTATATTTGGTGGCCTCGGCAGCAGACAGAGCACTTCTCTGTCTCGGCGTGACACTGAAACACTTCGATATTTTTCGGATCTCCCTTTTTGGTGTCTGAATAACGTCTTGCCCTCTGTTGCCGCGATAAGATCCCGAATGGCAGAAACGATGACAGAGAGTAATTGATAAAAATGCCCCGGTGACTCTGGATTCTGGCCAAAAACAATTCTGAGTCACATACCGCAGCTCCATTCATTACTCCAGCAATTCTTGAGGAATGATATAATTTCCTCTCTTCAGAGGGACTTGTGTGCATCAGAACGGGGAGATAAGTGAGGTTTCTGTCTTGGAACTACCCGGGATCTGTGGGAGAAAGCAAGACAACGAGGCCTCTGAGCCACAGCTGGTCTGGAATAGGATTGCATTTTAAATTCATAGGACTGGGGGGGGGGGGTAGAGAGATCCCCTGAATGACAACTGAGCTCCAGACTAAATCAATCCCTTATTTCTTATTCGTGTATTCCAAACCTTTATTTCACTTCCCCTGGTGGAAATGGCTGCTTTTGGGGGCTGGACCACATGGCTTTGTGCCCTAACAAGGCCCCACCCTTCCCTCAATACCATTCTCCCATGTTCCACCTTCAAATCTATAATGCAGGAATGATCTATTGTCTCTTCTGGCCAAAGGGATGCCAGAGTTTGCTGCATAAGTCCTCTCATTCAAGAGATATGGAAGCAGTGTCATCAAACTGTGTGTGTATGTGTGCCAGCTGACCCATGGTGACCCCACCAAGGGGCTTTCAAGGCAAGTGAGAAGCCGAGGTGGGTTGCCATGGCCTTCCTCTGCAGAGGCTTCCTTGGTGGTCTCCCATCCATGTACCAACCCTGCTTAGCTGACAAGATTGGGCTATAGTATGCATGATTCAAAAAGATGTGAAGAATAACCTACAGGGGGCATCAGAGGAGATGTGAATTTTGCATTGTTAACACGGGAACTTCCTGATTTGTTCCCCCCCCCCCCCAAAAATAATCTCCTCCAATAAATGTTTAATATATTTTAAAAAATACACAAACAATTCCACCCGTTTGGGAAACCCTTTCAGGGCTGTCAAGAAGCCCCCGAGTTTCACGAAACCCTGGTTGAGAAAGACTGATCTAAGCTCACACCTAGCTTGAATGCAACCCAATTGTATATGTGTTAAACTGAATGTTCAGTGGGACAGAAGAATACAGCCTAAATGCTATTTCCTCCCTTCCCCTGGGATAGGAGACCACCGCCAGAAATTGCCCATTACTTTGTTTACATGCCTTTGCTATCTCTTCTTGCGGTGGCTGGGAAAACTCTGGGAATAATTTTTTTTAAGTCGTTTGGGAAAACATTTTGTCAATGAGATATATACAGAGGATCAGGAGCCCCCATGAGATACGGCACTGAACCATCCGCAGGCTTTGGAAAATCAGGTTAGTGTTGCATTCTGCTGACACTGTTGTTATTGTTATTTGCAAGTCATACTAACAGATGGCTCCTAGAGCTCTCTGGCTGGAGATGTGGATTAACAGAAGAATTTGCCTATGTAAAAAAAAGAAAGATAGAATCACAGCTACGCAGCTGACTCTAGCAGGCATCTGGGCTTCTGTTGAAAGGATGTACAGTTTTTGGATTCTGTCCCTCACAAGGTGACATTTTGGAATTTGGCTGGTTAGAGCTGGTTTGCATATGTGTAGACATTACTAGCCTTGGACATGCAACATATGTGTGTACAGGGACAAACCATGAAGAAGAAGAAGAAGAAGAAGAAGAAGAAGAAGAAGAAGAAGAAGAAGAAGAAGAAGAAGAAGAAGAAGAAGAAGAAGAGTTGAGTTTTATTCCATGCTTTTCACTGTCCGAAGGAGTCTCAAAGCAGCTTACAATTGCCTTCCCTTCCTCTCCCCACACCCTGTGAGGCAGGTGGTGCTGAGAGAACTCTGACGGGACTGCTCTGTAAGAACAGCACTATGAGCGCTGTGACTGGCCCAAGGTCACCCAGCTGGCTACATGTGGAGGAGCAGGAAATCAAACTCAGATTGCCAGACTAGAAGTTGTTGCTCTTAACCACTACACCACGCTGTCTCTCTAAAGCTGGTTCATCTAAAGATGATGAGGACGGGCTCTGTGTACAATCAAGGGACACTGTAACATCAGCCGTCACTCAGTCACCTGCACTCACCTGTGTTTGCAGGTAGGCAGTGTCCAGGTTCCTGGTAGCGAGATGCCCCATGGTTCAGTTCACAAGCAATGCACCTATTAGGTGGGCCTAAGTCAATTGCCCCCCAAAGTGCATATCCACACCAGTGCTTGGCTTCTTGGCTCAGACTCCATAAAACCTCATGAAATTTCTGCTCTGGAGGTAAGAACACATGTGACCTGAAATGCTGCGGGAGTGGGATGAAGTCTGCTTACCTGGTCTCCCTAAATGGGACCACCAAAGAAAGGCTTCGGTTGTCTCTGCTTTGCGTCCTGACCCATAGACCAGAAGATTGTGCCGTCGGTCATGGAGGGCCACTTAAAAGACAAAAGCCTAGTCGGCCGTCCTGCAGCAAGAGTTTCCCACTGTTCTCCAGATGTACTTGGCACCATAAACATGTGTGTGTGTGTGTTTTATTTATCACGGGCTCTTCTGACATGACAGCCGGGATTAATTTCACTTATTAGTTACACTCGTCTGGTGCCCAGCCAAGACCAGATACTTTGTCGCCTCTGCAACCAGAATTGCTGGTACAGGGATTTCAGTTCAGCCAATGGCAACACAGAGAAGCACAGATCTCTTAGTCTCCTCCTGGCCGATGTGAATCCAGGACCCAGAAACTGACCCCAATCTCAGCCCTTCAGGAAATGTTGCTTCATGGTGGAAAACTCGCAAATGAATGTCTTTCCCCCTCTTTTGGCAGGCAGTCGTCAAATTTGAGGTTCTAGACTTGAAAAGAACAGCCTGGATATATACAGGTAGAGACAGGTATATAAAGTATGTCTAAAAGGATGGGAAATCCCTGATTTGGTCTTCGCATGAGGAAGGCCCTTATTTGCAGTGCTGACCATCTCCCCGGCATCCTGGAGATCTGTGTGTCTGTCAAGCAGCTCCAAATTGAGCCAGGTGGGACAAAGGCTCATCTAGTTCATAAGCTATCCCCTTATTTAGACTCTTTCGACCTAGCCATGGCAATTTACGCGACTGTAACCTCCATACTGGGGCTGCCACTGAAGATGTCTTGGATGCTTCTGTTGGTATCCTCTCAAAGAGCATCTCTTGATGTCCACCTCTGTGCCAGTGACTTGTCCTCAGCCTTTTCCTGGAGGTTACCCCACCTAGGGTTGTCCATTGGACCATAGCCATGGGCCTTCTGTTTGATACAGCCATTCCTCAGGAATGGCTCACTGTAGTTGGTGTGTCTGGCACCTTGGTTTGCCATATTCAAGATGACCATACACCTCCAGATGGTGTTTGATGAAGGGAAATTCTTTTAGCGGTGTCATCTCTGTGTATTTCCTTTTAGTTGCATATTTCCATTCTGCATTGGTTTTAACTTGCTCGACACTTATGAGGTCTGTGTTTGACAGCGTCTCCTGTCTTGACAGCCACTGTGAGTTTGCAGAAACAAGGCAGGGCTGAAATATTTAAAATCACTCAATGTAAGTCAACAAATGGTAAGGCAGCTTTCTGTGTTGTGGAAAGGATCTTACAGCTATTCAGTCTAATTCTCTGCCCAGCATAGAAAGTCCAAAGCTTGTCTGTCCTCACCATTCACATATGCCTTCCAGTTAGGGTTACCAATCTCCAGGAGGGACCTGAGATTCTCCTGGATCACCAGATGAAATAAATGAGTTCAGTTGAAGGAAATGGCATCTTTAGAGGGTTGACCGTAGGCTATACCACAGTGTCTAGGAGAAATCAAACTCCTAAAGTACTATCACATCCCTACTGAATTCCTTCCTACTCCAAACTCTGACCTTCCCAGATACCACTCCCAAAACTCCATGAATTTCCCAACCCAGAGTTAATGACCTCACCCCAAGCGCATTTCTACCCTCCAATATGCTCTCCTTGTGATACAAAATGGCAACCTGACTGCGTTGACACAGAAAATGCAGGATAATACTGTCCCTCGTTGGGCTATAAACCAAAGGCATGTCACAAATATATAATACAAACACCCACAGTGGGAAGGGTTTTCTTCTGCAGCCAATATCCTTGCATGGATTTACTACGGAAGGAACCTTCTGCGAATTGTCACCACCACTTGGGCCGAATTCATTAGCTGATGCATTCCATCCGTAACAGATAAATGCTGAACCTTGGATTCTGTACCCAGCTGGAATAGATTTTGGCTCCCGTCTGTTGAAGTGGGAGGGAAGGAAGCAGGGAGAAATGCAGCACACTCCACGGATCTGCGGGCTGGAACAATTTATTG
The DNA here is from genome assembly GCF_049243985.1 of Paroedura picta. Lineage (NCBI taxonomy): Eukaryota > Metazoa > Chordata > Lepidosauria > Squamata > Gekkonidae > Paroedura > Paroedura picta. The sequence goes on along the minus strand of NC_135380.1, from coordinate 10,031,832 downwards.
TGCTTCATCTTTATGTGTGTATTACAGTCTTGGCAATTTAAGAGAAGAAGGTCTGGCAGCGGAGACCCGGTAACGCTGCGCTCCGGTGTCAAATGAAACGGACAAGCGAGAGGGTTGCTTCACAGTGCTCTGGAAACGTTACGCATCAACCTCCACCAGCATCCTTTTGATTCCCCAAATACTTGGCCCCCTACACAATCTGGCAAGCAGCCTCGAAGATGTACAGAAGTGATAAAAGCTCTTGCCAAGCCCTCGTTGTCATCTGACCCCAGCTGGGAATGCACGCAGGCCGCATGTGCCTCCCGGATTCGGGCTCCGGCCTGTTCCAAAACGGCCAGCTGCCAGAGAATAACTATTGTTGGTGCCTTCATATCACAGCCATGTCAAAGGCTACTTTGCAGGTATACTGTCAGGTCTGCCATGGCCAGGGTTCGGCAGTAGCGCATGCAGGGGGAGCAGGTAGAAACCCTACAGAGGTTGATGGTAACACAAACATTGGTAAGCTCAAACTAGGGCTGTTAGGTTTCCCCTGGCCACCAATGGATATAGGGCTCTTGAATCGAGTTTGGGAAACAGCTAGAGATTTGGAGGATGGAGCCTGGTTAAGACAGGGACCTCGATGGGAAACACAGATACAGAGCATACCGGTGCTGAGTGCACATAGAATTTTCCATGGGGAGGGGGCAAGGCTTCCATATCTCAAGACGCTTCTCGTCTTTCCCTTGATTGGAACTGTGCAAAAGGGGCCAAATCTCTTCAAAGGTACTCATTTCGCAGAATCTATTGATGCCATAGAATTTGGACAAGAAACGGAGCATAGTGCCCACAGTCTCGGTTCTGTATTTCCTGAAAGGGCATGGAAGAAAGCAGGACAAAAAGGTCGCCCTTGGGGAATAAACCAGGAGGCTCCAATCACAGGGTTCCTTCCTTCCTTCCGTGTCCTCAGTACATCTGTAGCAACAAGCCTCTGGAAAAAAAATTGCGAGTGGGTGAATTTGGCTTCTGCTAAATCCCAGATGGAACTTGATATCATCCTCATCCCAAAAGCCTCATGCACAGTTTGACACATGGAAGAGACCCAGAAACGTCCGTACGAACCTCTTCCACACTCCACCCACTGCTGTGAACATTTGCTGTGGCTGGCTGATGAAGAAATCAACCAAAACGCAGGATTGGCCCTCTGGAAAACAGCATAAGACAAAAATATAATAACAATAACAATTTTTTTTTTTGCATCCCACCCTCGCCAGTAGACTCAAGGCAAGTAACAACAAGTGACCCCCTCCCCCAATTAATTCCAATTTTATATACAAGGAGAATTGTGCAAGATAAGAACGTTAGAACATAAGAGAAGCCACGTTGAATCAGGCCAATGGCCGATCTAGTCCACCAGTGGAGCCAGAACTCCAGAAGCCCTCCTGCTGTGCCCTCCCCCCAAGAATAAAGAGTATCGTTGCCCCAGACAATGTGTCCAATCTGTATATTGTGGCTAATAGCCCCTGATGGACCTCTTCTCCTTATGTTTATCCAATACCCTCTTGAAGCTGTCCGTGCTTGTAGCCCACCACCACGTCCTGCAGCTCTGAATTCCCCATGGGAATGACTGTAAATCAAAAAGTACTTCCTTGTCTGTTCTTTTGGGTCCCCGTGGTGGGGAAAGGGCGGGTATAAATGAAGTAAAAAAAAATTAAAATGACATCCTACCCTTCTTTACTTGTTTAAATGACCTTTAGAGATATTGATGACCATTGATCATTTTGAATGGGCAGCATCTGCACATGCATGTGACGTAAAGGGTCGTCAAGTCATAGCCAGGGTTTGATGATCTGGTGAAGTTTTCAAGGCAGAAGATGTTCAGAGATGGTTGGCCTCTCTGGAGCAGCCCCAGACTTTCTTGGTGGTCTCCCATGCAAGGACCATCCAGGGTCAGCCTTGCTTGGCATAAGAGACATCAGGCTAGCCTCAACCATTCAGTTCCTTTGCACGTATGCAGTACTCATAGCCTTTAAGCACAAAGTAAACCAATCTCCCAGCAGGGACAAGATCTCCAATTGAGGTAAGTTCAACTGTTGAATGCATTCCTAGTGACATTCACAGCAGCACCCCTTCCCAGAACAGGGCTTCCCAAAAGGTCAGATTAGTTCCAAAGCATAGAAAAGCCCAAACCAGGTTTTGAGAAATTGCTCAGCTGCCTTAGGCTAGATTCCAAAACAAGCACATTTATTGCACTGTGGTTAAGCATCCATCATTACTGGATTCTCCCATAATAATGCTGATTTCATGCTCTCGGTCTTTCCCCCCTACCCCTGGACAGTTGCAGAATAATTAATATTTCTTTCTACACTATCTTTGGAGATATTTGAAATTTTCCTGTGCCCATTCCAAATCTCTCTTGCAGTGCATTGTACTGAGGACCACTGTTTATGGGGCACCACATTATGGCCATCCCATTAGAAGAGCGTCTGCTGAAAAATTATTTCCCCACCCTGGCTCCATTCATTATCCGCTACTGTTTCCCCCCGCAGATAGTAGCTTTTCCCATTGCTGAAGAGGCAAGCTGGCTTCCCTTTCTACGCTGAAAAGGAGCTTGCCTCTTCATCATAAAGCTAAGAAACATCTGGTTCTTCTGCTTTATTTTCACTTTATTTGAAGTGTGGGCTTGAGGCTCAGCTACAAGTGCACCACTGACCACTGGAGGTTCCCAGACCATACTTCATTTATACCCTTGGACCTGTTGAATTTCACAGGGAGGCCCATAAACTGTCAGGATTCTTCTCAGACCCCCAAGGGAACATTTGAAAAAAGTAGCCTCAGCCGGGTGGCATTTTCACCAGCTCATAAGATTTTAGGGAAAGGGAAGCAATTTCCCCCCACTCTCTACGAGTAACAGAAAGTAATTCTCAGGAAGATTCACTAAGCTTTTGGCTGTGAGTCAGAAAGCATTAAAACCTTTAAAAAAAACATTTATTTTATCCAATTTCTCTCCAGAGCTTTGTTCAACATTATTATGAATGGGAAGGCTTATTGCAAGGCTTGCACTGTACAGATGTTTGGTTCTCATAACTCTACTTAACTCTAAAATTACTTGACCTATTTGGTATTAAACTGCCTTGATAAAGCCAGGGAAATAGCTGGGATTTCAGGGAGCCATGATCTATTACCAGTTGGGAGACAGCCTTCGGACGGACTTGCCCCTCAACACAAGGCCTCAAATGGTCACCCGCTTGGAATCTTGTTTATTGCGCGGGGGTATGTAGGGAAGCCATTATACAAATACTAGCGATCATGCCATACTCTTAGTTGAAGGCATTTGGGAATTGGACTTACCTTGCCCTCAATGCAACACCTGAAGATTCCAGTGGAGACACAGTTGGGATCATGCACCATCTTTCCATCCATCCTTCTGTAGACTGATGGAGAGGGTGAAGGAGGGAACTGTAGAAAGTCTCATTGGAGCCCTCCGCTCCAATGAGGGTAACAATACTTCATTACTGCCATGACTACTGCTACTAAACAATAATAGCGATAGGGATGGAGGCCTAGAGTTGCTGTCAACTTTTGGCAACCCCATGGAGTTTTCAAGGCAAGAGATGTTCAGAGGTGGTTTGCCACTGCCTGCTTCAGCATGACCACCCTGGATATTCCTCAAAGATCTCCCATCCACTAACTAGAGCTGAACCTGCTTAGCTTCCTAATGAGATGAGGCTCATCTGAACTATCCCGGTCAGGGCAAAAATAGGAATATGTGTGTGTAAAGTGACATCAAATTGCAACGGATTTATGGTGACCCAAGTGACAGTCATTCAACGCAAGTGAGAAGCAAAGGTGGTCTGCAGAGGCTTCCTTGGTGCTCTCCCATCTGAGTATTGACCTTACTTAGCTTCCAACTTATGGTGACCCCATCCAGGGCTCTCAAAGTAAAGGAGAAGCAGGGGTGGTTGGCCATTGCCTGCCTCTGCAGAGGATTCCTTGGTGGACCTTCATCCAAGTGTTGGCCTGCTTAGCTTCTGAGAGCTATATCATGTCACCTCCCCAAGCAATAATGTCTGAATATATTCATTGGCTACTACAGGCTTTTGTTTGGAAAACTGCCTTGACTTTCCAAGTCTCTATATTGTCCCTATGTTCCATGTGAACTGCCCTGAGCCTCTGGAGAGGGCGGTATATAAATGCAATCAATCAATCAAGGAAAGTTGGCCGCCTACCTCCACCTCCACCTCCACACAACCACAATAGATCAGTAATATCAATGTCAACACTCTGATTGAGTCCCAGTTTCCCTCTTTATAAATCTAAATAAGCAAGACCATGCATTACATGAATGTTCAAGAGTTGGTTGATAAATTTTGTGTTTTAATTTTAAAACTTGGGGGGGAAGCTAAGGAGAGCCAGTTTGGGGTAGTGGTTAGGAGTGCGGACTTCTAATCTGGCATGCCAGGTTCGATTCTGCGTTCCCCCACATGCAACCAGCTGGGTGACCTTGGGCTCGCCACGGCACTGAGAAAGCTGTTCTGACCGAGCAGGAATATCAGGGCTCTCTCAGCCTCACTCACCTCACAGGGTGTCTGTTGTGGGGAGAGGAAAGGGAAGGTGACTGTAAGCCACTTTGAGCCTCCTTCAGGTAGGGAAAAGCGGCATGTAAGAACCAACTCTTCTTCTTTTTCTACTTGATCACAGGCCAGAATAAATTGCAAAAACCGTATATCAATGATGAGAATTCTAGAGGCATCCTGGAAAACACAGGTCTGTTGTGAAATGTTGCTGCAACCAATAAGAAAACCAGCCTTTTGTTGGGAGAAAGCTGTTTAAAATGAAGATTTGATCCAGATTCTTGTCTGGATATCCAAGCTTCTGTTTTGGAGTATTTAGACTCAGCACTCTGTGTTCAAGATCGTTTCAGGAACATGAAGGCTGATAAATTATCTCGGGATTTCTCACGTTAATTCCATTCGACCCTTCCATCATGGCCTCTTTGAGAGGTTTCTCGGGATAATGGGATAACAGGATTGGTTCCCTCTGACTCATGGGCCATGTGGATTTTCTCAGAACCAGGTTGAGAAGCTTGGTGTGTAGTGTGTTTATTTATAATATCCCCACTGGTTGTTAGTCTTGGCTTCAGTCTCTGTTTTGGAAAGATTTTTGGTTTCCAGAGATGAGACCAAGCCACCAGAATCCCTAGATCTGTGCCGAGGGGAGGAGACTGCATTGAGAGCCCTATCTGTACAGTTTTCTCCTGTCTTTCCATGAAAAAGAACTCAGGTGACATGCATGGCTTTTCTCCCCCATTGTGTCCTTCCAAGAACCCTGTGAGGTACGCTAGCCTGGGAGAAAATAGTGATCCCGCAAGGGGGTAGCCATGTCAGTTTGAAGTAGCAGAAAAAAGTTTTATTCGAGGTGTAAGCTTTCATGTGCATACACACTTCACAAGACACCATTCATTCATTCATTCATTCATTAGAATCATAGAATCATAGAATCATAGAGTTGGAAGGGGCCATACAGGCCATCTAGTCCAACCCCCTGCTCAATGCAGGATCATAGACTCATAGAATCATAGAGTTGGAAGGGGCCATACAGGTCATCTAGTCCAACCCCCTGCTCAACGCAGGATCAGCCCTAAGAATCCTAAAGCATTCATTCATTCATTCATAATTAGATGTATTAATCGCTGTTCTCAAGCCAGTCACCTCATGGCAGTTTACAACAGAGTAAAAATAGTAAAATATCAAATTAAGATTTAAAAACAAACAAACAAAAAAAAAGATCCACAAGAAAAACCAGCCCCCCTAAAATTCATCACTCAGTTCAGCAGACCCATCTTGGCTCAGTGCCTCAAGGTAGGTCCTTGGATTAGTACACAGCATAATGTATATCTGGTAAACATCTCCATTATGTTGCGTACTAATCAAAGGCTCACTCACTGTTTACATCTGCGGTCTTGTAATTTCCATTTTAATTATATAAAACTTTCACTATCACATGAACATGAACACTGTCTTGTGACCGGGACTTGTGCTTAGCCTAAGATGACACACAAGGAGCTTCATGGCAGAGCAGGGATTGGGACCCAGTCTCCCCAGTCCAACCGCTATTCCATCCTGCCATTTCTAAATCCCACTGTAGGTTGCCTATTAAAAGAGGTAAAGGTATCCCCTGTGCAAGCACCGAGTCATGTCTGACCCTTGGGGTGACGCCCTCTAGCGTTTCCTTGGCAGACTCAATACGGGGTGGTTTGCCAGTGCCTTCCCCAGTCATTACCGTTTACCCCCCAGCAAGCTGGGTACTCATTTTACCGACCTCGGAAGAATGGAAGGCTGAGTCAACCTTGAGCCGGTTGCTGGGATCGAACTCCCAGCCTCATGGTCAGATCTTCAGACCACATATCGGCTGCCTCACTACCCTGCGCCACAATCCCACTGTCTGTTGCCTATCAGATGATGTCAAATTCAAAATAGTGTTATGAACCTTGAATGGGAGACTTGTTCGATCGAACATACTTGGTCTAGAGAGGCAAATGTAGAAAGAGCCAAAGCTTACAGCAACAGCATGGTAATGTCTCTTAAGAATTGCAGATATCCCCCCCCCCCCCGCAAATAGTTCTTAAATAGGCTTTACAGGATACAGGCCATGATCATTTATAAAAGAACTTGTGAGATCCACATTCAGTTCTGCCCCACTTGGAGGGAAATGCAAAAAAGGCTGTTTTCCGAAACCTGGCAACCAGGAAGGCATCCAACCTCTATTTCCACCCGGACTTCTGGACGAAATGTAAGGGAATGACATGTGAGCCTTAGACATCGGTTCCATTGGCGCTGCTTGTCAGTCAAAAGGCTGGGATCGGCTTCCACCGCAGCCCGGCCTTTTCCATCATGCAATAATAAACTTGGGGGAGAAAAGGGAGAGTGAGATTATCCGAGAGCACTCCATCTGTGACATTGCTAATGATTTCCAAATGTCTAGTGGCCAGACTAGAACTGCTATCAATCACGGGACTGGGGGAGGCTGTGTAACAGATACTACACAAACACTGCATTTTTCTGGGTCACCACGATGCTAATACTTCCATAAACATTCGGTTATGACATGTCCGACTTCATCTCCATCAACACATGGCCCTTTGAATCCAACCAGGGTGGGAAGAATATGAGGTTGTTGTTCCACAGCTCAGGCAAAAGCCAAAAGTCCACGGAATTCAGGGGGCAACATCCATGGAATTTCCCAGGTCAACAGTCAGTCCAATATCTACCGCCCATACCAGTTCCCCCTTTCTTACTAGGGCGGTGATTCCCAGACAATGCGCTGGAACACCCTAGGTATGTGACAAGACAAAGCATCGAAATTTACAATTTCCTAGAAACCTTTGGAAGGTCACACTGGTGGAGGATGTTTCATAGACAACAGCAACGTCGTTTTTTTCATTGACAGTGGGAGTAGCGGTCAACAGTGGTCGGTGATCTTTCATAGACCACAGCCATGTAGATCTTTGACAGACAACAGCAGTGCCCCTTCAGCTAAACCTGGTCAGCACTGTGCAGAAGAACACAACGATACACTAATTCTGATCATCTCTTGCCTCACAAACCCTATTGACACAATCGAGGAGGTCATGTCCTTCAGTTTGCAAGGCTTGAGCAAGACTCATAACAATAGGATATTTGGGAGGTCATTCATTCGTAGGGTCACCATAAGTTAGAAGCCACTTTCCAGCACGTAATACACACATGGAAGCCCAAAGCATCCATCTGCAGAGGAAGCCACAAGAATTACTTGCTTCTTTCCAACTTGATTCCACCAGGGATGGCCAACGCTACTGCATTTCTCTCCAGGACAAGCCCAGATGACTGTTATAGTATCCTCTGGGGTGTATTAATTATCCTGCCACAAATTGCTCCTGTTCAGTCGCCAACACACAGGAGACCCTGGTAGCCTCAACATCCGGTCTCTGTATTGCTTCCAACTGTGACAGCAGGTGGAGAAGGCAATGAACACATAGAAGATGACCTTAGTGAGGCCCCTCCCATGCAGATGTTGTAGGTTGCCAACCTCTAGTTTGATGCTCTAGGTTGGAAATTACCCATAGATTAGAGGGTGGGGGTTGAAGTCTGAGGTGGGGGGCTGGGAGGAAGGACTTATCCTCCCCATGCAGCCAGCTGGGTGACCTTGGATCAATCACAGTTCTCTCAGAGCTCTCTCAGCCTCACCCACTTCACAGGATGTATGTTGTCAACCTCTTTCAGCCTAATCTACCTAACAGGGTGGTTGTGAACATAAAATGAGGAAAGGAGAGCCATGTATATCAGCCACTCTGAGCTCCTTGGGAGCAGGGAAGGATTTTTAAATCTACTGAATACACAAACAGATACACACACCAAACTGCAATAAATATTTCAGACAATCCCTCTGATTTGTTGTTCTTGTTGTTGTTGGTCCAAAACAGCAGAGATCCAAACTGAATTCAAAATGAATTATCTTGTCCTGGGTTCTCTTGTCTTATAGCAATCAGCTTTCTCCAATACCAGAAAGCTTTGGGCAAAGGAACACCATCCTGCAGGACAATGAGGTAACCAGATTAGTTGATGAAAGAATCCTTGGAAAATGATGCTGGTTGATTAGCCGATGACCTCGGGACGTTTTTCAATTTAATTGGAGCCTCTGCATTGGGCCAACTTCTGTTTATTCAAAACATCTAGAGAGTCAAAGGCAAACCCAGGCGGAGAAAAGCTGATCTCAGGTACCACGTATGTAAATAACAGGAGGTGATAAAACAATTCTCAAAAAGCCAAGTTCCTTTTGTCCACCATCACAGACAGTTTCTCATGGATGGAGGCCAGAAACATCTGCAAGGGGTTGTTCCTGAGATTGTGATTTTTGTGTGGTGCTAAGATCTGTTATGCAAACTGGATAACAATCTCCTTTTTTCACTGTAACATCTTTTGTTCTGTAGTGGCATAGTGCTTAAGAGTGGTGGAGAATTGGGTTTGATTCTCCCCTCCTCCACGTGACCCTGGGTGACCTTGAGCCTTGGGCCAGTCACCGTTCTCCCACCGTTCTCTCAGTCCCCTATCTAATAAGATGCCTGTTGTGGGGCAGAGGAAGGGAATGTGATTATAAGGCACCCTGAGATTCCTTAATATATATTTAAAAATTGGGGTATAAAAACCTATTCTTCTTCATTGGGATTAAGCCCACACTTTACAGCAGGGGTAGTCAACCTGTGGTCCTCCAGATGTTCATGGACTACAATTCCCAGCAAATGCTGGCAGGGGCTCATGGGAATTGTAGTCCATGGACATCTGGAGGACCACAGGTTGACTACCACCTGCTTTACAGAGTTAGTGACCTGCTTGTTATAAAAATCATCTAGAAACCACTGAAGTTTTAAAAGTAACTCCTGGGAATACATTCTTTCTGGACTAGGATTTCCAGCTCTGGATTGGGAAACATATGGAGATTTGGGGGTGGAGACAAAGGATGGTCAGGTTTGGGGAGAGGAGCGACCTCAGCAGCGTATAATCTCATAGAGGCTGCCCACCAAAGCAAATATTTTCTCCTGGGAAAGTGATCTTGGACACCTGGAGAACAATTCTAATAACAAGACATTTCTGGGTGCTACTTGGAATCTCTAGTCCAGGCCTCCATGAAATGTTTTTTGGACTTCCTCCCATCAAAGGGGCTCCATCGATTGCTCCTGTTGCAGAATTGCTCCTCCTGCTAAACTTGGGAGGATTCCAAATTTAACTTTTTGCCTTCGAAATCTAGAGCCATTTTGACCCAGACTGGGGGGGTGGGGGGTGTTAAGCCCTTGCCCTTCTTAAACGTTGCCCCTGCCACTTGGGCATATTAGCAGGCTCTTGGTTCTGACGTTAGCCGGTTCCCCACGGCTTCCTTTTTTGGCAAGCAAAGCTGTCAATCATGGTTTCCTTCGAAACAATACTCCTGTTTCTCCATACGGATCGCAGGCCACCCAAGTCTTGCCAAGTCTTGCAGGCTTACTTCTGAACCACTGAATCCGTCATTCTCACACAAGGAAACCTTACAACATCCCCGCAATCCACCCAGGGCGCTTCTGCTGTCACTCCGTCAAGCCGCAAAACAGCAAGATTAGAATCAGGCTCGTTTTCATCCTCGGGTCATCCAAAACCTCCCTATGCGAGAGGCCTTGATCCTTTCAAAATAAATATGATTTCTTGGCCTTTCTGTTTCCTTCCACTGTCTTGGCACCCTTCCTACAAAAGCCATAAGGTTTAGGATTCTTAGCATACCATTTTTAAATTGTCACCCATGACTTGGCGGGGTTCCAAGGGACCCTTCGATGATAGACTTTCCTTGCCCTTCACTTCTTTAATAAATGTTATTCTTGTAAAAGGTGACTTGAAGGCCTCTTTGTATGTATGTAGGTCGGGCCTCTATGGGTTGGGATGACTAGCATGGGAATTGAGCTACGGCAGTCTCAAAACCAATTTTAGGGTTGTCAAGCACAGCCTAGCAATACCAATGGCAGATGGGGGAGGCAGGGAGTTCTGGGGGGGGGGGAGGATCAGTGTCTCTGCCACAATGATGTCACTTCCGATGCAACCCGGAAATAGAGATTCCAGCCTCCAGCCTTCATTCTTCAAATGTGACTTCCTTTTGCAGCCTCAGCATTTTGGCAAACTGCACTTTGTGTTTAAAGGCCCAGCCACTGCGACCTTCATGACATTTTCTTCTTTCTAGTGCAGTTTCATTTTTCCTCCACCAAATTCCAGTATTTGAAGTTGTCCCCCCCCCGAAAACTCATTATTTTTATTAAAATATTGCATTTGTTTTTGAAGAATACTATTCATTATAACAACTTTGCAGATTCCATTACAGATTTTGTGAGGGTTGTGATTAATTGTGAAATGTATTAAAGAAGAAGAGATTTACAACATAAAAGAGTTTGCATTGCGTTCTTTAAGTGCACTGGAACCCCGGTTTCTGGTAACACTTCTATAGTTTTAGTTTCCATGTAGGACTTGGGAATCCCCTGGAATTACAGTTTGTTCCCCTGAAGAAAATGGATGCTTTAGGGCAGGTTTTCTTAACCAGGGTTTCATCCTTTGGGTCACTGTAAAGTGGAAACAACCTGATAGCACTTCACACACACACACACAGAGAGACTTGTGTGAGGGGGGAAATTCCCCTCCCCATATTATTTTTTTCACAGAAATTACTATTTACCTGAGCTGGTATTAATTATAGTATTCCAGGCATTCTCATCCAGGTTTTATGAAACCCTAGGGTTTCTTGGCAGCCCTGAAAAGGTTTCCTGAATAGGTGGGAGTTAATTAATGTTTTATATATTTTAGAAAATTTGTTAAACATTTATGGGTTATATTACCATATATGGCCATGCCAACCTGCCGCCCCCTCTCAAAATGGCCAATGATGGGCCTGGAGGGGGTGGGAGAGGGAGGGGCCCCAGGTGGGCGTGTCCACAGCTCTGCTTCCCAGCCATATTCTGCATAATCAACCACTTCTTGGGTTTCTCGAAGCCTGAAAAATATTTCAGGGGTTTCTCAACAGTAAAAAAAAAAACATGTGTGGAAGAATGGGAATGTTTATGCAATGCCTAGTGTTTTAAAGAATAGTTATGCGCCTCTTCAGCAATCAACTTAGACATGACTTTGGGGATTTCATCCCTTTCCCTTCTATTGTTCCAGAGTTGGATAACATCTTCCCTCAGATGACGAGAAGAATATCTAAAAAGTCGTCTTTTGATTAAACCTGACACTCATCAAATTCCCGTGTTGCATGCATATGAAAATTCTCTAGATCATTGGCAGGTCATGGCAAGCCACACAAAGAGCGTTCAGTGTAAAAGCTCCCTTTCAGCTGGTTCACCTGGAATTCAATCCTCCGAACTGGAGGCGATTGCGATCTTTATTTTCTTTTGGAACCGCCTCAAAGAAGCCCTTGCCTAGAGAGTGTTAACCCTCCCAGCTCAGGCATAATACAAACGACAAGTTTCCCTACAGGAAGAAAGAGGCATGTTTTGATCGGGGCAGAGGTGGATCTACCTTTCAATGAAAGGGAAAAGAAAAAGGAAATATCCCATCATGCTTTTTGTCATTACAATGTAAACAAATATGAACAGTAGTGACATTTGGTATCAGCTAATTTTTAGATTCAAGTCCCGGAGCACCTTGATGACCAACAAGATTCTCAGGGTCTAATTTTTTCATTCATTCATTCATTCATTCATTCATTCATTCATTCATTCATTCATTCATTCACTCACTCACTCACTCACTCACTCACTTACTCACTCACTCAATTTATTAGTCACTGCTGTAGGTCAAGGCCAGCTCACGGCTACTTACAATTCCAAAGGATACATTAATAACAGGGGTAGACTCCCTCCAACTTCTCTGCCCCCAATCACCATGTGGATTGGTGCTCTGAGCCCCAAAAGTTTGCCAAAATGCTTTTGTTACTGCCATCCCAACAGAGGTTAGCAGAGTTAGACAGGGAGAGGACAAATTTGTCTGTTGCATCTCAATCACTGTGAGTCAGGATAGCCTGAAACTAGCAGCATCATGGGTCTATTTTTCAGAGACTTCTGAAGTGAAAGAAGAAACGTGAGCAGACAGATACTCTTCTCACCTGTTCATCTAGGTTAGCTCAGCAACAATTCCAGGCATGGATCCAATCCCAGAATCTACTCAGTAGGGGTGGGTGCTTGATAGGGTTGCCAACTCTGGGTTGGGAAATTTGGAGATTTGGGGGGTGGGGTGGAGTCTGGGAAGGGAGGACTTTGGAGAGGGGCAGAACCTTGGTGGGCCATAATGAAATAGACTCCACCCTGTAAAGCCGCCATTTTCTCCAAGGAGGACGGACCTTTTTTACCTCGAAATCAGTTCTGCTGGAAGATATCCAAGCCCTACCTGGAGGCTGGCAACCTTAGATGGTTGAAGATCAGGAGGAGGGGAAATGTCAGTGAAAACAAACTGGGATGCATGAAAACGACCTTTAAAAAAACAAAACAAAAATTGCAAATAACTGAGGAGATCAACATGCCAATGTGTTTTACAACTGGGCCACATTATGACACAACTTTATGAGAACACAAAAACTATTGGTTTGATCTACATTTATGTAGCCTGGATGTCAGTGGTTTGCATCACTCAGAGGCTGGCGACATTACTCCGGGGGAAAATATGACACAGAGTAACAAAGAAAGATGTGAAAACATGGATAATTTATGGTGATATTATGGTATTGCTCATACTCATAAACTGCCTCAAACATGTAGAGATTTTCTAAATCAATTCAGACTTACAGGTTTGCTTTTCGCAAAGAAAACATGCCATCAAAACGGGGACTGTTCGGATCAACTCAGAGAACTGACAACGTTCACCCACATCTGCCTGGTGTCACCACAACGTCCCGTATTTCTCCATCCTTCCGCATGAAGAACAAACTGGACTGTATCCACCACCACCCCTCAACCTGCCGAAGCCACCCTGGTGCTCGCCAGACGGCCTCCCTCCCTCCCTCCCTCCACCCGCCCACTCCCTCCCTTGGTCTCTCTGAAATGGACTTGATCTCCAGACGTCGGCTGGTCTGTCTGGGCTAGAGGGAGTGCCAAGCAGGCCTGATAAGAGGACCGGAAACCCATCAGAGACACCCGGCTCTCGCCTGCTGTGCCTCGTCAAAATTACCTGCCAGAGGAGGCTCCATTCTAGGCCTGCACCTTGTCAGGCTTTACGGGTAATAGGAAACAGCTGTTTGTGGAGAGGGGGGAGTCTCAAAACATCAGTGGAGGGTGTGCGGGAGGGGGCGGGAAGCGGGGAGGGAAGGAGGCCATTCATAACTCATTACCCAGCATCTTCAGCATGGGATGGGCATTTAAAGGGGACAGGGAAGATATCAAGGCCTCCCGCCCTGCAGAGCTGGATCTGGTGATGGTTAATTCAGCCAAGGATAGCTATTAATTTGGCAGTTTATTTTTCCCTTTTTTTTATGGTGCACTTGACATGGCTCACTGCATGGCAGCTGCTTCCTTTTGCCTGACACATAACAAATCCACCAGCACCTAAAGCTCCCTTACAAGGGTAAGAGAGTGACGGAGGGGCAAGAGAGGACTTTGTCCGCTGAGTATTCAGTAGGTTTGCCAATAGGGTTTCCAGGTTCTTCCTGGCAACCAGCATAGGCAGGAGGGACTTCCCGGGTGCAGCAGGGAAGCCCATCTGATGTGCAGCAACATGCTTATGTGACCTGGAAGTGATGGTATCACATCCAGGGAATTGGGGCGATGCTCTGGTATTTGGGGGGGAACTATGGTAAATTCAGTTTCCACCATAGAGTTTTTTGCTGCAATACCAGAGAGTCACTCTGGTGTCCCAGATGAGATGATGTCACTCCTGGGACATGTGGCAGTGATGGTGACACATTGCTGGACATCAAATGCCACCAACTTATAGGACACAACAACAACAACAAAAACAATTTGAGTGTGTATATATACAATAATACAATTTAACTAAGCAACTACAGGAGGTATTCTGCTTGTATCTACTGATCCTCCATCTAAAGCCCTTTATTTCACACACATACGCATTTCAATTATAATCTGAATTATGCCCCTGTAGCACTTCAGTGTCAACAGCTGAAACCTGAAAAGCATTTCATTCTGCACACGTTGGATAATGCATTTTCAGTCCACTTTAGAAGTAGATTTTCCAGTTTGCACAGAAAAATCTAGCCATTAAAGCACACTCAAAGTGAATTATCTATACTGCATAATGTACTTTTAATCCACTTTCAAGGCACTTTGCGACTGGAATGTACTGGGTGAAACGGAAAATTTATCTTGCAAACAATTGTTAAGGTGCATTAAATGTGCAGGTGTCTAGTTGGGCCGTCTGAGTAGTGCGATGGCTAGAACTGGAAATTTTATTAACCTTCTCCAGAACTTTCTCTTACGCATCATGAAAAACAGGATATGTGATCAGATGGCTGCCCCTTACCACTGGCTAGCAGAGAGACCTTTCCTGATGTTTTGGACCCAAGAATTACTCTGCGCTGTCTGGTTTATTTCTTGAGCTATGACAATGGTAGTGTCAAGAGTTACGATGCTGTTACTCCTCTTCCAATGATGCTCATCTGGTTTTCAGGTTCTGTAGCTTTCCAGGAATGAATTTCTTAAGTCCTCTCTTGGGCATGACACTGGGCTGATTGCTTCCAGCCAAGTTTTCCATACATCTTGAACGTTTTAGTTTTGGAAAGAACTGGACCGTGGATTTTAAATCCAGGGATGGAGTTGGAATCCGGAGTTCTTCCGCTTCTCTAACTCCCCGAGTACCAGTTCTCTGAACATCAGTGTTATTCTGACGTGAGGATTTACGATCCATGCCAGATCTCAAAAAACTCAGATGTGCCTTGGCTTTTATTCAATCGGCTAGGCATTATGTCATTACATCTAATAGAGGCTCATCCAGTTTTCCCTTTACTTTGATTATGTGGTGCACTTAGTTCAAGGAAATGGCCATCACCTCCAAAATGCCTGACTCACCATAGCATGGATGGTTGGATCCAACCAGCTTCTCTGCTGGTGAAAAAAAGGAGAAGAGGTTCCCTTTGGCCGCCACCAAAGCTATGCTGTTGTACAAATAGGTCCATGTTTCAGGCACATAAGATGCAAAACATCCTCTCCATGTGTTACATTAGATCCCATCACCAGAACAATTATCTGGGGCCAATCAGCATAGTGTATACACCAGGGGTAGTCAAACTGCGAATGCTGGCAGGGGGCTCCTGGGAATTGTAGTCCATGGACATCTGGAGGGCCGCAGTTTGACTACCCCTGGTATACACCATTCCCGGCCTGATATAATAATCCAGATAAGCAGGAAAAACGAGACACAGAGAATCTCGAGAAAAATCATTCTCCTCCTCCCAAGAAACAGAGCTTAGGCAAACAGAAATGCAAGGAGAAGCGAAAGGTGACAGCTATGCAGTGCTATCCTTGGTGGTGGTTGCATATTGTGAATGGATAATCTAAGGGGGAAATACAGATGGGAAAGAGAGAAATGTGTTGCCTTGTCCTGAAGAGATGAGGTCATTGCACTGAGGTCCAGGACACGAGGAGAAAGGGCTGGCCTAAGCTGAAGTTTTTCCAGGGCAGAAGAAGAAGTCTATGATTCACAGATGAACTTCTCGCCCATCCCAGGACACCCCCACGCCCCCCAGATACACTGAGAAGGAACACTGGGATAGAATTTTCATTTTTACTTAGCATTATAGTTTTTATATTCTGATTTTAGCACTGTCATAGAAATATATGTTGAGTACCGCCCCAAGCCTAAATGCAGAGAAGGGCAGTTAATCAATAGAATAATCAGTAAGTGGTGCTTATTTCTATGAAAGCTTTCTAAAGCTTGCCCTGGAAATTGTGCTCCGTTGGAGTCTGCTGCATCATCAGAAGTATAATCCCTTACGAAATGCCTGACTATCACGTGATAGCACATCTGGTCTGTCATTTCAGTTTTGTCCTATGGAAGCCCCCAAGGGTCAGTCATTATGGGATAAGGCCTTCATTAATACCAAGACTGTCCGTCTCAACGGTGCCAACAACAGCTGAGCCGGCCAAATCACGCTTGCCCCCAGGGAGGAGCCGGTAGTAGAGCAGACAGTCTAGGCAGCCCTGACTCCGAAGGCTTTTCTGCTCTGGCAACCCGCCTTAATCTGTTTTATTTTCCTAGATACAGGCTTATCAAGAGCTTGACAATGCCCAGGTCTGGTTCTCACACATCCCTGCTCTCTTGCCAAGCACCGGTCTGCCTTTTGCTGTGAGCAGCGCACTTTTCAGAAGGCAACCCAGAGCTGGATTCCAGTGACCTGGCTCAGCCCAGACAAAGAAATGTGCACCCTTTATTCATTCCCCCTGAATGGATTTAGTGTTCACTTAGTGTGAGTTTGATTGCTGAAAATAGAAACGTAGCAACTCAACAGTACCAGCTAAGTGCTGGGGAGCACATTGTGTGTGTGTGTGTGTGTGTGTATGTCAAGTGCTGTCAAGTTGCAGCTGAATTCTGACAATCCCATAGGGTTTCCAAGGCAAGTGATTAAACAGAGGTGGTTTGCCATTGCTTTCACCCAAAGCACAGCTTCCAGCATTTCACAGGCCAAAAGTGGAACACGAATGACAAACCCCTACGTTTTTGTCAAAGCAAGAGACATACCCATGTGGCTTGCCATGGCCTGCTTCTGTGTATCTGCACGTCACAGCCAATTTGTACTGTTACTGCATTGTCAGAGAAAGAGATTTTTATAACCCAACTTTTCACTGCCCAAAGGAGTCCCAGAAATGACTTACAAACCCCTTTCGCTTCCTCTCCCCACAACAGACGCTCTGTCGGGTAGGTGGGGCAGAGAGAGCTCTAACAGAATTGCTTTAAAGAACTGTGACTGGCCCAAGGTCCCCCAGATGGCTGCATGTGGAGGATAATCAAACCCAGTTCTCCAGATTAGAGGTTGCCAGTCTTAACCACTGCGTCGCTGAGGTTTCCGTCCTCCCCTGGGCCTATTCCTTAAATTCCAGGAATTTCCAAACCTAGAGCTGGTAACTCTGTGCCTCCCCCTCCCCCAAATCTCCTGCTGGTCACCAGGGGATACCTGCCAACCTGAGGTTACACCCAGAAGAAGCCATTTGGAGCTGCTGAGTAAATAAACTGGCTTTGAGATGCTAAGCAAGCACTTAAAATTCTTACATTCATAGGCCATTTGTATACGGCAACGCAGAGATATGATGGCAGATTTCACACAAATACAATTATCAGGTTTTTCTTTTGACGCAGCCACCTTTTCTCTTGACGCTGCTTTTAGATTCTGACTCCTTGGTGTGTATTCCAAGCTGATCTCGGGGGGGGGGGGGGAGAAGAAAAAAGGAAAATGGGAGGGGGAAGGATCAGTGGATTAGCCAAAGTTATCAGCTGTATATCTGACGTACCTAATTTGTCTTTCTTTCATGGCTGGGCTGGGGAGACCAAAGTGGGATTAACAGCAATGATAAACAAGGGGAGGAAAGTTCCAGGCTGTGGAGAGATTTGTAGATTTTCCCCTGCTCTGAACTTTCCAGCGTCCAGTTCCACATTTGTTTCTCATTTGGGAATCCTCGCTGTCATTAAGGTTATCATTTTTTCCCCCTTCACCAGTCTCTTGAATAACAAATTTGCCAGCTTGTTTCTTTCTTTCTTTTTTTTAAGGAAAAAATGATTAAAAGTTTGCCTTCCATAAAATCTTGTCGGGTCGTATTTAGGGGAAGAGCCAATGCTACGTATTCTCATGGTTTTATGTCAGTCGTTTTCAAATGGTTCGCAGGAAAACTCTCCTCCACCTCTGCCCCCGTTCTGTGGACGTTTATCAGGAGTTGTTCGATCAGATGATCAATCATAGCCGACAAGAAAACTCTAAAAGAAAACTGGCCCCGCATGAGCGATCATCTCCTGAAATGCATGACCACTGCAGCATGTTGAATATGACCCAGGGCACCTTTTTAGTTCAGGAAGGGACACCAGTGAGGCCTAAGAGTCTCTGCCATTAATTAGCATGACTGGGGTGCTCCCTTAAAACATGCCCCAGAATCCTTTGCAAGGCACAAGCAGTGCCAGCATCAAGGATTAGCCTGGTGGACGTCTGTGTTCCTATAGGAACCTGCCTCGTCTTGAGTCAGACTAATGACATCACTTCCGGGTAAAACCACAAGAGACTAGGCCAGCCTTTCTCAACTTTTATACCAATGAGAAACCCCTGAAACATTCTTCAGGCTTTGAGAAACCCCAGAAGTGATGCAATCTTGCAGAATACGGTTGGGAAGCGGAGCTGTGGACACGCCAACCTGGGGACCCTCCCCTTCTCAGCCCCTCCAGACCCATCATTGGCCATTTGGGAGCGGGGGGCAGGTCGACATGACCATATATGGACATGTCAACTGATAAGTGCTTAAGAATTTAAAAAATTAAAAATTAGTAGTTCCTTCCCATTCTGGAACCCCTTCCAGGGTCATCAAGGAACCCCAGGCTTTCACAAATCCCTGACTGAGAAAGCCCGGATTAGACTAATGATCCATCAGGATCAGGATTGTCTTATTCTGTCTCTTCTGGCTCACAAAAGCTCTCCAAGGTCTTGAGCAGTGGATAGGATGGTCTCTCCCATCACCCATCCAACTGATCCCTTTAACTGAAGATGCCAGGAATTTGAGGCCCACTCCCCAACTTGTGTCCGATCCCATTTCTCAAATCTGGCTTGGGACATGCCTTGAAATTTCAGAGTGGGGCCTTTGGAGGGCAGGGTTTGGGAGGGGGTCGTGTTTCCAGTTCGGTGTTGGGAAATCCCTGGAGATTTAGGGGGTGGAGCATATGGAGGCCAGGGTTTGAGGAGAGGAGGGGCTTCCATGGGGTGTAAAGCCATAGAGTCCAACTTCCAAAGCTGCTGTTTCCTCCAAGGTAGGAATCTCTGCAGTATGGGCATCAGTTGCAATTCTAGAGCACCAGACCCCTCCTTTCGGCTGATTACCCTGCTCATTGGCCTCCTAGAAGAATATATATTGAGCCTCTTGTGGCGCAGAGTGGTAAGGCAGCCGTCTGAAAGCTCTGCCCATGAGGCTGGGAGTTCAATCCCAGCAGCTGGCTCAAGGTTGACTCAGCCTTCCATCCTTCCGAGGTCGGTAAAATGAGTACCCAGCTTGCTGGGGGGTAAACGGTAATGACTGGGGAAGGCACTGGCAAACCACCCCGTATTGAGTCTGCCATGAAAACGCTAGAAGGCGTCACCCCAAGGGTCAGACATGACTCTGTGCTTGCACAGGGGATACCTTTACCTTTACCTAGAAGAATATATACAAACTCCACTTCTAATTCATACTGATTTGTGTGTGTGTTTTCCACTGTAGATCCAAATGCAGGCACATCTGGATTTCTTGGAACTTCTGTTGGCCGGTAAGAAAACGTTCTTCAAGCAGAAAACCTCAAAATCTTATTGGCGGGGTTTGACCAAAGCACAACAGTTTCTCTGGGAAAGTTTCAGTGTTCTGCCATGAAAATACAGGCTAATGTCCAGGTCAAATTTGCTCAAATGCTAGCCCAGACTTTTTCAACCTTTTGAGGCCCCAACCTATTTTTATGGCTTCATGGAGCTCCGGAACAGGACTGGAAGACATGTCAGCAGGCCACGCCTCCTGGCCACACCTGAGATGGAGTGGGCGGGGAGAAAGGAGGCTCCACCCCCTTTCCCCAGAGTGGTAAGCACATGAGAACACCACTCCCAAATCAATGGAAGCAGCCATGTGGGAACAGCATGTGGATGTGTCCATTAAGGCAGGATATAAGGGAAGGCCAGGGAGCCCCTAGGAAGCTCTCTGGGAGCCCTGGTTGAAAATGCCTAGAATCTAGCCTTTTAACCCATACATATATCAGGAATAGTGATTATGAAGAGGTTTCATGAAGATAATTAATTTCACAACACTGTTTTCATCTGCTTTTACTTGTTTTGCTCTGCCTCCGAATGGCCTGCAGACCGTCATCAGGACTGAACCGAACTAAAACGCAACTTCTTGCTCTTAACCGGCTTATTGCAGAATTCTGAAATAGCATACACCCGAGACAAACAGGAAAGCATCTCTCCCCCAAGGGCCAGCAGGCAGAAGCACTGGTACGAGGATAGAAGCCAACGCCTGCTGCAGGCTGGGTACTTCCCCTCCCCTGGACAAAGCGCTGCTGCACTCCGGATCTCACCGGAAGCCCTCAGAGATTCGGCATATATGGTCCGAAGAACATTTCCACAGGTGTGATTATATTGAACCCATATTTCACTTTAATAGAGGAGGCGGGGGAGGAAGAGAGTCCTCGGTTTGCTCCAATAAAAGGGCACTTAGCAAAGCAGGCTCATTAGAAATAGATTATCTCTGCCAGCTTCCTTTCCAGGGAGTTGCTGAAGCTGAAGCAGCCCAGGCCAAGGAAAGACCATTCCAAAGCCCAGACTCCGGCCTGTTTAGTCTCACCGGTAATGTCAAGGCACTGAGTGGGGGCGGCCCGCCTCCCCCCTCTGTGTAATAGCGGCAGCCAGCCATTAATAGGGAAATCGCCCAAGCCCTAAACCGCCTGCTGCTAATCACCAGGATAGAAAGTCGATTCTGTTCTTGGGAGGAAATGTGGCACCGATCCTATGGTGACCGTGGGGTTGGCTAACTTCCTGCTAAGGTGGAAGTCAGATGTCAACCTTTTTAAAGCCCTGCACTCTGAAGCCCTGCAAGCTCACATGGTATTCTGTCTACAGCAGGGGTAGTCAACCTGTGGTCCTCCAGATGTCCATGGACTACAATTCTTATGAGCCCTTGCCAGCATTTGCTGGCGGGGGCTCAGGGGAATTGTAGTCCATGGACATCTGGAGGACCACAGGTTGACTACGCCTGTTTTACATCACCTACAACCAGAAACTTTTAACGGGAGATGCCCCATTTTGGACCTTGGATCTTTTGCATGCAAAACAGGTGGTCTACCACTGAGCTACAGCCCCTTTTTATGTGCAAAACATAACCCGGCAAACAGACCCAAGGTGCTCGTGAACAACGCAAACTGCACGATGAACAATCGACTCCCAGCTCGTGATGGGTGAGCACAGCATGAGCTGAACCAGAGCATGTTCCAGTGTCCACACCTGGCTTGCTATAATGTTGCCAGTGCCAAACCTGTCCTCCCCTGCACCGCTCCTGCCAAACGGTGCTCAAGCTGCACATCTAGAAGATTTTAACTTCCTGTTCTTCTGCTGACCCCCTGAAGTTAGATAGCCGGGACAAAATCGTGATTCCCTCACTGAACTTCTTGCAGTGCAATGCTAAATAGAGTGATTCCTTTCTAAACCCATTGCCTTTGGTGGACTTAGAAGGGTGTACCTGTGCTGGGGACAGATCGCAAGCCTGGTTCCAGAGAATAGCCGTTTCAGTCCACAGTAGAACAGCTTGGTACTTGATGAAGGGAGATTTGATTCTCAAAAGGTAAAGGTAACGGTATCCCCTGTGCAAGCACCGAGTCATGTCTGACCCTTGGGGTGACGCCCTCTAGCGTTTTCATGGCAGACTCAATACGGGGTAGTTTGCCAGTGCCTTCCCCAGTCATTACCGTTTTCCCCCCAGCAAGCTGGGTACTCATTTTACCGACCTCGGAAGGATGGAAGGCTGAGTCAACCTTGAGCCGGCTGCTGGGATCGAACTCCCAGTCAGCTGCCTTACCATCCTGCGCCACAAGAGACTCTTTCTCAAAAGGTAACACCCCCAAAATCTTGTCCTCTCTAAGGTGCTACTGAACTTGAATCTAGCCGATCCACAGGTAGCCTCGTCGTGTTATGACCTGTGTGTTTCTGAGGACATTCCTTGAGTAAGGACCCCATTTTCCCCAAAGATCTTCTCTGCAGTCTGGACTGATCTGAAGCACTTTTGCAAGGGTTGCATCTGGCAATCACATGGGATGCGAATGTCAAATCTGAAAGCTCGCAAGACCTGGAGGCCCGCCCTGTTCCTCAAATTTATTTACTGACAAGCATCTGTTTGCCGCAAGTCTGCTGTTGCGAGATCAAGAGATCCTCTCGGAAAGAGGGAGGGAGGGAGGGAGAGAAGGAATGCGTGAATATATAAAACCTTTGTAACATTCCACAACGCTGGTGATTATTTACTTTTCATTACATCCGTTTCGGCTTTTCCGAAACCCCCAAAGCACCTACAATTGGTTCTGGCTTTTCAGAAGAATGCCCTTTTAAAAGAATCAAGGCTTTGTTTTGCAACACGATTTAAATTTGGACCGATTCAACCTTCGACTGGGGGCAGGAGAAAAAAATCTAATTGGCATTCATTGCTCCACCCACCCACCCCAGCTCGTGTTGAATGTGTCACACAGGCCCATTCCCCACCGTGGTGGCCACGTTGGGCCACCGCTGGGGCATTGTGTTGCGTTGTGTCCGCCGGGGGACACATTTCAGCGGCGGACACCGTCCGCCCTGGATTTCTGCATCCTGATAGGACTAGCATAGGACTAGCATATGGGGTGTGTAGGAAATTACGGTGCGTCCTCGACTTCTCTCACTCCCCACAACAAGTGGGCAGAGCATCATCCATGTTGGAGCTCATTGGTGATCCTTACAACTATATTAACCATTCCCAGTTATGTGAATCTTCTACATCAGTGGTCCCCAACCCCCGGTCCGGGGACTGGGACCGGTCCGTGGATCAGTTGGTACTGGGCCGTGGCTCCTCCTCATTCTCCTCCTCAGTGGCTGCCCTGCCACTCTGCTCCCGGCTTACCTTTGGTGCTCTCCAGCGGCCACCATGGCTGTGGCTCCCTCTCAGCATGGCACTGTGCAGCTGCTGCTGGCAGCGCCCCCCAGCAGGCGACAGGAAGTCAGGTGCGCCAACGGGAAAGCAAGTGGAGCAGGGGCTCAGGCGGCGGGAGCATCCCTCGGCAAAAGACAACCCCTCCCCCTGGCCTCAGTAAAATTTTCAAGCTTTGACCGGTCCCCCGGTGATAAAAAGGTTGGGGACCACTGTTCTACAGAGTAATAGGAAAAGTCCACTCCCCCTCCCCCCCCCCCATTCCATGGAGATTCTTGGACAGAAGAACTTCTGCTTTGCTTCTCAACCCCACAAGAGGGAGTCTGGCTTCACAAAACAGGTGGCGTGGCCATGAGCTCTCTCTGCACTGGGAAACGGCATTCTGGCATACAACTATTTTAAAAAAAACATGCAACATGCAAAGCCCTCTGGGATAGATGTTTGCAGATGTGTGTGAGAGACCTCAGCGTATCAGCATGTGACTGTTTGCAGTTCCGCTTTTCTCACAATGCTGCTTTTTAACGACCCTCTGAGTTCTAATGCCTGCTGCCCTCCACCCCATAGGCAAAGAAAAAAGGGATGGGAAAGGATTTTTAAAATGCAAGCCAAGGCTGCCGCTTGTGAGAGAACATGTGGCCAAAATATGGACCAGACTTGGGAATGTGTTGCTCTTCCCTATTTTTTCTTATTACCCACCTTCCCTCTGACTTTGCTACTCTTCATTCAGCTTTCAAACAGTAATGAAAAATAAGGTATTGACAGTGCCATCCCAAGTAGAATTACATCCTTCCAAGTCTATTGAATGGGCTTAAAGGTAAAGGTAAAGGTATCCCCTGTGCAAGCACCGGGTCATGTCTGACCCTTGGGGTGACGCCCTCTAGCGTTTTCATGGCAGACTCAATACGGGGTGGTTTGCCAGTGCCTTCCCCAGTCATTAAGAATGGGCTTAGAAGGATATAACTCTTCTGAGGATGGTACAGCAAGTTTCACATGCATACTCTGGTTTGATTGACCGTGGTACCCACCTGCATGTGTGATGGAGTCGCAACAGATCTAATACACCAAAGGGGGAAAAAACACCCTTCCACATCAGTTAACACAAGATGACCGAGCACAATGGCTGAGAGGATGAGCTGTGATTGGGAAGGTCCCAGTTGAAAACTTCCCGATTCACAGATAACCTTACAGTGCGATCCTGAGTAAAATATACCCACCTAAGACTAAGTTACAATAATCTAAGACTCGTCTAAATTACACTGGTCTAACACTAAGACTTAGTTCCCTACCTGGTGGAAATAGCTCCTGGAAGAGCTGAGGGCCCTGTTGGAGCCATCATAGTCCCGCAGGGCCTAAGACAAAGCTCTTCCACCAGGCAGTTGATTGACGTGATTTAATATAGGAATGGGTCCTAAATAAAGGTAAAGGTATCCCCTGTGCAAGCACCGAGTCATGTCTGACCCTTGGGGTGACGCCCTCTAGCGTTTTCATGGCAGACTCAATACGGGGTGGTTTGCCAGTGCCTTCCCCAGTCATGACCGTTTACCCCCCAGCAGCAAGCTGGGTACTCATTTTACCGACCTCGGAAGGATGGAAGGCTGAGTCAACCTTGAGCCGGCTGCTGGGATTGAACTCCCAGCCTCATGGGCAAAGCTTTCAGACAGCTGCCTTACCACTCTGCACCACAAGAGGCTCTGGGTCCTAAATATGGTACTGTTAATAATGCAGTGAACTCACATTTGCAGTGAAACCAAGGTCCTTGTGCTTGTTTCACTCAAGTCAGGATACTCATATCCAAAGTTCTAGGGGCTTATTCATTAGTTGTTACTCAGGTATGCTGATGAACCTCCATGGTGTGGATCTTCCAACATAGTTAATGAGATGCATATACCTCCAAGACAGGCCTCTGGTTAATGAATGTGCGGTTGATTGACAAGCCTACATCACAGGGCTGTTGTGGGGATAAAATGCACTGCTCTCAGATCTTGTAGAAAGGAATGGATGGAAACATAATGCAAATCTAAATATATCCATATATCACCAGAATCTTTATATTGGAGATCAGGAACCAAGCCTGAAATGATTTAGAGGTAATAAAAAAAAAATCAGTCCCCAGATGAGGGAAATATCACATTTAATATTTCCGGTTTGTTCCGTTCTATGACCTTGTTAGAAGCTCTTCCTGGGGGTTTTTCTTTCTCCCACAGGCTACCTTTCAGCACCCTTCCTTTCACTCACACAATATCCCAGAATCCTTTGCACCTCGGGCGGCCATTTCTGGCTTGCGGCCTTTAGGGAAAAGGTCTTTTTGCCTCCCTCTTTGCCTTGTGACTCAGCAGCTCTCACCTCATTACGGATTCCTCTGACAGGGAACATATAGCCGCCTCCCTCCGGTGCCCCAGCTCCTGTCTTTTCCCCTCTGCGTTTCCATCCTTGGGAACCAGCTGCAGTGTGTAGGATGAAAACGACCCTGTCACAGCTGTCTCTGGTGTGTTATTGTTAGCATTACATTACAAATCCCGTTTCCATACCGAGGTCTCACGGGGGTCATAAACAGGAGAGGTCACGGCCTTGCCAATAAACAGAACCCCCCCCCCCAATCCCTTGCACAGCCACTCTGCTTGGACTTGAGCAACACACATTTCTATGCTGACATGACTGGAGCACCACATTTCCTCTGCCTTCTGTTCTCCCCAATGGGAAGAAGTAGTTTGGAGACTGTGGGCGTGAGCACATGAGACTCAAGAGCTAAGCTGGCTTCCCAGGCACCTCAACCAATGTGTCTATGAACTGTTTCATCCAGGCATTGCTAAATTTGGGAGATCAGTGCTATGGCCTCTCCATGTGGTATGGATCAGTGGTTCTCAAGCTTCAGCAACCTAAGAACTCGCATTTTGCTTAAGGCAAATTTTGCTGATTTTGGAAGAAGAGTTGGGTCTTATATGGCGCTTTTCTCTATCAAGAGTCTCAAAGCAGCTTACAATCGCCTTCCCTTTCCTCTCCCCACAACAGACACCCTGTGAGGGAGGTCCACATGTCCCTTGAACAGGACAATTCATATTGGGTGGGAGTGAATTAATTTTTAAATATATTTTTAAAATTTGTTAAATGTTGATTGGGTGATATGACCATCAATGGCTATGTTAACCTGCCCCCCTCATCCCAAAATGGCCAACGATGGGCCTGGAGGGGGTGGGAAGGGGAGGGGCCCCTGGTGGGTGTGTCCACAGCTCTGCTTCCCAACCATATTCTGCATCATCTTATCACTTCTGGGGTTTCTCGAAGCCTGAAGAATATATCAGGGATTTCTCAATGGTAAAAAAGTTGGAAAAGGCTGCTCTAAACCCTGAACTCTAAACATATCCAAAATGATTTAATTATGATAGGCTAGCAATGCTTAAAGCTGCTGCATTAGTTCTCAGAGTTAGGATGTCTGTCCACCATCCTGAGGCGGTGATCAACATATGGTCAGGATGGACTCCCTAGGTAAAACTTAGTCTGTCCCTGGCCACAAGCCCAAAGAGAAAACAGATCCATTCTTTTGTTCTAAGAATTCATAATCGCCTCTTGAGCATCTTTAACCTACCACTTCCCCAAGGTCAGTCCTGGTCTTCTGACTTTGAGGCAAAGATATATATTCTCCAGCCTTTTGGCTTTCCAAGTCCTGTCTCTTTAGGTGTGACAGTCTAGCAAGGTGTGAAATGATAAAGCTTTGGCTCTTACTTTGGCCAAAGTTATTTGCATCTGTAAGCACTAACGTACTCTGTGCTTGGGGTTTGATGACTCATCTGCTGGCACCTTTCCTTTCCACAAGCTACAAGTCTGCCACTGGTTTCCAACTCAGATAAATTCTAGGGTGGATGTTATTCCTCCCCAAATGCCATTGGTTGTTCTTCTTTAAGCACGTGGAGGGCCCCTTCTCTCTTCGCTGAAATCCTTCGCGCTGGAAAATAAAGTGAAAAATCTACGCAGTTTTAACTGGAAGTCATTCTAAGGACTGGATTACAGCCATACCTCCTTGTTAAATTCCTAGAGCTGACCTGTTTAATCCCAGCAGCTAATTAGCGTGTCTTCTGGCAAGCACTCGAAGGCTACCGAAGGCGGATGACCGTGGTGGTCCACAGCTTCTTCTTGTGGAGAAGCCCTGCTCCTAGCGAGAGCCAGCTTGGTGTAGTGGCTAGGAGCATGGACTTCTAATCTGGTGAGCCAGTCCTTGCAAACCCCCTTCTTGTAGCAATAATAATTAACAAGGACCATGACGATTTCAAGCATGATTGTTTGTTTATGTGCTGGGAAGTACCAAAGACCTTGAGAAAAGACACTGTGGCTCATTGCCCATTCAAACTCAGAGCATGAAAGAAGCCCCCGTCTCCCATTTTGTCTGCCTCGGTTCTGAATGAGCAGCAGGGCCTCTGCTCATCCTCCATAACTCAGTCTTACCCATTCTTTTGGAGGGGAAGCCATGAACATTTCTGGCCTCGCCTACCTCACAGGGTGTCTGCTGTGGGGAGAGGAAAGGGAAGGCGAATGTAAGCTGCTTTGAGACTCCTTCGGGTAGAGAAAAGCAGCATATAAGAACCAGCTCTTCTTCTTCTTCTTCAGTAATATCAGGGCTCTCTCAGCCTCACCCCCCTCACAGGGTGTCTGTTGTGGGGAGAGGGAAGGGAAGGTTAATGTAAGCTGCTTTGAGACTCCTCTAGGTACAGAAAAGCAGCATATAAAAACCAAGTCTTTTGCGACAGAGAATTCTACAAAGGGATTGCACGCTGCAAGAAGAAGTCCTTCCTTTTCACCTGTCCTGAAATAAAGGTCAGTCTCTATTGCAGGGGTAGTCAAGCTGCGGCCCTCCAGATGTCCGTGGACTACAATCCCCATGAGCCCCTGCCAGCATCTGCTGGCAGGGGCTCATGGGAATTGTAGTCCACGGACATCTGGAGGGCTGCAATTTGACTACCCCTGATCTAGTGCAACCAGTGAGGCTGAAGCAGTTCTCTCTGTGAAGCCTGTCCACATCATCCATCGCATGAACCATGTACCAGCAATCCTGCGCGTTAGGCGCTGTGTGGGGTTTTGCTTTGAGTCATCTGGAGTGATTGCTCTGCAGGCAGCTTGCAGTGCACACCTGCTCTTGTTTTTGTGGTTTGGACTTTGCAGGCAGATCGTTATGGGGTGGGTAGATGATACTCCCTTTTAGAAGCAGCAAGGGACGGGGTTGGACCAGGTAGAAATTTGGCCTCGATCAGTACGGCAATAGCCCAGCCCATTGAAAGAAAGCAATGTTGAAATATGCTCCCATCATCTTTCCTCGATCTAACTCGCTGTTTTGCTGGCTCTCGAGAATCCCATTTCTTATTGCAATCCGGCTCAAATTTTCTAGCCTTGTTCTAAAGGCACTATCGAAGGCTGAGACGGCACCATTACTGGAGAATTGCTTCCCGCGGGGAAAGACACAATGCAGGTCTATACAAAAGTAAACCCCTGTTTTATTCAATGGGGGTTATGCCCAGGAAAGTGTTCTGTAGGCAGTATCACTCCAATCTTCAACAGAGTTATTCCCTTTCTATGCCTGTGGAGTTCCAGACTCAAACTGGCATGAACTCTGTTGGGGATTTCATTGTAAGAATCTCAGTTATGCAGAAACCCCGCAGTACGAATAATCATGCTGCAGCGGTGATACTCAGTGGTGTGGGTGCCATGTGCGGCTCTCTAGGATGCCACATCTGGCACTTTTGAGCACTGAACCCCAATGTGGCACCTGCCCCATGTTTCAGGACAGCCAACAAGACCCCGATGGATTTGTGGTTGGCAGATGGCTCTTTAAGGAATAGGGAGCTGCAAGCCTCCTTAAGATGCAAGCTTCCTGCTGCACATGAAATGAAGAAGAAGAAGGAGGAGGAGGAGGAGGAGGAAGAGGAGAAGGAGAAGGAGAAGGAGAAGGAGAAGAAGAAGAAGAAGAAGAAGAAGAAGAAGAAGAAGAAGAAGAAGAAGAAGAAGAAGAAGAAGAAGAAGAAGAAGAAGAAGAAGAAGAAGAAGAATGGGGATTTTGTTCCC
This sequence comes from Paroedura picta, assembly GCF_049243985.1. Lineage (NCBI taxonomy): Eukaryota > Metazoa > Chordata > Lepidosauria > Squamata > Gekkonidae > Paroedura > Paroedura picta. Next base: position 10,002,446 of record NC_135380.1, on the reverse strand, counting down.
TACTTTCAATTGCCTGAAGGAGTCTCAAAGCGATTTATCACCTACCCTTCCTCTCCCCAGCAAAAGACACCCTGTGAGGTAGGTGAAGCTGAGGAAGCTCTGAGAGAACTAAAGTCACCCAGCTGGCTGCACATGAAGGAGGAGTGGGTAATCAAGACCAGTTCTCCAGTTCAGAGGTTGCCTCTCTTAACCACAATACCAAGCTGGTGTAGTGGTTAAGAGTGTGGTTCTGTCCATGCGGCTCTTGGGAAGCCAAGGAGGGAGTAGCACCCCTGAGCAACTAACTGTGTGGCACAAGCTTAGGCATGTTTACTGAGGGGGTTAAGTCCCATTCTGTTCAGAGTGTCACATCCATCCTATAAACTTGTAAAATGGTTTGGCCAGTCCATTTTCCTCAGGGACATTCTATTCAGATCCTGCCAAATTTTGCTTGGAAGCATCTCTGAATCAACCCCAAATCCCCCCCCCCAAAAAAAGAGCCAATTTTTGCTCAAAAGGACAACATGAATTGAGATGTGAAATCCATACAACTTTCCCACAAATGATTATCTGCTGTGCCCACATTAAAACCACTCCTTCACTGAGAGGCATGGGAAGTAATGCTTGCTGATGCAGACGTCTTTCCCCCTAATGCTGTGTTTATGTATATGTGGTTATTCAAACCCTCTCTCCAGTGAAGTCGATTTTATAGCAAAGTCATGGTTTCACCAGAGAAATCTGGTCATTGTAGTTTCGTGAGGGGGCTAAGATTCTTTTGCTAGATGTTCCCAGCCCCTTCCTTTGAAAAAGAGCTTGGGGGAAGGTGGGTTGTGTCCAGCCTTTTACTACCTTAAGGAGTCAAAAAGCGACTTACAATCACTGACCGTTCCTCTCCTCACAACAGACACCCTGTGAGGTAGGTGGGGCTGAGAGGGCTCTGAGAGAACTGATTTGTTAGAACAGCTCTTCACAGGACTGTGACAGGACCAAGGACACCCGGCTGGCTGTATGTGGAGGAGCGAGGAATCAAACCCAAGTTGCAAGATTAGAGGTCGCCACTCTTAGCCGCTACACCAAGTTGGCTCTCTGAAGTTCCCATGGTTTCGTGAAGGTTGCCAGGAGTGGGGACATGAGGACATGTTGGGAGGAATGATGGAGGGAAATGGCAGTGATATCACTTTGATGGCATGATGTCAAGGGGATGCTTACCTGGTGGAATGAGCGCCCGGTAGGGATCAGGGCCCTGATGGATCTAAAACAGTTCCACAGGGCCTGCAACAGGGAGCTCTTCCACCAGGCATTTGGTTGGGGTCAACTGGGATCAGTAATATCTGCAGGGCCCCTGAACCTCCCTCCCAAGAACACAAACACCTGAACCCTGGACCTGTTCGAACTGTTATAAATTAAACTGTGACCTTCAGTTATAGTTGCTATTGTTAGTGTTATATTGTTACAGTCCATCTGTTGTGGGGAGAGGAATGGGAAGGTGACTGTAAGCCGCTTTGAGCCTCCTTTGGGCAGGGAAAAGCGGCATATAAGAACCAACTCTTCTTCTTCATCATCATCTATATGTCAAGTTGTAAAGAAACAAAGTTGTATGTATTCTTTATGTTCCATGTGAACCACCCTGAGCCCCTTTATTCATATACTTGGATTCCCCTGGATTCTACAACTCGAGAACTCTTGGGGGGTGAAAGGAGTATATGTTTTCAACACACACACACACACACACACACACACATATATATTTAGCCCGCTGTATATATATATATAACCACTTTTGTTAACAAAGATGTCCTCATTCCATAATCTCACCGTTCTTGATTCTCTCTCTTCCTGTCTCTCTGAAATCGCTGTTCTCGCTAGAATTCTAACAACCCAACAGAAAAGAAGCTATTAGCGAGTGGAAACAAGTTTGAGGACATGGGAACTGACAGTGCAAAGTGTTTTAGACTAAATATTGGTTTAGAACCAAGTCCCACAGCAATTAATTCACACACTCTCTCTTTTTCTTTTCTTTTTTTCTTCTTCTTTTTAATAAACAGTCTCTCTCTTTCCCCAAGTCCTGGCCTCTGCCAGCCTACAGTCCCGAGCGGGAAACATTCGTCCCTTCTGGCCCGTTGAAGGAGGACTGTCGTAATTTCTTAATTGTTCAGTTCTAGTAAATGCAAAGTGCCCTGCGTTTAAAAATAGGCACCTTTATGGTCTGTTGGCCAGGCGCCAATTCCGGAAGAAAGGGAGAGCAGTAAAGTAGGCAGGTGTTTCTGCAGTTAAAACCTTGCTCCGTCCCTGTAAGGTATTGCAAAAAAAAAAAATCTCTTTCTGGAAGGTGGATGGAAAATGACGGAGGCCACATGCTGAAGGAAATGATAATCAACCACAGGATCCATTCACGACTTAAGTCTTCCCCGGGGAATTTGGGTGCAGCATTTGAAAGCTGCATAACGAGAATGAAAGAGCTCTTTCTCTTATCTCTGGAGGTGATCTTCAGCCCATAAAATTAGCAGTAGGGCTGGAAGGCAAACATGCTGCAGACAGGGAGATAGTGAAGTTCATAGTGAAATTTGGGGGGATCTGGCAATTTTAGTGGTGGAACCTGATGAAATTGGCGAGGAGGGAAGGGACCTTAGCAAGATATAAGGCAGGGGAGCACATGTTGACACCTTATGCTGCCTTATATGGTTTCAGACCACTGGTCTATTAAGATCCATATTGTTTGCTTTGACTGGCAGCAGGTCTCCGAGATACCATGTAGAGGTTTCTCCCATCACCCATGATGGAACCTGGGACCCTTTACATGCCAACCAGGTGTTCTCCCATGGAGTCATGGCTCCTCCACTGATGGAAGACCTGCCTTCTACATGATTCCCTACGTAACATGTCTAGAAGGGAGGTGTTAGACCAGTTCTTTGACGGCACTCAGGTTGGCCATTTCATCCAAAAGCTGATTTTGTTTTATTGAATCCAAACATGAGGCATGATTCAGGAAAGATTTTGTAGGCTGTGTACATAAAGGGCCATCAAGTCGCAACCAAATGATGGCATCCCTATAGAGTTTTCAAGGTAAAAGACCCTGGAATTCTTGAGTGGTCCCCCATACAAATCTTAACCAGGGCTACTCCTGTTTAGCTTTTGAGATCAGGCCAGATTGGGCTAGCTAGGGATTGCAGCTAGTTAAACTTAAAAAACAATTAATTGGTACCCTTCAGCTTAGACCAGGCTATTTATATTAGTGGTTTGTTTGTTCCATGCTTTTGACTGAGTGTGTTTCTTATAGTTTAACAGCTTGGGTCATATGATAAAGCTGGCTGGCTCCAATGACTGGCTGGCTCCAGTGTTATGAGGCTTGACCCTGCACCAGTGGGAAACCCTGGGGATTTTATGCAGAACTTTACATGACCTTAGGCTGTGGGTCATATTATTTTTGTTGGGGGTGGGGAAAGGGAAGGCACTTGAGAACTTGAGTTTCAAGTATAGGTTTTCATGGTGGCCTGCGGGCAAAGAGCCGTCACATCAAAGCGGAATGAAAATTGTCCTGTTCTTCAAATCTCCTCGATATCGAAATAGCTACTTCCAAAGGGCCGGGTCCAGAAATGACCTTGTTTGGTGTTCTTTTTCAAGAACGTCCAGAAACGCTTTCCGTCTTCAGTCGTTCATGGCCACGTGGACATGTCTCCTTCCAAGCAGTTCTTCCCAGACGTTTTTCCCCCTCCACCTTCTTGGCCATTCCAGTCTTCCAATTGATTTGATTTGAGGGCAATGACTTCTCAGCGCTATGGAGACATCATGGGTGCCTGTCAACAAAAAATCTTTTGAGTTGCCCCTGACAATCACGTTGAAGCTCAGCGTGGCTGAATCAGGCTGAGGGCTGTCAGAGGAAAGAAGGGAAACTGCAGTGAGAACAAGCAGGAGGCAGAAGGAATGGCAAGATTGATTGGCAGTGACACAATCTTCAGCAAGGCCATAGATCTCCCCCCCCCCCTTTTCAGATGCATTTAGCGACACCCATGCACTGGTCAGTTCAGCTCATGTTCTTTCTGCCAGTTGTGAGCAGGGTGATTTAGGTGAACCGTTTGGCTCTCCAAGACCATCCAGCGAACTACTCTGCATCTTCAGCTAGTAGCATTTCATGTTGATAGAAGTTGACTACTCAGAGTGTGCACAACACTAGGCTGCTTAAAGAACAAAGTGTTCTTTAAAGAACAAAGTGTAGACAGCTACTAGCCATGGCGATGAAAGAAACCTCCATATTCAGAGGCAGTAGATTCCACAGGTGCAGCCTCCAAGAGGAATTGGCCTAACACTAGGAAAAATAAATCAGAAAACATTCTGAATTGGACCATGTGTTACTTTCTCCACATGACTCTGAACATCTGAAGTTTCCTTGTACCAAGTCAGGCCATTCATCCAGCTATCCCAAAATTGTCTGCTTGGTACCCATCAGTAAATGCCCCCAGATTGCAGAGGACAGTCTTCCATTAGGGTTGCCAGGAGATGTAGGGTTGCCAGATGCAATGTGGTAAACTCCTGAAGATTTGGAGATAGAGCCTGAAGAGAACAAGGACTTCAGCTGGGTACAGTGCCACCGAATCTACCCCCCAAAGCATTCATTTTCTCCAGAGGAACTGTAGTCTGGACATGACCTGTAATTCTACATGATACTGAGGTCCCATCCGGAGGTTGGCATCTCTGTCTTTCATCCCCAGACCTTCAGGTGTTTCCCACCTTGCATCTGCCACCTGACTTCCTTTATTTGGCTGTAGAGGGGAATGGGTGTGGGAAGGTTTACATGCAAAGTATGCACACTACCACTCAGCCTTAGAACATTGGGAGTGTCTTTTCTCTTTGTCCACGGAGAATTGGAGAGTGTTGAATTTAGCCATCATTATCATAATCTACTTGAGCTCTTTGCTATTGGCCTGCTCTTTACCAAGGCTACTTCCCTTTTGCCCTTAGCCTCCACCCCACCATGCCTTGAAAATGACTCTCCCTCTGAGAAATTTAGTAACCATGATATCAGGGAGGTCATGGCCTTTCGTTTCTCCTTTTTTACTGCTCCCTGGAGAGATTTTTCCCATACCAGTGGGATTGTAACACAACCCCAAAATAACATCCATTCCACCTTCACCAAATGTTTCCTCCAATGAAAGATGATCTGTGAAATCAAAGATATGTCAACTCCTGAGGATTCCATAAAAGATCTTTGATGAGGCAACAATGGCACCAATGAGGAGAAACTGAAGAAAGTGGTTCAGGAATAATCACCTTCCTAGAAGCTAAAATGACGAAGAAGAAGAAGAAGAAGAAGAAGAAGAAGAAGAAGAAGAAGAAGAAGAAGAAGAAGAAGAAGAAGAAGAAGAAGAAGAAGAAGAAGAGTTGGTTCTTATATGCCGCTTTTCTCTACCCAAAGGAGTCTCAAAGCAGCTTACATTTGCCTTCCCTTTCCTCTCCCCACAATAGACACCCTGTGAGGTGGGTGAGGCTGAGAGAGCCCTGATATCACTGCTTGGTCAGAACAGTTTTATCAGTGCCGTGGGGAGCCCAAGGTCACCCAGCTGGCTGCATGTGGGGGAACGCAGAATCGAACCCGACATGCCAGATTAGAAGTCCGCACTCCTAACCACTACACCAAACTGGCTCTCAAACTGAAACTATTGTCCTTTGGCTAGATTATGAGAAGACAAGGAAAGGAACATCATATTAGAGAAGGGGGAAGGCAGCAGGAAAAGAGGAAGACCCAATTTGTAATCTGTTGGCCCTCAGATTGCAATGGCTGCACTATTGTACTTATTTATTTTTAGATTTTCACCCCACCATTTCCCAGAGGACTCAGGGTGGCTTGCAGCGAGATTTAAAATCCACAGTAATTAAATCTGAGGTTTAGAATTCAGTTTAAAATCAATCGTTTCCATTATAAAAATCTCTATGGTCTTGCGCAGAGCATTAAGATGGACAACTGAGTGGGGGCCAGATGGAATATTATATCCCAACATCCCTGAGACACTGGATGAGAGATTTTGGAGAGGGGGGAGGGAGGCTAGGTTTAGTGACTGCTGTCTGGGAAGGTTAATGGTTTTATGGGGGACTGTTTTATATTTTACTGTGGGGTTTTATTGTAACCCGCTCAAGCTAGCATACTGGGGGTGGCAGGTAAGAAATCGAATAAATTAAGAATAAGAATAAGACAACTGATAAGACAGTTCTCATTTGGAAGGCTTTGACTGCCATCAACCGCAAGAGAAAGGCGGAGAAGACATGCTGTAATAAATAAATAAAATAAGATGGTCATTTCCCCACAGTTTGAAGCCAAGATGCTTGATGTTGCTATTTCAACACTTTAATTACTACACTGTAACTTGAAGTCTCAGCTAAGTTGCCCTTTCTATTCTTCCAAGGTGACCTTCTCTGAAATCATAGTGGCTTATAGCATTCCTGAAGCTAACTTTCTTCACCAGGATTCAAAGGAAATGCCAAGCTATAATTATGAGATTTATTTACAATAAATTAATTTTACCAGAAGAAGAAGAAGAAGAAGAAGAAGAAGAAGAAGAAGAAGAAGAAGAAGAAGAAGAAGAAGAAGAAGAAGAAGAAGAAGAAGAAGAAGAAGAAGAAGAAGAAGAAGAAGAAGATGATGATGATGATGATGATGATGATTTGGGGCAGTGCCTACAGGTGGACTTTTGAACAGGAAGGCCAGCATCCTCTTGATGTTACCTCTCTGGCTTCAACTATCAGCCTGTCAGAACAGCCCTGTTTGCAGGCCCTACAGAACTGATTAAGGTCCTGCAGGGCCCTAATCTCCTTAGGGTGAGCATTGCACCAGGCCCAGCCAGGGCTGAAAAAGCCAAAATCACCTCTTTGAGGTTGGGGGGTCCTGAGCAAAATCCAGTCACTAGATCTTAGCACGCTTGGGAGAGGGGACTTAATGGAAGAGACAGTCCCAAAGATAACTTAACAATACAACATTTAGGAGGTCATTCATCCAGAAGGTCATCATAAATTGGAAGTGACTTGATGGCACTTCACACACATGCATCAGTGTGATGGAGGGCACTTTGAGGTCCTAGCTTTTAAAACGAACACATGGAGCTGCTTGATACTGAATCAGACCATTGGTCCATCAAGGTCAGGACTGCCTGTGCAGACTAGCAGTGCCTCCCCAGAGCTTCAGGTAGAGATTTCCCTGCTTCTAAATCAAGCTTTGGGGGTGCCAATAGGGCAGGTAGCAGAATAGGCTGAACTGGGTCCAGGGAGAGTTAGATGCCATTCCTCCCTCAACCGCAGCATCAATCACTGTCTCTCAACCTGCCAGAGTTGAAAGGCAGCCCAGGGTGCCACAAGAAGGCAGGTGTTTGTTTTTCCCCATTCCTTAAAAAACATTCCATTTCCTTTCACTTTGTTCAGTGCTTTCAACAGAAAATAACAAACAGGTGGTAGCCTCTTTATTTTCCATCCAAATGAGAAGAAATGGTTAGCAAGTATAATCAATGGTGCAGCCTCATCTGGAATCCTGTGTACAGCTTGGGTCTTTATATCTCAAAAAAAGAACATTATAGAATCATAGAGTTGGAAGGGGCCACACAGGCCATCTAGTCCAACCCCCTGCTCAATGCAGGATCAGCCCTAAGCATCCTAAAGCATCCAAGAAAAGTGTGTATCCAACCTTTGCTTGAAGACTGCCAGTGAGGGGGAGCTCACCACCTCCTTAGGCAGCCTATTCCACTGCTGAACTACTCAGTGAAATTTTTTTCCTGATATCTAGCCTATATCATTGTACTTGAAGTTTAAACCCATTACTGCGCATCCTTTCCTCTGCAGCCAACGGAAACTGCATCCTGCCCTCCTCCAAGTGACAACCTTTCAAATACTTAAAGAGGCTATCATGTCTCCTCTCGACCTCCTTTTCTCCAGGCTGAACATTCCCAAGTCCCTCAACCTATCTTCATAGGGCTTGGTCCCTTGGCCCCAGATCATCCTCGTCGCTCTCTTCTGTACCCTTTCAATTTTATCTACGTCCTTCTTGAAGTGAGGCCTCCAGAACTGCACACAGTACTCCAGGTGTGGTCTGACCAGTGCCATAAACAATGGGACTATGACGTCTTGTGATTTTGATGTGATGCCCCTGTTGATACAGCCGAAACTGGCATTTGCCTTTTTTACCACTGCATCACACTGCCTGCTCATGTTATGGAGCTACGTGCATATATGTATGACTCAGTGCTTTGAGTTTGCAGGAAATTCAAGACAATATTAATGTTCTGAGAACAAAAATATTGTCTCCTGGTTCTGTAGCATGGCATTTTCAAATCACCCTTCTCCAACCCAGGAAACGTGGAAAGTTACAAATTTGAAATAAAAAACAAAGAATCTTGCCCTGAATCTGCAGTCAATTAGACAAGGTGTTTATGTTAAAACTGGTCAAGTTTCACAGCTCTGGAGACACCCTTTCGATGACGTCAAAGGAAACCAAAATGCCTCAAAGAGATAGAACAGGAAAGGAACAATCATTCTGCTGCCTAGACTTCGTATGCATGATTTGTACCTAGGAGGTCAGAAAAATGTTGCTTGCAAATTGCCAGGGGCGACCTGACTGCAGGACATCGGCTATCAGAAGCAGGGTTGAGGCAGGCTCCCTCCCGTTGAAGAATGGCAGGAAACTTCTGCATCAGTTCGTGACTCCTGGAAGGAGTGGTTTCAAGGAGAGGACAGGGGAGCAAGAGAAAAGTGACCCTTTTCCCCGCAACGTTTTCAAAGAATCCAGTTCCAAGACAAATGGGGAGGGGGGGCAGAGTCCTTAAAGGCCCTTGAAGAAATCCCCTTCCCTGTCAGCATTGTTCTGATGAGCGGATTTGATTTGTAAGCACATATTTTTGCCGCTGACAACAGGAACCTTGGAAGGCTTGTTTACACGGGGAAAAGGTCCTCAAAGATTTAAAAAACATGGTCTGGCTGGGAGCCACTGCTTGGTTCAGCCCTCGTCCCGACAGAGTTGCGTGGCAGCTGAGCGGGTCCGTTCCTACGGCTGGTTTTTGTAAAGTTTAATTCTGCATGCAAAGCCTCAAGTGTGTTTCCCCCCTCTACTCCGCAGTTACTACCTGTATCCCATTTCATAAGCTTCTGTCTTTTTCCTTGTGTGTATGTCAAGTGCCGTTAAATTACACCCTGCTTTTAGTGAGCCCATAGGACACGGGTGGCCAAACGGTGGCTCTCCAGATGTCCATGGACTACAATTACCATGAGCCCCTGCTGTCAGCAGGGGCTCATGGTAATTGTAGTCCGTGGGCATCTGGAGAGCCACCGTTTGGCCACCCCTGCCATAGGATTTTCAAGGCAGGAGATGAACAGAGGTCTGGTGCTCTGGGTGGGTGCTGGTTCTTTTGGAGCTCAAGGCTCAAGCAGAACGTCGATGGCCAGATAAATTTTCTGTGTGGGAAGCTCCTCAGTCACACTTTCCCAAGGCTATGAAACATGACCAGCACTTTTTCCAGTCGCTGTGGTTCACAGCTCCCACAGCAGCTCCTTGGAGCTTGGAATTTCACATCTAGGGCACACAGGGAATAGATATATAATTTTTCCAAAGCAGTACGGGGGTGGTGGAGGAGATATTTTTGCCAAACGTCAGACATTCCCATCCCATTGCCCTTCTTCCACAAAGGTCCTCTCTCTCATTGCTGCCCTCATTCAATATCGTCCTTCCTATCCCATTTGCTTAATGGTGTCCCCCGTGACCAGCCTGCCTGCCTGCCTGCCTGCCTGCCATAAAGGGCTCTCACCTTCCGAGAATTCGGCAGTATGACGGGGTTAATTTTCGAGAGGACATGAATGCTCTGGCGGTAGGGCTGCCTTGCCACATCAATTAGTTACAACAGGTCCAAAAGGGCTCAATTTGTGCCTGGACTAGCACTTTGCTCCAATTCAAAAATGTTTGCTAGTTCACTGTTGGGTGGTATGAAAGAATAGCTTGACAGGAAGGGCTAATATCCTGCTATTGTACAAAACCCTGATTCAGAAATTGTCCTTCTGAAGTAAAGGGCGGTGGCGGGGGGGGGGGGGGGTAATCCTATTTATTTATTCCATCAGGTCACAATCAATTTATGAAGACCCCAAATGGCTACCAACATCAGAAGAGCCCTGCCATAGGAGACCAGAGGTCCACCTAGTCCATCTCACGCAGTGGCCAGCCGGGTGTTATGGATGACCAATGGATTTATATCCTGGAACCTCAAATATTTCCCATTGTAACTTAGCAACCCATCCAGCAAGGCTCTTTATAGGTCCTTGTGTTTTCACATTGTAAAAATCACATTGCTTGCAGGGCTACACAAAACCCCTATTACATGAGTGATCCAAAGTCCTCATGTTGTTCCCCATAAATACAAGGACTGTGTCTTGTGTAGATGGACTCAGAACCAAAGACCGGGGTCCATTATTATGACTCATCTTCCAGGCAAAACAATTGGACCTCCTTCTAGACCAGGGGTAGTAAAACTGCGGCCTCCAGATGTCCATGGACTACAATTCCCAGGAGCCCCCTGCCAGCGAATGCTGGCAGGGGGCTCCTGGGAATTGTAGTCCATGGACATCTGGAGGGCCGCAGTTTGACTACCCCTGTTCTAGACCAATTTGAGCAAGTTCCATATACTTAGCCCCTAACACCAACCAGTTAACTCTGTATTAAAGGCAGAGGTGGTGGGCAGCATCCGCAAACAGCAAGGGCTACCATACTTAAACAGTCACTCTTGACTTAAATAGTCACTCCTTTGGCCTCTGGCTGGAATTAAACGGCATGCAACTTCATGTACAACCTGCCCGTGGTAGCCCCGGGCTCCATTTCTACTAAGGATAAGGATGACCACACCCACTAGCTTATACTATTGGAAACAACATCGGTTTCCAAGATACATGCTGATTCATCAAACCAGGATCCAGAAGACAGAATGTCCCAATGCGGTTGAACATTCATTCATGCCTGACATCAAGAAATGCAATCTGATAAACCATAAATACCTCTGGACAATGAAAAATAATGCCCACCCTACTTATCTTGTTATTATGTTATCAGGAGCTGGAGTAGACTCCTGCCTTAAGTTGATATCACAATAAATGCTTTAGGCTGCTCCCCAGTTCCTTATTCTTACCAAGATTTTTTAAAAATTGTTATTGTTGTTTTTTAAAAGACGCAAGTCAGCATCTGTCAGATCTGGATAATGTCCAGGAAATCTGGTACTGGGATAAAGCTGGGTGACCCTTGAAAACACTTCGGAATCTGCAAGCACAGAGCTCAACGACCGAGCATCTAGAATGGGTTGAAGGAGGGAGAAACGGCTTGATTAATTTGCCTCTCTTTCCCATCCTGTTGACTGTCCGCTGGATCAGAACGAGGTGAAATATGTTCCTGCCCTCCGTTGGTTCTCCCCTGCTGTTCGGACCCCTGTCAGGCTGATCAGATTGTCCCTCCCGCCACCCGCCACCCGCCACCCATCTTTCCCCTATTGTTCACCAAGGCCCGTCCCTGACCCCGAGGTATTTATAAAAGCCGTTTTCCGCCGTGTGATTGTGTGCGTTGCAGTCACAACTTGTGCTCTGCTTCCTGCTGAGCGTCAGCCTCTGGATCCATCTGAGCTCCACTCCTCACTTCCTCTGTTTCCTGTTTACAGAGCTCTGGGAGGGGTTTGGGGCAGCCCCTCCTCGGGCGGATCCCAGCAGTACCTTCCAAACTGGAACAAAGGAATGGCCGGTAGCTGCTTTTAGCTCACTTCCAGGCAGATCTTGTATGAACTCTGCAAGTGGGATTCATTAGTCTGCATTTCATCTTGAGGATCGTTCCCCCCTTTTTGGGGGGTTAGAAGGCAGTGCTTGTGCCTCGGGGTTGTGATGTCACAGAGACGTCCGTTGCCAACTACCCAAAGCAGGTACCCAACGCAGGAGAAGAAATGAGCAAGCAGGCATGATAACGAGGAGTACAGAGTTCCAGGGGTTGGTGCTTCAGCTTCTGCAGGAGCATGGGACTTGGCAGGAGCCGGACTAGGGTGGCCAACTCCAGTTTGGGGAATCCCCGTAGATTTGGGGGTAGATCCTGGGGAGGGCAGGGCTTGAACAGTGGAGAGACCTCAGCAGGGTATAATGCCAGAGTCCACCCTCCAAAGCAGCTAATTGGCCATGCTGACAAGGGCTCACGGTAACGGTAGTCCATAGACATCTGGAGAGCCCCAATTTGGCCACCCCTGCTCTAACAGAATTGCTCTGCGAGAACAGTCCGAGGAGAACTGTGATTGGCCCAAGGTCACCCAGCTGACTGCACGTGGAGGAGTGGGAAATCAAACTCAGATCTCAGGATCATAGTCTGCCATTCATTAACCCCTATTCCATGTTGGCTCTCTGTGGGGGCGGGGGGAATCACCCAGGACCCTTCTGTGGGGAAGCCCAGCTGCTGCCATGCTGTATAAGCAGTTGCAGAAGCGACAGGGAGCTGTGCAGAAGACACTGGATCTATAACATGGTTTCCTGCTGAGCAGATACGTCTGTGCAGAGATCCAAGAATGACAATTGTGACTAAGAGCTTATTGGCATCTAACCTCCCTCAGGCTGGAAGTCTGTCCAGCAGCCTGAGAAGCTCTTCCGATGGAGGAAGAACCGCTTAAGCTGGAGGAAGTCTTCTTAGGCTGCAGACTTTCCACCGTGGACTGGGAGGACAGATCCATGTCACTGAAAGCTTTGTGTGCGGCCCACAGTGATTGTGCAGGAGGTCTGCTATAGATCTTGGCCAGGCCTTTGGTTCACCTGCTAGCTAATGCTATGTATGTGTGAGTCTTGCTACTTCATCTCTCAACAGTCTGTACCGTTCTGTTTCCTATAAGATGCATTTTCAGGTTTGATGTGGGCTGTCTTAAGAGCTTGTCCTCCAGTTTCCTCTCCTCTCCTCTCCTCTCCTCTCCTCTCCTCTCCTCTCCTCTCCTCTCCTCTCTCGCTCTCTGTTTTTGCACCTAGCTGTCTTTGTGCCTGCCGGTGAGGTGCTGAGACAGGATCACTGCTGTTGGGAATAGAGGAACAAGTGGCGAATGTGACCTGCAAACTAGAGAAGAAGAGCTGGATTTTTTAACCCTGCTTTTTACTACCCAAAAGTGGCTTACAATTCATCTACCCTTCCTCTCTCCACAAAGAGACACCCTGTAGGTAGGTGAGGCTGAGAGAGCTCAGGGAGAACTGTGACTGGTCCAAGGTCACCCTGCTGGCTGCATTTGGATGTGGAGTAGGGAATCTAACCCGGTTCTCCAGATGAGAGGCTGATGCTCCTAACCACTGCACCAAGCTGGCTCTCATTAGAGACCTAGAATTCCTTTCTCTTGTGCAAAATCAAGGAAAGCAATTTGTCATTAGATATTCAGTGACTGTCAGGAGTATGTGAAACCGAAGAAGAAGAAGAAGCGTTGGTTTTTATACCCTGCTTTTCTCTACACAAAGGAGTCTCAAAGCGGTTTACATTCGCCTCCCCTTTCCTCTCCCCACAACAGATACCCTGGGATATAGGTGGGGTTGAGAGAGCTCTGTGAGAACAGAGCTAACAGGACTTTGGCTAGCCCCAGGTTGCCTAATTGGGGAAGCGTGGGGCAGCGTGGACTCAAACCCGACTCACCAGATTAGAAGCCACCACTCTTAACCACTCCACCATGCTGGCTTGAAGATTAGACTTTCCAACCTCTCGGTGGGGCCTGGAGAGCTCCCAGAATTATTAGCAAACTACAGAGATCCGTTCCCCTGGAGAAAATAGATTCGGGTGAGTAGCCGTGTTCGTCTGATGGAGGAGGAAGAAACCAGTCTCTGAAAAAGTGTGAGTGAACAAGAAAGCTAATATCCAGAATAAAACTTTGTTGGTCTTAAAGGTGCAACGGGACTCAAACTTTGACCAGGGGAATATGGTTCCAAGGGGTGGTGGCTGGAATTTCTGTCCCTGAATCTCCAGGAATTCCCCAACCAGAATTGGAAACCCATTTGAAAACTGGTTTAGAAGCTGGTTCCTAGACAGGACTAGTGATATGTGGCTTTGAGGAAGAATAATCTTCTCCAAGAAACGCAAGGTTATTCTGGCACGTCTTTTCACACCTGCAGTAATGTCCTACTCCCTAACCACCACACTGGCTCCATGAACGGCTTGCCCATTGAGAAGAGAGAAAGGAAACCCAAACCCGATGCAAGCTACATCTGTCGGCATCCAACGCTCAAAGCCTTCCTGCAATCTGTTCCCAACACACCCTTGGAGCAACAGTCATTCAGACGATGACAGGAAGACCTTCCCTCCAAAGTCATTCATTAGTCAAAGGCTGTATAAATAATCCCCTTTGTTGTCGGCTAGAACCCCTCCAGAATACAGCCTCCCCAGTCCAGGTGCCACTGTGGCATCCAGTCATCACAATAGGAACATAATACTCCCTCTGCCACCCCCACAAAACACGAAAACATCAGAGCAACGAACAATAGCATTACGTCAAACACGAGCCAGCTGGGAGAGGCCGCTGCCCCCCTCCCCAGTGACTTGCAGGCCCAAATGTTTGCTTTTTTCCCAACTGCTGATAGAAAGTCATACGCCGAAGCTCCATCTGCAGTCACGGCTGGGCCTTCAGATGTTTGAAGGTCTACGGCCTCTTGGGTTGTCCGTTGACACGTATTCTTTATCTTGCTATGACAGCCGAAGCGAATGCATTTCCAGATGTTTCCTAATCCATATTGTGCTTTTTTAAACAGGCCTACGGTTCTCGGTATAAATAGAGCACGGGGGGGGGGGGGGGGGTGGAGGAAAAAGTTTCTGCTGAGTCGGGTAGAAAAAGAAATTTGCCAACTGATTCGAACAACAATCCCACCGTTCCGGTGTCACAGGATCTAAACGTTTCACTCAAACGGAAAATTAAAACCAGAAAATTAAAACCAAACGTCAACGGGGGATGAAACGTTCCCCTCAAAGTGTTGTTAGATGAGTGGAAACATGTTTAAGCGTGGGATCAAGTTTACACTGAACGAAGTCCAGGGAGGACCAGAAATCTCCAACTTCTGAACCTATCGATATTCATAATTAAGGGATTTTGTTAAAAAAAATTGCCCCAGCATCTCAAGATGGCCTCTCTATGACCGTTTATGCACTGGGAACTTCACTGCCCCAGCTCTCGTGCAGGAGCACAGATCGGAGGCGGATGAGATGCACCAGGCCAAATGCTCCCCCATGTGGGTGCAGGAAGAGGTGGTGCAACCTGCCACGACTAAAACTCCAGCCTGCAGCCTGGAATGAAACCTCCAGTGCATAAACGGTCTATGTCATGTGATTTCAGAACACCCATTTATTGCCTGCAGCCAAGCCAATGGGACCGTTTAGGGAGCCAGAGGTAAACTGAATTTCTTCAGTCATCCTTACTCCCAGGAAAATGCTTTTAGCACCACAGCCTTGGTCTAGGGCAATGCACGAGTCCTGCTTTTCTCAGAAGCATACCTTTCTGTGCATTTCTTGTAAGATGTCTGAACCTCCAAGATTATGAGTCAGGTTCTCAGAAACGATGAGGCGTGTAGGGTTTTTGGTTGCTTGGGGGTTTTTTTAATAGAAAAAAAGAGCTGAGTATCTTAAAACACCCAACTAATTGTCGTGTTTTCAAATCTCTCTCAAAAACAGTAAGAGCTGGAAACCAAACTTTAAGAAAAAAAACCACCACAGCATAAAACAACAATAATAACAAACAAAAACAAAAACAAAAAAACACCCTAAAATTCTCAGGGGAAGAGTACTGTTTATCCTCCAATTTATCCTTTAACACAGAGGTAGTCAACCTGTGGTCCTCCAGATGTCCATGGACTACAATTCCCATGAGCCCCTACCAGGATTTGCTGGCATGGGCTCATGGGAATTGTAGTCCATGGACATCTGGAGGACCACAGGTTGACTACCCCTGCTTTAACAGAAAGGATCAGCCTCCTCTTGGGAAACCTATGGAATGGTCCCAACATGTTAGCTATTTCAAAAACGGAAGCTATTTTGCCATCACAGGAAGGGAGGGAGACACCAGCCCTGAGTGTCCATGTCTTTTGAGCTCTGGCAGGAAGTCCTTTCTCAATGTCCCCCTAGCCACAAGAATCACCTGCTATCAGAGATACAGCCTTTTGCCTTATGAACACATGATGCTCTGAATCAGATAAATGGCCACCATCATCGGTCTACCATGGGGGTCAGTGGCTCTTTCCTATCTCCTGCCATTGACCCCTTTTGATAATAAACACATACAAAGCTGCATTATATTGAGTCAGATCTATGATCCATCAAGGTCCATATTGTCTATGCAGACTGGCTGCAGCTGTCCACGAGCTTTGGTGAAGGTCTTTCATATCACCTACTACCTGGTCCTTTTACCTGTAGATGTCAGGAACTGAACCTGGTGCCTTCTGCATGCCAAGCAGATGCTCTACCACTGAGCCACAAGAGTTAGGGGGTCTTCTGCTCACAAAACAGGTGTTCCACTGGTGGGCCACAACCTCTCTTCCTTGTGTAGCAGTTTAGAATGGTGGCTTCTAATCCAGTGAGCCAGGTTTGATTCCCCGCTCCTCTGCATCCAGCCAGCTGGGTGACCTTGGGCACGTCACAGCCCTGAAAGAGCTGTCCTGATCGAGTAGTCCTGTCAGAGCTCTCTCAGCCTCACCTACCACACAGGGTGTCTGTTGTGGGGAGAGGAAGGGAAGGTGATTGAGATGGCTTCAGGCAGTGAAAAGAGGGGTAGAAAAACCAATTTGTGTGTGTGTGTGTGTGCGTGTGTGGAACTCCTTTCTTCCAATGCTAACAAAATCATCTTCAAAATTTCTCTGGAGCTTCCCCACTGCCCATCACTAGTGTGTCATGTTGACCCATGGGAGTAGGTGGGCTCACTCCCCACAGTTTTCCCACTATGACCTGAGTATTTAATATTGATTTGTTCACAAATTTTTGATAGGTTGCCCAAACATGACAGAAGGTAGCACAACCTGAGGGAAAGTAGCGGACCCCCAAGGCCAAGATTTCATGTCTCCAGTTTCCTCAACCGAATCTCACATACCTGGTGGAAAGGCAATGGCGGGAGGGTGATCGTTGTGTTCACTCAGCCCAACATGTGAAATATATATATATGTTTAAACACTTCTGTGGGAGCAAAATGCTGGGCATAAACTGGAGGTCTGAGGCTTGTGTCCAGAATACTGGGAGAATTATGGTGGTCCAAGCTAATTTACCTATTTCTATATCTTCTCCTGAGAAGGCCCAGATATTATTCTCATTGCTGCTTCCTGTTTAGGAGGAGAAAAAAACCCATCCTGTTGGGGTGGGGGGGGGGTGAGAATGTCTCTTTTTACCACATTCTGCTTCCTAATTACTTCATATGTTGTTTTATCTAAGTGAGGTTTAGCTGTTTGTACATTTTTTGGCCGGCTGTTGATATTTTGCCTTGATAGAAACCACCCAGGGTCATGTTTCCTTGCTTTGAAAAAAGACAGTGCATAAAGTTGGTAAGATGTGAGTGTAAATAAAATACATATAAATATAAATGCTCCGATGTCTGCAGATTTATCGAAAAGCGCACTGCAGGCAAAAAAAATCTGTCACATCAAACCTACCAGCAGCCTAAATCTCTGGGTGAAGTTGAGACCCAACACCCACCCACACTCGATTCTCCTCAGGATTCTGGTTTGCTGTTCTTCTGAGTCAGGAAACCAAAGACTCGCAGCAAAATGTGCCAGAATTGGCTGGGTCTGAAAATTCAGCCCCTTTTTTCACAGAATGCAGGTCTCAGCATATTATGTGTAAAAAAAAAGAGAGACAAGATCACTGGAATCAAAATGTTTTCAGGTTCTAAAATGGTACCTCGCAGATAGAATGTGAGAAGGGTTGTTTTTCTCTTTCAGTAGTTTTTTGATGACACTAAAGCCACAAAAGTTATATCAGTCCACAAACCATGAACAAACCGTTTGGAAAGAAATCTGGGGTGAGGTTTAGATGCGATTTTAAGGCGCTGTTTTAGGTTTGGGTAGGTAAGGTGCAAAGATATTTCAAGGGGGAGTAAGAGATTCACAACAAGGGTCAGAGGCTCAGTTTTTAATATGTTTAAGATTAAATTGCGAAAAGCAGTTAGGAGTGGAAGATTCAATATGAGATTGATTCAGTAGAGGAAGAAATCGCCCTTAGTTTTCAAGACCTGAGCAACACTGTTACTAATAGGATGTTTTGGAGAGTATTAATGAATAGGGTCATTATTCTGTGAATTTAGGACAATTGTAAGTGGGCAGGGAGAAAGGATTGTGTCAGTGTTTTGCTTTTGTGGCTCTTTCTTGCATACCCAGGGGAAATGCCAATCGCCAATTTCGGGTCAGAAGGCAAATTTCCTCCAGGCCAGGCTGGCCAGGGACTCTGGGCTTTTTTGGGGGTGGGCATAATGTGGGCTTGGCATTTGGGGTCAGTTTTCCAAAGCTCACATTGGAATACATGTTCTTAATCTTTAAGGTATCATCATACCAAAGTTGGGTGCCTGAAAATCACAAGCAAAGATTCATTCATTCATTCATTCATTCATTCATTCATTCGATTTGTACGACCGCCGCTCTTGGAAACCGGCTCACGGCGGTTCACAATGTTTCAATACAAATACAGTACATTAAAACCATTAAAATTCCCCATTAAAACCCCATAAACAATGACTCAGTCACAATGATGATGATTAAGAAAGAACTATTCCCATACAGGCCTACTGGATGGGCAGAAAGGAGTGGATGGATAATTGGGCATAGGGTGGAACAATCTGGGGAACCAGGCCAGTCTAATACTGGCCTCCCTCCTCCCTCCCCCCCCCCCCCCGCAGAGAGGGACCCAATCTTAGCCCCCGGGCCACCACCCAGCCTCAGACACATGCCTGGTGGAAGTATTCCATTTTGCAGGTCCTGCAGAATTCAGAGAGCTCCTACAGGGCCCGCAGCTCTTCAGGGAGCTCATAAATGGGATGGGATGTGAGAAAAAAAATAATAATACTGCTATTTTTTATATGGCCATGAAATTACAAATAACAACTTAACGCTCTTATTAGAACTCTTTGAACAAAGGCTGATTATTTGGAAGCTGTGCTTTGATGATTTAAGAAATACAACTCCTAATTGTCCAATTTCCCATCCAGGTAGAGCTAAACTTTTTTAAAAAAAACAAGTTTGCACCTTTTCCTTATTCTGCCATAGGCTAGTCAGAAAAGAAACAGGCAAACAATTTATCTTCAGCCAAAGGAACTCAAATACAGCTGGGAGACATCAGATCTGTCAGTGCCAATAAGTTATTAATAATACTGAATAATGACTGGAGGGGAAAAAAGGTTATCAGCTCCTCTTTTTTCCTTTATGTAGCCTCTTTCCCGTGCCTTTGATTGATGCCAGATTGCCTGGCAAAGAACAGAAGCATTTCTCTCTCTGTGTATCTGTCTCTCTTTTTAATTCCTGCTCTTGAAACCTTTATAAATATTTAAGGGAATGGAAAGCATGAATGGGAGCATGTGGGCCTATGGAAACCCATCAAAGCTGTATAGAGTTTCTATATATAGATAGCAACGAGGAACCAGGGCAAGAAAAACAGTCTATGTCTTGGAAGGAAAGCAAGCTTCAAAGCAGAGAGGAAGCCGGACTGAATAAGGTGCATCCGTAAACTTTTGCCCGTCCTCTCTGTTCTCTTCTCACAGCTGTTTCTCCTTTTCGCTGGATTACTGTCCCCAAACATTCAGGTGTTTCTCCTGCAGATAAAATATGTGTAGAGCCAATCTATCCCATTTGATCTTGGTGACTCCTGGATCGCTTCCCGAGGAATGCACAGCCAAATGGATTTAGGATTGGCCTACTGAGGGACGGAAGGACCATTGATCTATTGCCACTGAGAGCAGATGGGGAATTGCAAGGATTTTGAGGATGGGGATTATCCTGGGCCATCTTCCAGAATCTGCAGCATTCTTTCTTCAGGATTGTCCTCCAGGATGATCATGAATTGGGCTTTCAACAACATGCAAGAAAGTAGGAATAGAAAGAAATGTGTCGCTGTAGGAGGCATCAAGCACAGACAGAAGGCATCAAGCACATTATGGTTTTTGTCATTCCCATGGACAATTCATGCTACTCTCATGGTGTTCCTGCATGATATCTGTCTTTCTAGAAGATTTACCACTAGTGTCATTTGGGAAATAGATTCCTGGGCATTCGGATGGTGAAGAGTCTTCAAAGCCCAGTGGATTTCGAGCACCATGGACAGTTCCCCTCTACCCCCTCCGTTTCTTCCCCAGCTGTGCTAGGAAATTCCTGGGATTACAACTGTGGCCATTTTGATCTTGGTTGAAAAGCGGGCCATGTTTTGCAAAGGGAGATGCTACACAGTCTTTGGGGAGAGAGGAGAGAGAGAGAGAGCTGTCAGAAGATGTTTGCAAATATTTGAACATGACCATCACTTGCTCAGTTATTAAGCCCCCACAAAATTTATTTATTTACTATAACTAACTTAGAGCCTCTTGTGGCGCAGAGTGGTAAGGCAGCAGTCATGCTGTCTGAAACTGCCTGCCCATGAGGCTGGGAGTTCAATCCCAGCAGCCGGCTCAAGGTTGACTCAGCCTTCCATCCTTCCGAGGTCGGTAAAATGAGTACCCAGCTTGCTGGGGGGTAAACGTTAATGACTGGGGAAGGCACTGGCAAACCACCCCGTATTGAGTCTGCCACGAAAACGCTAGAGGGCGTCACCCCAAGGGTCAGACATGACTCGGTGCTTGCACAGGGGATACCTTTACCTTTACCTTATAACTAACTTGTTTGATTCCTTGCTGCATTGAGTTATATTAATTCCACATCCCTGTGTCACTCAGGGAATCTCACGTGCCAAGATTAAAACCACAGTCCACAAAGCAATAACATCAGGGCTTTCTCAGTCTACCTTATAGGGTATCGATTGTGGGGAGGGCATCACCCCAAGGGTCAGACATGACTCAGTGCTTGCACAGGGGATACCTTTACCTTTACCTTTTTATTGTGGGGAGAGGAAAGGGAAGGCAAACGTAAGCAACTTTGACACTCTCTGGCAGAGAAAAGTGGGGTATGATGACCAACTCTTCTTCTTTTCTGTTAGTCAGTGACTGCATTTACACTGTGTTACACATCACACCAAAAAGAAAAGAAAAAGAGAAGAGAAGAGAAGAGAAGAGAAGAGAAGAGAAGAGAAGAGAAGAGAAGAGAAGAGAAGAGAAGAGAAGAGAAGAGAAGAGAAGAGAAGAGAAGAGAAGAGGAAAGCAACCACATTCAGGAATTCACTTTTAAACAATGCATGGACCATAGATGCGATGCCAGAAAATCCAGGGAGGGCTTTCCCACAGGTTTACCACCACTCTGAGCATAAGAGCAGCAACACTGGGAGGAAAATTATCCAGATCAGGGGGGAGATGGGACCTGTTTTATTAAGCAAATGACCCCCTGGAGCTGGTATCTGTGCTGTGGGACGAACATACAGGCGCCACACAGCTATCAGTATGTTTTCCTTCACATGACAAGCATCATCTCTGGGCTGGTGAAACGGAGCTGGGGGAAAGAGCATGATTGAACACACATGCCTCCTCCTAAGCCATGGCGCCTATCCAGATTGAGCTGCTCCCAGCTGCTGTTAAGCCTTTAGAAGTCAAGGGAGATCCATTCACAGATTACCAGGCATCCCATATAGTCTAGTCTTCCATTGGCAGTCTACTCACACCAGATGTGCCGGTCATTGACGAAGGGTTCCCTGGATCAGGTCACCTGACAGCCAGCTCCCTGCCTGGAAAGATCATTTGCAAGCACTTCCCCTTGGACTCCTCAGAGCTTTACAAAGGATTAACATCCTTCTGCTCCAAGCAAACCAACGCAAAATGGTGTGTCAGGCTTAGTGGAGAAAGAGAGGAGGCTCTTTTCATAGGCCCACTGCTCCAAAGATGGTGCTCAGATGCTAGGAGTCTAACTTTCCCCAGTTTTATATCCCAGTTTGAAAGATCTTGATGGTTGATAACTCCTGCACAGGTAGGGATGGGAGCAACTAGAGATGGACATTTTGCTTGTGAAGGTGGAATCTATGGTATTATAGCCCTTCTGCAATTCTCCCCTCCCCAAATCTGACCCATCAGAAGTTCTATCCCCAATATCTCTAGTTATTTCCCAGCCTGGAGCTGGCAATTCTATGATCAGCAGGTCTGGCAATGATATTCTCTAGAGATATGGCATATACATTTGCAAAATACACGTCATGATATGATACTCTCAGGACTTGTGCCTAGGATCGAAGAATATTCAGCATTTTTGTCCAGGCTCCACTATGGCCAAATAAGACACTGTAGCTCCCTGAACATCAACAATCTACAGCTTGCCCTGTCTTCTGCAGTGCTAGACGGTCGATACAGAAAAGTCCCCATTGAGGGAAGATTCTGCCAATGCAGAATTGGGGAGGCTGATACTTACTGCATGGCTAGTATAATAATTACATAATTGTATGCTTCCCATATGATTTTATTCTTTTAAACAGAGTTTGTTATATTGCTCTAACCTTGTAATTTAAACTTAGGACTGACAGGTCTTTGACTGGACAATCAATTTTGACTTGATGGGCCAGATCAAGCCAGGTGATCCTTTTTAGAAAGGTTTCTGGAGCTTTTATACCTTTTATAAACTGGAACTAGTTCGCCAGCAGTTCGTTCAGCTCGTCACGCTCGGCTTCGAAGCAGGACAAAGAGCGATGGACTTTAGAAATCTTTTGTTCATCTGTATTCCCCTCGGTGTGTCTGCCCATCGGTCCACTGAAGCTAGGGCAAAAATGCCCTTGAAATCTTGGAAAGGGAAAATCCTCTAAGTAGCTCTCATGATCTATTAGGGCAAACTGCTTTTCCGTGGATTCTTGGGGAAGCAGTTCTTTAAATTTTGCAGGCTATCAAATATACTATTACGTATGGGGGAGGCGAACGCTAGTAGCCAGTGCGATCCCTGTCCTTTGTGGCTTTCGGGAAAGTCTCAGGATGCAGAATGCAATCTCTGGAGAGACATTTTCACAACCCATTTTGCACATTAGGTTGACTCAGAGGCCTTCTCATCTCCTGGATCAATGGCTAATCGCTTTCCTCAATGGCCGTACCATCTGAGGCTCCTTTCTAAGTGGCACCTCTAAGCAGGGTTAATTGGCGCCATTCCCAGAAGCTTAACCTTGGCTCTTGAATAATTTCATCCCCATTAAGCTCTCAGTGTATCTCTTCCTCCCTTCAACAAGCTTAGGAAATAGATAGCCACCCATAGCCCGATCTGTGGTGTGTCATTGTGGCAATTCAGAAGCAGCTCCGGTAGACCTATGGAGGCCCAAACTCGAGCACACTTTTTGCTTTTAAGTATTTGTAAGAATATAGAATCATAGAATCATAGAGTTGGAAGGGGCCACACAGGCCATCTAGTCCAACCCCCTGCTCAACGCAGGATCAGCCCAAAGCATCCTAAAGCATCCAAGAAAAGTGTGTATCCAACCTTTATCAAAGGGGGTACACCGAAAATACGTTCTCAACAAGGAACCAAAGATGGTGACACTGTGTACTAAGTGGACTGATGAGGGGGAAATGTTTTTGCTTTACTACCAATAGAAATTAAACTCAAGAAGGTATGCTAGAACAATTTACTTACATCCTGTAATCACAAACAATGCATTAATATTACTCCTCCTTTCCACATGCAGGTGGATACTTCACAAGCTATGAAGAAATGGACATGTGTATTTATTTAAGCAGCAGAAAAGTCTCAGATGCTGGAAGCATCAAGCCGACTGGTTGATCTTATTCAAAGGCAAGGTCTGCATGAAGACTGGCATATTTGTATGCTACTTTTGTTATCTCTATGGACATCCAAGGACCATGGACACATAAACAGCAATGAACACAGAAAGTTGTCACTTCAAGCGTTTGTAGGACATGAACCCTTGAAAGTTCTCTAGGGATGCCAACTCTGCATTAGGGGGTACCTAGAGACTGGGGGTAGAGCCTGGGAAAGGCAGGGTTTGGGGAGAGGAAAGAACTAATCAGGGAAGAAGGGGAAGAAAGAAAACAAGAAGGAGAAGAATAGGAAAGAGAATAAGTGGCTTACAATCACCTTCCCTTCATCTCACCACAACAGACACCCTGTGAGGGAGGTGAGACTGAGAGAGTTCTGAGAGAACTGTGACTAGCTCAAGGTCACCAGCTCAAGATCAAGGTAGTTTTCCAAATCAGAGTCTGCTCCTCTTAACCACGGCACCAAGATGGCTCTCAATAAACTGTTCCATCATGCCACAGAATCTGCCCTTCAGAGCAGCCATTTTTTTCCAGGGGGACTGATTTTGGTTAGGAGATCTCTAGACCTTCTCAGAAGCCTCTCAATATGGCCTCTTCTCTGAGTTATTTCCTCTCAAATCAGAAAAAAGACACTATAGAGTCCATGTGGAATAGAAGATTGTCCACCCCTCTTGGCCTAACTAAAACCTGGACTGAAATCCTTCCCATTCTGAATTAGCAACGCAATAATCAAATCTCCTCAGGCCAGGAAAAGGGGATACGAGACATCAAAAGGCCAACGACTCAGGCCTGGCAAGGGGGACTTCATTCCAGAGCGGCAGACGGCGAAACCCTGAAATGAATCTCCAATTTGAACTGAAGAGGTTAATGTATCCATTTATAGATCAAGGAGTGAGATTAGGCATGTCAAAAGGGGGAGGGGGAAGCTTTTGATCATGCTCTGGCATTCCGCAAAACCCACCACATGCCCAACACCTGATAAATGCTATCTATAAGCCATGCGTGGAAAAGACGTGGAGATCATAAATCTTTCTTCCTTTTCTCTCTCTCTCTTTGCTTTATGGAATGAAACGAAATGAAATTAAAACCAGTTTCCTAATTTGAACGTGATGCTTCATTTCCCTTACAAACCCACCCAAGTAAACTTCAGGGCTGGGTCAGCTCTGAAAGACGTGCTGTGTGTGTACAATTTCTGGATGACCAAAGGCTGTGGACGTCCATTTTTATGAACCAGAACGGTTAGAGTTTTCTACTTGCTTTATTCTGGTACTTGAAGGGGGCAGGCTTATGCTCCACTGGGGAGATGGTAAAGGGGCTGGTTCTTAGAGGGCATCTAAATGTGATGGGTGGCTGGACATAAAGATGTGGAGACTTGCCTTCTGCAACACTATTGCAAACAGGCCTTAAGAAGGCTTCCTTGGTGGAGCCCCATGGCTGCATGTTGAGTCTCATGGAAGGCAGAGGGGTCCTCTGGCAACTGTTAATTGCAGCTTCAGGCTTCTCCTTCCAGAATGATGGAGGAGGAAGAGAAAGTGAAGAAGAAAGAGGAGAAGATGGAGAAGAAGAAGGTGGAGAAGGAGGAGGAAGAAAAGGAAGAGGAAAAGAAGAGTTGGTTTTCACACCTCGCTTTTCCCATATGGGAAATTAATATATTTAATAATAGAATGTAACTGAAGAACAGGAAAAGCAGGTTACCTGTATAATGTTCCAGATGCAGCACATTTAGTGTCGCAAGTTTGGGGTTTGGGAGTAGATCCTAAAGAAAGGAGACTGGAAGGGGAGGGAGGGACTTCAGCTGGCTCCAGTGCCATACAGCCCATCCTTCCAAGCAGCTCTTTTCTCCAGGGGAACAGATCTCTGTTGACTAGAGATCAGTTATAATGCTGAGAGATGGGAGATCCATTCCCAACATCCCACTTGGACATGAGTAACCCAACAATTATCTCTGAGAAAAATGATGAGAAAGATCTAAGGTCTTTAAGAGATGCATTTGTGGTTAGGGTTGCCAGGTCTAGGCCGAGAAATACCTAGAGATTTTGGGGGTGGAGCCTGAGAAGGGCAGGGTTTGGGGAGGGGAGGGACCTCAGGAGGGTACAATGCTGTGGCCTCCGCATTCCAAAGTGGGCCTTTTCTCCCCAAGTGATCTCCGGCCAACCCTAGTTGTGGGTGTTGGAGCCCAAGAGGCCATTGTCTCGGTCCCTTCTAAATGCAGATGAGACACAAGTCCCTATTGGTTAGATCAGTTCAATGCCTAGCCTGTAGGGACTGGCTTTTGGGGTTTCACAAAAGGGCTTCCTGCCTCTGCTGCCTGCTCTTGGCCCTCCAGGGGAACTGACCTCTTTGATTCCGAGAGATCTCCAGGCCCCACAAGGCTAGCTGGAAACAGAATGCTAGACTAGGCGGTTTGATCCGTCAGCGGTCTTCCTCCCGAGGAAATGTGTAGCCCCGAATGGCTGGACTTGGACAGGCTGCTGGTCTGATCCAGCAAGGCTCTTCTTACATTCTTACAATCCAAGAGACATTACAGGCATTGCAGACCCCATCGATATGCCGGGAGGCTGGGCACCCATCGTGTGTGACAGATGATGCCCTGAGCAGATTAGTCCCATAGATCATTTATTTCAATGGAAACGCACTAGGGATTAGGTCGTTTGTCTCCCTAAATTGGGTCCTTTTTCTTTTTCTCCCTCAGGAGGCTTGTTTGACATCCCCAGGGTCAAAGGTCAGCCCAAGTAAAAAAAAAACGCAAGTGATAGAACCGACCTCTTGATGCTGCATGGAAGGGCAGCTTAAAAGAAATCTGGGCACCAGCCCTTCACGGGGAAGGGAGGTGAAGCTGTGGGAGGGAGGAGGAGGAGGAGGAGGAGGAGGAGGAGGAGGGTTACCCTGACCTTCGTGAGGGAAGAGAGGTGAAAGGGGAGAGGGTGGGGCAGAATCAGTGACCCATAAGGCCACAGCACAAGTGATAACAGATGTTAGACAGAAGCTCTGTTTGTTGTGGTGGCCGGCAGGAGCCAGCCCTGAAGGAAATGACCCTTGCAAGAGGCATTGTCAGAAAGAGGCCTTGCTGTGAGGTGGCAGCCCCCGGATTAGGATGAACTGGCACAAATGGCAGTGGCTCCGAATCCTAGAGTGGGAAGGGGCCATCCAGTCCTTCCAGTCCAACCCCCTGCTCAATGCAGGATCAGCCCAAAGCATCCAGGAGAAGTTTCTGTTCAGCTGCTGCTTAAAGGCTGCCTCTTTGGTGTAGTGGTTAGGAGAGAGCCAGTTTGGTGTAGCGGTTGGGAGTGCAGACTTCTAACCTGGCAATCTGGGTTCGATTCTGCGCTCCCCCACATGCAGCCAGCTGGGTGACCTTGGGCTCGCCATGATGCTGAGAAAGCTCTTCTGACCGAGCAGTGATATCAGGGCTCTCTCAGCGTCACACAACTCACAGGGTGTCTGTGGTGGGGAGAGGAAAGGGAAGGCGACTCTAAGCCGCTTTGAGCTTCATGGTTAAATGCTGAGTTTGTGTTGGGTTACAGATAAATGCTAAATGGTTAGTAGTTATATATTTAATGATGTTGAGACTACTCACTGAGTCTGATTCTGGAGTGTTTTGAACCATTGCATGCTGGAGCCTGTATATGTTATGAACCTATGTTGTAAACCGTCCTGAGACGTATGGGAGGGTGTTATAAAAATCTAATCAATCAATCAATAAATACAGCGGGACTACGGCACCCTGCTGGGAGGCCCAAAAGGACTTAGCTCTGTCTCTACCATGCCTTACATAGGCTAGCTCCCAAGTATTCACTTTTTTCCCTGAGCATTTCGACATGAAAAAAACAAAACACCAGTTTTCGATTTGATAGTTTTTCATCCCTCGTTGCAAAACTTGTTTGCGCAATTGTGTGCATTGTCCTTACTTGCTCTCACTTGTTCACCCTGACTCCAAGTGACGTCATGACCTCACCCGCGTCCGATTGGTTAATCGGACAGTGACATCACCCCATTCACAATGTGATCTCTGGCTAAGACTGCACACATCCATGTCCAGGAAACTGGAAAAAGAGAAGCAACAGCCAAGAGAAACAACAGATCTCAATGGGAACGGGAAACAAAGTGAAGATTCGGACTCTCAAAGCAAAGAACAAAAGAAGGGGAAAAAAACTCAACCCCAAATCTTCCAGTTTGGGTCGAAAGAAAAAAATACTATAACATCTTTATTATACAGAGTGCATATGTACATTTTAAAACACCCTTCGGTATTTTGGGGGAGAAGCTTCACCCCCCCCCCACCACCACCACATCAGAATCATTTAGGGCAGGGGTAGTCAACCTGTATCCTCCAGATGTCCATGGACTTCAATTCCCATGGGCCCCTGCCAGCATTTGCTGGCAGGGGCTCATGGGAATTGTAGTCCATTAACATCTGGAGGACCACAGGTTGACTACCCCTGATTTAGGGCTCAAAAACTGAAAGAGAAAAATATTTAGTGCAGCAAATTGATGAATTTCTTTTCATAATGACAAAGGTAGACATTCTACCCAGGAGGGCTGTGAGGTAGCCCTGCAGTTATTTATAAATCCCAGGAGGCAAATCCATTTGATAGCTGGATGGATGTTATTAAAATTTCTCCTGTGATTCTGGTCATATGTGGAATCGGAAGGGGGGGGGGTTGTTAGACAACCGAAGGCTCTGGCCAAGCGGTGGATTTTTCCGACTTCCCCCTCATCAAGAAACAAAAGGGAGGTGGAGAAAGGACTCGATTAGCACCGCATTACTGCCAAAGCCGTTCCATTCGGGGTGGGGCCCGGGGTTTTGCAGGCTGCCGAACAATGACAGAGAAAAACGATTCCTTTTGTACGGGGAACTGGCATCTGGTTGTTTGGAGAGGAGATGGAGGTGCAGCGCGGGGGCTGGAGATGTTTCTTGGAGGGAAGCAAAGTAAAAAGAATGATAGAAAGTCTGGAGAGCATCTGAAATCCCACAGCAACCAATTTAATTTGTGTGAAAGTGTCCGAGGCAGGAATGTGCCGATGGCGGTGGCTTGCATCCCACCCGGGATCATTCTGAATCGCTCCTCAGTACAGACCTGAGAGCCTCCCTCTGTTTCAGTTTGCTTCTCCACTGCACAAATTAAGCTCCTGGTGCATTGTCTTTGCTCCTTTTTTTATCCATCGCAAAGCCCTGGCCTGGATAGCCCAGGCAAACCTGACCCTGTCAGATCTCAGAAGTTAAGCAGGGCCAACTTTAGCCTGTACTTGGATGGGAGACCAGTAAAGATTTGGGAGGTAGTCCCTCCCTGGTAGTCCCTCCCTGGTCCTGATGCAGAGGCAGACAATGGCAAACTCCCTCCAAGCATCCCTTGCCAGGCTGTCGGACAATGCTCAGATTGTGGGATTGTGCCGGTGCTTGGCTCTTGTGGCCCTTTCTTCCATGTCCAGGGAAATGCTGATCACCACTTGAGGGTTTGGAGGCGAATTTCCTCCAGGCCAGACTGGCCAGAGATTCTGGGTTTTGATTTTTTTTTTTTTTTTTGGATGGAGCATCATCTGGGCATGGGACTGCGGTCACTGTGGGTGAGCAGGTAGTTGTGAGTCTCCTGCATTCTGCAGGGGGTGGGACTTGATGACCCTGGAGGTCCCTTCCAACTCTATCATCCTATGATTCTTGGCTACTCAACACATGCCTTATGATAACTAAATAAATGTATCAGATTGGGGGCACCATAAATTAGCTCCAATTTCATAGCATTTTACACACACGCCTTCTGCTTTGAGGCTCAAAACATACCTCAATTTGAGCTATAAATAAATATAATTAGATGGTGATGATATCTCCCAGTGCAGAAAGGAGGAGTGGGCATGCTACAAAATTCTTTAAATAACCTGATAGGATGGAGAATGCAGATTCAAGATGGTCCTGAATGAATGAAGTTGAGTTTCTGACCCAACCTCCCCGGCTATTATCTTCTATCTCCATTCACAAAAAAAAGTTTCCTATGACAAGCAATCATTCTTAGCCTTGCCTGTTGGCAGTAGCCCAAGCGGCAGAGGCCATGATGGGAAAGAAGGGGAGAGTCATTCTCATGGAAAACCTTGGCCTTTCCCCTTCTGATTATTATTTCCAGGAGGTTAATTCCCAGCTCTTTCGTGTCACATTACTCTAACGGCATTGCCAGCATTCAAACATCACACGGCCGAGGCAGTAATATGCTTCTTGGGCCCCATTAACAGATAGGGCTGCCTCTAGCACATGAAATCCTATCCATAGTCATCTAAGCCTTGGGTTTCGAGTTTTACGCTTATGGTGGTGTGGCTGCCAAGGGAGACCAAGGGAGACCTGCTTCCTGCAGTGATGCAATGGAAAACAGACAGAGCCCAGTAGCATCTTAAAGACTAGCAAAAATTGTGGCAGGGTAGGACTTTTCATGAGTCACTGCTCACTTCTTCCGATACAGCTAGGATGTGAGTCCTGTCCTCATATCTTGGAGAGTGGAATGATTTCAGATGCCAAATGACAATAGCAGGTGTGATTGGATTAGGTGTGATATGCAGAGGGGTAGCAGACATGGCGGCATTAGCAATGGTAACGAGTCAGGAAACCTAGGTCTCGATTCAGTCCAGGAGGATGCATTGTCCTGAGCTTCATTATCACGTGTGATGCAGCAGTCTATGTTGCTAATCTTCCTTTGAAATTCCTTTTGTAAGAGAGCTGCTGCTCTTAGGTCACTGACAGAATGTCCTGGAAGGTTAAAAGTCATGTGACCTGGATGGCCCAGGCTGCCCAATGTGGTCAGATCTTGGAAGTTAAGAGAGGTCAGCTCTGGTTAGTATTTGGGTGGGAGGCCACCTAGGAAGCCCAGGTTTGCCATGCTTGGTTTTGAATGTTGTGTTTTCTAATGTCAGGCTTATGCCTCTTTATTCTTTGTTGCAGGGACTGGCCTGCTTGTCCAGTGGAGAGGGTGAAAGGGCATGTGTGGTCATTTCAGGTGTCTGGCTCAAAGTCACACCGTTATCTTCATGACTGCAGGAGAATTCAAACCCCGAGCTCTCTGCCCCCAACCGGAATTACTTCCCCACCCTGGGCCTGCCATCTTTTTCTGAACTCATTCCTGCAGCCCTAAGTCCTGAGACTTGGTGTTAGCCTCCTGAATAACTAACCTTGTTCCTTCTTTGTTTTTCTTTACCCATGTCTTCCCTCTTTTAAATGTTTTTTTCCAGTCCCCAAGCCCCACCGCCACCCCTGTTTGTCAAAGTAGCCTGCCTGGAATTTCTTTCATGCCCCATTCCCAGTGCATGTGTATATTTTCCAATGTACGCGCATGTTGTGTGTGTGTTTTAAAGAAACTTGCGTTGACTCAGCGGGGATCAGAGCCAGCTCTGGTTTCTATTACTGATGATAAATGCCAAGGGCTGTGTTTGCACTCTCAGAGTTTACATGCTGGTTAGGGACCGAGGGAATTTGGGTACCCGCTCTGATAAAACGTTTTTTTTGGACCCAAGGAGGAGGACCAGGGCACAAGGTTCAAATTACAGGGCAGGGGTTTGAAGTGCACGCACCGGGAGGGTGGGAGAGAACATTGATGGGGAGGGGGGAACGTCATGGTATGAAGCACAAGGTCGGTTCCTCACAGTTCAGGGCTGCTGTCGACCTTTCTTGGATTCTCGATGTTTACTGTCCCCCTTTGCTCTACCCCTCAAATTTTAGCCTAGTGGCAGATCCTGCCGAGTCATCTAACCTGAAATTTAGCTAGAGTAAGCAAAGGAAAAGTGGGGTTTTATGCGGAGAAGATAATCCCAGGAACAATAAACAGAAAGGGATAAGAATGTTTTCCCCCACCCCACTGCTGACATCAACATCGTGTGTGGTCCAGCCAGTGGCCTGAACATCAAGGGACTTGATCTAAAATCCCAGTAGCTCTGTGAGGAAATGATGCACCTCGGAATCAGTTCTTCATCTACAAAATGGGATCTTGGTTTTCCAATGGAACATTAAGGATATGTATTGTAGTATCAAAATGGATAGGGAAGCTCAGAATTGTCACTCATCTATGCTGTTCTGGTGCCTGGCTGTCTGGTTTAAGAAAAGTTCAGATCCAGAGATGGGGACATTCGAGTCCAGTAGCATCTTAAAGATCTGCAAGGCTTCCAGGTTCATACATGTTCAAGACTCAAAGTGGCTTTGGTCAGATACAGACTGGAGAGAGAAACAAAATAAAGTGGAACTGACAATCCAACCAAATTCCTGGCAGAAGAGGGCCATTTTGCTGGCTCTTGAGAATTTGAGAGCTCTGTAAGGGACCGTATCTCTGCTGGCAGCTCATTCCACCAGGTCCTGGCTCTGGCTGAGACCAGGTACACCTTTTTACACTTCTTCTCACACTACATCCAAATCCTTCTGCAAACCTCAACACCATCTGTAGTTGGTGGCAGCCAAGTCAGTAGATACAGACACTACCATATAACCCTTAGAAGAAGAAGAGTTGGTTCTTATATGCTGCTTTTCTCAACCTGAAGGAGCCTCAAAGAGGCTTACAATTGCCTTCCCTTTCCGCTCCCCACAACAGACACCCTGTGAGGGAGGGGAGGCTGAGAGAGCCCTGAGATCACTGCTCTGTAAGAACAGTGTTATCAGTGCAGTGGCGAGCCCAAGGTCTCCCAGCTGGCTGCATGTGGCAGAGCGGGGAATCAAACCCAGCTTGCCAGATTAAAAGTCTGTGCTTCTAACTTCTTCACCATGGGCCATGTATTGTCTCGGGAGTCAGCCATAGTGTCACACAAAACTCTCCAGTGCACCACCAACTTAAGCATGCACTTTAAGCCCAAGCTTCCTGGTATCCTATTACCATTATGTCCATTATGTGTTCAGTGGTGAGAAGAAGACCCTTTGCTGATGGCCTTGTCTTTCTCCAGCGCTTCCAGGCTGATCTCTGGCAACAGCAACCAGTTCCAGGACTAAGCTTGGATTTAAATAAAGACCCGATGGGGATCCCTCGATTGTGGAAACACGGCTAGGCAAAGATTAATTGTGGGCTTTGGTGGCTTCGATAAGATGGGAGCCAACCAGATCCACAAGAGGAGCCTATCTCGCTGTGACGCCCATGAGTTATTGCCTCCTCCCTCACACCTTGCCATTGGGCTGGAGAGATTCGAGTTCTCACAATAAATAGCTCTGATTTTTCCACTGCCTCATTTTTTCCCAGCATAGCAGCCCAGATGGGTGGAATGTTTTATCTCACTGTCTAACTGGCTCAGAGTCTTGGGCTCTCTGGGCTCAGCTTTGGAGATCCTCTGTGACACAAGACGCTTCTCATCTGCTGCTCCCCAGCATGGTTAATCCCCCCGCTTCCTTCAACAGCTCTGCTCTCAGCCAGCAAACGGCAAGATTTGCATGACGGTTTTCCTAGACAAGTCATGAATCAATGTGGTTTTTTTCCAGACCTTTCTGGGATTCCCTATTAATCAGTAGATAACCAAAGAGATATTTCAGCTCCTTGTTCCTTCAATTAATCCCCCCCCCCCCACCCAGTGGGGCCTTCGCCTTGGCTGGAAGAAATCGTGGGAGCTATTTAAACAATATGCACCCATGGTGTGTGCTGATCTGTGGGTTCCCCATGTATTGTTGTGAGGATGGGGTCTATTGACTGTCAGTGGGCTTGACTTAAAGTGGAAGGTCTGGGAAATCAAAGCTTTTAACAAAAGAAATGGGAAACCCAGCTGAAGAAAGGGGGCAAATGCATGCATGAAGGAGAAGCATTTTAGATTCTGGAGGAGACGGGGAGAGAAGCAGGTGGAGACCAGCTTAAACACTTTGATGGCGCAGAAGTTCTCTCCATGCTAGGAATGTGATGGGGGAAAGCAAATCTGCTGCCTAGTTAAGGGGCTTCTGCCTCCAGATGTGTTCTACTTAGGGCCTAACTGGCGGAAAATGACATCAAGTTGCAATGGACATATGGTGACCCCCATAGGGTTTTCAAGGCAGGAGACAAAGAGATGTGGTTTGCCAGGGCTTTCCTCTACCTAGCAAGCCGGGACTTCCTTGGTGGTATCCCAATCCAAGGACTAACCAGGGCCAGTCCTGCTGAGGCCTCTGAGATCTGTTGAGATCTGACCAGGGCAATCCCTCCCAAGTGCATGTGGGCCTGATTCAGATCGGGTCTAGGTGCTTGGAGAGAAAGCTTCCCCTGCCCAGACCACTTTTACGACTCAAAACAGTCCTGTGGGTGCCATCTGTCTCATTGGGGGCTACATGTAGGCTCACCAGGGCTGTATTAGAGGAGGAAAACGGCATAGGAAGAGGTTGAAGCTCCTTCCCACATGTGGCGCTTGCAATCCACATTGGACGGCCACATACTTGTTGCCCCCATTTTGTTCATTTCATTACCAAGCTGCACCTCCAGAGCAAATCCTCAAGCCATGGAGCTAAGCTCCTCTTAAGGTGGCCAGCCCTGTGGCTGCTGATTTGTGGGTGGAGCCTAGGGAAGAGGAAGTATCATGCATGCTGTGATAACATTTCCTGGTGATCACCGGAAGTGATGTCACAGCCTTCACAATGCTGTAAGAATTCTCCCATTCTCTATGGCAAAGCCCATACATTCCTAGACTGTCATGTGCATGGTAATGGCCCCCCCTTTCCCCCCCCCACTCCCACTGCTCAGTGCATTGAGGCTGAATGCAAGAAGTGAGACGTTCATCTCTTAATGGCTTCTGGGAACTAGAACCCACCAGGGTCCTGCCAAACTGACTCGCCTGCAAGAGCGGTATAAGGATTTGCAGGGCCACTAGCACCAGAACTAGTTTAAGGATTCACAAGGCCCTAGCAGAGTACAGTTGTAGCCAGAGCAGCCAGATTGCTCGTAAAGAGGGGAAAGGGTAAGGAGAGAGGCTACAATCCTGATCCATGGGGGGGGGGAGACATCTTGTGGGGCTCCTGGGAGTGTGGGGCCCATAACATGTGCTGCATGCACTAGATAAACCAGCCCTGCTTGCCTGCCACTTTCAGAGCCTTCCAACGGCAACCCTGTGCATTCTAACAAACACAAGTACCCATTCTTCTTACTTCTCTTTTCTGATGAATCCAGAGCAAGACTTGCAGGGCCTAAACAAGAAGGGAGGGGAACCTTTGCATATTTGTGCTGCCCTTTCATTGCAAAGGCAGGGTTCGAGCCCCCCCCCCCCCCCCCCCGGTCAGGGCGGGTGTGTTTGTGTGTAGGTGGAAGAGCCTCTGCGCTGCTGTTTTTAAGTATTAGTCCCATAAATCATTCCAAGCAATTCTCGGAACAAGGCGAGGGGACCTCTGAAATTCACAAGGCGACTCAAGCACGTGGGGCGGTCACAGAAGGGACAGACACAAAACTAGCCTGGAGCCCGGGAGTGGAGTAATCATTTTCCTCCGTACACAAGGAGTTATTTTTGGCAGACCTTGCCTCTGATTTTGCCAGTGGAAGGGACCTCCCATGATGCCTGGTGGAATTCTGGAAAGTTCAGGAAAGGGAAGGAGGCATGGGAGTCAGCAGCAGCTATTTGCTGTTGCTTTATTACGATAGTTTCAGATGAATGACCGAGAGTTCTTATATTCAGATTGCTTCGGATACCCTAAATGGAAAAGGAATTCTGCTGAGTAAGGAAGATGCCCTTGCTGACCTGGGCAGGCTGTCCCAGAAGGGTGTTGGTTTCTCGGGAGGGGCAGAGATGCTGACTCGGCTTTCGGGTTTGAAAAACACTGTCCTGCAGCATAACTGGTGGTGGGATCCAGGCGAATCATAGAATCATAGAATAATGGAGTTGGAAGGGACCCCCTGGGTCATCTAGTCCAACCCCCTGCACTATGCAGGACACTCACAACCCTATCGCTCATCCACTGTAACTTGGCACCCCCTTGAACCTTCACAGAATCAGGTGAAGATCAGCCCCAAGCCATGGCTTCCAAGTAAGGCTGCCAATATACTTTCTATTACAATTGAGTTCCAGATTTCCAAGGTCAGTTCCCCTGGAGAAAACGACTGGCTCAGAGGATGAATTCTTTGGCATCATATCCTACTTAGGTCCCTTCCTCCCCCAAACCCTGATCCCCCCAGGCTCCACCCCAAAAACCTCCAGGTATTTCCTAACCCAGAGCTGGCAACCCTGCTATCATGTGCAACATTCCAAAGATACCAAAAGGTCTCTGCAGAGGTTTATAAAATGATGAAATAACTAGCAGATTCAAGTGTCGAAGATGTTAAATCTGCGGGTTGGGGAGACACAGACACTGTTCTTTGAAAGCAGCTCTTATTAACTCCAACTCCAATCAGAAACACCAAGCGAGGAACAGAGGCACAACGCAAATTTATCTACAATTTGGCAAGCATATGCTGTTGAAATGTTGACCTATGGATTATACCACACCTGGGGTTCATCTTTAACTCCTCTCTGTGGAAACATGTGGTTTTGACCTTCTGCTCCTTTTGGCCTCTTTGGCCTTCTGCTCCTTTTGTACCTCCCAATTTATTCCACCCACCTATTAAGCCTTATCTCAATGTAAGCAAATTGAGGTTGTATTTACCTGCCATCACACATATAACTCATGTTGGCCATGATGGTCTATTTCTATCAGCAGTATTTCAACAGGTGTGTTTAGGTTTGCTTTAGTGAATAGACCAGACTTTCTCAATCAGGGTTTATGTCTCCTGCACAGCAACCAGGCAGCTCTAGCCAGTACTGCTGGGATGAGAATCCAAGTTTCCTTTCTTTCTCCTAAATAACCCACGTTAAGGATGCCTGTTCCATCTCCTGGGAGCACCCTCCCCATCCCTAAAGTCAACTCTCCCTGGCTACTGCCCCCAAATCTCCAGCTGGTTTCCAGGCCAGAGTTGGGAACCCCACTTGCACAAATGTTACAAGCATATGAAAATCTCACACTTGCCTTGTGGCATTCCGTTTCGCCACTCCAGAACTGCGTTGAGCAATACAGAAAAGTATTTACGCCCTCTCATTGACTAAATGCTGGCAAATGTTAATTGCTGTCCAATTTCGGCTTGACTCTAGTCATTACACCTCCTGCCCCCACTTTTCATCCTTTAGTTTCTGCTCTATAATGTCAAGGGAAGGCCTGGGGGAAGGGGTAGGGATATGGGTGGGGAGAATGAGAGAGAGGTGGTCTAAATATAGTGGAGAATCTTCTGGTCCACTGAGCCCAGGCACCCATGAGCCTTAAGAACTTAAGCAGTGGTGAAAATGGATTCTGACAGTGGGAGATTGATCGCCCAGTGGTTTGTCTCGAGGGGATGCAGACACTCCCTCAACAAAGAGCGGTGGAGCAGAGTAGAGCTGGCATGGTTGCCACACCCAGAAAGGAAATTATCGCAGTGCTCTGTCCTAAGGGATCCGAAAAGCTCTCCCTGACTGCACATCCATTGGCAGGAGCGAGAGGCACAGAGACCTGACATTACAGTCCTCTTCGGTGACCCAATCCAAATCACCACTGCTGGTTGGCCAACTTGCCTGCCTGTCCCTCAGGAGTAGTCAACCTGTGGTCCTCCAGACGTCCATGGACTACAATTCCCATGAGCCCCTGCCAGCAAACGCTGGCAGGGGCTCATGGGAATTGTAGTCCATGGACGTCTGGAGGACCACAGGTTGACTACCCCTGCCTCAAATGACCTGCTGATTCTCGCTCTTCTCCCTCACTCCCTGCTGATCTTGTTGATCTAAAGCAGGATCAGCAAGTGGGGTGAGGATGCCAAGGAGGAATGACCCAGCCATTAATTTTTGAACAAGATACACAACATCCTTCTCCTGACCTACCAGCCCACTTTCCTTGTGTGTGTGTGTGAATGCATGGAAACTGAAGCCCATGACTTCTTTGATGGAGTCAATCCCATTAGAACTTGGAATCTAAGCAAGGAAGTTCTTGGCTGGGAGACCACCAAGGAAGTCCAGGCTCAGAGGCAGGCAAGAACAAACCAGCTCCACCCATCTCTTGTCTTGAAAGCCCCAGGGGTCACCCTAAGTCAGCCATGGACTGACAGCCCTTTCCTCCATCCTGCTAAGCATTAAATACCTCTCACCTCTCATGGTCTTTCTCTCCTTTCAGGTAGGAGGAAGGGTTCTTGGTGGATTCCCATTGCTTCCCATTTCTGCCTGAATTCCCTCCTGCATTCCTGAGAGAGCCCGCACTGCCCAGTGCCTATTTTTGTCCCCCAGGGCTGGCGTTGAGATCAAAACAGCCTGGCTGGGCTGGGCCTCTCAGGCATAACAAGAGCCTCCCTCCCCTCCCCACAACACCCCAAAGGGAAGGGTGGGTGAGCTTGCGATGCCAACGGTGTTTATCATGGCAAAAGGAAGCCTGGGCCTGAGCAGAAACGGGCCATGCCAGGCAAGCTGACCTCGGCGCTTTCCCAGGGACTGGGGGGCAGCTGTGCTTATTGCTGAGTGCAGCAGTTTCCCTCCTGCCCTCTGTTTGCTTTCGAGGCCTTGCGATGAAAAATGAGCCTCCAGCGATGCTGGGCCGCTGCAGCGTTCCCAGTGATTTACCGAGAACTTTGCTCTGACAGAGTCTTTCCGCTTAACCAGACCAGGCGGAGGGGGAGGCGAGAGGACCGTAAACTGGCAGGAGGATTGGAACCAGATGTTCCCAGTGTTTGCTCAGAGGGCCAGGCGGAGCCGTTCTGCCAACGTTGGCACAACGGGTGTGCAGGGGAGGGTTCGCCCTGGCAAGGCATCCCATTGGCTACCTGTACGACTCGGACATTTTCCACTTGCCTCTGCCTCGATTTAACATTCAGGGAAGTTTCTCAGCGGGGCAGGGACTTGGATGGCTTCTGGTCATCGGGAACAAGCACAGCTGAGCCCCAGGATCTCTGACAGTCCCATATGGGTCACTTGGCACGGGTCCTTCAGCAGCTCTGATGATCAGGGGGAAGAGGTGGCTCAGAAGCAAAGCATTTGGAGGAACCCCCAGGTTCAATCTTTGACATCTCCAGTTAAGAACTGTTGGAATATGCAAGGAGAGCAGAGTGCATGATTGAGCAGAATATAAAGAGTGTCCTGCAGGGGGCATTGGAGGAGATGTATATTTAGCATATTTAAAACAGGAACTTCAAATCATCTCCTCTAGTGTCCTGATTGGCTGAACGGGAGACATTTTTCTCCTTTGAGCATCCTTTCTCTCTGCTTGCCTCCTAAACAGAATAATGACTGCAGACAACAATTAGAACAGGTAGTTAGTTCTCTCCTCTCCTCTTTCTATACATAGTCACTTGCCTTCTTAGTAAAATTATGTTATGCTTTTAAGCAGACCGGTGCTTTGCTGCTCTTGGCACATTTAAACCCCAACCCCCCCAGTCCCATCGGCCATTTTGGGAGGGGTGGGTTGGTTGACATGTCCGTATATGTTCATATCACCCGTTCAAGAATCCCTTCTATGACTGTCAAGAAACCCTAGGATTTCACAACCACCTAGATGAAAAGTCTGGTGTAGACAATCGAAGGGGCCGTGGTTCAGTGGTAGAGAATCTGCTTGGACCGCAGAAGGTCCCTGGTTCAATTCCTGGCATCTCAAAATGACCATGTAGAGGTGAGGTGAAAGACCTCTGCCTGAGGACCTAGAGAGCTGCTGCCAGTCTGAGTAGACAATACTGACATAGATGGACCCAGAGTCCAATTCAGGACAAGACACTTCCATGT
The DNA here is from genome assembly GCF_049243985.1 of Paroedura picta. Classification (NCBI taxonomy): domain Eukaryota; kingdom Metazoa; phylum Chordata; class Lepidosauria; order Squamata; family Gekkonidae; genus Paroedura; species Paroedura picta. Next base: position 9,962,988 of record NC_135380.1, on the reverse strand, counting down.
GATTTGATGTGAAGACTGAACTTGATGGACCAAGAGTTTGAGTCCATTTAAAGCAGCTTTATGCACATCCGTGTGTGATGTCAGCTAACCAGTTGTGTTCTCCCAAACCGTTGCCGATTTGCGGGAGGCAGCAATGGGCAACATCATTACTTAGGATTGCCAACCTCCAGGTGGTAGCTGGAGATCGCCAGGATCAACAACTGATATCCAGGAGATAGAGATCCATTTACCTGGAGAAAATGCCTGCTTTTGAAGGGGGACGCTGAGCCATTTCACCACATGATCCCCTCCCCTCTCCAAACTCTGGCTTCTTCAGGCTCCACCCCAAATTCTGCAGGCATTTCCCAACCTGGAGCTGGCAATCCTTGGGATGTCCTTTTAATTTCCTAGTCTACCGCTGCTGTCCTACCTGACTCAATTCCAGGCACAAATCTTCATCGTAAGCCCATTATCTTTTCTTTACAGCCATGCTATTCATGACCATAATGGAGGAGAAAAAGGGGAGAGCAACTGGAGGGGGGGGACCTCTTCTTTGGTCCCTTCCAATTTGGAGTAGAAGAAAATACTCTGTCTCCTAGATTGGATCACCAATTCTTTTTCAGCGGTGTCTACATATATGTCTCTCTGGAAACTTGCAACTGTTTCTGACTGGCCTTCCTCCAGCAGCCAGATGTGCCGAAATTCAGTAGCCAAACCTTTTCCTACCGGTTAATCCCAGGCCTGTTAATCCTTCACCTGTTTAACGTCTGTGTCTGTCCGCTGCACAAGTATGGAGGCACGATGAAGACAAATAGAAAAGAGCAGGTTTTCTCTGCCCTAGGGAGTCTCAAAGGAGCTGACAATTGCTTTCTCCTCCTCTCCCCATGAAGGGCACCTGGCAAGGTAGGTGAGGCTGAGAGTGTCCTCAGACAACCAGGACTGGCCCAAGATCACCCAGAAGGCTTCATGGGGAAGAGGAGTGGGAAACCAAACCCAGTTCTCCAAATTAGAGTCCGCTGCTTTTTACCAAGAGTGACATTCTTTGATGGTTTTGATAAGGTTGCCAATCTCCAGATGGGGACTGGTGTTCTCCTGGAATTATAACTGATTTCCACACTACAGAGAAAGGTTCCCCTGAAGAAAATGGCACCTTACAAGGGCAGAGGGTGGATTCCATGGCGTCACATTCCTTCTGCACTCCCTTCCCTCCCCAAACTCTACCTTCCCCAGACCCCAGACCCAAATTTCCAGCAATTTCCTGCCAGGGAGTAGGCAGCCCTAACTAGTTTAGTCACTTGTTATACTTGCTTCTGTGCACTTAATTGCTGAAAGCCAGCTGGAAATGAAAGTGCTGGAACCTGGAGATGCAATGGATGAGAAAGAGAGAGAAAAGAGAGGAAAAGAGAGGGAAGAGAAAGAGAGAGAAACTGTGAGAGAGAGCTTCACTGGCTGAACTTCTGCCTGTCATACAGGTTTTAAAGGCCCGGGGTGGGGGAGAAGAAGAAAAAAAGGCACCACAATTCAGGTGGAAGCCACTTCCAGTTCTGAAGACGGGAGAGTCATTAATCTCAAATGTTATCTTTTTGCAAGAGCATCTATCCTGGCCTGCTGTGGGGTCCCATCGTGATACAGCTCCACTTGAAGCATATCGTAGGGCATTCTGCATGTTCTCAGGAGCTGCTCTGCCTGACCTCCGAAAAGGCACCGCTAGAACAATCTGTTCTTGGGAAAGATTAACCACCCCCCCCCCCCCAGTCTCGTCATTAGAGAGCTGTGCCTTGGGAGTCAAAGCAGGAGCTCCTCTCCCAAATGTCTGCTTTCTTATACCGTTTTAAAATAATAATATTTGCACTTCCGTCTTCAAGCTCCCGTATTTGCCCGGCAGTTCAAAGACTTCTGCATGTGAAAAGCCCAGCCGGCTTCCACTCATTCCTCATTACCAAGAGAGGTGGGAGGGAGCCAAGGGAAAGAGCTTGAGAACGACATAAATAATTAGCTGGCTAAAGGGATTGATTAGAGCAGAGTTCAGAGATGATTAAAGAAGGGCCTGGGAAGACCTTGTGGGCATTCTCTAGAGCAGGGGTAGTCAACCTGTGGTCCTCCAGATGTCCATGGACTACAATTCCCATGAGCCCCTGCCAGCAATACTGGGTCCCTCCCTGCCCCAAATCCCACCCACTCCTGGCTCTACCCCCAACGTCTCCAGGTATTTTCCAACCCAAAGCTGGCAACCCTATGGCCCTAGCACACCACCTCTGTTCAACTCTTGGCTTAAAATCCCACGAGGGGTCAACTCAATATACGTTGGCCATGGAAAATATGCCATTTTCTATCCTCACTAGCTGAGGCAAGCATTCCTTAGCAGTATGGCTGGACCATTGGATGAAATGAAGCCTTTGCCACAGTAGCTGCCCCACCACAGGGTATGCCGATGCTGGTGCTACATCCAGCAATGGCACCATCTACTCTGCAGAAGAGGCACAAAATCCTCTGTGTTTGACTCCTCCAGTCGATGAGCGATAGGGTTGTGAGTGTCCTGCATAGTGCAGGGGGTTGGACTAGATGGCCCAGGAGGTCCTTTCCCACTATGTGACTCTATGATTTCTTTGCTGTCTTTTGCCTACTCAAGTCAACGTCATCCCCTTTTACGACATTGCAAAAGATGACGCTTCTTCTTTCCCTTCAGTGGAAACGATGGTATCTCACCTTCTCTTGTCTTGTTCACTGCAACCTCCTCATTTCTGGTCTTCTACTTTGTGGGGCTAGAGTCCCCAACTTCCACTTGGGAAGTTGGACACTGGAATCCTGGAAGTTCTCCAGCCCCCATCTGGAAGATGACAAGGCTAGCTGGTCCTTGGCCATCCATCTTTCTCCAGCACTCTCCTGCCAGAACGATTGACCTCTTTTTTCTCAGTCTGACCCTGTAATACCCCTTCTTAATTCCCTACACGGTCTTCTTGTCTGCTCCCAGAACCTGCACAAAATCATCATCTTCACAACAGTCTTTGGCCTGCCCCCCCCCTCCCACGTTTTCTGTTCTATCAGCCTATGGTAGTGTTGCCAACCTCCAGGTGGCAGCCGGAAACTTCCTTGGATTACAACTGATTTCTTAACTACAAAGATCCATTCACCTGGATAAAATGCCCGATTTAGAAGGTGGATTGTATGGTATTGGACCCCACTGAAGACCCTCACCCCAACCCCCCACCCTGCTTAGGCTCCAGCCCCAAAATCTCCATGTATTTCCCAACTCTGAGCTGGCAAGACTAGCCTGTGACCCTTCTGCCCCCAGCTCTACCCCTTCCTCATTTATCTGTAGAACAGCTTCCAGTCATGAATGGCAGAGATGGTCCATGTCTGAGGCAGTGGAATGACCTGTACCACTTTGGGGGGGGGATGATGGGGTAGGGTCATACATATCACACTCTTCTATAATTTTTAAAAAATAAACACATCTCAAGTTAACAATGACTAAACCTGGCTTCAATTGTCTTGTGTTTCTAGTGTTACATTGAGAAGGAATTATGAACCGGGAGGGGGTTTGAAATATGTGCTGCCACCCCCACCGTCAACAATGGCACACCTCTGTGGAATCTCATTCCGTGGCATGTTTGCTAGGCCTGTCACTTCCTTCTGGGGTTATTGACCTCAAGGTGGGGCCTGGAGTCCGGCTGGAATTACAGCTGCTTGCCAGACTACAGAAATCAGTTCCCCTGGAGAAAACCACAGCTTCTGAAGGGAAACACAGTGGGATACTGAGCCGGCGTGACATAGTGGTTAAGAGCAGTGGCTTCTACTCTGGCGAGATGAGTTTGATTCCCCACTCCCCCACATGCAGCCAGCTGGGTGACCTTGGGCTCCCCACAGCACTGAGAAAGCTGTTCTGACCGAGCAGGAATATCAGGGCTCTCTCAGCCTCACCCACCTTACAGGGTGTCTGTTGTGGGGAGAGGAAAGGGAAGGCAATTGTGAGCCACTTTGAGACTCCTTTGGAAAAGCAGTGAAAAGCAGGGTATAAAACCAACTCTTCTTCTTCTGTACCATGTCCCCCGTTTGAGGTTGCCAATCTCCAGGTCAGGCCTGGAGATCTCCCAGAATTAATGTTCATACTACAGAGAAGCGTTCCCTCAGGGGGAATGGCTGCGTTGGAGGGTGAACCGCTGAAGCCTGGAACCTCTGCAGACTCTCTCCTTCCAGGCTTGTTCATCCCCATATCTCCAGGAATCTTCCGAAGAGGTATTGATATAAGAGAAACTGAAATTTTTAAATAGAAGCATAGTTCTAATAGGTACCCTTGTCTTCCCAGAATTTCACCCACCCCAGGTACCTTCTGCAAAAGTCCAGGAATTCCCCATGCTGGAGTTTGGCAATGCAAATGCCTTCAGATCTCTCCTCAAAATCTATCATTTCCCTTCAACCTTTGTTTGGACCTTCCGTTTTCCTCCCCTTTCTTGCTTGCTTCCCTTGTGTCGGGTTTGTGATTGTAAGATCCTCAGGGCAGGGACCCCTTGTGCCACAAAGATGAACACTGCGGTAGTAATCTAACCCTTCCCATCACCCATGAGTCAGAACTCATGTGACGATTCTTCAAGGCATGCAAGTATCTATGAAGGTTATGAAACAACCCCACCAAATTGGATTCCCTCCGCCCTTCTGCTCTTGAAGTCATTCTCGAACAGGCCTTTCAAATTTACTGTTGTTTTTCTTCTTTGCTCTGCACATTCACACACACACACACTTTTCAGCAGGGGTGGGCAAACTGTGGCCCTCCAGATGTCCACGGCCTACAATTCCCATGAGCCCCTGCTGGCAAGGGCTCATGGGAATTGTAGCCCGTGGACATCTGGAGGGCCACAGTTTGCCCACCCCTGCTTTTCAGTATCTATTGCAAAAGTTCCTCAAGAAGTTAAGACTTAATTTCTTTCTGACTGCCGAATCCACTAATTTTCTTTCTTCCTTACTGATTTCCTACAGTTCTGCTGCGAGGCGCACCGACGTTTAGACAAATCCGTTGTTCGTTCTCCACCAACGCCCCCCTTATTTTTGGCATGCCTGTTTATGAATGGAAAAGCTTTCTGGCTTGCGCCTTAGAAAAAGGGAGGGGTGGAGAGTAAAAAGCAAAGCACGGCAAATGCAAGACATGTTGGTTTTCTTTTTCAGACTATCCCCCCCCGGGGGGGGGGCGGGGGCTGCGGAGAAGAAAGTCTGGCAGAATAGTGAACAAAGTCAGATGCTGATCTCACAAATATTAGCACCCCATCATCTCCCACACATTCTGGGAATCGAGGTGTGGTTGGAGTCCAGCGGGCCTTACTCATGAGTAAGTGTGTTTAGGGTCACTGCCTTGACCATGTGGCTTGGTGGTTCCCAGTGTTCTGTGCTGAAACCCGTGATGGGGGCTCAGTCTCCGCCTTGAATGAATCATGGTTTCCGTGACGTTGTCCAGTTTGTGTGCTGGTGTATCTCATCCCGCTCGGTCGCCTTTGGGGGCACGCTGCAGCTGTCCCTGAATGGCCTGGGGTGTGACTCTTTCTTGTCACCTGCCTGGGATTTATCAGGAAAATATTTATGGTGAAAAAATGGGGAAGGATGGCCCCATTCCAAGCTTTGTGGTCTGGCCCGGAGGATGACAAAGCTTGTATCAAGAATTTAAACATGCTGGAATTGGCTGGTTGCCTGAAGAAAAATGCTTTGGCCAGAATCTTTTGCGGGTCTGGGCCATTATAAAACTTATCACAAGCTTGTCACTGGGTGAAAGATCCACGGCCTTCAGTGGAATTACACTAGGGTAAGATTAGTTGCTGAATAATCTGCCTCCCCTGATCATAGAACTTTGTGTTTGTGAGTGTGTGTGTGTGTAAGCTTTTAAAAATAGATGGGATCATTGTTTCTATTTATGCATTTGTTCATTTCAGATTTTCCCCCAGCCCCATTTTACAGATAGAGTCATAGCAAACTCATTGGGACAAGCTTAAAATCATAGAAATCTTAATCAAAATATCCCAAGATATCCTGATCTTCTATCATGACATGACTGTTGCTAAGGTGGATGGTTACAGGCAGCTTTAATGAGCCTGATGAGAATTTGTACAGAAGGACAGACCACTTGTGAGAAACCACTTGTGTAAAGTGCTATGGGCATCTGGAGAGCCACAGTTTGTAGGGTTTTTGAGGAAAGGAATCAACAGAAGTGGATTACCTTTGCCTTCCTCTGCAGAACAACTCTGGAGTCCCTTGCTGGTCACCCAGCCAAGTAGTGGCCATGGCTGACCCTGCATTCAGTGTGGGATAGTGGTTAAGAGTGGCAGCCTCTAACCAAATGCACTTTGGAAGTAGATTTTCCTGTTCTGCACAGGAAAATCCAGCTGCAAAAGCACATTGAAAGTGCATTATCCAACATGTGCACAATGGGCCCTGAAGAACCAGATTCAGCTGAGTAGCCATGTTGGTCTGAAGTAGCAAAACAAAATTCAAGTCCAACGGCAACTTTAAACCCAACAACATTTTATTAGAAGAAGAAGAAGAAGAGTTGGTTCTTATATGCCGCTTTTCCCTACCCAAAGGAGGCTCAAAGCGGCTTACAGTCGCCTTCCCATTCCTCTCCCCACAACAGACACCCTGTGGGGTGGGTGAGGCTGAGAGAGCGCTGATATCACTGCTCGGTCAGAACAGTTTTATCAGTGCCGTGGCGAGCCCAAGGTCACCCAGCTGGTTGCATGTGGGGGAGCGCAGAATCGAACCCGGCATGCCAGATTAGAAGTCCGCACTCCTAACCACTACACCAAACTGGCTCTCTTCCGAAGAGGTATTAGTGGTGTGAATTGTCATGATTATCATGCTGCAAATTTGTGGGTGCTGTTTACTAATTTACTAATATTTTACTCTCTCCTTATGACTCTTGTTCCGTTGTCTGAGGAAGTGTGCATGCACACGAAAGCTCACACCCCGAATAAAACTTTGTTGGTCTTAAAGGTGCCATTGGACTCAAATTTTGTTGTGGAGGACCGGGTTTGATTCCCCACTGCTCCTCCTCATGCAGCCAACTGGGTGTCCTTGGGCCTTTCACAGTTCTCTCAGAGTTCTCTCAGCCTCCCCTGCCCATCGGGTGTCTGTGGTGGGGAGAGGAAGGGTAGGAATCTGTAGTTAGATCTGACTGGGTAAATGTCTTTAGCAAAATTATTTTTGCTAAAGACTGTGTAAATGTCTTTAGCAAAATTATTTTTGGTTCCTTTGACATTTTTGAGACAGGCAAGAAACTCCACACGCTTCTAGTTCAGCAGTGGAATAGGCTGCCTAAGGAGGTGGTGAGCTCCCCCTCACTGGCAGTCTTCAAGCAAAGGTTGGATACACACTTTTCTTTAGGATGCTTTGGGCTGATCCTGCATTGAGCAGGGGGTTGGACTAGATGGCCTGTATGGCCCCTTCCAACTCTATGATTCTGGGCAAACTTTGGTTGCACATGTAACTTACTTTAATTGGCAATTTCACTGTTGTGGCTTGAAGCCCCCCTCCCCACTCCTGCATTCCTCCCTTGAGATAGCTGAGCATTCCTTCTAGTTTCTGGAAAGACCAACCTAACAAAGTTTTAACCTCTGATGTAGTTACTGCCCCAATGTTAAACAACCATTATATTGTGCCACTGGTTGAAAGATAAGGAATGACTTCATTTAAGGCTCCATCTAAACAACACATTCGCAAAGGGTGTTCTTGGCTTATACAAGTCAGGGCTTTAATTGGCTGCTTTAGCAAATTAAATGATTAGTCAGTGCTGCAGAATCTCCCGGCTATTTGGTCAAGGCTTCATTTGAGCCAGAGGCCGCAGGGCCAGCATCCCCAGTAATCCGACTTGTTCCCAGAAGCTGTTTCCAGTGCCAGGGCTAAGCCTGGGAACTTGTGGGAAATGAAAGCAGGGAGTCTAGATAATGGTGCAAAGCTAGTTTATTAATTATCCATCATCCTTGCATAAGTTGTGCGGCTACTACCATATACAGCCTTAAAAGGGAGTTAGACAGGTTTTATTCTACTAGCCAAGGTAACTGAAAGGATCTTCTGTGTCCAGAATAAGGGGGGCCTGTCCCTAGTGCCCCCTAGAATTATAGCTCATCTCCAGACTGAAAAGATCCATTTCCCCTGGAGAAAATAGCAGCTTTGAAGGGTCGACTCCATAGCATTATACAAATTTGGGGTCCCGCCCCACCCAAATCCAGCCCATTCCTGGTTCCACCTCCAAAGTCTCCAGGTATTTCCCAACCCAGAGCTGGGAACCCCACCAGATGCATGGCCTTTGAATACTTTTTTGGGGAGACAATATTGGGGGGGGGATATTAGCTTTATATACTGTTTCTTGGTCCACCGGGGCAACCAATGCCAGAGTGGTATAGTAGCATCAGGCAAGGATCTGGGAAACACAGGTTCGAATCCCCACTCTGCCAAGCAAGCTTGCTACATGACCTTGGGCCAGTCACACACTCTAATCCCCACCTAGCTCACAAGGAGCCTGTTGTGGGGAGAGAAAGAGATGTTGATTGTAAGACACTTTGAGACTTTTTTGGGTAAATAAAAGTGGAGTATAAAATCAGCTCTTCTCCTTTATTCAGGTGGGTCACCATGTTGGTCTGAAGTGGCAGAACAAAATTTGAATCCAGAGGCACCCTGAAGACCAACAAAGTTGTATTCAAGGTGCGAACTTTCGTATGCACACACGGATCTTCAGATAGAGCAAAACAGCAGATCCTCCACCAATACATATAGGTAGAGAGAGGGCAAATGGTTAATTGCCAGGAAGCGGTGAATTGTTCTGTGTTCTGGATCTCACTCATACATCCTATTAAACCCATGGGTTCAGACACGGACACTCAGCTCCAACAATCAAACTTCAATAGAACCAGAAATATCGAACTTCAACAATCGGAACTGTAGAACTTATATACACATTCACAACTTCCACCAAGGCACGTGATTGGCTATTAACAAAGGCCCATGATTGGTCCTTGAGTCTGTTCACTGATTGGCTGTGAACTGAGAAACGGCAAATCCCTAACAAGAGCTCTGGATCTCTGAATGTTCACAGACACAGCTTATCCCATGAAAAGGGCGCCTGTGGACCTCCAAGAAAACCAGTCTCTCTCTCACACACACACACTCACACTGCCACATGTAAACAGAGGATCACCCTGTCTCTTCCCTTGGACCTCTGTGAGAATGGCCTGCTCCCCCACATGCACCCACCCTCCCACCCACATGTCTCTTCTCCATGCTAATCCACTGACGTGCAGCCCTGAAGAACAGCTCAGCTGGAAGGCTCTGTCAGTCTCAGACAGAAATTCTCCTTGAACCAAGGGACACACGCACATACCAAAGCAAAAAAAAAATAAAATAAAAATAAGCTGCTTTGTTTGACCCGAAAGAGGCGTTTGGCACAATACCCCATTGTGCGGGAGGCTTTAATGGAGGACCAGTTGCTTTGCTACGCGTAGGACGGAGCAAAGAAGATGAAGGCAAAAAGGGGGGTGGGGTGGGGTGGGCTGGAAAGTTTCTGTTGGATGCTGTTCAGAAGCGTTTGCCCAGCAGGAGAAAACCCAGCATGGAAAGAAAACAGCGTGAGCCTTGGAAAGTGCTGATTCGGAAAGCCGACATTGGCACTGAGCAGGCAGCCAGTCACCGGAGCCACCTTGCAGCTGTAACAGCAAGCGGGCTCCTCTCCACAAGCCGGGCCATGGGAAGGCCTCTCCCACCTCCGGGCTGACGCACGAAGCACAGCAACTTTTGCTTAAGCGAGAAAAGTTTCCATAGTAACAGGAACCGGTGAAGGCCCTGCAGAAGCCCTCTCTTAGGAGAATGACACCCCAGAGAGTGTGGGGGTGGTTGCCAGCTCTGGGCTGGGAAATCCCTGGAGATTTTTTTTTTTGGGGGGGGGGGAGTCTGAGGAAGGCCAGGTTTGGGGCCTAATACCATAGAGACCAACTTCCAGAGCGGCCATTTTATGATCTCTGTTGCCTGGGAAATCCCCCATAGGGGGAGAGCTGCAGTGACCACAAGAACCCTTTTTGGGGGGTTCTGAGAAGGACGCCCTACTACTTGGCCAAATGAAGCAATCTGTGCCAATTGAAGTGATCAGTGCCACCCCAGTTTTCTAATTTTGAAGGTAACATTGGAAACGTTGAGGAGAAGAAGACCATGGGACTCCTCTGGATACCTGCAGCATGCACTGTGTTTGGCCTTGACTGTACATTTTCAACTAAATGACCCAGTCCGGTGGCCCATTTATATCCAAGATATAAGCTTTTGTGCGCATGCACACTTCTTCAGATAATTTGTTGATGGAGCCATGTTTCATTCTATGGGGTAGAGCCCCATTCTGTTGATCTTCCAGTGAGTCTAACTCACATTTGGCCCAACGCCCTTCCAGTCCAGGGGGAGGGGCATCATGACAGTGCCTCCCAACAGGAGGCAAACATAAACCAGATCTTGAAGCATCTCCATTGACTGAGGCCATTGAGTAGCCGCTGAAAGGCCACAACCCCCCCCCCCATGGGCCTTATCAGATGAAGGTGCCCTGTCTGAACTTCCACAAGAGCTTGGCCTATGTGTGAGGAATTTGTTAACATGCTCCAAGGAGAGATAAGGACATCTGGCATCGAGCTGACGATTCAAGATAGGAACCCCAGGATGGAGAAGCAAAAACTTCTAGCAACATGGGTGCAATTGGGTGAAAAGGCTGGTTGGATTCAACCCTGCGGAAAAGTCTGAATAGCCTTGTCTTGATTCTAGAAGAAAATTAGATTATTACGTTCAAACATCTTTAGTCTTCGACTATTCCATGAAGGCACGTCACCCTGGAGCGTGACGTGTTTCCAGTGTAGTCCTTAGGCAATGCTTTAAGTACCCATAATGAAGATGGTGTGGTTGTTTAGCTAGGCAGCGGTGACTCAACCTAATGATTTTCATGGCTGGATAAACAAGAAAGAGCTGGGTTTTAGGAGCTGAAGTCTCTGATTGGAGTCATGGAGGCCTGCCAGAGTTTTACAGGAGCTGTCCTATAAAATTTCGCAAGCAATTTTGTTTACAAGGCGCTGTTCCCATTTTCGGAAAAGCCGATCCTTTCGCAAACCCCTTAGCACGGACAACTAGCAAAACAACACTCATGTAAAATGGCAAGGGATGAAGGCTGCTGTGTTCCCACAAATCGGATCATGGAACTTAATAAGTGTTCTCAAAAATACAACGGACATACGAAAGGCAGAAGAAAAATAAGTTACAAGGCGAGCCTGAGAGAACCTAGAATATAAGAAAAGCCCTAGTGGTCCATCTAGTCCTGCCTCCTGTCTCACGCAGTGACCAACCAGTTCTTCTGGAGGGCCAGCAACTGGGCATGGAGGCAAGACCCTGATGTTGCCTCCTGGCTCTAGGATTCAGAGGTTTCGTGCCTCTTTATATGGAAGTCCCTCTCCGTCACTATGGCTAGTAGACACTGAAGGACTTCTCCTGTACTAATCTATCTAATCCTTTTTTCAAGCTGTTTATTCTGGCGGCCATCGCTATATCCTCTGGCAGCAAATTCCACATTTTAATCACACTGCGTAAATAAATATTTCCTTTTGTCCATCCTGAATCTACTGCCCGTCAGCTTCACTGAATGTCTGTGAGTCCTAATATTTTGGGAGAGGGAGAACTCTATCCACTCCATGCATAATTTTATAAACCTCCATCATGCCCCACATCCAGCTGTGAGCCTTAGGGGAGGGCAGTATACAAATGCAATGAATGAATGAATGAATGAATGAATGAATGAATGAATGAATGAATGAATGAATTGAAAACTTCCAGTTTTTCAGCCTATTTGTAAAAGTGCTCCTACCCCCTAATCACCTTGGCCACTCTCTTCTGTACTTTTTCCTTCATACTAACTCCATGGCTGCTATGTAATGCTAATAAGCTTACCAGCTCCAGGTTGAGAAATTCTGGGAGAACTGAGGCAGAGAGTCTCAGTTTGTGGAACAGAGAGAGCTCACCAGGGACATGATACCATATAGTACATCATCTAAAGCTACTATTTCCTTCAGGGAAACTGATCTCTATCGTCATAGAATCATAGAGTTGGGAAGGGGTCATGCAAGTTATCTAGTCCAACCCCTTGCTCAACGCACGATCAGCCTAAAGCATCCCTGATAAGTATCTGTCCAGCTGCTGTTTAAAAACCGCCAGTGAGGGGGAGCTCACCACCTCCTAAGGCAGCTGTTTCCACTGCTGAACTACTCCGACTGTGAAAATTGTTTTCCTGATATCTAGCTGGTGCCATTGTTTAAACTCATGACTGCAGGTCCTATCTTCTGCTGCCAGTGGGAAACTTTCCCTGCCATCCCCCAAGGGACAACCTTTCAAATTTTTCAAGAGAGGCATCATGTCCCCCTCTCAACCTCTGCTTCTCCCAGCTGAACATTCGCAAGTCCCTCAGCCTTTCCTCAGAGGGCTTGGTCCCCAAGCCCCAGATCATCCTTGTCGCTCTTCTCTGAACCCTCTCCATTTTGCCCACGTCCTTTTTGAAGTGAGGCCTCCAGCTGTGGTCTGACCAATACTGTATAACCTGTAGATCAGTTGTAATTCCAGGAGCTCCAGCTTTATTGGCCACCATAAAGTATAAGATCAGTGGGGCTATTTGCAAGGGAGAAGCAATAGATGAAAACCACATTTAATGCTTTCTTGATTTGCCCTGATTCTTCCTCGAATCTCCTTTGGCTGGACATTTTTTTGTTTGTTTGCTCCCTTAGCCCAAACTGGAAATTATAGCAGCTACGCTGCTTTCACCCAAAATGGCAGGCCTGTGTTCCTTCCTCTCTCCCTGACTATCCTATTATCTTACTCCCCTATCATAATGCTACTAATGCAAAATGTGCATCTTCACTCTCTGAAGCTCTTACACCATTTCATTGGCGCATGGAATTCCATAGCATGACGAAATCACAGGACATGTTTCCTGTTAAATGACTGGGAAGGAGGATGGAACGAGACACATGTCAGCGAGTTCCTCTGGCAGCCCCACATCTGTCAGAACATCTGGTTCTGGCTTGATACGGTCTCGTTCCTGCTTCGGTACAACCGAGGGCCAAGAAAAACAGACGTGACGTGTCTTTGTGAGTTTTTTTTTCTCCTTTTAATTTCAAATGGTTTAAAATACAATATGAATAAGGCTACAATATATAAAAAAAACTCTCCAGAAGAGTGATGTGCCAGCATCAGCAATTAAGAGAAATCCAGCTCCATCCCCTAATAGTCTTCAGTGTGGGAGGGGCTGGTTTGACGGCTTCTTTTCAAAACACACACACACGCAAACACACAAGACAACAGACATCGCTACATCTCTAAGCTACCTCACTTGAGCTTGGTTTTTCTTTTTCTTTTCCTGAAAAGCACCTGCTTTTTTCTTCTTTTTTTTTTAAAAAAATCCTGCTTTTAAGGTCCCCCCCCCCACTTTTATAAAATATAAATTATACGAAAATACAAGTTGGAAAATAGTTCAACAGCATAATATAACAATCTTTTTTTTTTCTTCTTCTTCTAAAATTATCAGCTTAAAAAAAACAGGTATAAAAACAGTCAAAAAAGAAATGCACACACTTTTTTTTTTTTAAGGGGGAAAAAAAAACTTATTTCACTGAGGCAGTTATTCCTGGAGATATTTCTGTGGTAACATATAGGTATACATCAGTTACTTATTCAAACGTCTTTGGAATGTAGAGAATTGTTCAATGGATCTCTATAGACCCCATCAGAAACAGTACAGGGGGAACGGATTGGCAAATTCTGCAGCGCCTTGACTGTATTAAGAGGCAGGTTGCCTCAATGAGATACATTCCAGGCAGAGTAGACCGAACACACTGCGTTTTTAGGCATACACATCAAATGGCTAAAGAGTACATCTAAAACAATCATGTGCAAATGTGGTAACAGCTATTGTACGGTTCAAAATGGGCTGCAAAGAATCATAGAGTTGGAAGGCACACTATGGGTCATCTAGTCCAACCCCCTGCACTATGCACTTCTATGGCGGGCATATACTCCATCACAAAGCCGGGTTTCATTGCTACATCATTTGTAGAACTGCTTGTATGTTTATTCTCTACAACAGTGTTATTAAAAAGAGGCAAAAGGAGGTGTCTTCTATATTTCAGACGAATCCTGGAATCATAGAATCATAGAGTTGGAAGGGGCCATACAGGCCATCTAGTCCAACCCCCTGCTCAACGCAGGATCAGCCCAAATCCTGAACGAATCCTTTACAAAGATATCTCTAGCACCCTCCCTCTCGGTTTTGTGGTTGACCCAACTGATCACAAGATAGAAGATTCCCGTATAATGCTAGTCCCACCCTGCCTAAATCTAATGTTAACAACCGCTTGATTTTTTGGGGGTAAAGAAGATATATTGCCTCATTTGTTAGATGCCTGTTTGATGCATTCTTAACTGTCATTGATGCTGGAGTTGAACATTCCCTATCAAAACTCTGTAAATTTCAAAGTCTCACAAACGCCAAGTAAATCTCAGGAATCTCAAATCCAAAAGAACCAAAAATGTGCCCCATTTTTAAGAGTGTTTTTAAAAGAACTGTTAACATTGTGAGCACAACCAAGACCGTTTATGCACTGGAGGTTTCATGCCGGGCTGCAGGCTGGAGTTTTAGTCGTGGAGGTTGTCCCACCTCTTCCTGCACCCACATGGGGGAGCATGTGGCCTGGTGCACGTTGTCCGCCCTGGATTTGTGTTCTTGCACAGGCGCTGGAGCAGTGAAGTTCCCAGTGCATAAATGGTTTAAGAGAGAACATTTCCTGCAGGAGCCAATTGGGATGAACGGCAGGAGTTAGGATCACATGAGCACAAACAGAAGTTGCCTCTAAAATTAAATCTAGGCGACCAAAGCTGTCGATATGTGCAGCAATCGTCTTCACATTTCCCTTCATAAACTCGATCTTAAACAAAACCAATGGGAAGTGTTCACCTTTTGCAAACTCCCAGTTTATAATGGGTTTGGATGGATTTGTGTCCATTTCTCATTTGAAAAGGAAGAGAAGACAGTGAGGAAAAAAGCACGTGGCTAAGGCAACAGACGCATAAACACTGATAAAAGATGAATGCCACAGATACATACTACCATGCACCACTGGTGGCATCTGGTTGGCCTTCAGGATCCCTGAGAATGCACCTCTGGACTGTGAATGCTAAGTGACCTGGACATCATTTTTGAATCATGAAAGTTGGAAGGGGACCAGCTCCTTACCTCGTGGAGCAAAAACTTGCCTAACAACAACACATGGTGGAAACCACAAGTTCTAGATCAGGGGTAGGCAAACTGTGGCCTTCCAGATGTCCATGGACTACAATTCCCATGAGCCCCTGCCTGGCAAGGGCTCATGGGGATTGTAGTCCATGGACTTCTGGAGGGCTACAGTTTGCCTACCCCTGGTCTAGACCATAACATGTCACAAGGAGACAAGGAATGATCACAGGAAGGAAAGTGTATGGCTCTGAATAACGGAAACAAAATAACCTGCTGTTTGGGGGGGGGGGAATCAACCTTGAAAATGCCCAAATATTCTCTCATCTACTTACCCACTCATATTGATATGTCACACTGAAGACCTAAGAACGAGGGCCCTTCCAACCCCAATTTTTTTTTTAAAGTTTCATTGCCTGGTCACTATCAATATTCCGGCCTTGGAAAAATAGCCAAAGCGAAAGCAGATTGGAATTTAAAAAATCTTCTCAGCTTGGTAGATCTGGAAACTAGTGCCCATTCTGCACTTATTGCATAATGCGCTTCTAATGTGCTTTTTCAGCTGGATTTTCCTGTGCAGAACTGGAAAATCTACTTCTAAAGTACATCTAAAGTGCATTACCTAATGTGTGCACAACCGGCCTAGGACTCCTAGGGGACTCCTACATGTTCCTCATTTCCCTAGGAACATGTTACCGTTTTTAATGAGGAGGCTGGGGTCTACAACAAAAAGGTAAATACAATAAAGTTCATGGGAATAGTAGGAAGATACTGGATTTTACCTTAAGACTAGACCCAAAAGTATCCTTCCATGCACAGTACTCTTTCTGTGATGGCAAGGTCATTGTTGGATCAAACCTTAGGGCTGGGATCAAACCAATGCATTTTTCTTAAGTGAACGAGGACTTGCAACAGACTGCCCTACACCGACGTAAAGTCTGAGTGAGCAAAGAGAACTAGTGAGATTTTGCTGTTTTTTTCTAGGATCACCTAGGTGGAATATTTTCCCCACCATTGAGACCATGGATGGACCTTCTTGAGTAAAGCTTTGACAAGTACGTTTTCTGGGGATCATCTTTAAAGAGAGACAACGATGTAACTTTCCAACATGATGCGTATGGGAGCTCTACAATCCACTGCATGTCACCAATGCAATGTTAGCCCTCCTCAAATGCTCCAGCCTGTGCCCTTCAAAGGATGCCCCTGGCTCATCTTAGAGTGACGCTGACTGTGAACTGCCCACCTGAATTTGTTCTTGCTGCTCATTTTCAAGGCCAGTGTGATGGCACTGACATTGTTCCTGAGCTGTGGAAATAGGAACAGTTGATGCCAACACCCCAACAATGTCAGAATTGCTTTCTGTTTCTTCTCACTCTGATTCTGGCTGTTTCAGTCCATGGTTGGGGTGGCCTGTAGACACACGTCTTCTGTACTTCAAGCTAAAACCACCATATGCTACAGAGGCTAGGCAAGAAGTCCTTTGGCTTTAGGGATACATTCTCTTCTACCTCCACCAACCTTTCTTCCGTCCTTCTCCATCCTTCCCTCCCACACTCTTCTTTGTCTCTGCTGGAATTAAATCTAGCTGAGCCCTAGGTACTGGCATCTTGACTTCTATTCCAAGAACATCTACCCAGTAACGGTTCTTGGCTCACAAATCTTCCTTCTGCCTCACCCCAGAAATACTGAAACTTGTCCCCACCAACCAAAGCCAAGATCTCCAGCCAGCATTGCATAAAAGCATGGCAGTGATTAATTGTTCACTGACACATAGTCTGATAGGTTAGCTACCAAACACCCATACTGGAAAATCTGAGGACATAGACTTATGCTGCCAAACGTAATTGGATGCAACACCTCTTTCCCATGGAACTAGGCATCGACAACAACATTTTCAGCATTGTCAATGAACGACACTTCTCAAGATTTCTTGGGCATGTTAGTTGAAATGGCACAAAACAGATACATAGATATGCTCAAAGAGGCTATTTAAATCTTTGGATCAGTAAGAAGAACGATCGAGCATAATGCCGTGAGTCTGCTTCATTATGACCAGCGGATCTCAACTTTTCAAGAATAGATTCATAACTTTGTTGGCCCACTGCCAAACTGCAGAGACCTTCTAGCTTTGCCGTATATCTATGCCTTCTGATAAGCCCACTTAGAGTGGCGACTTCAGACTGTCTCAATAGTTGAGACAGACAGCAATTTCTCTTGGCCTGTTTGTCACAAGTAGGTCAGAAGGTAAAACGTGCATTCGAATGGCATCACCACAGATCAGAGGATGACAAACTCTTCTGTCCTGACACCCTCCCTCTCCCCAAAAATATATATTCTCTACACATTAAAACATGGTTTGAGCTAGAACTAGGATGGAAATATGGGATCTGCACAGACAAAAGCCATGTGGACCAGAAGCTCCAGTAAGGAGGGGAATTGGATGAGATTCTGTGAAACAGTTGACTGGATCCAACACATTATTGGCTCCATTTACTCAAGAGTCAAGAAATACAAAGCTGAGCTTTTATCTCAGTCCTGTTTCCAATTGGGCTGATGCTTCATGGATGGAGTTCTCTTGATTCTAGCTCTTGGACTTGGGTAGCTTGCTCCAAGTTGGGAAATCCTTGGTGATTTTAGGGGTGGAGCCTGAGAAAGATAGGTTGAAAAGGGACTTCAGTGGGGTATAATGCCACAAGGTCCACCTTCCAAAATGGCCATTTTCTCCAGATGAACTGATCACTGCCTCCTGGAGATCAATTGTAATCCCAGGAGATCTCTAGTCATCAATGGTATGTGTGTGTGTTGGGAACCTATTTGGACTCTTGAAGGCCTCCATTATTATTACCCCAAACTCAAATATCATTGTGATGCTTCCAGATCATATTCTACACAATTGTGCCACTTCTGTGATTCTTCAAAGCCTGAAGAATGTTTCGGGGGTTTCTCAATAGTAAAGAAGTCAAGAAAGGCTCTAAAGTATCCTAGGAAGGACTGAGAAATGTGTAGAAAAGCTCAATAAACATCCCATTTTAGGAATGAAACTGGAGACCAAAACGGATAAGGGAAACCGCTTGACCCTTAGGCAGACAATATGGCTTTCTTGCCCAGTATCGCCCACGCGGACAGGTAGCAGCTTGCCAGAATCTCAGGCAAAACCCACCTCATGGGATTCAACAAAGAAGTTGAATCCAGGGCCTATTCTGCACACACTAGATAATGCACTTTCAATGCACTTTAGAAGTAGATTTTCCTGTTCCGCACAGGAAAATCCAGCTGCCAAAGAACACTGAAAGTGCATTATCCTATATGTGTGGGATGGGCCCAGGACTGAATGCATGCAGTGCCTGTGCTTTACCACTGAGCTACAGGCCCTTCCTCCAAATCCAGACCCACTGGGTCTAGCGATGGGCATACAGTAAAGTGCAGGAGGCCCCAAGGTTAAACAGCCATATTCTTTCATCCCCTCCTGGTTTGATCTTGATTGTCTATCAAAGCCGTTAACCTCTACCTGTTTCTGGTGGGATCTGACATCAACTCTGTTATCTTTTCCTCACAACAGATAAAACCTGCAGCTGTCGTAACGAAAACAAACACACAATATTGCAATACTGAGACCGTCTTTGAGCTTAAGACTATTTAAAAAAAATACTGGCACAAAAATTAATAAAATATTTTTTTTTTTTACAAATAATAATAAAAAAAAAGATTTGGTCCCTCCTGATGAAAATCTGCCTTTTTTTCAAAAAAACGCAAAGTTAATGAGGACCGCAGTTATTGGCTACTCCAATGAGTTTTCCCTGCAATACAGAATATTCGGTGCCCTTACGCTATCCCCCTTCACGCTCCCAAAAATCTTTCCTTGGGAGACTCTCAACCTTGTGGATTGTTGGGTAAGGATCCCAGTTTGTGGATGATCAATAAATGCATTACGTAATGGCAACAGGGTGGCTTGAAAAACAAACAAGGCTTTTAAGCACTTTTCGGTCCTCCCGACTTCTGAAATTTCAACCCTCTTTGAGAACATTCACCCGCGAAAGCCCTTTCTTGCTCCTCCCAGCCCCCATGTCACAGCTTTGTCCAAATGCTTGGCATAACCCACCCCTGTGCCACCCATGTAAATGCTGAGTTTCTCTCCAATAGAAAACCATGGCAGTGAAAGAAGGGAGGAGAAAGTCCAACAGGATTTCTAGATGGATGCACAGAATCTTCGGCAAGGGTCTCTTTTGCAGTCCCCGTCTCCCATTCATTCGTCGGCATCAGGTTTGACATCCAACATGGCGTGGAGTTCTTCGGGCGTGTATCCCAACAAGCTCTGCAGATCGCACACAAAACGGTACACGTACCGCTTCCCTGCTGTCTTGTGAATGATGTTCTTGTCATAGTAATAGCGCAATCCACGACTCAGCTTCTCGTAGTTCATTTTGGGCTTGTTTTTCCTCTTGCCCCATCTCCTCGCAACCTGGGGAAACAGAGCCCACCAGCCAGAAATGAATATACATTAATTTGGGCAGAGGAAACAGAACTTCCCTGCCTTCCTCCCTCTCGCTGCACCTAACGGACTGACCATCCCGAAATGCTGATGCCGGGAGATAGCAGGGCATGTAGGGAATGGCATGTAGGGAAAACTGGGCACATGCAGGAGAAGAGGGAAATGATGCCCCTAGCTGGAAATCTGGTCTGCATCTAGCATCACATGACGATAGTAGACCTGGAGGACTGACGATCATGGTCAGAGACATACCTTGTGATAATGCCTTCTACCCTGCTTCTTACTCCCTGGGGGAGTCTCAAAGCTGCTGGCAATCCCCTACCCTTCCTCTCCCTACAGCAGACACCCTGTGAGATAGGTGAGGCTGAGAGAGCTTGTAGATAACTGTGACTATTCCAAAGTCACTGAGCTGGCTGTATGTGGAGGAAGAGTGGGGAACCAATCTCAGATTGCCAGATTAGAGGCAAGGTACAAAATGCCCGTGGAGACCTTACACAGAAAACGAAGCTGTGCGGTTGAAGAGGGAAGCCAATGAGGTGCAAGTTAAGACATAATTTAGCTCCTTTTTAATACAGGGGGAGTCATTTCCCTTGCCCCCCCTTAATCCATGAATACAGACCACACAGAGACCCCTATCACCCCTAATACCACCCGTACCTCGTCAGGATCTGAGAGCTTGAATTCCCAACCATCGCCTGTCCAGCTGATAAAGGACTGGCAGGACTTGTCCGTGAGAAGCTCCAGCAAGAATTGCCACAGCTGAATGGGTCCACTACCTAGGAGAAGAAAAGGAGCACGAGTAAGCAAGGGAAATGTGACGGATGGCGTCTTCTACACAGGCAACCCACCCCTGCACACACACACGTATCCCTCAATTTCAATGACACAACTCCATAGGCAACTCAGAATTATCCATACCACCCATCCTGTCCTTCTTCCATGGAGTTTAAGGAAATTGCCATGGTTCTCTTTTGTTCCCCTTTCTTCTTACAATGATATCATGTCGTAGGTTAGGCTAAGCGAGAAACTGACCAACCTGGGATGTTTCATCAAAGAAGGGGATTTCAACCCATCCCCAACCCTATTCTAACTTGCACTGCTAACTACTATTCCCCCACCCCAGCTGGTCCCAGCCATGATGAAAAGCTTTGCAGAATCCCTGGCAGAATCCCTGGCAGAATCCCAGAATCATAGAGTTGGAAGGGGCCATACAGGCCATCTAGTCCAACCCCCTGCTCAACGCAGGATCATAGAATCCCAGAATCATAGAGTTGGAAGGGGCCATACAGGCCACCTAGTCCTACCCCCTGCTCAACGCAGGATCATAGAATCCCAGAATCATAGAGTTGGAAGGGGCCATACAGGCCATCTAGTCCAACCCCCCTGCTCAACGCAGGATCAGCCCCTCATTGTGCTGCTCTTTGGGATTCTGATAAGCATTCCCCCCACCCCAAAAAAAAAAGAGAGAAAAGGGACCCGAGAAACCAGAGTAAAGAGTTAAGATTTTAGAAAAAATGGGCTAGCATCCATCCAAAGTAGCTGTTAATAAACAGGAATGTTCTCCTTCCTGGAAAGAGCTCAGGGTCAAAATAGATATGGCAAGAGAAAGGAGATCGGCCCTTCAGGGTGCCCTTTAGGCTCTCTCTTCGGTAGCAGCTAATCAAATCAATCTATGATGCGAGGACAACCGTGCAGTGGAGGTGATGTGAGGCGGAGTGAGGCAACATGCAATGACGTCATGTCACATCACGCGTGGCGGGTAGGCCAGCCCGGGGGAGAGGGCATGCGAGGAGTTGAGCAAGACTGGAGTTCTTCGTGGAAACTGTAAGGGACGTTTTGCTAGCAACTTTTCAGCTCTAGTCCTCAGTCGCATAAACAGGATTCTGTTTTTGGCACTCAGGTCATGAGATGCTCCAGACATGAGAACACCGTTCCCTCCCACCTGCCAGAAAGCTCTTGGCCACAGCCTGACCCCGGGTGCGCTCCTGCCCCCACGCCTTGCCGGCTGCCTCCCCTGACCTTGACTTTTTGTTCCCTGTCTGTTTACCGAGATGTGATAAAGAGGCAGATAGGTATGAAAACCATTTGGCCTCCTTCCAGGGGCGTGTTGTTGCAGGAAGGAGCTACCAAAGCTTGCCGAGAATGAAACCTCAGGGCCGGTGAGTCAGCTCAAGGGCTATTCACAGACCCGGAGGCTGAGCCCGGTGGAGGTGGGTGTCCAGAAAGGGGACCAAAGGTGTATCACCTCACCGTGACTCAAGGACAGCATCGCCCACCTTTTCCAGTCCTTCCTTGATTTCCGCACTCACGCCAACAGCCTGCATGTTTAAGAAACATCTTCGTGCCCTTTAGTTGTCCATGTGGGGCAGGCGGCTTTTTAAAGCTCCTGTTGGCCCTTAAAATAGACCTGCGCTGCTTTTTGACATTTGAGAATTTTGAAAAAATTCAAAGTGGTTTTCTCTTCAAGTGGTCAGATGGCGTGTCTTTTGTCACTCTTCTCCACACACGCACACATCCCCCCACACACACACATCCCACACACACATTTACTGAATGTAAACCTCACAACAAGAGCTCACCAATGTTCATTTCCCTCCCCCCCCTCCCCCCAATGAGGTATCTAAACAAGCATGGCTGAACTGGTCAGAAATCATGACCAAGAATTCAACAAGAATTCCGTTTTGAGTTGCTGAAGAATTTAACTGAGGGAAAGCCAGTTTCGAGACCAACAAGATGTGGGGTGGAAGGTAAAGCTTTCCAGAGTGTGACCTAGCTGTTCCACTGTAGACTAAGGCAGCTACTTACTGAAGTTATGTACATCTGCTTGGCTTGCAGAGGATCCTGGTTTGGGCTTTTGGCTTCTTCACTTAAAAGAAAGTTGTGGCAGGTAGGGGGTGTGACAGGCCTCTGCCCCAGAACCCGAGAAGCTGCTGCCCACCAGAGTAGACAATACTGACCTTGACAGTCAGTGGAAGGGAATCTGCTTGGCGTGCAGAAGGTCCCAGGTTCAATCCCTGGCATCTCCAGCTAAAAGACCTCAGCCCGAGACCAGTCTGAACAGGAGTAATGACTTTGCTGGACCAATGGTCTGAATAACTACAAGGGAGCTTCATGCATTTATATGTGAGTGGACAAGCTGAGTGGACATGCTGCTTGATTTCTCTTTGGGATGGGTTGTTTTAACGGCTTCTTTGTGATGTTTTTATAAGGTATTGGCTTTCCTGTTATTACCCAGCCTGCATTCTGAGGGGAAAGGCAGTGCCTGCAACTGTTTCAGATAAGCAAATCGTAAACTCTCTGTTGCAATCCCTCCAAATTGCAAATCTGCCCGCCAATCTCCAGTGAAATAAAGTTTGCAAAAGGCACTTGGCAGATCAAAAGGATATCGAATGTGGCTAACGTAACGTCGGCAACAGCAGCAGCAAGCATCCCTCATTCTGCTAGCAAATGTTGTCTCCAGTGAATTTAACGAAGATTTTGCTCACCTGCTTATTTTGCGGCGTATGAGGAAAGCAACTAAATGCTTTGTTCTCTGAGCATCTAACTAAAACAGAACACGCCGTTTTAAACTGAAGTCTCAAGAGACCTTTGTCAAAAAGTTTGCACACTTCTGACTTTGACTGTGCAGCAAGCCTGGAGACTCTGCGGTTAATATTATCTTCTCTGCCTCTTTCAGACTTAAGGAAACTACAAACTCTATCAAAAGAAGAAGAGCTGTTTTTTTGTAACCTGCTTTTTACTTCCAAGGGGGCCTCAAAGCCGCTGACAATCCTCTCCCCACGACGGACACCCTGAGAGGTAGGTCAGGCTGAGCGATCTCTGAGAGAACTGTGACCGAGGTCACCCAGCTGGCTGCATGTGGAGGAGTGGAGAATTAAACCCAGATCTCCAGACTACAGTCCACCGCTCTTACCCATGCCCCCAAACTGGCTCTGCAAAGATTGCTGATTTCCCTACATGGCAGTCCAGATTCGAGGAGAGAGACACACTAAGCACAGGCTCTCGGTTTGTTCACTGTGGTGCCAAACTATGCCACAGATGGAGCCAAAAACCTGCCAGATTACCTGTATGACTGGGACCACACCTGTCTACTGCTCGGGGCAAACCTTTCCGGAAAGCTAGTGACAAACACAAGGCAGGGAGCGATTTAAAGACTGCCAGAGAAAGCCATGCAAGAAGCGGGAAGAGCATTGCTGGGCGCACCAGAACATACAGGACTGGGAACTTGCTGTGTCGTACCTCTGAAGACGTCAGCCACAGTTACTGGTGAAACGTCAGGGGCTAAAACTACCAGACCACAGGCCCAAAGCCTGGAGGACCCACCCCAGCCGATTAACTCAAGTCATGAAAGCCTTCGACAGTCAGGGGTAGTCAAACTGCGGCCCTCCAGATGTCCATGGACTACAATTCCCATGAGCCCCCTGCCAGCGAATGCTGGCAGGGGGCTCCTGGGAATTGTAGTTCATGGACATCTGGAGGGCTGCAGTTTGACTACCCCTGGTTCATATATTTGAATCCTCGATGGTAACAGACGGGGGTTTAAATTTGGATACTGTATAAGCAGCAGATCCAGCAGGAGGTTCTGGCTCTCTCCTTTTTGTTAATGGAGCTGAATTGTATAATTGATAAAAGAATGGAGTATTTAATTGTTTTAATGTATGCATTGCTCATGGTAAGTTGCGGTGAGCAGTATGCATTTCTCTTTTCTCTAATTGTTTTGTGATGGGGAAAATGTAATTACAACGAATAAATGCAATAAATCAGTTTGTTTCAATAAAGGGACAAGGATGGTACCTGGGGGCTCTAATGACCCCAACATTCATTCCTACAGAGCAGTCTTCCTCAACCAGGTTCTCGGGAAACCTTGGGGTTTCTTGACATGCCTGGCAGGGTTTCCCAAATGAGAAGGGTGTTAATTAATTTTAAATGATTTTTTTTAATTTGTTAAACATTTTTCGGGGGATAACTGCCCTCCAATGGCCAATGATGGACCTGTAAGGGATGGGAAGGGGAAGGGGCCCTGGGTGGGCATGTCCACATCTCTGCTTCCCAACCATATTCTGCCTGATCATGCCACTTCTGGGGTTTCTCGAAGCCTGAAGAATGTTCCAGGGGTTTCTCAACAGTAAAAAAAAGTTGAGAAAGGCTGCTAAAGAGACACACCACTCTGCTGATGTCTTGCTCATGCCCTTTTCAATCTGTTTGGATAAGGATTCCATATGCTAAAATCAGAGTCCAGTAGCACCTTTAAGACCCGCAAAGATTTATTCAAGGCGTGAGCTTTCGAGTGCAAGCACAAGAGTGCTTGCACTCAAAAGCTCACGCCTTGAATAAATCTTTGTGGGTCTTAAAGGTGCAACTGGACTCTGAATTTATTGTGCTACTTCAGACCAACACGGCTACTCATTTGATTCCATGTGCTGCAAGACAGGCAGAGGAGGCTCTGCAGCTCCCAGATCATAAACTGCATTTTTTGTGACGTGACCCTTGGAACCCACGGTCCTCCTCAAGAGATCTGGAGATTTTCGGTACAAGCAGAACGCACGCAGCCCACTCAGTTCAGTTTCGGAGGCAGCGGCATCTCCACCCACCGGGGCAAAAAAGCCAGTTCTGGGCTCCCCTTGAGCTCAGTCTGCTGACCTTTGGCCCGGGGAAGGAGGGAGGTTCTAAGAATAGAGCCAGTCAGAGGGGGACTCACATGCTAAATGCGATTCACAATGAGCAGCCTTGTCTTGCCTTCCTGGTAGTGAAGGGAGCCCTTCAGCAGAAGCTGGTCGCACAGCGTCACACATTAGGAATTCTCAAGCATCTCTAGGAAAATATGACTCTTACACAAACGACATCGTGACTACAGTGGGAACCCTGTTCTAGGAAAGCCCCTTTTTAGAGCTTGTGCAGGGAAGGCACACAGGACACCGGCCCATTTCCACAGTTGTATTAGCAGCCTCGTAGGCTGTTAACCAATTGCCAAATGTCCCTTCTTCCAGATACGCTTCTACCCTAGGCAGCTGTTGCATGAGAAAGGTCACCTATACCTGGTCACCTGTCCTTGGTGAAGTCCGCTCCTCTTTGTGGGGGATTCCCTTGTTAAGATTTCAGTAGCCTGAGCAACCTGTTTAGATCATCTTGCAGAGTTTATCCCTCTCCCCCCCCCCCCCCCCCCCGAGCCATATTTCTAGAAATCAAACATGTAAGGGAATCTGTAAGTCGGTATACTTTGGATCTTGTTTTGTTTGCTCGGGGTTGATCCGGCCCCCAGCCTGCTTTTCACACTCACAGCAAAGACCGTTTGGAAAAGCGCACCTTCTAAAGGTGACAACAGCAGCAGCCAACTTTTTCTCGACGCTCTCTGGGTTTGTGGTTCCAATGTGACAAAACACCAGGATGTGGATCGCAAAGACACGGCCACACGTGAAACAGCCTGCAAGGCGGGGAGTGGCAAGACGAGCTGAAGTTCTTAAGCCACAGAAAGATGCCATCACCCTACCAACCTTCACATACCTGGGATAGTAATTAGCATGCGTATCAGCGGCCGGCCTGCCAAAAACCTTCTCTAGCTGGTGATCCCCAGTCTCTATGCCCAAAATCTCCAGATATCTCCCAACCCAGAGATGGTGACCATAGACTTAGGACATCAAGAGTGCCTCTAGTTTCACGTGGTTGGTTCCTGATTACATCCACAGCTGTGCATAATTAGGAAGCAATTTCACAAAAAACTTGGTTTGAAACTTAACTATATCAGGAAGACTAAAACAAAAGGAGCCATTTTTCTCTTTGAAAGAAAAGGAGGACAGCCATTCACCAACGTGCCTAGGAGGCTTCTTTGGTGGCCGTACCTGGGAATGCATTGCTGCAACCTCATGGAGGGCCTCCCACTGCAGCTGAGTCCAATTTTCAGGCCAAGGAGAGCCAGAGAGAAAGGGCACCAAAGATCGGCTCTCCGAGGGCACAGTTTGGTAATATGATTTTGTTCACAGCTTTCTCAGATAAACCAAGGCCATTAAAAAAAAAACCCACAATAAATTGGAACACTGGCCAACCATGAACATGAACAGCTAATTTTGTTCTAATTTGCAAGTGTCTAGCAGGTGGCTGAAGTCGCTCATGCATCTCGGAGACCTGATCCTTGGCTGTCTCTGCCACCTAAAGTTCAGCGAAAATTTTATGTCGCACTTGAGTTTCAGTGCCAAATACTTCTACGGGGATCCTGTGTTAAACATCAAGGACGCCCTTGAGGTGTATAAAACAAAAACCACCCAGATGGTGACCAATGGCTGAGATGAAAATTGCAGCTCACAGTCCTCTGGAAAACTCATCAGAACCAGAGAATCTAAGAATCTGAGACCTCGGCCCATCTTTGGGTTTTCAAACAACTGATATTGTGCGCTTTTTTTTAAAAAAAAACAACCTCTTGTGGTATAACTTGGGAGGAGCCCTGGTTTTAGTCTAGCCCACACAATTATCACACTCGCACACTCGTTTCTGAGTTACTCTAGTGTGGGGGTGGCCATATGGTGGCTCTGCAGATGTCCATGGACTACGATTCCCATGACCCCCTGCCAGCATGTGCTAGCAGAGGTTCATGGGAACTGCAGTCCATGGACCTCTGGAGAGCTACTGCTTGGCCATCCCTGCTGTAGCACATGGGACTTGTCTATCCCCCTCCCCACAACATTTGTAGGGGAAGATAATGAAAAGACTGCATCCTAACATTGGCTGCTTTGGGTTAATTTCTCCTCTGCTCCAACTCCTAAAGGTCACATCAGGAAGGCCCCCTGGGCTTGTTGACAGTGTGCCAGTTTCTTCTGGTTGGCTGGGTAGGATGGAGGAAGAGGAGAATATGAGGGACAAGAACAGTCCCCTGGAAAGCTTCACTTTCTATCCTGGAGCTATTGTTTTCCTCCTAAACGGGCAGACCTCTCGCTTTGACTCCCAACTACCTGGCAATCATGATCTGGCAGCAACTGGGGAGGGGGGAGGACATGTTTGTCCCCAACAGGAGTCTGAATGTTGCCCCCGTGCTTTGTTCTGGGCCACTGGTGGGCAAAAGGGTGGGTCATTAACTTATGAGCGAATCAATGGAAACAGAGGAGGATCTGAGCAGGGTGAGGACATTTAACGTAAACACTGACTCAATCCTAGCTCAACGGTGTTTTTCAAACCTGCATGAGAGCAATCCTGAACTGGACATCCCCAGTTAGCGTGACCTCAGCAGAACTTGGAAGCTAAGCAAGGTCAGCCATGGTTAGCACTTGGAAGGGAGACCACTGAAGAAGTCCAGGCAACAGCAAAAACCACTTCTGTTCATTGCTCTCCTTGAAAACCCTACAGCAGGGGTAGTCAACCTGTGGTCCTCCAGATGTTCATGGACTACAATTCCCATGAGACCCTGCCAGCAAACGCTGTCAGGGGCTCATGGGAATTGTAGTCCATGGACATCTGGAGGACCACAGGTTGACTAGCCCTGCCCTACAGGGTTCCCTTCAGTCGGCTGCCACTTGGCAGCAATACCCATGACTGTTCATTCTGAAGGCCCAGAAAGGGCATTTACGAAGCTGTGCTGAAACCAAGGAGGAAAATTGTTCATGGAGCTGATGTGGAAACCCTGGACTCACCCAGTCTCATCTGACCTCTGAAGTTAAGCAGGGTCAGCCCTGATTAGAACTTGGATGAGAAATCACCCGGGAAGCACAGAGTTTCTCGTCTGATCCAGGCAACAGAAAAGGATCTCTGTTCCTTTCTTTCCTGGAAAACTCTGCAGGGGTCACCATCAGCCAGTTGTGACTTGATGGCCAACCCCCCCGCCCCCCCCCCCAAAAAAAATCAGCGATCCAAGCAAAGGTGCAGCCCCCTCTTTTATCTCCCCGCCCTCCCAACCCAACAAGACATCAGGCTAGTGTTCTCCAGCTGCCTGAGCTGCTAAGAGCTGCCCTCCCACCCCACTGTGTGGAAATCAGTTAAATGCTGTGAGGTGCTGTGAACCCTTGTGCAGTTAACATTCTTGCTCCACAGATAAGAGCACACACACACACACAAAAGTTGCCTCAACCTTTCTGAGCAACCATGGCAACTTGTTAAATTAGGTCAAGATGCGGGGGCAGATAAGAGAGCTCGGAAAAAGCGGCTCCTTTGTCACCCAGCGAGGGAGACATCAAAAGCCGAGCTGGTGAAAAGCATCACCTTTTTCAGCTACTTGCAAGATAGCATCGGAGAGTCTGGCCGGGGTGGGGATTATCAAAACAACAACCCCCCCCCCCCAACCATCAAAGGTTGTTTTTGCTCTCTCTCAATTCAGCGCCTCGAGATGGACCCAGGACTGTTTCAGACAACTTGACTCAGAGGGTTTTTAAGTAATAAGGGAAGGCATGGATCAGGCTTTTTGTCAACCAGGCTTTCGTGAAACCCTGGGCTTTCTTGACGGCCCTAGAGGGTTTCTCCAATGGGCGAGATTTAATTATTTTTTAAATATATTTTTAATTTGTTAAACATTTATCGGGTGATGTGACCCTATATGGTCATATTGACCTGGTCTTCCTCCCAAAATGGCCAATGATGGGCCTGGAGGGGGTGGGAAGGGCAGGGCCACAAGTGGGCATGTCCACAGCTGTGCTTCCTAACCATGTTCTGAACGATCGTACCACTTCTGGGGTTTCTCGAAGCCTGAAAAATGTTTCAGGGGTTTCTCAACGGTAAAAAAGCTGGGAAGGGCTGTCATAAATGGTTGGAAGAAGACCACTGTCTGTAATGTGGATTTCAAACTTGCCCCCTTCCAAAGGTTTGGAAAGAAGGAGGGAAAATATGACAATTTTTAATTATTTTTCCCTCAAGTCACAGATGACTCCCCAGGGTTTTGGAAGCCAGGCCAGGCGAATTTCCCGGGGGGCTGGGTCAGCCAGCAGACTCATACCCACAGAGCGAAGAGCCCTTTGGGGGGGGCATAAGGCGATAAACAGTCCCTCAGATAGGTAGATCATCTGGGCTCAGAACACAGCTGAGCAGAAAGGAATAGGTACAAGCTTTCAGATTCCCCAGAATACGTCCCAAGGCAGGTTGTTAAAAAAATAAATAAAATGTGGGGAAGAAAAAAAAATTCAGGCTCTCTCTTGTCCAGTACATTTTGTCCATTCTTTGACATCGAACACGATGAAGAGATCTGCCAAACAACAGCTTGTGTGCTGTTTGTTTTAGTAGATCCTGATACAAGTGACTGTGTGGCTTAAGTCTGGATTCCTCCCCCCCATGCCCGGACTGATTGATATTATCAATTCTAATTTCGCAAAACTTTGTATCTGCAAAAATTATATACCACCTTTCTGCCCTCAGAAGGGCCACCAAATTAAAACACAGTCAATAAAACCAGTTTTTGTAACTCCTCCAATAGAGCCTCTTGTGGCGCAGAGCGGTAAGGCAGCAGACATGCAGTCTGAAAGCTCTGCCCATGAGGCTGGGAGTTCGATCCCAGCAGCCAGCTCAAGGTTGACTCAGCCTTCCATCCTTCCTAGGTCGGTAAAATGAGTACCCAGCTTGCTGGGGGGTAAACGGTAATGACTGGGGAAGGCACTGGCAAACCACCCCTTACGCTAGAGGGCGTCACCCCAAGGGTCAGACATGACCCGGTGCTTGCACAGGGGATACCTTTACCTTTACCTTTACTTCCTCCAAAGGCATTAAAACAATAAAACCAGAGGTAAAATACATGAGAAACATTAAAATGCCCACTAAAAATACTGGGCAGGTAGGACAGATCACCAAGGGATTCTCAAAGGCAGAAGACCTGAAGCCAACAAGAAACAGCACCTTGCAATACTCAGATGCCACACACAGGTCACAATCTCAAGGGCGTGATTAACGATAGATGTCCATCAATTTCTACCAAAGAGGATTCCCAGAGTCCAACGCCCCCCAGCGATTTACCTGTGTAGCCAGCCAGGGCAGCAGCAGGGATGACTGGCTTGTCCTTGTTCATGTCAGCTCGGTCTCGCACATAGTCCTTAAAGGTGCCCTTGGGCTTGTGGTTTGGCAGGGCCACCGGGTAGTCCTCCGAATCGAAGCTGTCATAAGAGGGGACGCGCTGAAGGCTCTGGAAGGATGACTGGCTGCTCCAGGACTGCGTCAGCCGGTCGCAACTGTCGTAGCTCTCTATGCTCTCAAAGGAGTCCTGACCTCCGAGTTTACCTGTGAGACCAGAAGGAAACAGCTTGGCATCCATAGTGTCTGCAGAAACCACCGGGGGGGGGGGCTTTTAAATCTGAACTCTACTGCTTGGGCTTATAAAGCTCATGTTTCTAGTCCTTATTGTTCGGTTTTCCTGATCGGCAGGGAATACCTGCACCTGGCTGGGAAATGCAGACCCCTTTGTCCACCTCAAGGGCCGGCGTTGATCTAGAATTGCCTTCGGTCTACATGGTGGCCTTTCCACCAGTGCTTAAAGTCAGTCTCGGGTTGGTTCACGAGAAGTGTGCAGGTTTTCTGCCAGCTAATGATTATGAGGGGACATGGCTGAGTGGCAGAGTGCCTGCCTGGCATGCTGAAAGTGCCAGGTTCAATCCCAGGCAACTCCAGTTGAAAAGGCTTGGGTGATGTTTTAAAAAAAAGAAACTTCCCTGCAGTGCTGTTACCCATCTGAATAGAACTGACCGTAATGCAGGGGTAGTCAACCTGTGGTCCTCCAGATGTCCATGGACTACAATTCCCATGAGCCCCTGCCAGCATTTGCTGGCAGGGGCTCATGGGAATTGAAGTCCATGGACATCTGGAGGACCACAGGTTGACTACCCCTGACCAAAGGTCTGATTCAGTTTGTGTTCGGGTAGACTCCTCTTTGAGCACAGAACTTCAAATGGGATTTAAAAAAAAAACCCAAAAAAACACTTGCACGGCACTTTCCAAAATTCCTCAGTCAGGCTATTGCTCAACCGTTTGCTCCTTTTACTGACAGCTTAAGAGCGTAATAGGATCATTCAAGTTCACTAATTTCCCAAGCTGGGCTGTAAACAGCTGCTGGGGATTGTGTAAGACCTCCTAGAGAAGTTTCCACTGGCGGAGATGCTGGCAGCCCAAGTCCAGAGAGGCTCTCTCCAAAAGGGAATGGGGAAGGAGCTTTGCTGCCTTCGGATTTAACAACTCCCTGCAGAATACAGGTGGGGGAGGGACGGCATGCCTGAATCAGCATCTTCAAAGGCCAGAGAGCCGGGTTTTTAAATCTTGCTCATGCCAGACAATACATCCCCTGGGAGTGTAAAAGGAAGAGCCTATGTCCTAAGGAAGAGGGGTGGAGCACTCCTTTGGCACGCGGGAAGTCCCAGTGTCAATCTGCAGCAAGGTTTGTTAAAGGGAACTCTCATTTAACAAATCTGCAAAAGGCATTGTTCTTCCTGAGACCCAGAAGGGGCCAATGTTGCAACAGTATCTTAGACTAGAGGCGGGAATGCTTTTACCCCTTAATTGACTGATATCCCAAGAGACCATTCCCCTCCTCCCAAAGCTTTCCTCCGGAGTCACTCCCCCAAAATAAATAGCCACTTTCTTGGGGCTTAATGAATGTAAAAGGAAAGGACCCAGCTGGGAAGTAATGCTAATATCCCTGAAAAACCTGCTTCCTAATTTCAGAGATGTGGCAATTCCCCACTTTTCCACATAGGGCCAGCTGGGTGACCTTAGGCTAATCAGTTCTTTTACAGCTGTTCTTGCAGAGCAGTTCTCTTAGAGCTCTCCCTGACCCATCTACCTCCCAGGGTGTCTGTTGTAGGGAGAGGAAAGGAAAGGTGTTTGTAAGGGGGACCACTTGGGCATGAAATTGCGGTCGCTGTGGGTAGGCAGGTAGCTGTGAGTTCCTGCATTGTGCAGGGGGTTGGACTAGATGACCCTGGAGGCCCCTTCCAACTCTATGATTCTATAAACCATTTTGGCACTCCTTCAGGTAGCGAAAAGCGAGGTATAAAAAAACTAGCTTTTCTTCTCTTATTCTACATACGAATTAAATAAAATACATAAATAAAATTGAATTGCTTGGAGCGACTTAGATGCAGCCACAGGTTGGTCAGAAACATGCTGCTGTGGATCACATACACATGGGAGACTCAGAGCCATGGCGTCTTTTGAAACCTTACCTCGGCTGGTGCGCCCCATGCACATGTTGTCTGGTGTCACCACTTCCTGCTTGATGGTGAAGTAGTCTGTCTGCAAGGCGTCCATCTGCACGGGGTCCCGGAGGAGGATGGGCGGGTAGTCGTTCTCGTATTTGAGGGACAGGAGCTCCTCCGAGCTGATGGGATGGAGGGTCTGGTAAGACTCTGTGATGAAACTGGGCTCGGAGAACTCTGAGGGAGGAACACACTGAGCATGCTCAATACCATAACCTGCAAGCAGAACGAACGGCATGAATTAAAGGACCAATCGAGGAAGGACCGGAACGGGGGAGAAGGAAGCAGTGGCCGCAGAGAAGGATCTTCAGGGGGTGTATGCAGAAAAGCCAGAGCGGCTGACTCAGGGCTGCCCTGGTCTGAGGAATGATTATTATGACCAGAAGTAGCCATAATTCACTGCTCAGTGAGCTGGGCCCATACCCTGTTGTCTCTTTGTAGCATTTTGACAGTAAAAAAAAAATGCTATGAACGCAACATATTACACTGTGTCCCCAACATCTGACCACTCCAGAACAACTTCAGCTTCGATGGACATCTTCCTATTCTATATTGATTAGCTCATCTTAAGGATTTGATAGTTTCGTCCATTTACATCGTAAAGTAATCCCGCAAGGAAGTGGTTCGGTCCACCTAGTTGATTTCATTTATTAAAAGCGTTTCAACCAATTACAGTGGTGCCTCCTGGGTAACACATTTATTTATTAGATATTTATATCCCACCTCTTCTCCCCCCCCCAAGGAGGTTCCAATTAAGTATTTCTAACACCACTATTTTAAAACAATGATCAGCTGCAGGGTGGCAGGCTGTTTGATTAGGATCTTTGGAAGATATGGTTTGAATCTCTACTTCAACCATGGAAGCTTGCTGGGTGTACTTGGACTGGTTGCAGATGGTCACCCTAGCCTACCCCACAGGACCGTTGTGAGAAAAAGGAGGGGAGGAGAATGGTCTAAACCGCTGTCAGTCCCAACCGGGAAGAAAAGCAGATGTAAATACATAAAGACACCAAAAAGGCATTTCCATTCTTCAGTAGGAAACAGAATTGCCCCTTCCAAGCTGCTGCCTAATTCAACATATACAGGCATTAGCTAAGCCTATGTCTTTTTCTTTAAAAACATCCATTCTATTGAATCTGCAACAATTGGCACAGAACCCCGGGGTCAGCTAAAAGTTGTACAATGTGATCAATGCCAATTCCTTTCGCTGGGTGGGTGGCAACCCTGGAAGAGGCTTGTTCTCTTTGTACCGAAGGGTGAGGGTTGCTAAAGGCATTCAGGAATTTATGGCTGGATGGCCAGTTCTCAAGTCATGGTTGACCCCCCCCCCCCGCCCCCCGTGGGTGACATAGCCCCTTGTAGATTTCAAGTGGGCAGCCAGCTATTAATGGAGCAACTCCACAATACCGTTACAAATCGTTCCTGACCGTGAATACTTTTTCCCTGAATGGGAGAAAAGATTCCGGCTTGCTCTTGGAGCTGAGCTTCACGAGCCCCAAGTTCACATTCCAACCCTCGGTCCCAATGGACAGACAGACCGCACGGCTCTCGTTTCCAGTGTCCTGTCCAGGAAGCAAAACAAATCTCGCCTCCAAACTGTTGGGCACTGAACTCTGCCTACGGGTCTAAAGGAAAACAAATGCAGACTTACTGATGAAGTAATCCGATGAATAGCGGGATTCTGGATAGGTGGGGTTCACGCCGTTGGTTGGGTATGGCTTGGCCTCCTCTGCCCCAGGGGAAGAAAAAAAAAAGGCTCGTTACATGAGAATATTCACACAGTGCTTTTCAGGCCACTTCGCCGTTTCCCTCCTTTATTCTCAGAACAAACCCTGGAGGGAGGTAAACTGCAGGACTATTACAGAAGAAGACGAAGACGAAGACGAAGACGAAGACGAAGACGAAGACGAAGACGAAGAAGAAGAAGAAGAAGAAGAAGAAGAAGAAGAAGAAGAAGAAGAAGAAGAAGAAGAAGAAGAAGAAGAAGAAGAAGAAGAAGAAGAAGAAGAAGAAGAAGAAGAAGAAGAAGAAGAAGAAGAAGAAGAAGAAGAAGAAGAAGAAGAAACTGAAGAAAGTGGTTCAGGAATAATCATCTCCCTAGAAGCTAAAATGACGAAGAAGAAGAAGAAGAAGAAGAAGAAGAAGAAGAAGAAGAAGAAGAAGAAGAAGAAGAAGAAGAAGAAGAAGAAGAAGAAGAAGAAGAAGAAGAAAAGTTGGTTCTTATATGCCGCTTTTCTCTACCCGAAGGAGGCTCAAAGCGCCTTCCCTTTCCTCTCCCCACAACAGACACCCTGTGAGGTGGGTGAGGCTGAGAGAGCCCTGATATCACTGCTCGGTCAGAACAGCTTTATCAGTGCCATGGCGAGCCCAAGGTCACCCAGCTGGCTGCATGTGGGGGAGAAGAGGGGAATCAAACCCGGCTCACCAGGTTAGAAGTCTGCACTCCTAACCACTACACCAAGCTGACTCTCCATGACTAAGGGCCACTTCCAAACAAGAATTTGCTTCTTACATGGGCAGCACTGAGGCCCAAACGAGACAAGGTGGCATCCCTGGGAATGCCCCAAAGATATCCAAGTTTGACCCTCAAAAAATAGCAGGAGAGCTATGTGTGGTGGCAGCAAAAAGTGCCATCAAGTCACAATCAAATAATTGATTGATTGATTAGATTGTTATACCGCCCTCCCATACGGCTCTGGGCGGTTTACATCTACTGTCACGGGGTGATACATGGAACAACCTAAACGTATAACATAATAAAAAGTAACATCAACAATAATCCAACATTGGTTCTAAATCAACACAATATCAATGGTTTTGATCAAGACCAATAGAACTGAACAGTAACTTAGATAAGGCCCCCAGAGAGGTAAGACTGGTTCAGGCCAAGGAGTGGATGTCTGAGTGGGGACCTGTGGATATTATTGAGTTTGTTCGGTCTCAGGCAAATGCCAGGTGGAGGAGCTCCCTTTTTTGACAATCCCATTGGGTTTGCCACTGCCATTACCTGCCTCTGTGTGGCCACCCACATTGGTGGCCTCCATGCAGTAACCAGGCTGACCTTGCTCTGCTTCTGATGAGGTCAGTCTAGTCTGGCCCATCCAAGTCAAGGCGACTAATTCAGCTGTGCTCTTCGATGCTCATTTCCCAAGTTTCTCACCGTGACCCTTGAAATCTGCTTGGTCAAATTCCCCAGGAAGGATCTTTTCAGGAGCCTAAGAGCCATTTTGCCCAGAAACCAAAAGCCTGACAGTATATAGTTTTATTCTGTTCCTATTTTTGGCAGAAGTGACTCAACTTACCACAGGCTGTATAACAGGGACAAAAATGGCAGTAGATGGAGGGGGAGGGGCTCTTCACCTTCACGTATCTGGCTATTTTCGAGCTTTCTTTTCAAACTGCCTTCCCAAAATAAATCCCGCTTCCCGGCTGTCGCCGATGCCCTCTGCTTGACTGCAAGCCTTAGTGGAAAGCTGCTGAAGGCAACCTGATCGCACCCCGACCCTGTGGTTATCCACTCTGCACTTTGGCAGACCTCAGGATGAAGGAGGGGGGAGGCACAAAAGTTCCAGCTTTCTCAGTTCACACAAGACTTGGCTTGTGGTGGGTGTGCCTGTGTTTATTTCCCTTTCCTTAGTCCCTGGGAGAAGCCAACATTGAGGTACCTTGAATGAGCCTGACTTCAGCAGAAATACACATTACAGCCATTTTGTTTCCAAATGACCTCTCCAGAAAGGAAATGCAGGAAGGGAAATCATGGGAGAAGAAAGGGGCTTCCGCTGGAACCAGGAAGAAGCATCTCCATGAAAAACTGCCAAGAGCATCCCAATGGCACCTTATCAAGGGCCTGCCTTGCTCCTGAGACAATACAGCCCCCAGGAAGGCAACAAACATGGCCGGTTTATTGAGTTTCTGGTGGGATTCATTTGGTTTGGGGAGGTCAATGATACAAGCTTGGCCAAGACCTTGATGTCCTGAGCTGGATGGCCCAGTCTAGCCCAGTCTCGTCTGGTCTCAGAAGCTAAGCAGGGTCGACCCTGGTTAATACTTACATGGGAGACTACCAAGGAAGTCCAGGATCACTACAGGAAGGCTGGCAATAGCAAATGACCTCCCATTATCTCTTGCCTTAAAAACTCCTTGAAGGATCACCAGAGATTGGCTGTGACTTGATGGCACTTCCCACCACCTCCATGCCAGGGGTAGTCAAACTGCGGCCCTCCAGATGTCCATGGACTACAATTCCCATGAGCCCCAGGGCTCATGGGAATTGTAGTCCATGGACATCTGGAGGGCCGCAGTTTGACTACCCCAGCTTAGACGGACATACTGATCTTCCATTAGAAAAGCTTCAGAGATGTCCAACTCATGCCACACGAAAGTCATGATGGAGCTGTCATTGGAAGCAGATTCCCTAAGTTCGGGTCATTTCAGTGCAAAGTTTGAGAGAACACCTGAGGTGGACTGCATGACACTCAAAGTACAGGTGCTCCCGAAATCACATTCTTGACATCCTGGCCATACCTTTTTTTTTTTTCCCACTTACGAAAAATCAGTCGCCAACACTGATGGGAAAGAGATGTTTGAAACACCCAGAACGTACCACTGCCAGCCAAGCAGAAGGGAAAGACAGCTGCACTTCCCACAGCTGAACATGTTTACCTTCGGAAAGCCGCAGGTGGCGATAAAATAACATATGCCTGTCAGTGGCTTTCTGGGAAGGAACAAAATGGCCCCCTCCCTTTTCTGTTCCCCAAAACAGCACAATAAGGCTCTGTCTTTACAGACGATAGTAGCCTACAAAATGGTTGGCAAACACCTCAGCGGACGGACTCTGTTTACAGTTGGTTTGGCATGTCCTCGTTTTATTGTCTGGGCTTGAGTTTGGCTCTGTTTTTCTCCCAATGTGTCAGTGTGTGACTCAGGAATAACTGGAGGCTTCTCATGCCTCCCCCCCTCCTCACCCCCCCTTTTTTTTCTGAAAGGAAACTCAAGTAATATCCACATTCTCACACATCAAAATGTTTCAAGCACATCCACCCAAAATAGTGGGTTTTTTGAAAGGTGGCACCCCACATGTGCTCCATCAACACAATAGGACCACCCCACACCCATGATCTAGTTCAGGGGTAGTCAAACTGCGGCCCTCCAGATGTCCATGGACTACAATTCCCAGGAGCCCCCTGCCAGCGTTCGCTGGCAGGGGCTCCTGGGAATTGTAGTCCATGGACATCTGGAGGGCCGCAGTTTGACTACCCCTGATCTAGTTAGATCCTTTTGAATGATGCTTCTGGGTACTCATTATAATTTTAACTTTTAACTCAGATGACCTCAAGGGAAGAATTACGAGCATCCCCAGATTCACCTATTTCGCAGCCATATGAAAGGCTGCAGAACCCAACCAGGGCTCCCCGGCACTACAACAGCAATCAAGTTAATTGCCAGGAAGTTTGCAAGGAGGGTGTGCCGTGCTAAACTCTGAATGCCTGGAATTCAAACAACTTTTGGTTCTCAGAATGTTGGGGCTTCTTATAACGGCATGAATAACATCAGGGGAAATGCCAAGCGCTCTTGGGATGGGAAATGCTTGTAGATTTGGGAGGGTGGAGCCTAAGGAGGGCAGAGTTTGGGGAGGGACTTGATCAGGGTATAATGGAGACTTCCATGAAACTCTAGGGTTTCTTGACAGCCCTGGAAGGGTTTCCCAAATGGGTGGGGGTTAATTTTTAATATATTTTAAAATTTTATTGTTTATCGGGTTGTATGACCATATATATGTCAACAGGGACCCCCCTCCCTAAAAATGGCCAGTGATGGTCCAGGAGGGAAGGATCCCGAGACAGAGATGTGCACAGTTCTGCCTCCAACCATATTCTGCACAATTGTGCCACTTTTGAAGTTTCTTGAAGTCTGAAGAATATTTCAGGGGGTTCTCAATGATAAAAACGTTGAGATAGGCTGGTATAATGTTTTAGAGTCCCCCCTCCAAAGCAGCCATTTTCTCCAGGGGGATAGACCTTGGTCATCTGGAGATCCACTTTAATACTGGGTGACCTCCAGGTGCTGCTCTAAGGTTGGCAACCCATCCATGACCCCTTCCAATGTTTCTTAACCAGGTAGCAGAATGTTGCAGCTCCTTCCAAAACAGATTGGACACAGATTGCTCTGTTGTGTGTTGACTAGAAATCCATAGGGCAGCATTCTATTTTCCCCAGAGGCTTAATGTTCCATTCAAACAACCTTTGAAGAATCCTCTTTGTCACAGAGACTCTTTTCTGCCGCCTCTTCCAAGGTGAGAACAGCAGTAAACACTGCCAGGCTAAATCGATGCACTGCAGCATTTAGAACACTGAGTTCTAGACGTGGAGACCCCAGATTATCTCAACAGTGCTGCACAGTGCCTACCATGTCTCTAACCCAGCATTCCAGATGTTTACTTGGACCCCTTTCCCTGTACCCCAGACCTCTTGAATTACCTTTCTGCAGGATCTCCAGGTGTTCCCAGAGAATATCTCCTACAAAGTCTGGTGCCAGTTCAATGAAGCAGTCCTTTCCCAGTCCACACAAGGCAGCTCCGTTCATGCAGAACTTCTGGAAGTCCACGCCCTTCAGGCTGAACTCGTTCACTGCCCACATCACCCAGTCCCGCACGTGGCTCTCGGTCCACTGTTGAGGATCTGCACCAAGAAATCACAGAGCAAGGGATTTAAAAGGTAGATGTCCTCTTTCCCATTGAGTTCCACAGCATCTCATTTGACAAGGCTGGACTAAGAGCAGGGGTAGTCAACCTGTGGTCCTCCAGATGTTCATGGACTACAATTCCCTGCGTTTGCTGGCAGGGGCTCATGGGAATTGTAGTCCATGAACATCTGGAGGACCACAGGTTGACTACCCCTGAACTAAGTGATATATTACCCTGTGTGCACATTTTACAGAGCAGAAGAAATCCCCACCCCACCCCACCCTTCCCCCAAAAAAGTTTACACTGTAATATCTTAAATAAAG
Source organism: Paroedura picta (assembly GCF_049243985.1). Lineage (NCBI taxonomy): Eukaryota > Metazoa > Chordata > Lepidosauria > Squamata > Gekkonidae > Paroedura > Paroedura picta. The sequence continues at coordinate 9,923,105 of NC_135380.1, read as the reverse complement.
CAGAGGGCAGCAGCAAACAGGGGAAGAATAGGCAATCATTCCAGCTGCCATAGGGCAGTCATTCCAGCCCTTTTCAACCTTTTGACCATGAAGGCACGGCTGAAATATTTTTCCAGCTTCAAGGTACCAGGAAGTGATGTCAGCTGGCCATGATTTCTTGCCATGCCCCGCGGAAGTGAGAGGACAAAGGTTTAAATGACCAAGGCCCCTCCCCTTCCCACCCCTCTGGTCCTATCATTGGCCACTTTGGGAGCGGGCAGATCAACCTGCCGAAATAAGGATAGAAATCTGTCTAACTGGGACTGTAGCCAGGCCCGTCTGCATGCACAAGAAGTGCCTTCTCTCCTTCCCATGAGAGCAGCCATTACGCCAGTCTGCCGCATGACAAGCTGTTGAAGAGACAGTTTCAGAATTGCTGGGCCATGTCCCACCATCTACCCCATCTGAGACTTCTTTGAATACGGTGTTAACACACTGGTGTGTCAAATACCTTTGGGGATTCCCAAGCGTTGCTGTTCTTTCGTGAAGCCACTGAAGGTGGCTTTTAATGCCTGGGACATCATCTCTTTGCTGCTTGGAGTCAACAAAGGCACGTCCGCACATTCCATGTCTGAAGGAGGTAAGAACAAACATGCATGTAGGCAAAGTTGATTCAGAAAGGGGATGCATCAAGGAGTTTAGAAAACCAGGACAAATCAGCACGCGCATTAGGCCCTCTGCCTGGCAAAAGGTCAACACTCCAGCAGAGGGTTGAAGGAGATCATCTTCAGAATGTGATTTTTGCAATGGGATTCTTTGGTTCTGTGAAACCAAGTAGGATCCCTCCCTTTATTTTGGCAGGATATTCCTACCATCCGAATAAAATTCACCTGAGCGACCTATGCTCTACTCCAGTGGTTTCGGGAAGCTAAAATAATGGCCCTAGGTATTGGCTTCCACTAGGACTGCCAGTCTTCAGGTTGTGCCTGTAGATCTCCTGGAATTACCATGATCTTCTGACTATTGATCAGTTCCCCTGAAGGAAATGCTTTGAAGGGTGCACTCTATGGCAGGGGTAGTCAACCTGTGGTCCTCCAGATGTTAATTGACTACAATTCCCATGAGCCCCTCCCAGCAAATGCTTGGAGGGGTTCATTGGAATTGTAGTCCATGGACACCTGGAGGACCACAGGTTGACTACCCCTGCTCTATGGCATGCCCTGCTGAAGTCCCTTCCTTCCTCCAACCCCACCATCCCATAGCTCCACCCTAAACCCCCAAAGATTTCCCAAGCAGGAGTTGGCAACCCTAGCCTCCATCCACCGTGGCATTCAGGTCTAATCCGGACAAACAACATGGGGCTCTGGTCCTTGAGTCACTCTGGAATCTGCCCCCCGAGACCAACATTTTTGATTTCTAAAACCATCTCTCCATAATCTCATGCTGATTTACTGCAGGGAACATTCACATGTTCCAAATGCTTTTCGTGTTTTGAAGATGCACTTGTTTTGGGTCTGAATCTGAGTACTCCATTAGGGACAAAAATAATTCATCTGCAATGGCAGAGTTGCCAACCTCCAGGTGATGGCTGGAGAGCTCTTGGGATTACAACCGATGACCGGGCAACAGAGACCAGTTCACCTGGAGAAAATGGCAACTGGGGAAGGTGGACTCTATGGTATAATACCCCATTGAAGTCCCTCCCCCCCCCACCTCCCAAATCTCCAGGTATTTCCCAACCTAGATCTGGCGACCCTAATGTAACTGGATGAGAGTGGAATAGGCAAGGGGATGAATAAGTGTGCAGAATGTACCCTGTTGAATATATTAAGATTCAGTTTCAAAAAATGCATTTGTTAGTAATTTTGGCCTCATTATCATCAGAAATTGGAGTAGGAGAGAGATAGCAACTTCCCCACTGTTTCCAAAATGATATTTCTGAGCTTGGTCTCCCCAAGTGCCCCCATTTCAAGTCATTTACTTAAATGTTAATTAAATAAATACCTTACTGTTTTACATAGATATTGAAAAAAAATCTCAGGAATAATCAAACTAACCACTAACTGATAACCAAAGCTGGCAGGATACCTTCATAATCTGAATACAATATTGAAGGATTTGCTAGAACAGAGTCCATTAAAAAAAGAAAAGAAAAACAGGAATCTTGAGACACCTTAAAGAATAACAAGATTATATCCCAGCGTCAACTTTCATGGGCCCACATACCTGCGACAAAGCGGACTCCAGGTCACTATTACCCAGATATATAACCTTGTTATTCATTAAAACCTTGTTACTTTTTTTGCTGCCGCCAGAACAACACAGGAAGCCCTCTGGAATTATTAAAGCTGCACGCAAAAAGGCGAAAGAGTGTGGTTGTCTTTCTTCTCTTTTCCCAGGGAGAAAGAAAAGCTTGTAGAAACCGTAACCGAATAAGTAACCGATTCCAAGGCATGATTTAAAGAGCAGTCACTGAGAGAGCTGGAAGGTTTTATTAGCAGGGCTTTGGAGAAATAAACATATCCTGGAGCTATCTCTGCAATCCATCATCCCCTTTGAGATAACACCCAGAGAAAGTGGCCCACTACACCTTTCCCCTACCTAAAGCAGCTTGTTGTCGTTTGATGCTTGGCTCTGTGTGCTCAAAAGTTACATGAGACCACCCAGAAGCTGCTCAATCACTTAGGCAATCTGGTTCGAGGGCAACTGGGTGGCTATGGGAGAGTGACTTGGATGCAGCTGGGAGAGGGGGAAGGAATCTAGCCTGTTTCCATGCTTAACCAACCTTAAACAGACTTGCACATGTACAAAACAAAATGTGAGTCCAATGGCAACTTTAAGACCAACAAAGATTTATTCAAGGCGTAAGCTTCCATGTGCCAAGCTCACACCTTGAATAAATCTTTGTTGGTCTTAAAGGTGCCATTGGACTCACATTTTGTCGTGCTACTTCAGAACAACACGGCTATCCACTGGAATCGATCTTTATGTAAGGCACAAGTACAAAGCAGACCTTAAGGTTGCCAGCCTCCAGGGGGGGTCCTGGAGGTCTCCCAGAATTACAACAGATCTTCAGATAACAGAAATCAATTACCCCGGGGGGAAATAGCTGCTTTGAAGAAGAAGAAAAAGAAGAGCTGATTTTTTGCACCCCATTTTTTTAAAATTATCTGACGGAGTTTAAAATTGGCTCACAAACAACTTCCCCTTCCTCTCCCCACAACGGACACCCTGTGAGGTAGGTGAGGCTGAGAGAGCTCTGAGAGAAAGTGTCACTGGTCCAAGGTCACCCAGCTGTCTACATGTGGAGTAGGAGTTGGGGCTCAAACTCAGTTCTCCAGATTACAGGTGGCCACTGGCCGCTCTTAACCACTATACCAAACTGGCTCTATATCTTGTGAAGGTCAACGGTGGATGTGGCATTATATCCCTGTAGGGCAGGGGTAGTCAACCTGTGGTCCTCCAGATGTTCATGGACTACAATTCCCATGAGCCCCTGCTAGCAGGGGCTCATGGGAATTGTAGTCCATGAACATCTGGAGGACCACAGGTTGACTACCCCTGCTGTAGGGTTTCATTCCTCTCCAATTCCTGCCCTCCCTAGGCTCCACCTCCACCACTTTCCAGAGATTTCACCTACCCAGGGCTGAGTTCAATAGGACTTCCCACGAAATGCATGTGGGGCCATGCAGCCCGAGAAAGAAAACTGTAACCAGATGAGTGGCACGTTAAGAGCTTCACTGGCTACTCTTGCCTAGGTAGCCGCTATTAACAGGCATTATCTATTTGATTTTGGCTTTCGGATCCTCTCGGCCTGGATCCGTTTTTCCTCTTTGATCCCTTTCATCTCAGGCGCTATCAGCATGCCTCACTTCTTAGGTTTTGCAGCCCATCACTAAAAAGTAGGATCAAGCCCACGCTTGCAACGTTCCGCTTAGACCAAAGAGCTTCTTGCAGGTGAACGGTTTTATCTGCATAATCTAATAGAACTATCGAAATGAAAACAGAGACTGCACAGAGGTAAATGGATGAAGACCATGACCTGGGTGGCTGAGGATACGCTGGTTTTGCCAGATCTCAGAAGCTAAGCAGTCAGCCCCTCGGTAATACTTGGATGGGAGACCACCAAGAAAGACAGGGCTGCCTGGTGCTTCCACACTGTTGGTAGGGGAGGGGGGCACTCTCCAGGACCATCCCACCCCCCAGCACTTACCTGAACCCAGAAGAGCATCTGGTGTGCTTATGTCACCCAGAAGTGAGGGCATCAGAGACATTGAGTGTGATACGCTGGCTTTTGGGGAAACTCTACAGCAAAAAAGTGATCACAAACCATAGTTTCCCCCCAAAACCAGATCATTACCCCCTGACAACCCCAGCATGCCGACAACAATTCTGGGTGACATCAGGACATTTTTCCTGGTCCTGGTAATGGGAGCAAGGGGGGGGGGTAAGGATCACTGCAAACACAGCTGTTTTGAGGGGGATTCCCCCCTCCGCTTTCTGAAATACCACTGCAGGGGAGCCATGCCAAAGCAGGGGGTCCCCCCCCATCCCAGTGGGGATCTGACATCCCTACCAGGGTTGCTACACAAAAGCAGGCTAGGGCAAATAGCTTCTGTTAATAACACTTGCTTTGGGGTCACCACAAGTCGGCCACGAATTGGCACCAGATGGGGAAGAACCGCAGAGCACAATCCGATGCATGTCGAATGAGGTTTACCAAGCCAGAAAGCAGATTGGGGCCTTTTGCCATGCAGCAGCCTGGAGTCTGGCATCCTGATCCCAGCCACGTTTACTTAGAAGGAAACCCTATTGGTTTCAGTGGGATTCACTTCCAAGTTGGGAAATGTAGAATTGTACTGTAAAGTGCCGGGTGGTGAAGAAGGACATGGCCTTTGACAAACATGATGGACTTCAACTGGAAGGGAGGCCATATTAAAACATTTCCGCTAGTTTTACTAGCCCGCATACAACATCCAGTGCCTGAGAGTGATACTCATTCAGCTATGTGAGAATAACTCTGCATTTTATCAAAATCCACTTGGCAGTACAGCAAAAGTACATTTTAAGAATCGAGAAATCGCTATCTTGAACCCAGGACACTGCTCAAGGTAAGACTGGATAAAAGCAATTGGTAAAACCTCCGAATAGCAGCAAATTAGACTAGAGATAATAAAAGAGTTGAGCAACAGATGTGAAAACTAAGTGTGAGTCCAGGAGCAGCTGTTGTCTGAGGCAGGATCCTCAACTAGACAGAATATTGATCTGATTGGTCGGATTTCCTTGCAGGGGAGGTTTGTCTATATAAACTGTTTAAACAAATAAGAAATTTTTTACAAACAGAAAGCCATTTGACTCGAAAACATTATACCGGCTTCGACAGGATCCGCTCTGTTGCAGATCTGCTTATTTAAACAAATGAAATCGTAATCAACACACAGAGGTTAGAAAAGAGAGAGGGCGAAGACCCCCACATTCCTCCATCTAGGTTCCCCTAAAGCAGGGGTAGTCAAACTGCGGCCCTCCAGATGTCCATGGGCTACAATTCCCACAAGCCCCTGCCAGCATTCGCTGGCAGGGGCTCGTGGGAATTGTAGTCCATGGACATCTGGAGGGCCGCAGTTTGACTACCCCTGCCCTAAAGAATCAATGCCAGGAGCCATCCTTGTCGTTGGCGATCACAATTCCAACCCACATTTTCATCATCATCAGAAGCTCCTCCCGGTGCCCTTTCACATCTACCCACCATCCTGCACAGCAGTGAGGCCAAACCTGATGTCCTGATTGGTCATGGCGGAGGAGGCTGACCTTGTTAGCCCTGTCTGCTTCCCCTCCCGGTCTTCCGGATCTGATGGATGGACAGGAAGGTCAGAGACCAAGCTCACGGTTGTCTTCAGCAGGACCAAGATATCGCCCTCTTCCGCCTCCATCCCTGCCCCCACCCCAGGCTGCTCAGGAAGGCCGGCACTATCCTTATCACGAGGGCTAGAAACAAAGCCATCTGGTTGACAGGCCCTTGAAACAGCAGGAGGAGGAAGCAAGGAGCACACCGTACCGTGGGCATTTTGCCACAATCATTTATTAATTCACCATTGGGGAGACCCATACAATTGCCATGGGAAATGCCATGGGAGAGCCAGTTTGGTGTAGTGGTTAGGAGTACGGACTTCTAATCTGGCATGCCGGGTTCGATTCTGCGCTCCCCCACATGCAGCCAGCTGGGTGACCTTGGGCTCGCCACGGCACTGATAAAACTGTTCTGACCGAGCAGTGATATCAGGGCTCTCTCAGCCTCACCTACCTCACAGGGTGTCTGTTGTGGGGAGAGGAAAGGGAAGGCGACTGTAAGCCGCTTTGATCCTCCTTCGGGTAGGGAAAAGTGGCATATAAGAACCAACTCTTCTTCTTCTTCTTCTTCTTCTTCTTCTTAGTAGCCCTCCATATAAGAACTGGCTAGCTGGAACTAGAACGGCCAGCAGGTATCCACAAGTATGTTGCTGTCACGGCTAACCAGCATTGGTGGATCTAACTTCCATGAAGGCATCCAAAGAATTAAAGTGAAATCAAGGGGGGCCTGTCAGTGGACAGACTTTCAGAGTTTGGTTCCCTTTCAGTGAATGGAGATTCAAACATAAACAGCTTTGCCTCGAGCCTCCTGTGGGAACCGGTTGACTTATTACCGGCTGTTCCCTCCCCACAAGTGGGGGGCTTGCAGGATTTCTGGCCTCCAACCTGAGGCAACTTGGCTAGCCCCAGACACAGGCCTGAGAGGGAGTTGAGTTTTCCAGGTGGCAGGCTGGGGGAAAGAGGGGGTGGTGGTGGGGGAGACGACTGTTTGAGCAAATAAACCCAGCTGAGCCCCCAATTTATTTAGGTGGGATTAGCTAAAATTTGTCTGCACTTTTGAACTGTTTTCACAGAGGCCTGCCTCTCACTCCCACGCAGGAAGCAGGAGCCAAGACGGGCTTGTTCCAATTAGGACTCCCAGCATTTTGTGCATTTGGGCTGGGGAGGCAGAAGAAGGAATATCCAGATGTTGGCTGTTTTAGAAAAGGTGAGGCTGCCCCTTCTTTCACTTGTGCGGAAGTGCTAACAGCTGCATTTTCACTGGCCCTGCAGCCTGGTTTTGTTGAATCTTGTTCTTGTGCCTTTACCAGCAAGGCTAACACACACTCACACACACACACACACACACACTCACATACACAAATAGCAGGCACAGATTCTCCGGAAAGGAGATTGTGAGTGACACTATTTCAGCAGGGCCGATTTAAAGGACTTTACAGCCCTGCAAGGTAGATTATTCTTCTTCCTTTGCCCCAGAAGGGATCTGAGATGGAGAGATGACAGCCTGCATAAGAACCACCTCCTGTATTTGTGTGAGGGAGAAGATTTTAACTAGGGGACAATTCTTGCCCTTCTGATGCTTTACAAGCCAAGTGGTAAGGGGGGAAAAATCACTAGCTGCTAAATTTCCATGCAAGGCCAACAAGAAGTCCAATGCATGAACTGGAAGTGATGTCATCATGTTGCCAACATCGCAAGTACACTCTGGCATTTGGGTAAAAACTCTCTGGTAAAAATCTATCAGAGAGTTTTTGACCAAATATCAGCGTTCTTACTGATGACTTCTCTTCTGGTACATGCCAGAAGTGATGTTGATTCATCATCAGCAATGCCAGCCTAAGCCTCTCTTTGCTACCAGAAAGACCCCCTACTTGTTGCCAGGCATTACCTGGAAATCCTGAAGGCCAGCAAGAAAAGATGATAATAATCATGTTACAGTATGGCTATCATTTGTGAGTCCCCAAACCATTCAGCAAGCTGGTATGTGTGTGTGGAGGGGAAAACAGCTGGAAAAAAACTTCCACCAGCAGTATGATGTCATTTCTGGGGTAAACCCCAAAGTGATGTCACACCACTCTAGGATTCAGCGGAAACTCTATAGCCAACTCAAAGAGTATCCCCTGAATCCTAGAGCAGAATGGTTCGACCTCTAGGTTTACCCTGGAAAAGGCATCATGCTGTCAACACAATGGCACCCTCCAATTCCTTATCAAGTGACAACTACCATCTGGCAATCCTACATTCTTGGAGTGTAAGACTAATAATTGTGAATGCAGTTCATTCTATTTTGCCATATTTATGTGTCACTTTCTCTCTAATGGGAATCCAAAGTGGCTTACTCTCACAACAATGATATGGCTATCCACTTGAATCTATGCTATGTTCGGTAATTCAGAATTTTGGCCCCGCCTCTGGCATGAGAACATGCTTAATGATTAAACCTGGGAGGCGGGACCCTGCTTTTCCATTTTTATGGCCAGCACCATCCTTTCCTTGAACCTCAGATTCTGCTTGGCAAGGAGGCCGCTAACACTGGCCACCATGACAGTTCAGTCGTCTTTCACGCTCTGAGCTTTTCAAATGAGCTGTGATCAAACTGCGGTGGGTAAAGTATTGACACACCAGACAAGTTTCCTTCTGCTGCTGCAGCCTCACTTTGATCTCCAGGACAGATAGAACGGGGCTGGTGAAAAGCGGAAACTACGAAACAAGAGGAAACCGAGCCAAAACAGGGTGTGTTTTTCCGTACCTAATGAATCCTTGATGCAGCCCTTGATTCTTAACATGTGTACTAAGAAATCACAAAGAACTGAAAGGCAAATAATAACCAATGCTACTTTTAGTCACCTTCGATCTTTTTTTTTTTTTTTAACTTGATTATAAGCTTTTCTTAAAAAAAAAATCAAATAACAGGTTTGGCACTTTTAGTCTATCGGAATCCCAGAAAACATGTCAAAAAGGTCAAAGGCAGATGACAAGGATCAACGCCAAACTAACCAAATGAAGTTCATGGCTGAACAACTTAGCTGAAAGAAACCACACCAAGGGTGTGTTCAAAATTGCCTATCATAACTTGACCTCTGTTGAGAAAGCCAGAAAAACAAGGCATTAACAACTGGAAAAGATTAGCTGGAAAATGTTTCATCCATTGCATTCCCATGCACGACACACAAACCAATGGCCTCATTTTCACAAAGAGCAGAAAAAGTTGCAAACTTGGGTCTACAAGAGAATATGCACAACGGAAGACTGCAAGCCAGAAAGAAATCCTATAAAAAAAAAAATCAGGTTGAAGAAGGTTTAGTTTAGAACCCTTCTCCCAGTTGCGTTATTTTCTATTATGCTCCGCCATGGCTAGCATAAACCATGATTTGTTAGATTAATTAATCCATGTTAAGAATTCTAGTTACTTAAACCATGACAATGGATGAATTCTAAATGCTTGTGCCTTAAAGAATTAAGTAGCCTACCTCTAATTACCATCTGTAGGGGTATGTAAGAGGCAGGGATGGGCATGTGCAGAGATAAGGCGATTCGGACCGTTTTCGATTCGGCCCAAATCAACTGACACTGAATCAATTCGTCCAAATCACTGTAGTTTTGCTTCGGACAAATCAATTCAGATACAGTTGAACTGATTTGGTGCAATTGAAACAAAAGGCGCATTTCAAGTCTATGGGGATCGAATTGAGAATGCCTACTCAGGGACTACGGAATCTATGTTTTATTCACATTTCATCTTTTCTCAGTCTGTTGTATTTGCAAATGCAGTGTGTGCTTCTTATTTCCTTATTAAACTTCTTTTCATTTTAATACAGTCAGGCTGCTCTCTGTAATGCATGTTAAACTCCTGTTCAATATACACATACCACAGGTGGAAACAATAGGCCACAGGAGTTAATCTCTACTCCCCTAGTAGGTAGCAAGTACAAAAGGGGATGGAGACGCAGACAGAAACTGCAAAGTGGCAGAGAGGGCTGAATTCAAACAAGGAAATAGAACTCCACCTTGATGGTGGCGGCATTTGAGAGAAGCAGAAAGAAACAAGCCAGAGTGTCATCGCAAGAATGGTGAAACCAGAGAAATGGAAAGCTCCAAAATCGAACGTGAGAACGTGATGTCAACGCTCTGCATGTCAGAAGACGCAGAAGGTCCTGGGAGTTTGTTCTGCTTTCTAAGCCCTCAAGTGCCTGCACCATTCTGAACTGTGCTCTTGAAGAACACAGTCATCTGTTCTGTGGAATGCTTTGAAACTGCTGCATGGGCAAAACATTTATCATGACTTAACCAAATCGGGGTACCCAAAGCAGAAAATACAACAACATCCATCCAACCAAACTCCTCAAATTTCCATTTGTGGAAGTAAATTTTGCCACTTCCCTCCTCCTTTGGCACATCCCTTTTGTGGGTCTAATTGGACAATGCCTATCAAGCTATGCACAAGAGTTTTTAATTAGATACTGACGTAATTTTGGTGTGTTATTCTGACTGTATAAAAATCTGTACCCAGGGTGGCTCTGGGTGGGCATTGAATTTTAGACCTGAGTCACAGCGTCCCCATTTTTGATTCCTGCAGCTATTAAAATGGTATCTTAAAAGCATTCTCTGGTATTATGGTATTGGATCGCTTCCCACAATGGGTAAAAACGAACCTATATTCACTAACAGTGGCCGTATCACTCTTGCTTTTAAAACCAGTTAAGATTTTGGAACGGAATGGAATTCCAAACGGAAATCCCAAACTGAATATGTGATTGTTGTTGTTCGCTATGCCGTGTTTACTGCTGGCCATTGGAGATCTGCATTCGTGTCTTACTGAACCCACGATATAAGAAAGAGGTTTCCTTGGAACCTCTTATAATGATGCCTCAAGTCATTCTCCTCTGTAAAAGCTTTAAACCTCTCTCTCTCTTTTACTTTTTTCAGCAGACATCCTCCCCTGGGAGAATCAGCTCTAATCCCTGCTAACCTCTTTGCTAAATAGCTCTAATCCTTCCCAAGGATAGTCTGAAGAGGAACAGGGGGGAAGGGGTCATCCAGGCTTGTAATGGACTCCAAGACCAGAATTCAAGGGAGGGGGTAAGGTGGGAGAAGGAGCGCTGATTGGGAAAGAGGCTGCTTAATAGTCTTTGGAAGGGAATGAGGACAGCAGGGATCCCCAGCCTTTTAGAGTCTGTGACCATTTAGTATGGAAGAGGAGGAGAAGAACAAGATAAAGAAGGAGGAGGAAGAAAAGGAGAAGGAAGAGGGGTCTTTTAGACCTCGCTTTTCACTACCCAAAGAAGTCACAAAGCGATTTACAATCGCCTACTCTTCCTCTCCCTACAACAGACACTGGGTAAGGTAGGTGAAGCTGAGTGAGCTCTGGGAGAACTGTGACTGACCTCAAGTCACCCAGCTGGCTGCATGTGGAGGAGTAGGGAATCAAACCCAGGTCTCCAGATTAGAGGCTGACACTCTTAACCACTACACCAAGCTGGTGAGTGCCGATACAAAATGGCTGCCATAAAATGGCTGCCGCAGGTCAAGCCGGCTACAAAATGGCTGCCGCAGCTCAGCTTTAGTTCTTGTGCTGAGATGAGAGTGGCTGCCAAAACAACAGCCAGCATGATGTTGTGATTAAGAGTGGCTGGCCTCTAATCTGGAGAACTCAGTTTGATTACCCACTCCTCCTCCACAGGCAGTCAGTTAGGAGACCTTGGGCCAGTCAAAGTTCGCAGAGCTCCCTCAGCCCCACCTCCCTCACAGGGTGTCTGTTGTGGGGAGAGGAAGGGAAGGCGAATGTCAGCCACTTTGAGACTCCGTTGGGTAGAGAAAAGCGGCATCTAAGAACCAACCTTCTTCTTTAAAAATGTGCACAGACAATCAAATCTGCAGTGGCAAAAGCCCCACCTTGCCTTATCCACTTTCTAAGAAGACTTCGCACCAGGAAAGGAGCAGTTTGGGTGCCCTGGTGAGGATCTTGGGGCTGCAGCGTCTCCTAGTCCAGGCTTCCTCAACCAGGGGTTTATGAAACCCGAGGTTTCTTGATGGCTCCAGAAGGTTTTCCCAAATGGGTGGGAATCAATTAATTATAAATATATGTATGAAATTTGTTAAACATTTATCGGGTGTTACAGCCATATACGATCATGTTGCTTCGTCTCCCCTCCCAAAATGGCCAATGATGACAACTGAAGAAGAGTAATGAACTAGATTACCCTCATATGATTTCTGGACTCAAAACGTTACTGGAACACTGCAGGGGAAAGCCCCAACAAAGCTGATCATGTTGGAAATACTGTTTTGAAGCATTCAAGTTGTCCATTGTAATGAAGTTTTCCTTTCCCTATTGAACCTCACAATGACCCTGCGAGGTAGGTTAGCCTGGGTGCTTTGTGACTAGTCCAAGGCCATCTGGTGAGCTTCAGTGCAGTCCAGGGATTTAAGCTTTGTCTTCCAGGTGCTGACTTACAACCAAGACGCTAGACTACTCAGCCTCTCACTAATTCTTAGTCATTCTCCCCCAAAGCTAATTGCTCTTTTACCTATATATATACACACACAGCTATTCATTTGCTCGCTCGCTCACTCACTCACCCATCTGGGCATGGAAATTCCCAGCAGCAAGCTGAGTGAAAGCCAAAGATGTGTCCGTGTGTGGGGTGTGTGTCGCCCCTTCACTGAAGTGATTCGCCTCCAGCAAAGTCAGTTGTTGTGTAATGCTAGAGACACGGAAACAGCATTAAAAGGCCAAGAAATACCAGATGGAAAAGGCAGAACCTGCGAGGAGTTAGCCAAGGGTCTCCAACACGAGTGGCATTTCTGATCTTGGTGGGAGAAGAGACTGCAATGGAAGGTGGGGGGGGGAGATTCTGTTGAAGATTTAAAAGATCATTCCTATACGGCCTACCTCACAAGGGTGTTGTAAGAATAAAATGGAGAAAGGGCGAGCCGTGTGTGCCGCCCCATATTCCTTGGAGAAGGGCAGGTTAATAAATACATTGTTATTAAGTGACAATGACAGATGAACAATGATTGGATCACAGGGAAAGGAGTCATGCCAGGTGGTCTGAAGAACAGAATGGGGACTTGGTGCTCCTTACTGAGGGCCAGTTTCTTTGGCCTCGGAAATCAGCTTTTGTTTTCTGAGGCTGAGCAAAAGACCCAGATCCCCCGTTCATCTGCCAGTCTGGATCTCAGGCCCCCGGACATTCGATCTGTAGCGTTGGTTCTGCCAAGCTGCGGAGGCCGCTGAAAAATTCTGCTGCGGCCTCCGTTGGCTTTGGTCCGCCAGCGGTTGAGAAATCCAGAGTCTCGTAAAGGTTCTGACGAAGGCAAAAAATGTGTGTCTGTTTGTGTGTGTGTGTGGGGGGGGGGGGCTTCTTGACCGCCAGTCAGGCGGGCTCTTTTCGAACAAACTTTTCCAAGACATGCCGTGAGATTCCTCCGGCCCCTCCTTCCCGAGAGTTTGCTCAGCTCGGCTCCCGCTGGCTGATTCAAGAGACAGTAATGGGGCTGTTTCCTCCCAGTGAGTAACCGAACTGACACGGGGAGTGGAGCTCAAGAAAGCGGGGATAGATGAAAGGGCAGGCGGCGGGCCGGGAGGCAGAGCACCCAGTGGAATGACTCCGCATGCCTGGCGCTTGGAGTCAGAGGAGGAGACGGCCCGGATTTGGCAACCTCCTGGCCGCGGCTGCGTAACACACTGCATTAGTCACTGGATTAGCAAGATGCATTTTCACACAGGCTGGCTTGCAGCCACATCTGGGCAACAGCAGGCTCGACGCCTCATCCTCTCCCTCCCCCTCCCCCTGAGCAAAGATAAATTCCAGTTTGAAAATTCAGGCTAGCAATTGGTAGCCCTTTGAATGAGATTTGAGCGAGTCAGAGGTCATTTCCGTAATGCACAAGAGTGCTTCGTCAGGTGTTCAGTGGCGTGGAGGAGAGGGGCTGATAGAAAACCAAGATTGCCCGGCTCCAGGTGGTACCTGGAGATCTCTCATGATGGAACAGTGCCGCACTCACCTATCACTTTTGTTCATCGAGGTGCCTTCTGTACGGATGCACATTGGGAGTGTGCTTGCACAGGCCAGCCACTGGAGGTTCTCTTGCAGCTCCCTGGACATTGCTTTAACTCTCCAAGGGAAGCCCCTGACCTAAAAGCAGCTGTCAAATCAACTTGTCCCCTCCTCTGGTGCAAACTCACCAGAGGGGAGAGACCTTAGCAGGGTACAATTCTATTGAGTCTGCTTTGCAAAGTGGACATTCCCCCTCTCCCCCAAGAACTGACCTCTGCACCCGGAAGGTCAGTCATAAAAACAGGAGATCTCCAGGCCTCACCTGGAGGTTGGCAAACCTAGCTGGGATCAGACTTACTATTCCTGTGGGTGCAACACCTTCTCCTCCCCCCTCCTCCCACAGCAGCCCAAAAGGCTACCCAAAATGATGTCCCCAGGAGGGAGCGGGTTCCCTCTCTCTTCTAAGAACCAGGAGGGTGTGCATTTTGGGTGGCAGCAGAAGGAAGGAGGCAGGGAAACGTCACTCTGTGGACAGAAAAATTTGTGCCTGAGGAAGCGTCTCATTTGCATCCACTGGGTGAAGAAGAGATCACAAAACCCCCCTGGTGCCAGATCCTTTGTCCCACTCCCAGGCAGAAACCCAAGACCCTCTTGGTGGGGTCCCGTGGGAGAAGCCGAGTCACAGAGCTCCAACGCCAAGCACATCTGGGCTCTGAGCTACAGTTAAGTAAAGGCCTCGGGTTCCTCTGGAGGAGCTCTAAAACCTCTCGATGACCGATCCAAAGCAGCGCAAGAACATAAGCAAATACGACATGCAGGGATTTGCACCGGATAATTTGACATGCAAACTGGGGACAGGGCTGAGCATCAAAGGCTGCATCCTTTGGGGCATCTGATGGGGAATGTAATCGGAGAAGGTTTTGTTGAAACAAATAAAGGTCTCTGTGGATTTCGGTCCAACTTCCCACAGATCCAGGCAGTGTCCTTGTAAAAGTGTGTTCTTGACCAACTGGAGGCCCATAGGCAGGACACGCCACAAGCCACCCCTGCCTCTGCTGCCCGGCAACAGATATTAAAAGTACCCTCCTGTTCTGTAATCATGGTAGCCACTGGAAAACGCTGCCCCATCTCATTGCCTGCTGCCCAGATGCATAATTATGAACAGTCTGCTTTCTGCCACTAGCCGGAAGTCCCAGAATCAGTAGGGGATGCGCCCTGGGGGTTGCCGCCTAGGGCTGCCAACCTCCAGCCATGGCCTGGCGATCTCCCCAAATCATAACTGATCTCCAGCCAACAGAGATCTGATCTCCTGGAGGAAATGGCTGCTTTGGAGGATGGATTCTGTGACATTGTACGCTGCTGAGGTCTCTCCCTTCCCTAGCTACACCCCCAATATCTCCTGGTATTTCCCTACCCAGAACTGGCAACCCTATTGTATCTTCTCACTCCCAGAAAAGGTCCTGAGGAGAAGAAGGATCTTTCTCCTCTACCTTTCTATTCTGACAAATCTTATGAAAGGGGGAAAAAAACCCTAAATTATTTCAATTATAAAAAGATTTGTGTGTTGTCGTGTGTTGCTGCTGACCTGTAGCAAACCCAGCAAGGGGGCATTCAAAGGAGAGGAACTTTTCCTCTGCAGAGTCTTTCTTGGCAGTCTCCTATTCCAAGTACCAACTCTGCTTAGCTTCTGAGATCAGACAGGATAGGGCTATACCACGCGTCCTCCCCTCCCAGAAGCTGCAACACAAGACACAAAATCCACTGAAAAGCACTGCTGGGGAGAAGATGCTCAGTCCCTACAGTAGCCTCGTTTCCGTTTTAACTTCATCAGTGAACTTTTTCAATATAATGTGTTATTTCTTTAAAGTTGGATTCTACAAGGATGCTAACAAAATTAGTCTTCAGCAAGCAACCTGAAGACATATATCTTGATATTCAAATTCTCTTTTATACTTAACATTTAATATCTCACAGCAAAGGGTCTACTAATACCTGTGGTCCAACAAGGTAACCATCCTTTAGGAAATCTTAATGGACTTGAAGAGCTGTTGGGCCTGCAGAAATCTGCCCTGGACAGAAACGTTTCAGAGCATGCAGATCAACCAAATCCCCAGGCTAATGTCTGCAGATCCAGGTGAAACAAAATCAGAGACCAGTGGCCCCTTTAAGACCAACAAAGATTTATTCCAGGTGTGAGTGCTTGCACTCGAACGCTCATGCCTGGAAATAAATCTTTGTTGGTTTCAAAAGTGCCACTGGACACTGATTTCACTGTGCTGCTTCAGACAGGCTAACACGGCTGCCCACTTGGATCAATCCAGGTGAAAGTCACGGAAGCAGGATCTGTGTTTAGATCAGCCACAACAGCTTGGGCAGCCCTGGCTGGAAAACGCTGAAAACATCCCTAAAAGATCACCCAGGTTTTATTTATGGAATGCGCTTTTGTGTGCATGCTCCCTTTGTCAGAATCCTTAAAGGTATATGCTTTCATGCACAGGCATACTTTGTCAGCTATCTGGGAAACTGGGCATGCACACGGAAGCATATATACCTTGAATAAAATGTTGCACGTCTTAAAGATGCCCCTGGACTCAAACTTCATTCTCAAAAGGACAGCAAGTCAACTTTGGGAAGCATCCTCTACGATTGCGCAAAACCCCCAAACAAACCCCAAAACCCAGCCCCCTCAATAAATATCCAGGACATTTCATGTTTAATCATTTGACATGTTGAAAATTAAAGGAGGGGGACAAACCACTGACCCCTTTGGGCCTCCGTGATGAAGCCTACCTGGAGCCCAGCACAGTTTGCCTCTTGCCCCTAAAAGTTCTAGCGCACCTGGGAAAAATGTGAGAATCCCCTGGGATCGATAAATATTTATTACGCCGTCCACAATATTTGGACTGTGAATGTAAGCATGGCCTCGCGCCAGCCAAGTGAGAAATCTCTTGGCCTGCCTCACAGACCGATTTAACTTGATATCTGCCTGCTAAACTAAACAATGAAAGAAAGTGTGGGGAGGGGCGCACTAGGGCAGGGGGGGGGAGAGGACCAAGTAGCCAGCTCCAGGCAGCCTTGCTGGGAGAAGCGAGCCCGGGAGCAAAGACACAATGTGGACTCTGTCTGGCCCTGAAGAGATCTTTACACCTTTGCTAGTTTGATCTAAACTTGTGAAATTATACCTAGCAGCATGTGCACACATACGGTACTGAAGGAATAAGATGTGTTTGGGGGGGGGGGGCAGGGGAAAAAATAGAAATAGCATTCAGATGTTGGAGTGAGCTTTCTGTTTCTCTGCCCTCCTCTCCTCACATGGCAGGGATCAATACGCAATTTCCATTTTTTGTTTCGTTGTTCCATCTGGACTGGAAAAATGATGGGTCACACTTGCCCTTCCAATGAAGACAGAAGAAGAGTTGGTTTGTGTGCCCCATTTTTCACTGCCCAAAGGAGTCTCAGAGGCTTATAATCGCCTTCCCTTCTTCTCCCCTGTGAGGCAGGGGAGGCTGAGAGAGCTCTAACAGAACCGTTCTGTGAGAGGAGCCCTAACAGGACTGTGACTACTCCAAGATCACCCAGCTGGCTGCGTGTGGAGGAGCGGAGAATCAAACCCATCTTGGCAGATTAGAAGCCGCTGTTCTTAACCACTATACCCCGCCAGCTCCTCCAGGTAGCAAAAAGGGTTTTTCAAGGCAAGCGAGAAACAGAGGTGGATTCCCTGGCAGAATCTTCCCTCTTGTTCTTCCGTCCACGTGTCAGCCCTGCTTGGCTTCTCAGCACTGAGGGCATTTGGTTACACCTTGCCTCCTTCCCACCCCGCCCTGTGTCAACAAAAACAGTGGTTGGCAGGTTGAAAGCATTATGCAGTCCCCGTCTGCTGCTAAATTTATTTTGCTTTTTGGTTTGGGCAGTAGGTTTCACGCTATAAGGAGAGACCCTTAGATCCAAGGAGAGTCTGCCTGGTGATCAGCCAGATACCTCCAGGAAACCCTCAAGCAGGGCAAAAGAAGGACACTAGCTCTCCTTTGCTGTTGTCTCCCCACCGGGCACCAATTCAGACCTTTCCTGCCTGGGGACCTCTTAGCCACCATGGCGCTGGGCGGCTGATAGACTTCTCCTCTGTCAATTGGTCTAATCCCTTCACAAAGCCGCCTAAAGCGGTAGCCCATACCCCATTGTCTGGCAGTGAATTG
Source organism: Paroedura picta (assembly GCF_049243985.1). NCBI lineage: Eukaryota > Metazoa > Chordata > Lepidosauria > Squamata > Gekkonidae > Paroedura > Paroedura picta. The sequence continues at coordinate 9,905,086 of NC_135380.1, read as the reverse complement.
CAGAGATTGTGAAGTGTGAACAAGTGCCTTCCTTAATCTCTCCTGGATCTACCGCCAAGCGATTAGGCAGCCCCGGAATTCCAGCATTATGGGGCAAGGAGAAAGAAGTTTTCTCTGTCCGCTTCTTCCACCCCATTAATTTTCCGTGGCCTCCCTTACTCATCTTTCCCTAAATAAATGTTCTTTGGATTTTTTTTTCCTAATTGGGAAGATGTTCCAAAAGCCTTGATCATTTGGGATGCTTTTCCACATTTTGTTCAGCTCTATCATTTTCCGAAACGGGGAGACGACATTCCACGTGCAAATCTTCGAGCAGGGCAGGGGTAGTCAACCAGTGGTCCTCCAGCCAGTGAGGACCACTGGTTGACTACCCCTGGAGCAGGGCATAGCTGTTGGGCTGATGATCCCTTCTCAAATAAATAGCCACAAGAGTTGACGTCGGGGGTAAAACGCCAGCTTCAAATCCCCACTTTGCCGTGGAAGCTCACTGGGGGAGCTTGGGCCAGTCATTTTCTTTTACTCTCATCTACCTTGCAGGGTTGTTGTGAGGATAAAGAGGGAAGAAGATCCTACAAGCTACTTCCTCATTGGGGAGAAAGGAAGATTAGAGATACCCATATAATCAGGCAACAGAGATCAGTTCCCCAGGAAGGACAGGTGCTTTGGAAGGTGGCCTGTAAGACACTATACCCCATTGAGGTCCCTCTCCTCCCCCTAAAATCACAAAGTCCACAGGTACTCCCTGGAGATCTGGCCCTCCCACTCTTCATCTGAGTTCCAATATAGCTCCTTGAGGAGATCTCACTTTCTAAATTCCTTTATCACAAAATTGTTCTTTTATTCTAGTATCTTTCCAAAGGTTCACTTTCCAAAAGCCAATTTCTTTCTTTCTTTCTTTCTTTCTTTCTTTCTTTCTTTCTTTCTTTCTTTCTTTCTTTCTTTCTTTCTTTCTTTCTTTCTTTCTTTCTTTCTTTCTTTCTTTCTTTCTTTCGAGTAGCCGTGTTTGCATCGGAGCTCTTGAAGAAGTCTTGCCTGCACACCAATAACTTATTCATCTTGTAACATGTCAATTAGACTTTTATCTCTTCTCCCCCATCGTTCTACAGACCCCCACCCTGGGAGGGAACTATGCAAAACAACAAAGCCCATTTCCTTCCCCCTGAAGCCCTGCTCAGCATCCCCTGCCCTCCCCCCACCTTTCCTTTTCAGAAATCCCCCGCCCTTCTCTGAGCACCTTTGAAGTTTTCATGGTGAGAAACGTGCTGAGTTCTTTGCTCTGTATTCCCCCCTACCCCTCCCTTGTTTGCCTAGTTGTTCATTTAGACATAGAGACTTCATGTTTCTTCACAACAAGACCCCCAAAGGACCTTGCAACATTGTTCTCATCTGGTCTGTTTTATCCTCACAACAACATCCCTGCGAGGTAGGCTCAAGGCCAGTCGGTGGGCTTCCAAGGCAGAGTGGAGAGTGGAACCAGGGTCTCCAAGTTCCTAGTCTCAACCTCTAACCAGTAGCCCAAACCCACTCAGTAATTTTTTTAAAGGACCTATTTGGTCATCAAAAGTGCCATCAAGATGAACTGGGGGGGGGGGGGTTTGCCATTGCCTGCCTCTGCACAGCAAACCTATACTTCCCTGGTGGTCTTCCATCCAACTACTAACGAGGGTTGACCCTGCTTAACCTATGAAATATGACAGATAAATACATACATATGTCTTTCTTCTTGTCTCCTGCCCTTCCCAGTAGCTCAGGGCATGTGACAACAGGAATTTAAACACTCAGGGTTATATAAAAACCAGCCCCATTCAGTAGAACTTGGGGGGGGGGGCTTCCAGATCTTTCTGGGAGGGGGGCAGATGAGACCAGGTTGTCCTTGGCCATCCCGGCAGGGCACAAAGGACCTGTTTACCATCAACGGAACTAAATAACACTGACTCTGAAGGAATGTTATAGAGTAGTCAGGAATGCACAAGAGCTTTATGCAGTTTGTCAGTGGTAACAATGCAGTTAAGAAACAGCTACCGGTTAAGCCTTTTCCCAGAGGTGTGACAGGTTGCAAAGTGCTTTAAGTGGTACAGGGCAAAATAATGCATTCTGTTTGAATGGGCAGCCACAGGAGCTGGTCCGACAGCCGGAGACGCCCTCCGAAGCCAAGAAGCCCCGAGCATTTTAGCAAACCACAGTCTGCGGCAAATCAGAGCACGATCCGTGTGACTGCACTGCAGTTGCATAGTGATTCCACACTTCGGTAGAGTCTTGCAAGGCCAGTCCCAGCATTGGAGAAAGCCATCAATCTCACACAGTTCGCCTGTAGATCTATGGTAATCAGATCCCACAAAAAGACAAGAGTTGCAGCACCTTTCACAGGATCTTGCAAAAAGTATTGTGATCAGTGACCTTTGTCATGGGCTAGGGCAGGGGTGGCTAAACTGTGGCTCTCCCGATGTCCATGGACTACAATTCCCATAAGCCCCTGCTAGTATGTGCTGGTTTATGGGTCACCATAAGTCGGCTGTGACACAATGACACTTTCTACCACCGCCACTACTCCAGCTTCTTGAGGTCAAACAGATACTTTTGTGAAGTCCACAAGCAAAACATAGAGGCCTTCTAGCTACCTTCAATTCGGCGGGTTCCTACAGTTGCCTAGGAACCAGGAAACCCCCTCTCCCCAGTTTTCCTTCAACAGAAGCTGGATGCAATAAAAATTGCAGGAAATGCATTTCACTCCATGGGTAGATTAGCAAGAAAGACCTGCTAACTTCTGCATAACAAGTTGTCATTAAAGATACTGGTACAGAAGTTGGGTTGTCTTTTTTTTTTTTTATAAACCCAACTTGTGGTCAGGCCTGGTTTAGAATCATCAAGGCCTCTGTGCCTCTCAGAACCTTCCTCAAAGTCCCAAGAGGAACGAGCGTAAGGGAGAGAAAAAACCCCTAGAACTCAAAAGTCTAGCTTTGCATGTGAAGCCACTATTTAAATGACACATCTAGCTAGATTTGTTTGTAGAGTCCAGAGCAGATGTTGCCTGTAGTTCTAGGAGTTTACTTATGAAGTCAAAAAACTGGTTCTCTTAAAATGAAAGCAGACCTAATCAAGATGACCCAAAAGCCACAAGAATCCATGTCGAAAGTCTGCCTTGGGGTGGGATGGTACCTTTTTCTTCCCCTTCTTCAACACCATTCACATCACAATGGTCCCCGAATCAAGAGGTCCCACTTTCTGAGCTTGGAGATGTTACTGAATTCCCACCTCTCATGTATCTGTTCAAAGGACCAGGAACGCTCCTAGGGAAAAAGGTTGTGGCAGTATCCAAAGGAGCCTTGATAGAGAACTGGGAACCTTTCATAGAATCATAGAGTTGGAAGGGACATCATAGGTCATCTAGTCCAACCCCCCTGCATTATGCAGGACAACCCTATCACTCATCCACTGTAACCTGCCACCCTCTTAAGCCTTCACAGAATCAGCCTCTCTGTCAGATGGCTACCCAGCCTCTGTTTAAACATTTCCAAAGATGGAGAACCCACCACCTCCAGAGGAAGCCTATTCCACTGAGAAACCGCTCTGTCAGGAACTTCTTCCGGATGTTCAGACAGAATTTCATGAATGCCCATCATACAGAACACATCTCAGACCCATATGGCTTAAATGTTGATTCTCTACTTCATCAGCCTGGTTTGATACTCAAATCAGCTTATCAAAAATCACACATCTTGAACTTCTGCGAGGGAGTCAATCTCAAGCAAAGTCATGACCCATAACACAAGGCACAGTTTTTACCCAGTTATCAAAAACAGAAGGCCATCCAAAACACGAAGAGACATACACAGTGGTACAGCCCTGTGAATCTCCCACATCAGAGTACTCCACAGAGCTGTTGCCCCCACGGAAAAGACCCTGTCACGTGTCACCAGACCACTAAAATTAGGAGCAAGAGCTCTGAAAATGATGTGGCATCCAGGGTGTAACCTAGGGGAGGAAGTGGTCCTTAAAGTATCTTGGTCCCAGGTACCCCAAGTCATCTGATCATAATTGATCAGAACTTCTTCATCATTTGACAAAATATGGCACAGATCCTCTTAAAGCAAGAAGGTGGCTGGCTCAGGGCTGGAGCTCCTGATATCCATGTAGGTTGACCCAAATTCAATCCCCGGCATCTCCAGCTAAAGAAACTCAGTTAGTGGTGTTGGGAAAAGCCTAAAAATCTTGGAGAGCCACTAGCAGTCTGAATACATGACAACTAGGTCAAACATGGATCAATCATTTCACTGGATGTCAGACAGCTTCCCATCTTCAGTCCCACAGGATTCCCATGGCAATTCTGCAGATGACAGTGGCCACGCCATAAATACAGGCTTACAAATTGCACAACCTGTGATCAATTTAAGCTGGATGCATGTTCCAGGGGGGAATGACAACCCTACTACTCACTGCTCCCTAAACAGACATCTTGGACATTGTAAGGACAAGCTCTTACAAAGCTTCCCTCTATATGGATTTGGGGAGGGGGAGTTCTTTAGAGATGCAAAGTGGCTATGCAGTTGCTGGGGGCTTCCCCTTTACTTGCAAATACCCTGAACGATTTGGCTGGGAGGCCCAATTGCTTTGACACTAAAGGACATGGAGTGCAACCAAAGGAAATGACCTGGCCACGGAGGTGCAGAGTGTTAATTAATGACCCACGCTGAAACCAGTCAAGACAGCTCACCATATAAGGTATGATAAAATCAAAGTCCAGTGGCACCTTTAAGACCAACAAAGATTTATTCAAGGCGTGAGCTTTTGAGTGCAAGCACTCTTCTACTGGACTCTTGATTGTATTGTGCTACTTCAGACCAACATGGCTACTCATTTGAATCTATCCATATAAGGTATGGTTTCTGTTGTTCTTGGGGATGGTCAAAGGATGGGGTGGCGGGCAGGCTTACTCCCAATGTCCCCCAAAACACAGGGTCATCAACAAGTGGCATTTCTTTGATACAAAGAACATGATATGGCTGGGTGCAATCTGGAAGGAGATGATGGTGATGCCGAAAACAATTTAAGAGAGCTGCTTTGCTGGCTCCGGTTGGGAACTGGAAGCAGGATTCATGCACCCTTTTGGGAGGAGGAGGGGGAGAGGGGGGGCCTTGAGCCCTGGGGGAGGGAAAGAGGAGTGTGCTGGTGAGAGAAGCCAGGTAACCAGCAGCCCAGCATGCAGCCCCTTAAGAAAATCCCCTTAAGAAAATCTGCCCCTTAAGAAAATCCCCACCCCAAACAGCAAAAATAATCTGGTTACAGGGCAGGGGAAGGGGAAGAATTCAGACCTATGATCACAGTGTATTGTTTATTTACGAACAGCCTCATGTGGGATTCTACCTTGTAGTCCGATGGTGGCCCAGCTGTGGCTCTCCAGAAGTCCCCAGAGGACAATAACTATGAACTCCTGGCAGCCTATGTGTAGGGCAGTACCATCGCTTCCACCACCCAACTGAGCCCTGGCAAGCGGCATCCCTTCCCCACCCCAGAATTTAAATGCTTTGTTGTGTTTCCCTTGCATTTTTTCCCTGTGGGAAACCCCAGTGACGTCAAGCCCCGTTTGGGAGAAATTTCTCTCCCAGCGGCTCCGAGTCCCAATTACGCCTCCCTACGAGCTCACCCTCTGCCAGAGCTCTCTTTTTTTGTGCAACCACAGAGACCAGCCTGATCCTGGCAGAGACAAGACACGTGGATTTTACTCAGGCCTTCCACTGGTTTGGGGAAGGTAGTTTTGCATACATTCCAGCCATCTCGATTTCTTTGGGATGGTCTTTAAAAAAAAAAAAAAAGCAACCCAAAACAGGAGAAGACTTGCAACGCCACTGCAGACAGAATGAGGCCTGCAGCACTATGCAAACCGGGGGAGATTCTTGGTGTACATTATTGTGTAAACCGCTACACCACGAGAGCCAGTGTGGTGTAGTGGTTAAGAGAGGTGGACTCAAAACTGGAGAACTGGGCTTGATTCCCCCATTCCTTCCCATGCAGCCAGTTGGGTGCCCTTGGACCAGTCACAGTTCTCTTAAGGCTGTTTTTGCAGATCAGTTCTGTCAGAGCTCCCTTCACCCCACCTACTTCACAGGGTGTATACTGAGGGGAGAGAAAGGGAAAGGTGTTTGTAAGCCACTTCCTTCAGGTAGTGAAAAGCAAGGTATTAAAAAAAAAAAGCTCTTTTTCTTCTTCTCTAAGGTGCTGGTAAGCCACAACCAACTACAGTTTTCAAGACAAGACACAAAACAGGTTGTGTGCTGTTCTCCACCTTTGTGTGGATTCTACAGCACTGTACCTCACTGAGGTCTCTGTCTACCCAGGCTCCATCCCCAAATCTCCAGGGGCTTCCAAGCCTGCATCTAGACACCCTAGTCCCCCGTTCCCTGCCGGTGGCCCAGAGGGACTTGAGAAATCTAAGCACTGACTTCATGGCTAGTCTTCTTTCTCTGGGTTAGACCTCCCTCCCTGGAGGACATTGGCCTCCTGATCCCAAAGTGGCAGTTGGCGCTTCCCAGTCGGCATGCAAGAAAGGGCCGCAAGAACCCAGAGCCAACCTGATCCCTTCCATCTGCCCAATTCTCAATCTGCCCCATTTCACAGAACCGGCATCTCTATCTAGCCTCTGTTTCAAAACTTCCAGAGGAGAAGCCACCACCTCCAGAGAGTTGGTAGACCTACTGTTTCCTCTCTGGGGGGTGTGACCAGACAGAAGGACACACAGTGATGAATCCCCAAAAGATGCAGCAACTGTGAGAAGCATCTAAGTGTTCTTTCCAAAATGAACTGGGGGGAAAGGGATTTAACCCCCCCGCCTTGTGGCACAGAGTGGTAAGGCAGCAGACATGCTGTCTGAAAGCTCTGCCCATGAGGCTGGAAGTTCAATCCCAGCAGCCGGCTCAAGGTTGACTCAGTCTTCCATCCTTCCGAGGTCGGTAAAATGAGTACCCAGCTTGCTGCTGGGGGGTAAACGGTCATGACTGGGGAAGGCACTGGCAAACCACCCCATATTGAGTCTGCCATGAAAACGCTGGAGGGCGTCACCCCAAGGGTCAGATATGACTCGGTGCTTGCACAGGGGATACCTTTACCTTTAATCGAATAATATTGACCTCTCAGCCTTGCCACATGACTTCATCCACCCCAAACAGAAGCTTCTGGGACTGAAGTTGGTAAAAAAAGGGGTAGTGGGGGGTTGAGAGCTGTTTCGGGCAGAGGTTGAACTTTCAGTCAACTTTAAAAAGGCCCTGCAATCTTCCAACACACAGGAAGAATCAGATTTAAACTTTAATGGCCTTGTTAACGGGCCTGCGAGAAAGCGGATCTGAGGAAAACCTGGGCGGGAAAGGGCCTCTCTTTCAAGCAAATGCCAAGGAGGCTTTCTGATTCACACCCCAGAACCCAAGTAAACAAAAAGACACTTGAGGGACCTTTCAACAAGCTCGGCAAAGCTTAAACCGATACCTGGGTTTGATGGACAAATCAAATCTCCACAAGCTCCACTTCCCCTTTAAAATAAAATAAAAAAATCCATGCGCTATTGAGTTTCTACCCTCCAAGTAGCACCTAGAGATCTCCCACTATTGCAATGGATCTCCAGATGACCAAGTTCAGAGCCACTGCACTATAGTGGTTAAGAGCCATGGCCTCTAATCTGGAGAACAGGATTTGATTCCCCACTCCTCCTCCACATGCAGCCAGCCGGGTGACCTTGGGCTCGTCACAGTTCTCTCAGAGCTCTCTCAGCCTCACCCACCTCGGAGGGTGTCTGTTGTGGGGAGAAAAAGCGAAAGGCTTTTTAAGCCACGGTGGGAGTCCTTTGGGTAATGAAAAGCGGGGTCTAGCAAAACCACCTCTGCTTCTTCGCTGGAGAAAATGGCTGCTTTGGAGGGTGGACTCCAAGATGCCCTACTGAGACCCCTCCCCAAACTCCAGCCCAGCCATAGCCGATAACCCTGGTGCAAACGCATGAAGGCGTCTTATACTGAATTAGACTCTCAGTCCATCAAAGTCCGTATTGCCTAGTCAGACTGGCAGCATCACTCCAGTCTCGGGCTAAAGTTTGTCACATCACTTGGTCCTTCTAACTGGAAAGGCCAGGAATTTAATCTAGGCCCTTCTACAGATACTCTGGAATATCCTGTATGGGTCGTGGGAAATCTCTACCCTGTGGTCTGTTCTCAAAGAGTTACCCCTCTCAGCGTGGCATCAACATGGCTGAAGCCCAGATGGCGAGGACACCGCAAGGTCTGTGTGCGCCACCGAGCATATCTTATCTCCCCATCGCCGCGTGTGCAGACGTGCCCCAAGTAAGCTATTTCTTAAATTTTTATTTATGACGTTCTCCCTTCTGCATAGAGGCAACCCAAGGCTGTCAGCAAAGCCTGCTTTTAGTGCAAAAGGAGACCTGATGCATGCAACAGCAGCAGCAGCAAGAAGAAGAAGAATGGTAAGAACCAGTTCCATTTAAAAGAGCCAAAGCTGCGTTAAGACTAAGGAATCTGTCCCCAGAAGGATGAAAAGAAAGCTTGTCGCTAAAGGAACATCGGCCAGCCTGCTGACCCTCCGAGATTAAAACACCCTTGTATCGTGGCTGGTTTGGCCTCCATCACCCCATTTGTGAAGTCTCCAGTTGCCAGCAATATCAGGAGGTTTTATCGAGGCCCTGGGGGCAGCGATCCTCCACGGGGCACCTATGCTCTCCCTGCCCAAAGAGCTCATGTTGGCATGCCTCTGCTCTGTCAGATTAGAAGGTGGCTCAGAAGAGCCAGGAGGCACTTCTGTTGGGTCTGCAAGAAGGAGGACCTGTTCAGAATTAGCTGCCTCCAATACAAGAAGACACACAGCTCGAAACTGCTGACATTTTGGGACTGGCCTCGCCTCCCAGGCCAGTCCTTTTGTGGTTCCGCTGACTGCCTGTCCTCAAAATCCCCCAAAGTCCACCAACCCAACCAGCACGGATGCTAAAAGAGGAGCTGCAGCTCAGTCAATGGCAGAGCATCTGTTCGGAATGCAGGAGGTCCCAGGTTCAATCCCCGGCATCTCCACTTAAAGGACAATAAAATCAGAGACCAGTAACACCTTTAAGACCAACAAAGATTTATTCAAGGCATGAGCTTTTGAGTGCAAGCACTCTTCGTCAGACAGTGATGGGAAAGACCTCTGCCTGAGACCCTGGAGAGCCAGGGGGTTACGGTAATTGTAGTCCATGGACATCTGGCCAGGCACAGTTTGGCCACCTCTGCCCTCGAGCGTCAACAAGGCAATTTATATGAATCTGATATATCACAAAGTTTACAGGTTTCCTTTCCCCAGGAAACTCCTTTTATATCAGCTATAACCAGGCAGGGCCTGTTAAGTCCTCCAGTAGATTTGAGCTGTTTTTTAAAAAAATATTTCATGGCCTCGTTTTGAGATTCCTAGCTTGTTTTTCTGTTGGTCTTGTCCTGTTGGTTTTTAATGGCTGCTGGATCAAGGCTTTAAAAAAAACGCCAGCCTAAACTGATTCGCTATGTTGGGTTGAATTTGGATGTTTAACTGCTGTACTTGCCCTGTGTTGTAATTCACTTGGATCGGCTTCTCCGGAGAGGCAGCATATAAATCTCCTCAATAAATAAAGGAAAGATATACACAGAGGGCAGGGCCTCGCTGGACCATCTCCAAGGACAAACAGAACCAGAGTCATTGTCCCCAAGTGATGCTGGACCAAGGGCTTGCAAGGAAAGCAACGTCATCTCAGACAGAGCTGAGATGTTTACTGGAAGCCAAATACATCTGATCCTAAGTCAGTGGAGCGTTCTAGTGAGATCCCCCCCTTTGAGGCAACATGCAAAGGAGAATTTAAAATGCCAGAGGATTTAATGCCGCTGCTAGAGGCTACTGGAATTTTAAAAAAGAAACAGCTTAAAAGGGGGATTAGATATGTTGGTGGAGAATAGGTCTGTAGTGACTGAGGAGGCAACATCAGGGCCAGGTGGCAACATCAAGGGAAGGCCCCAGCTCCTGTGCCCTGTAGTTGGCCCTCCAAGGAACTGGTTGGCTGTTGGGTGAGACAGGAGGCTGGACTAGATGGACTCCTAGGCTCTTCTTATGCACTTAAGCATATAAGTCTCCCAAAACTCACGTTGTTCAAATTGTTCTATGACAGCAACAAGTCAAATGAGTTGGAGAACTTCCACAACCATTAGAAAATCAAGACTTTGATTTACACAGATCTGTACGCCGGCATAGATTTGTATGCGGAACATACCAATGACCCCCGACTGATTATGGCTAGATCTAGGATCTGGGTCTCTTTCTCACTGAACCCCTTTGTCCTGCAAATGCCTCTAGCATGATGTACTTGGAGCACGTAAATAGCCTTTTGTTGGCTCTGGAATGCTTAAAATTGCCTTTGAGAATTAAGAGTTATTTGTCTGTTCATTCGTGTCCCGTGTCCCCCCCCAAAAAATCTCCTTGCCTGATTTTGCTAACCCTGTAAATGACTAAGCCCCATTTTGAGACATGAATTACGTAATTTATAAGGCCCTGTAATGTAGGTTCAGAAAGGGAGGGGCTGAAAAAGAACAATGGCTTGCCCATTGGCCATTTATCGAGTATCCAAGGGCTTGGGAACTGGGGTTTTCATCAGCTGACTGCCTGGCTCGTTCTGTGTAGTCCGTCTGTACGTTAGCTAGTCCAGTCTGGATGAAGCCCGTTCTCGCAAGAGTCTACAGTAAGGCCTAACTTGGCACATCCTTTGAGCCTGCCTTAGAAGTCTGCTTCACATCCTAGACTGCCGTTCTGCCCACGAGCCCCATGCTGGCTCTCCCTGAGAGCACAGACTAGAACGTAAACTGGTTTAAGGCACTACAATGTCTCTTGTGCAAAAAATAATGTGCACAGAGCTCAGGGGAGCTAAACATTCTTTGTACAGTATGCATCCCTTTTCCTAATATCTGGCCTTATTAAAGGAAGATTCTTACATAAACCATCATGAAGTAGGACTCAGGCCCTACCTATCTGCGAGACCGCCTATCTACTTATGCCCCCCACAGGGCACTCCACTCTGCAAGTATGAATGTGCTAGCTGTCCCGGACCCCCGGGACATTCGCCTGGCCTCAACCAGGGCCAGGGCTTTTTCGGCCCTGGCCCCAACCTGGTGGAATGAGCTCCCGGAAGAGCTGAGGGCCCTTTTGGAGTTGTGAGCTTTCCACAGGGCCTGAAAGATGGACCTCTTCTGCCAGGCATATGGTTGAGGCGAGGGGGAGGTCCTTCAGTGCTGGTTAGATCAGGACCCTCGCTCCTAATGAGAGAGCTCCTTGAGCGTAAGTGGGACAGGGGGTGAGAGTTTAGAACTCTATTGTAGCACCATCTTTTGATGTGTTAAGGGGATTTTTAGAGGTTGTATTATTCTTATTGTTTTATTGTAAACCACTGCGAGACAAATTGAGAGTTGTGAAATATAAATTTGAAGATGGATGGATGGATGGATGGATGGATGGATGGATGGATGGATGGATGGATGGATGGATGGATGGATGAATGAAGACACCGTTGGCTATTGGCTTTACGCCTGAGCCTGTCCAGGAACTAGGGCTGGCGGAATCAGCAATGACAACTCAAAAATGGATTAGGCCGATTGAGAACTGCAGTTCTTCGTGCTCTGTGAATTTGTTCTTCCTCGTGTCTTGACATACTTCTCCCCACCCCCCATTCCCTTCCCTCCTTATCATCTGGCCTCACCTGCTCAGAGCTTTTACTCTTGCTAGAATGAATGCCCATTCAACGGAGGTTATAAGTAGCTGCTTCTTGCATCTTTCCCTGCTCTGACAGAACTTGCTCTTGTTCCCTTGGTAAAATAGATGCCATCATTCATAAGGAAGGTCCCTGTTATTCTAATCTGCCATTTTATTCTGCTGCGGCTGGTGAATAGAAACCATTTTCATTCCAGAAGGCTGGTCCCCTTCCGACTCTCCGATCAAAATCCTCATATAACCTTGGGCATTGCAAATATATATATAATAATTTCCATCTTTTGAAAAAAAAAAGATTATAAATGACATTTCAGGTGGTCATACTGCTTAAGGCATTGAAGCACAGAGTTTTTTATTAGAGAAAAGAAAGGAACAGCCTTGAGATCTTTTAGGAGCCCGGGGCAAGACTTGTATTTTGACTTGTCACTTCTAAGCTCTGGCTTTCCCTTCCCCTGTAGTAGTTCTAATAGCTCCAAGTTGCCCATTCACATGAGAGCTCAAAAGTGTAGCTGGGCCAGCCCGGATTAGTAGTTGGATGGGGAACCTCCAAGGGAGTTGAAGGCCATTACACAGGCCAGGATACTGGCAAACCACCTCTGCTTGACTCTTGCCTTGAAAACCTCCTCAGCTGGAGCTTCACAGTGTCACCAGGAACTGGCTGCCACTGGACCAGCATACTTCCAACCCCTTCCCCATGTGCCACCTAAAAGTCACATCGGCCGACCCAAGCCAAAGGCAGGCTTCACTCTCCTCAACCCTTGAGTGCTCACTCCAAATCATGGTAGGCCACGCCGATGTACAAAAGCAGGCTCCAGCTCATAATTATAATTTATTTCCTTTCCTCGTATCCAGCCTTTCTCCCCAAGGCAGCTTACAGTGTCCCCTCTGTTTTAGCCTCACGACAACCCTGTGAGGTAGGTTAGGCTGAGAATGTGCAACTGGCCCAAGATCTCCCAGCAAACTGCCCATGGTTGAGTGGGGATTCGAACCTGGGTCTCCAAGATCCAAGTCTGATCCTCTAATCGAGGCTTGCTGAACCAGGGGGTTTGTGAAACCTTGGGGTTTCTTGACGGCCCTGGAAGGATTTCCCGAATAGGTGAGTTAATTTAATATATATATAAATACATATCAGGTATTATGTCTATATATGGTCATGTTGACCCGCTGCCCCCTCCCAAAATGACCAGTGATGTGCCTGGGGCGGGAGGTCATGGGAGGGGCCCCTATGGGCGTGTACACAGCTCTGCTTCCCAACCCTACTCTGCACAATGGAAATACTTCAGGAGCTTCTCAATGGTGAAAACTTTTGAGGAAGGCTGCTCTAACCACTACACCAGGGGTGGCCTAACTGTGGCTCTCTGGAGGTCCATGGACTACAATTACCATGAGCCCCTGCAGGCACTGTTGGGCCACTCCTGCACTGCCCATGCTGGCTTTCTAGAAGAGCATCATCAGCTAAGCTCAGGGGTTGTCAAACTGCGGCCCTCCAGATGTCTGTGGACTACAATTCCCATGAGCCCCTGCCAGGGGCTCATGGGAATTGTAGTCCACGGACATCTGGAGGGCCGCAGTTTGACTACCCCTGAGCTAGAATAAAAATGTGGTGAAGGCACCACAGGTTCTTCTATTGAACGGATAAGCCCAGAAATCAGACCCAGAGAGCAGAGTGCCAGCATAATAAGTGGGGTGGGGGAAGAGTTAGAAGGTTCTGAATTTAACCCACTCTCACCCCCCACCCCCATAAGTATCAGAGATATCATAGAACAGGATCATAGAGTTGGAAGGGGCCATACAGGCCATCTAGTCCAATCCCCTGCTCAACGCAGGATCAGCCCTAAGAATCGCTGCCCCCCCTTCCCCAGAAGGCTGGAAGGTTTGCTTCTGAATTCTGGCTCTCAAGTCGTCTGAGGTTAGAACGTCTGTAGCAGCCTAGTGGGGCTTGCTTCGCGTAAACCACAGGCAAGAGCGGCTCGAAGTTAATGATGGTAACCGTCACATAGCAACATGTTACCGAAACCATCTCTCAAGATAACATCAGACACCCGCCTCCCCCTCCCCCTCCGCGCACCGTTTTCCCAGCCCTTGGGTGGTGGTGTGTGCATGTAGGGGGTGGGGGGTGGAACAGCTTAGCAACAGCACCCTAGAATACAGATAAAAATCTTTGATGAGATATTTAAAAACTTTACACAAAGTGGGAGGGGGCGGAGGATGCTGAGCTGACGGTAGCACTTTCTTAAAGGGGACAATCACTCTAGTTCTCCTAAGGTCCCTCACAAAGGGCATTCGTTTTTATTATTTGAATAAAGACTCCAGACTCTTCTGGAGGGAGGGTCAGGAGGACTCTGGTTTTGTGTGTCATTTTGCCTCATCAAAAATCCCCCCCCCCATTTATTTATTTTTTTGCTTGTGTTTTGAAGTATTTTTTTTTTAAAAAAACATTATTTTTCTCTCTCTGTTAGGAACGGAATATAAGAATTTCATCTCCTTCAGATCTCTCAGGAGTTCATAACTGGCTTTTCCCCATACATTTATTTATCCTGTCATTATTAATTCCTCTTTCTCCCACCCCACCTTTTTCACTATCTTAGAACGGCACCTATGGGGATACACTGTCCTCACAACAAGCCTGTGAGGTAGAGTCAAAGGCTGCAGAGTTTCAAGGCAGAGTGGGAGAAACCTGAAGACCTCCGAACCGGCAGCCTCAGGCCAAGCCTATCCACCTCCACTGCAAAAGTAACCTGGAGACCAAAGAGTTAAGCAAAAGGCGCTCATTTCAGCTTCCAACTGAACCAACATAAAGTCAGGAGAAGGGCCAATAAAGTGATCCTGGAGGCAACAGTTGATTCTCACTCTTTCTCGAAATCCGTTCCTTGGCATCACCAGAATGTGCTGCTTTCAGCAAATCTCAACTGCCATTAAAACACACATGCACACACCACACACACACACACACCACACACACACACTGTATGCCTTATGGGCCCAGGGGAATGAGAGAGAGGTTAACTTTCAGCCCACACAACTTCCTTGCCTCTCTCTCCCACGCGCCTGGAAGTACCATACAGCTGTGCGTGCAAGTAAATGAAGCAGACCCATGGAGGGGTGGGGTGGGGGGCTTTTGTGGATTTCCTTAGGGCCAAGGGTTCCAGCCAAGGGTCCCCCAAATCAGTGACCTCTCCCTAAGTTAGTCGGGCAAACTCCATCTCCCCGAAGGCGATATGGTGGGAAACGGGGAATTGGGGGGGGGGGGAGGAGACCCACAGGAATTCAAACATACATTTATGTTTAAGCTCCCTTCCCCCTATAAAGCCAAAATGAACACAAACGCCTTAGTATAACCCGACCTTCCATCAGTAAGGAGGGAGGAAAGAGCTTCATTGGCAGATCAAAGGATCCGGCAAGGAAAGCAGCCGCCGCCTCGATTAGGGGTCACCCAGCAGTCATCGGGATAGATAGAGAGTGAAAATGTTCCCGGGCGCTCCTGTCCCGGGAACGAGAAGTATCCAAAAACATGGACGAGAGATCCGGTAACAAAACTGAACAGCTCCTTGGCCGGAGGAAGCACAGCCCGGGTGAAACTGACCAGCCTCTTGTCCGAAGGAGCCCCCAGTCCTTGTGAAACTAGCCAGCACCTCGCCAAAGCAGCCCCCAGCCCTTGTGAAACTGACCCGCCCCTTGGCCGAAGGAGTCCGAGCCCTTGTGAAACTGACCAGCCCTTGTGAAACTGACACCCACAGCCCTTGTGAAACTGACCAGCCTCTTGCCCGAAGGAGTCCGAGCCCTTGTGAAATTGACACCCGTCGCAAAAGAAGCCGCGGCAAGCGGAGCGACGTTCCTCCTGCCAGCCTCCCCCGGCAAGGATGGGAAGATGCGAGCGGCCCGACTTACCCGGCGAAGGGAAGGGATCCGCGTCGATTTTTTCCGTTTTGATGAGGGTCAGGGTGGGTTTCAGGTCCACGGCCGCCTTCATGGTGAGCTTGTCCAAGAGACAGGGGGGCACACGACGCGAACGACGGCCTGGGACGGATCGGGGGGGGGGGGGGGGCTCAGCTGGGAAAGCGCCCCCGGCCCGCGCGCCTCTCCTGCGCGCAAAGTTTGGGGTGGGAAGGAAAACGCGGGTCCTCCGCCTGGCTCCCGCCGGTCTCTTTCGCTCTTCGCGCCTCTTTCCGCGGTCCCTTCGCCGCCGCCTTCTCCTCCGGCACGGCCCGACGGGCTCTGGATCGCTCCCTTCCGCGTTCCCCTCTTTCTGCTAGGGCGTTTCTCGCGCGAATCGCCTCGGCGCGCTGGTCCTGCCCGCCCCCCCTTCTCTCGCAGCCCAGTAGCGGTTTGCAGGGTGAGGAGATCTGGGCTGCCGCCGAGGGGAGGAGGGAGAGCGGGGCCGGCCTCTGCTCCGTGACAGCGGCCGGGGGAGGGACGCGCCTCCCTCCGCCCAAGCGGCCTGTTTCAAAACCCCAGTGACCCGCCAGCTGCCCCCTCCCGCCCCCGCGCCCGGCGCGATGCTGGGGGAAAAACAGAACATAAAGCGGGGCACAGCTAGGGCCGTCCACGCGGAATCGCCTCTGCGCCCCCCCCCCCCAGATCCTATCAGAGTGGAATCCGATCTATACCAAAGGCAAACAAGGCAGTTCTTCTACTCCGCGTTAATCCGGAGTAAGAACCACTCAGCTGTCACTCCCACTGTCAAACATATGGCGGGGGAGGATAATGGAGGCGGGAAGGACAGGGATCCGCCCTTTAGCCATCCTGATTTGCGATCTTAAAAAGAGTATTGATCTTGTGAGGAACGATGCTCCCTCCCAATCAGGATGCCTTGTCGGTCCAGTCTGCTTAAAAGGAAGTCCCAGGGACTCCTCTGTAGGCTGGAGCAGTTGGCAAGCCCACCTGAACTAAACCCCTGGCTGTCACTCACTGGCTTCTTTGCCAGGCTGACCTGAACACTCAAGTCTTACACCGGCCTCTTTGAGCCCAGCTTAAGTGTGATGACGCCTTTCAGGCCAACACATTTTAAGTCAAGGCAGAAACTTTTGTGTGCAAGGACACAAAAGCTTAAAGCAGACTTTTGCAAACTTAGGAGCCCCCAAATTATTTTTCAGGCTTTGAGGAGCTCCAGAACTGGGCTGGAAGCGGTGCCAGCCAGCCACACCTCCCTGCCACGTCCAAGGAGGACTGGGGAGGGGGTCTGAGGCAGAGGTAGGCATCCAGGCTTCACTCACTTTTCCCAGGGGTGGTAGTCATGTGAGAATGCCACCCCCTGGTCAATGGAAGTGGCCATTTCCTGGCTCTCCCAGCAATGCCGGGAATAGCTTGTGGCCGAGTCCATTAAGGCAGGATGTAGGGGAAAGGCCCGGAGGCCTGGGAGACCCGGTTGGGAATGCCTGCTTTATACCTTGAACAAAGGTGCCGCTGGATTCAAACTGGGCTCCTGCAGTGCATTATAATACTGGATCCCAAGCTTGTTCTGCCCCTGTGGACCAACACAGATCCCCACTTGGATCTCTATGACACGACACTGGTGGTGGTTCCAGTGTCAGATGTGGATTTGAGACACCCCAGTTCTGATCCCCAATAGTGCCATGGAAACTTGCTGGGGGACCGTGGGCCAGGCATATCCTCCCTGCCTAGCCTACCTCACAGGGCTGTCGTGAGGATAAAATGGAGGAGAATGAGGTCGGCCTCTGTGGATGTCCGCTGGGGTCGAAGGCAAGCTAGAAATACAGTAAATAATCCTGACATGCAGTTTAGCCTGGCCGTGGCTGGATGAGATGGACTCTGTGGGACTGACCCAACAGGACTCTTGTATTTTACAGGAGGTGGGGAGCAGATGGTTTCAGTGCCATTTTTCTAGTTCAAATCCCGCTCAACTTTTATCCCAGTGGCGTTTAATTCCCCCACTCCTCCTCCACATGCAGCCAGCCGGGTGATCCTGGGCCTGTCACAGTTCTCTCAGAGCTCTCTCAGCCTTAGGTGACTTTAAAAGGGGATTACACGAACTCATATAGGATAGATCTTCATCAACAGGTACTACCCATCGAGGTCAAAACTGTCTACCCAGTCTGACAGCAACATTCCATTGTCTCAAAGAGAGGGTCCTGGACATCATCTACTGCAGGGGTAGTCAACCTGTGGTCCTCCAGATGTTCGTGGACTACAATTCCCATGAGCCCCTGCCAGCAAGCGCTGGCAGGGGCTCATGGGAATTGTAGTCCATGAACATCTGGAGGACCACAGGTTGACTACCCCTGCTCCATATGTCCATGGACTACATTTCCCATAAGCCCCTGCCAGAGCTTGCTGGCAGGGGCTCATGGGAATTGTAGTCCATGAACATCTGGACTACCCCTGATCTACTTGACTACCCCTGATCTACTGGCTGGTCCTTTTAATTGGAGATGCCAAGGTTAGAAATGTTTAAATAAATAGTTTGTAATGGAAATCCCATATGTGATGTTATTTCTTTTGCACTTGCAGTTTTGCGGAAGAAGGGCGGGGGGAAACACCGACTGAATAACAGCCAAGACATTAATGACACTACAGAGAAATGGCCTGAAATTATCAGGACTCTACTCTGGAGAACTGAGTTTGATTCCCCACTCCTTCACATGCAGCCAGCTGGGAGACCTTGGGCTAGTCAAAATTCTCTTATAGCTATTCTCCCAGAGCAGTTCTTTCAGAGCTCCCTCAGCCCCACCTCCCTCACAGGGTATCTGTTGTGGAAGGGAAGGCAATTGTAAGCCACTTTGAGATTCCTTCTGGTAGTGAAAAGCAGGGTATAAAAACCGACTTGTTCTAATATACATCAGGGGCCTCTAACTTTTTTGAGCCTACAAGCACCTTTGGAATTCTGACATAAGGCAATGGGTGGGCACACGCACAAAATGTCTATCTCCTCCCTCGCTCTAAAAGCCTTTGGCAGCCCCAGGCACCATCTTGGTGACCCCTGATCTCAAGACACACACACACATATCCCAAATCAGTGAAATGGTGGCAATTGTTGTTTTGTTCCTTCAGGAGGGGCGACTCCCCCTCCGCTCAAAGACGCAGAGCAGAGCGTGTCATGCCAAACCCAACTTACAGTTTGCAAGTCTTGTTGCAAAATCTGTGAGATCTGCATCACACCTGCACATAATGAGTACCACTGCTGGGGGGATGTCTTGGGTTGCACATCAAATATTTTATTGTCACTGAGACCACAAACGGCAAAACACAGATAGGAACTTATGACTCACAAAAGCACCAATTACTGGCACCTTCTTAAAAAAAAAATTATAATAACCTGGTGTGTGCGTGCATGTGTGTGTTTCTTCCTGTGGTTCGCTCACAGACAGAACCTTACCTTTTCACACCATTTGGGCAGGCTGGTTTTGCTTAGCTAGTAAATAGGTTTATGTATGAAACTTACATGGCTAGCGTATTTTGTATAAAATCCCGTTTTATAGTTTTGTATATAAAAACTTGCTTTTGTGTGTACAGGTTTCGTTTCATTCCATCCATCCATCCATCCATCTTTTTAACTGGAGATGCCAGGGATTGAACCTGGGGGCTGCTGTATGCCAAGCAGAGGCTCTACCGCAGCACCTTAGCCCCCTCCTCACCAGAAGCCCTTCTTCCAGGGTTGCCAATTGGCTGCAACTTTCACCACCGTGCCCTGCCAACATCCAGACAGCCACTTTTGCTGCCCTTTTCCTTGCAATGTTAAGTTGCCAGGTGTGGAAACCGGTCTGAGAAGTATGTATGGATTGTTCTCAAAGTCTCGGAGAACGAGATTAGTCTATGAGTCTTGAACTCCAACTTACTTCTCACATCTAATTTCCAGCTGTTCACAGGTCTTCCCAGCTGTTTGAATCCAATGTCTGTTGGATTTATCACCCAGTTACTTAAGCAGCTTGACTCTGACTAGCCCTTCCTAAGCAGCTTCACTCTGACCCGCCTCCCCCATATCTAAGGCTGGTTCAGATATCTATGCATGCAAAAGCTGGCACCTAGAATTAAATTTTGTTCTATAGACAGACACCGAGACTTCCAAATATCAGAGGAAAGCAGCAGCATTCCAGTTTCCAGGGAAATGGGGGCATTTGGAGAATTAAGATGTCACAGTTTCCTCTACATTCTCCCCCTCTCTGTTTTCTGATCTTTTTTTGTTCATAGCAGTGCAGGAGAAAGTGGAGCCTGGGAGAAAGGCAGGTTGGTTTGAGTAGAACATTATTCAGAAGCAGGTGACTACAATTAGGAGTTAGCCTGGCCCTTTTCAGCAACAGAAAGTTAGCAGATGAACGCCTCCCTCCCCCAAGCATACACCTGCATAATGGGGGGGGGGGGGATCTTGCTAAATGTCTGAGTGTCAGAATGCCTTTTTAATGTGAGTTTGCCAAACTGTCCTGAATAAGCCTATTTCCAGGCCTGCCGAGAACGCTTATTCTTATTTGAGATGCGTAGGTGAAAGGGGAAAGCGATTCAGGTTTGTTTGTTTGTTTGTTTAAAAAAATAGAGAGAGAAACAAGAATTTGGAATGGAATCAAAGAAGGATCACTTCAATGAGATCGCCTCCTCAGGGCTGGGTGTCAGGGACTATCTAAGGCAGGGGTAGTCAAACTGCGGCCCTCCAGATGTCCATGGACCACAATTCCCAGAAGCCCCTGCCAGCAAATGCTGGCAGGGGCTCCTGGGAATTGTAGTCCATGGGCATCTGGAGGGCCGCAGTTTGACTACCCCTGATCTAAGGATTTTGTTTGCATGTCTTTCACGTTCATTCACTGGATGCTGTTTGGTTTCAAATAATGTTGTCCCGCCTCTCCCCACACACACACACCTTCCACTAGTCAGGGTTTAGTGAAGTCGGCAGATGGGCAGGGACAGCCAAGAGATAAGAGCTTGTAAAGAAAGGGGTAAGCTCCACAGAGCTGCCAACTTCTAAAACTTGCCTGTGCCTCTGTTCCTCTAACAGCAGACAGGCCAATGTTTTTTGACTTGAGCGCCCTGCTTCTCTCCACGCCGTGCAAAGAACCCCCTCCTTGATTCCCGCAAATCAAGAGAAGTGTTTTGAGACCCGGGAGCAGAGCGGCCCTCTTTCCTTCCAGCCACTTGGCAGAATTGCGAAGAAATCCTTCCCCATTGAAAATCAGGCTCAAAGAAACAGCTGCCTTTAGGCAGGACTCATCACACTGCAAGCTAGGGAGGAGAAAGCATGATGCAATTTCCACCAGCCAATCGTCTTCCGCTTCTAAAAAACATTGCGTTGGAATGCTGTAACTTCCAGGGCCGTGAATGAGCACTTATGCAAACCCACAGGAGCATACACACACTGCCCTTCCTCTTGCGGACGGCCAGGAAGGAGGGGGAGATCAGGTGGGCCTGGGTGATGGAGCCACCTGCGGCTTCTATATGAGAAGTCCAAGTGCATCTGCGGTCCCAGGAGCAGGAACAAAGGGCCTGGACATGCCTCAGCACTCAGTGGTGCTCTGGATGGGACTCTGCCCCACCTCCACCCCCGGCCAGCAAATAGCAACGCTCAGGGCAGAAGACAAAGCCCAGGCCTCGGAACCTTGCCTGTCCGACAGCTGAGCGGTTGGCCTGGGGCTGTCAGCAGCGCCCCCCTCCCCAAGAAGGTTCTCACGGAAACAACTGCCAGCAAGCACAGGCGGAGAGTCCAATGGGAGAGCGCGCGAAGCTGGAGTGGCAGGAAGGAGCGAAGATCAGGGCCAGGGAGCTGAAATCCCCTGTCTCTCTGTGCTTCTCGAGAAAGATTGAACATTTGCAGAAAACTGATCTCTTCCAACTCTGGAGCTTGAATGCACGCTGAGGTCTCTGTCTTTTTAATGGTCTTGCTGCTGCTGCTGCAGGCTACTATTTAACATGAGGACCTTTTCCTATTGTTTAGCTTCACGCATGGAGGGGGGAAATTTTGGTAAATCATGGCAGGCCACGTTGCAAAAATATGAGGTCACCTGAACTCTTCTGAGGAACCTGCTGATCCAGAGAGATGGAGGGAAGTCAGCATTCAGAGAGAGAAAGAGAGAAAGAGAGAAAGAGAGAGAGAGAGAGAGAGAGAAAGAGAGAGAGAGAGAGAGAAAGAAAGAGAGAGAGAGAGAGAGAGAGAAAGAGAGAGAGAGAGAGAGAGAGAGAGAAAGAGAGAGAGAGAAAGAGAGAAAGAGAGAAAGAGAGAGAGAGAAAGAGAGAGAGAGAAAGAGAGAGATAGAGAAAGAGAGAGAGAGAGAAAGAGAGAGAGAGAGAGAGAGAGAGAGAAAGAGAGAAAGAGAGAAAGAAAGAAAGAAAGAAAGAAAGAAAGAAAGAAAGAAAGAAAGAAAGAAAGAAAGAAAGAAAGAAAGAAAGCCTTCGTACAGTCATGTTACCCTGCCCTAAATCATTCCTTCCCTTTCCTCTGCTCTTGATATCTTGTCAATCTTATGGGTCTTGACGGTGTTATTAGACTCGAATCCAGCTCTTATATTGCAGACCAACACAGCTACCCACCTAAGGCTGCTTCCAGAGGATGCCCAGCTGCAGGCTTTTGAAGACCGCAGCAGGAAGAGAATTCCTTGAATAATGGAAATGCCTTTAGAAGGCTGGCTACTGTTCATGCTATAGGTATCTGTGCCCCAAAGCAACCTGCAACAGCCCAGAACCGGGACCTTCAATCACCCCTGATCACCATTTGGGGTCTATTATCACAGTGGTCAGCCATACCAGGAATTCCCTGTAGGTACAAGACACCGTTCTGCTAGGGGGCCTTGAACTGTGGGCTTAAGAAATGCTCAGTTTGGTTTCAACCTTTGCACCAACGAATAATCGCAAGAGGGAGGGACCTGTCATGTTAATAAGGAAAACTCTTTACGGTGATAGGCCAGAACTGGTCATGGGTTGCTTCCGGAAGCCTGTCAACAACAACATGTCAGGCTTAGTCACTATTTTGCACAATGTTCATGCTTAAGTTGCTCATGTTGCTCACCCTGCCCCCTCTTCCCTTCTCCTGCTTTCCCCACCCTGACGTTAATGGAGTTGACTACCTCCCCTGCAGTGCCTCTCCGGCACGCTATCACTGCCTAGATTTCATCTTAATTAGCAGCCCTTTCCAGAAATCATGTGTCTCCCGCTGAGCAAAAGATATCAAAATCAGGACCAATTATATTCTTCCAAGGGAAACAGCTACAATAAAGGGCTTGAGCACAATGAGGCCATGGATGGAAAGAGCAGTGGGGAGAGCTCAGAGGTGACTGCTGGGTGTGGATCCACATTGGCAATGGAAGGAAACAAGCAAGTGGATGTAGGAATACTCTGGGGAGATACCTTTCCGGGAATTTGAAGTCAGATGAGAAAACACATTCAGGTGGGTAGCCCTGTTGGTCTGAAGCAATAGATCAACGTTGGCATCCTTCAGCAGTGTGTGTGTGTGTGTGCACACAAAAGCTTATTTCTGATGCACACGGAGGTTCTATTTAGGCATCACAGGAAATGCACTGGAAAAGATTGCAAGAAGGATGGTTGTTCTCCAGAATTGGTACATTGTCTCCACACATGATTTAATTCTTGGTTATGTCCAAATAGCCCTTCATGAACCATTCCTGCTTATTACTCTTGGAGTAAGCAGCTCAACATGCCTGGACATTTTGGTGGGGGCGACATCACTCTATGTGTATATAGGTGTTATTTCCTTGAAAAGGATGCCTTTCTTTGCCTGTCTGCCCTACAAGGATTTCCCAACACCTGGAGAGGCTTTTCTTTCTTTCTGGGATAACCCACTGCCACTGCCACCTGACCTTTGTAAGTAATTGCCCGCTGGGAGGGTCAGGGCTCTCATCTGACTTTCCCAGATCTGAGGTCTTGCCTCTGTGTCTCCTGCTGTCCAATGTCTGGTCACCATATGGGCAGATTACTGCCTTGTGCATCCTAGGAGGAATAACCACTTGCCAGCTGTAAGCCTTCCCCCCTAACATTCCTTTTCCAATAGCGTGTCTGAGATGGTGGAGGTGTATGTGGTACAGAGAACCCCTACCAGCATCCAAAGTCATAAAGCATTTATTTAAAAGAAAATGTTCACAAGCGTACTTTTAGTACAGCACCAGACTGAGCAAGGGGTTTAAAAGAAATGGGGAAAATGCAATTCCATCACTTTCTTTATACATGCCCTATTAGATGGCAAAATATAGAACAGCCTCCTTATCTTAGGAAGTTGTAGATCTCTGCAGATTTTACATTACTTTGAAGATTACTTCAGCTGTCCAGGCCAACACATGGCTAATAGCCCCTTTTTCCAGACCTCGGTTAAGAGTTCTGTATGCTCTGATGAAGTCAGTATCAAAGAGGCTTTGCACCCCCAAGTTTTATCACCTCTGCTTCTCCCCACTGCCCAGGCCAGGGAGGCGTTTCCTTCCTGAAGTATCTCCCAATCTTTGTTCCCTGTTTGAAGGGGGAAGGGGGAAGAGATTGACTTTACATTTGCATGAAGGTAGGCTGAGGGAAGTCTGGAAAGCAACTGAACTGACTCCCCCTCCCCCCTTTCTGCATGTTCTCTGTCCAGAGAAGACAGGAATTAAAACTAACAGTGGAGCTTTTGCTCAATTCAAACCTCTCCCCACCAAAAAAAAGTATGTCTTCACAATCTTATTCCACCTCTCCCTGGAATATGCTCCTTCCATCCATCCTTTCCTTTCGACTGCCCTGTTTCAAAAGCAGGTCAGCTGCCAGCATTCTGAGCCCTTCCCCAAGCCTGTTGGTGGAAAGTGGAGCTGAGCCTGAGCGACCCCATCAGGTTTTCAAGGCAAGAGACAAACAGAGATGGTTTGCTGCTGCCTGCCTCTGCATAACAATCTGAGACTTCCTTAGTGGTCTCCCATCCAAGTATTAACCACAGATGACCCTGCTTAGCTTCTGAGACATGATGAGATCAGGCTAGCCTGGGCCATCCAGGTCAGGTCTCCAAATCCTGACGAAGGGAGCTTTTGACTCTCAAAAGCTCATATTCTGAAAATTGCACTGGTCCCTAAGGTGCTCCTGGACTCGAATTGAGCTTTTTCGCTCTACGCGTCCCATTCTGCTCCCATTCATCTTCGGGGGAGAGGAAAAAACACAGCCTCTCCCGACCGCCTCCGTTTGGCAGCTCCGCTTTTCAAGGCTAAGCAAGACTCGCCTCGACATGCGTTTGGATTTCTTGGGGTGGTTTTCTTGGACGACGATCCTGGCGGCCCAACAATGCGACTCCTGTTCGGCTTGCTACGCTGCGGAGCTGCCCTGAATAGAATCCATCTAAAATTATAAGCAGGGGCAGCCCCCTAGGCTCAGAGAGATCACAGACCCCATGCTTGGCCTGAACAAAGACTCTGCTATTTCCTAACAATTAGTCCTGGCTAAAAGGACATCTATCTCCTTCCATTAGAAGCACCACGTGCCTCCGAGCCAGGGCATTGCACAGCTAATTAAATAACACGCCTCTCTCCCCATGCCGGTCTCCCGATTAGCTTTTCTGCATCCTGAGTCTTTGTCACAGCAAATGGGAAGGAGCCAACCAGCCCGTCAGCTGCAGCTTCCAAGTCCAGCTGAGACCTTACCAATAGTCCCTCTGTTTTGGTTGCCAGCTATTTTCACATCTCTAATTGCAATTTTTTAAAAATGTGTTGAGTGATGATCCACATCCTTAAAAAAAAGAAAGAAAAAAAGGCACAAACGCACACACAAAGTGCTGGAGGGGTATTCTATTCTCCCGTCAGGACTGACCTAGACCAAAAACAAAAACAAATAAAATCCAGGGGAAATGCAAGAGAAGAAAAGGAAAGGATCCATGCTCTCTGGGATGGAAAGAGTGAGCACTGACCAGGAGAAAGTTCTTGCACATCAGAACTTGAGAGGACTCTAGTCTTTGGAAGCAAACAAAGCATGTGGGGCAATTGTTAGGGAAGAAACAAATATTGTTAAACTTTTTACATAGACTTTCAGCTCTG
This sequence comes from Paroedura picta, assembly GCF_049243985.1. Lineage (NCBI taxonomy): Eukaryota > Metazoa > Chordata > Lepidosauria > Squamata > Gekkonidae > Paroedura > Paroedura picta. The sequence goes on along the minus strand of NC_135380.1, from coordinate 9,879,413 downwards.
GCCCAGTCCTTCTGGGTATGAAAACAGTAGTTGTGCATGTCAAAGAGATGAAGCCCAAAGTCTGGCCTGGTCAAAGGTCAGAGGCCATCAGTTGCTGGCCATGATGACAGTTTAATTTGCTTCTCCCCCGAAGCTTCAGCTGGGACCAAGGGCCCCTGTCTTGCCCAGGGGTTCCAGCATTCAGTGTAGAGGATCCAGTGTAGCAGTGTTATGACCATGGGGAGGGGATCACGCAGAATCTCTCTGTTTTTCCCCAGGCAGGTTGGAGGGATGGTAGCTGTTCTCCAGTAGATTGTGTGATGGTATGTTGTGAAGATACTGCTTGTTCTTTCCTGTTCTGTTCTCGCATTTGTTGAAAGTACTCCAAGGAACTACTCAAACATCTGATCAGTGTCCTCTACTGAAAACAGAAGCCGGTCGAGTGGGAAACTCTCTGAACTGGGTTTCTATGAGGAAATCAGCCTTCTTGGCAAAAATTTCCACAAGAAAACTCAAGCCAACCCTGCTCTCAACTGGAGTTGCTGAAGCAGCAGCAGCAGCAGCACAACTCTCTAAGCTGCGGGTTGCTAATCTTAATAACAAGGCCTCCTCCGACAATATTGTCAACCTATCACAGCACAGTCTTCACCCCACGGCGGAATCGGTTCTTTCATGCGGGCTTTTGTTCTGCCCCACGAAATCCACACCGATGATTCAGTCCTGCGGGGACCTCCAAGCCTTTTCCCGTCATCTAAGCCTGAAGGAGTACTTTCAACGCACGCAAAAAGAGAACCAGAAAGAACAGGACACATCTTCACAACATACCCACACACCAATACAAGGGACCTCTGCACAGGATCCTTTCGCCACAGGGTCCAAACTGCTCTATGCTTTAGCTGCATCGGTTCTTGTCCTACAGACAGAGATTCTAACCTGAGGGATCCACAACAAACCTTTTTGGACTAAAGTATCCACCTGATGAAGTTGAGAAATAGATTTGTTGTTGTTATGTGCGAAGTTGTGTCCGACCCATCGCGACCCCATGGACAATGATCCTCCAGGCCTTCCTGTCCTCTACCATTCCCCAGAGTCCATTTAAGTTATCACCAACTGCTTCAGTGACTCCATCCAGCCACCTCATTCTCTGTTGTCCCCTTCTTCTTTTGCCCTCGATCGCTCCCAGCATTAGGCTCTTCTCCAGGGAGTCCTTCCTTCTCATGAGGTGGCCAAAGTATTTGAGTTTCATCTTCAGCATCTGGACTTCTAAAGAGCAGTCAGGGCTGATCTCCTCTAGGACTGACCGGTTTGTTCGCCTTGCAGTCCAAGGGATTCGCAAGAGTCTTCTCCAGCACCGGAGTTCAAAAGCCTCAATTCTTTGACGCTCGGCCTTCCTTATTGTCCAACTTTCACAGCCATACATTGCAACTGGGAAGACCATAGCCTTGACTAAACGCACTTTTGTTGGCAGGGTGATGTCTCTGCTTTTTAGGATGCTGTCTAGATTTGAAGAAATAGATTACCAAAGCCAAAATGGTACCCTGGGACAATGACAGAATACCACTAGTGGCCATCTACAACTCTCAAAATAGTTCAGGGCATCATCAGCGACTTACAATCTTTATTGGATAATGACAGTTCCCTTTCACAAGTACTGGAGAGGCAAATCATTTCTTGCACACAGCCCCACAATCTCCAGCAACTCCTCACCCTCAATAATACAACATCTAATATTAACATGGATGCTGGTACTAAAGCTTGAAATAAATCCAAATGCCAACTATGCATCCACTTGCCCACAGAGAACACAATCAGGGGAACTAACAACATCAATTACACCATCTCAGGTAGTCACTGATCATCTTCTAACATTGTATATGCCATTAAATTCAAACAATGTCCTTCAGTTCTCTACAGAAGGCAAACAAGTCAAACCTTAGACCAAAGGATAAATGGAAACAAATATGACATCAAGAATCACAAGCCTGAATAACATGAAGGAGAACAGCCTTCTAGAAGAATCAGTGGGTGACCTCAAGATAGTTGTTTTATTGCAAAGGAACTTCAGAAAAAGACTACAAAGGGGAATCGTTGAGTTGCAAATTATTACAACACTCAGAACAATTGAATCCCCGGGACTTAACTGGGATATTGGTTTTTTATGTCACTATATGTGCTAAACTCATTCAATCCTTGTATCTATATTCTCACCAATCCATCAGAAGGACATATATCCTCTTATATTTTATTTCTTATTTGCAATAGTAGGTTATAAAGGAATATATTCCTCTGATCTGGGGACAGGGGAGATCACACAGCACAGCCAATTGTCCCACATCAAAGAAGATTGTTCTATAAGGTAACCCACTTTACTTAAAGGAGACGGATGGAGAATAATAGCAAAGTTAATTACCCTCAGCAACCCACAATTAAGGATACTTCTGCAGATCAATCTCCAATTTTGACATACTTCTTTCCTTCTCTACATCTTCCAGGGAAGCGAATCCAAACAAATGGCAGCCATATAAACTAAGCCTTTTATTTTTGTTTGATCCTTATTGTTATTGTTATTAGATTTATTTCCCGCCTCTCCCGATAGGCTCGAGGTGGGTCACAACAACTAATCCCATTAAAATTCCCATTAAAACATCAATCTACTAACATGACGGCTAAAAATCCCATCCCTCCCCCAATTGAATCTATTAAGCATCTTCATCATGTTGTACGCTAATTTACTGCTCAGCCTCTACCTATATTTATGGTAATTGCCATTTCATTGCATCTGACAAAATATGTGTGCACACATCTTGAGTAAAACTCTGTTGCTACTTCAGGCTGACATGCCCACCCACCTTAATCCAGTTGTCGATTCAAAAGAATTCCTAATTCGTTACTAATTTAATTCACACTGCCCCCAGTGGTCACGTGTGGGAATTCCACTTCTCTTATAAACGTTATTAGGGACAGGTTGAATCAATGCATTGTAAGAACTACAGCAAGTAAGAGTTGAAGGCTTGTGGGTCTCTAAATCTTCCAGGTATAAAGTCCTTCCCAGGGTTGCCAACCTCCAGCTGGGTCCTAGAATTCTTTACAGAATCCCAAGGGATTTCCAGATAGAGTGATCAGTTCCCCTGGGATAAAATGGCAGCTTCTGAAGCTGGACTCTATGGCAACATATCCCTGCCTAGCCCCCTCCCCTTCCCCAGATCCACCCCCAAACCTCCAGGAATTTCCCAGCTCAGAGCTTGCAACCATAGCCCTTCCCTATTTTTTCTTAAGCTTCCAGTTCCTTTCACTTACAGAGTTAGAAGGTCAGGCAGACTGACAATTTTATGCTAAACAGGCTTCTTCAGTCTGTGGGTTCAGTAGACACAGACTCTTGAGTCCTCTGAAAACACAGCTTTTTATTGAAGTCAACACCAACCAACACCAGCAATACCGAACAAGGAACAAGGGGGAAATCACAGACTTATATACACTTGGGTCAGCCCGCCAAGAACCCTGATTGGCCAGCCCTTAACGAAACACTCTGATTGGTCCATAGGGTCCAAGAAGTTATTAGCACTATTCAGTCCATATGGGTAACAAGACTGTGGCCAGCATTTGGCAGGGAGGCCACAACGCAGATGCAGTCAATAGCAAACCAGTTCTGAATGCCTTTGGCCACACTGGCTTGCCATACGTTAGCTGTGCCCTGAGAGAGGGGAAAAAGAGACTGAGATCCAGACCGGAACTCTCCATGCGGAAGTGTGCTTTTGCCCTAAACAGAGCCCCGCCTCAGTGAGGTACCAGCATCATCTTCGGAATTCCTCCTTTCCAAGCCCACGTTCTTTCTCCTGAGGCCTTTATGGGAGCCGGCGAAATCCCAGAAGCCCGAGAGGCAGGGGAAAGACCAAAGTTTATAGAGTCCTCCTTTCTCTAAACTCCCTAAGTGCTTTTCAGAGTGGCCGCCTTGGAAACTCAAACTGGAAACTAACCAGGCCGCCTCTCTCGTATACAAACAGCTGAAACATTAATGACCCCAGGAGCCGAGCGAGGAGCAGGCTATAAAACTTCGGCTGGGAAGTTGCACAGATATGGCAGCAATTTTCACATGTTCTGTCCTGAGGAGATAGTTTCCACCATGACTCATCTGCTGAGGGACAGCTAAGCATCTGATGGAAGATGCTGTGCGCGTTGGGGAGGAGCCTGAGGCCACGTCTGAGACTGTCTGCTAAGATTGGCCCCAGAGGTCCTATGTACGTGATCCTCCATGCGAGGCCTTTTCTATAGTGGTGACACAAGGGAGGAATGTCCTCCTGACGTTGGTGAGCCGAAAGACACTGCCCCCCTAGGGCCATTTCAGATTGGGAAAATAACACAGGGAGAAGACCTCAGACCCCTCTCCCCACGCTCTTGACACCAGTCTATGCACCTCTGGGGAAGGGCCAGCCTTCAGAATATACCTTTCCACCCAACCTCCCCCAGGAGCTAGAACCCTGGGAAGAATCAATTAAACCAGTTCCTTGCCCATGGGGCCCCCCTCCAGAACCTGAAGCTGATGCTGTTTTCAGGAAGCTTCTTCCACTGAAGTTTTTCTAACAAACATTCAGGGAACTAGTGAGAACCTTGGAATACTTTTGAACACCACTGGTATCCAGTGAGAGCCTGGAGTAAACCTCCGTCCTGCTGCGTTTGCAGCTTCCGACCCGTTCTCAAGCTGCCTGTGAACGGTTCCCGTAACAAAGCCCATTTGATGGCTCCCTCGTGTCCTACAAATAAGAAATCCCTCTTCCCAAGAGTTCGGACACAACCCCAGTTTCTCAGCCTACTGGAGATGCTGGCGCTCCTCGCTCACATCATTGTCTCCAGCTGCAAGGTCAGAAAAGTTCACTGAGAAATACATCATGATTGATCCAGTATGGGGCAGGGGGAGGGCTCTGGATATACATTTAAGGCCCATAGGAAGAAGGTCGTTCTGGAACGCTGAGAGGCCATGAGTAATCGCATTGAAGCATCCTGCTCTTCTGCATGCGTTTTTGCATGTGTCCGGGACATGGGAGAGCCAGGCTCAAAGGACGGATCATCTTTCATCGACGGGTGAGGATGCTCCAAGCATCCCGCTGCAGAGAAGCAACAGTCAAAGGAAAAGGGAGCAAGGCACTATCGAAAGCTAGTAAAACACACTGACTTGAGGGCACGCCTTAGGGAACGGAGCCAAAAAGACCGTCGTAACTGCATGCGTGCATGTGAGTTTGTTCTGGCTCACCTTGATATGCTCTCCCTTTTGTCGGCCATTCATTTCCACCCTGGCCATACATGGTAGATTTGAACCCTTTCCTTAGTGACAGATGTCTTTGGTAGTTGGCCATGCAAACAGGTTCGGGATGAGGGCAGGGATTGGTAAAGTGACTGCTTATTTCACACGGGGTGGCTCCTTGAAGCAGGATGACATGAGCATAGGGGGAACTGCAGAAAACCCTGTTTCCATCTCCTTTCTCAAATTAAAATAGAACCATAGAGTTGGAAGGGGCCCATACAGGTCCGGCTCAGTGCAGGTTCTGCCTAAAGCATCCAGGATAAGTATCTGTCCGGCCGCTGTGATATCCCACCAGTGAGGGGGAGATCACCACCTCCTTAGAGAGGCCATTTCACTGCTGAACTAGTCTGACTGTGATTTTTTTTTTCCCTGATGGGTTAAACCCATTCCTGCAGGTCCTCTCCTCTGCTGCCAACAGGATCCACTCCCTGCCCTCCTCCAAGTGACCACCTTTCAAATATTTAAAGAGAGCCATCCTGTCCCCTCTCAACCTCCTCTTCTCCAGGCTGAACATTCTCAAGTCCCTCAGCCTTTCCTCAAAGGGCTTGTTTTAACAGCGATAAAGGTTTAATCTTATTTCTCCTGATAAAGAAATTAGTCCTCCTGCATTCGCCTACTTGGGAGTAAGTGGGCACAAGATTGCAGCCTTTAATCTGTCACCTGCAACATGAATCAACAATAAAAATTACTGATCCACCTTACAGGGTTCTTGTAAAGACTGCTAGTCTGAACAGTTTTAATGGGTTTTTATGGGATTTATTGTACTTACGGATTGTGTAAACCGCCACGAGACATTTGAAAGCAGTGGTATATAAATATAAATAAATATTTTCCTTGATCAGCCATGCCACAGTCTTATCCGAGGCCTGGTGCTCTTCGGCTTGCTCTTGAGGCCCTTCTGCCTCTTTGTTTCACAGGCCCAAATAATTCAAATAGTTCAGATAAGTTTTAGATAAAGGTCTCATCTGCTATCTGATTGGAAAAGCAACTGCTAGCCTTTCTGAGATTGCCCCTTGCATGTGCCTGCACCCACCATGCAATCAGGATTGCGACATTGCCCCCCCCCCAAAAAAACCCAGCAATTAGTCAACATTTTGTTCACACAAGTTGCAGGCTTGAGACATCCAAGAGTGTATGTGCATGTGGGGGAGGGGGGTGTTTGCTGAAGGCGAGCATTGCACAAGATCTGAAGGGATGCTCGCTGGCCTTGCTCCATAGAAGCCACTGGGAAAAGCTGGCCTCTTTTGGATGCCACCCACATCAGCACATGGGATAATGTCCCCCTGCTGAGATGCTCAGGATTGAACAAGTATTCATTTAATTCATTTATACCTCCCCTTTCTCCCCAAAGGGAACCCGAAGTGGCTCGTGTCATTCTCCTCTCTTCCCTTTTGTCCCCACAACAACCTTGCAAGGTAGGCCAGGCTAAGAGAATGTGACTGACCCAAGGTCCCCCAGCGAGCTTCAGTGCCACAAGGGAGGATTCAACTTGGGTCTCCCAGTTGCTCATCTGACACTCCTAACCACTACGCCGCACCGGCTCCGATGTGGCAGCAACAGCAGTGAAAAGCGAGCAGAGCCTTGAAGGGTCAGACAGGGGTCCCCCAGTCTATGAGCACCTTTGGGATACTGAGAAGGGCACCACCCCAAAAATGGCTTTTGCAGGAGGCAGAGCCAATCAAGTGGTTCCCCTCTTCACACCACATGGGAAGAAAGAAGGAAAGGCTGAGGGGAGCCAGAACTACACACTGGCAAAGGAAAACTCTAGTGCAGGGGTAGTCAAACTGCGGCCCTCCAGATGTCCATGGACTACAATTCCCAGAAGCCCCTGCCAGCATTTGCTGGCAGGGGCTCCTGGGAATTGTAGTCCATGGACATCTGGAGGGCCGCAGTTTGACTACTCCTGCTCTAGTGCTTGCTAGTCCTTTCATCTGAATGAAGACAGCCAATAACCAGCTATGCCTTACTATGGCTCCGCCCCCATTCTGAAGGGCTCTGTGGGTGCCCATGGGCAGCACCTTGGGGAACGCTGGGTCGGACCATTGCCTGATCCATCAGCAACCAGTCGGATGTCTTCAGCATAAAACTAGGTAGTAGCTTTTGCTGTGTTGAGAAGTTCTGCGCTATCTCTCCTCCAGGTTTGAACAAGGATTAGAATCTTCTCACTCACTGCAGGTGCCAATAGCTCAGCATCACCCAGCCTTTGCAGATGGTAATTTGTTCTGCTTACATGTCACACACACACACTCGATTAGATTTTATGTTTGTCCTATTCTTCTTACAACCAGGACCGGTCCTCGCCTGCTTGAAATAGATTGCTTGCTCTTCAGTTGGCTATCGCTTAGAATCAGCTTCTCCTTGTAACGTCTCCTCCCTCCTGCCTTCCTGATATTTCTGTGTATAAATATTGCTCTCATGGATGCAAACTCCAGAGCATCTGAAGAAGTGAGCTATGACGCCAAAGCTTTTGCTGGAATAAATTCTGTTAAAGAGGAAACTGGACTCCGGTTTGTTTCCACTAAAACTAGATAATGCATGTAGAGAAAAGGTGGCATGGCCTAACCTGATCTTCTTGGATCTGAGAAGTTAAGCAGGGTCGCTCTTTGGGTGGGAGACCACCAAAGAAGGTTCCACAGAGGAAGGCAACCGGCAGCAGTTTTTACAGCCCAAGTTTTGTTGAGAGGGGGGCAGCTGCAGCGGCAAAAAACAGGCAGGCAGTCAACAGGATAGGTTTTCTATATGACTGTGCCAACCTTTGCAGCCTCTTAACACAGCTCTCTGCTCATACAAAGCAGTCAGGATTTGGCTGTGATGGAAAGAGGATTACCAATCTCCAGGTGAAGGCTGGAGATCTTCTAGACTTGCTATGAATCTCGAAAGACAACATATATCTTTATTGATCCCAGATGGCAATGAGGCACGCACTGCAGCTGTGACTCTCTCTGCAAATAACTTTTATCTGAGCTCTTTTACTGGTTTAAACAAGATTTTTTTTAAAAAAGCTAATTGTTGTGCACAGCTTCTAAATCAAATTGGCCTCCACAAATTGTGATTAGCTACTTCTTTATTCATTATTTAAGACATTTATTCTTGTTGTCTTGCAGAAAACGGCTGCTTTGGAAGGTACACTGCACAGAAAAGAGAGAAGAGCTGGGGGTGTTTTATACCCCACTTTTCACTACCTGAAGAAGTACCAAAGCAGCTTACAAACACCTTTCCCTTCATCTCCCCACAACAAAACACGCTGTGAGGTAGGCAGTGCCGAGAGAGTTCTAAGAGAACTGGCCAAGGTCACCCAGCTGGCTGCATTTGGAGAAGCAGAGCTTCAAACCACTCTTAAACACTACACCACGCTGGCTCTCTCTACCTTACCCACGTCCCTCCTCTCTCTAAACACCACTCTTTCAGGCTCCGCCCTCTAATCTCAAGGCATTTCCAGCCCAGGAGTTGGCATCCATTGGAAGAAGCCAGAGGCTGTGCAGGGACAAACAAACAAGCAGCCCCTCACTGCAATGCCTGGTTGGCATCCCCAGGGTTAACCACGGAGGAGTCCTGCAAAGCAATGGCTTCTGGTTTATTTCAGGAAGGGAAGTGTGTGGCTGCCCGATTAGCCTGATGATTTCCTCTTTTCCCATAACCTTCAGACCCCCATGGCCCAAATGTTTACTTTCTGAATTCTTTTTTTTTAATCTGCTTGTGTTTCTCTTTTCTCCCCCCCCCCCTTTGTGCATGTATTTTGGAAGGGATTTGCAGGGAGGAGAGATTAACTGAATGAGACTAGGGGGGGGGCAGGTTACACACACCTCACCTCCGCCCCCCCTCCAGCCTCACTACCCCCCCACAAACACACACACACACAGACACACACCACCAGCCCTTTTCCAGCTGCACTCTCTGAGCAGAGATCTCTAGCTTCAGGTTAAGAAACAGCGAAAGATTAATGAGTGAGTCTGGTCTGCTATAAACACAGTGAACATCTGGCGAGAGAACTCTTCCGCGCTGCCAAAAAAGAAGGGGAGAGAAACCCCGGCTATGCTCAGCCCCCCACATTCTCACTGGGCCGCCCCCTCCTTTTTGCTAGCTTGGCACGTAGCGAACCCATCAAACTAGTTCCGCTTAAAGATAAACTCAAGAGGAAGGCAGCAAAAAAAAAAAAACCCCAAGATAAACTGGGACGTGAGACATCATTACCAAGGCTACAATCTCCATGCACCACATTGGGCATCTCTTACAAACACCAGGCAGCTGCTTCTTGCAGAGACTCCTACTGGGGTAAGGAGAACCCATCGTGCTCCAAGCTCAATACGCGCTCATGTGCGGCACGCACCTGGAAAGTACCTAGGAACGCTTGCGCATAGCAGTGTGCCAAAAGTCAGTGCTGCGCACCAAGATCTGATTAAACCCAGTTGCTGCCAAGGGGATCCATGCTGGTGTCCCTGGTATTGATTTTTCTCCCTGGGATTTTCAATTTTCAGACGGAACTCAGGGCTCCGCAGAGGCCTCTGGCTGCTCAAGGTGGGGAAGAGGGGGTTAAATAGCCCTTTGGCATTTAGTGCTTTGTGCGATCAGCAGTCTGTAGTTTTTCACAGCTCAAAAGAGAGCCCTAATGGAAATATCGCAGGGGTGAATGAATGTTCCATTGTTGAGTTTCTTGGGGGAGCTGTTCCTATTAGTCAATTGATAAGGTTCATTTGGTAGGCTTAAACCCAACCTTTCTCTAAGAAATTCGGGGCAGCCAACATGATCCTCCTCTCCACTTTTCTCCACAACAGCCCTGTAAGGTAGGTTAAGCTGAAAGTAGCTGACTGGCCCAAGGTTACCCCTCAAGGATTCAGAGATTTCCCCTATCCTACTTTAACACGTCAACTCTTTCCTCAGTATTCTGTGCCTTCTGCCATGGATCCTGGAGATGTTGGTTTTGAAGATTTATTGGTCTTGTGTCATTTTTACGCCCCCTGGACACTGTGTAAATCTTCTGCCCTTCATGTATGTAATACACACGTCATTAATTTAATGGCACACCGCATGAAGTTGAAAAATTCATACATTTCACGGGAAAGATGCCAGGCAATGAAACAATAATAAAGACTCGGAGGTTTGCTTTGCACAAGGGAGAAACAATGTCAAAATGGGGAGGGGGCGGTTTCCACAGGGTCGAGAAACCGGACTGTCCGGAGGCCGGCTCGATTTGGAGAAAGGGGCAGTGTGAACCGCCATCCAGACCTCCAACCGGGAGAAGCCGCAAAAGGAGGGCGACTGGACCGTCGTTCAGGCCGGGCACCAAAGCAGACTCTTCAACAGTAGCTTTTGTAAGCAGGCGTATTGATTCACGGCCAAAAGATGATGTGCGCGACCGAAGCAGAATGGAGCCATTCATTCTTTCATCTGCTCCCGGGCATCAGCCTGACAGGCTGCTGGGCGCAGGGTGGTCGGAAGGAGAAAAGACGGCGGAAGAGGAGCGGAAGTGATGGGCCTGCAATTGGGCGAAGGAGTAGGCAGCTGCAGGGCGGGATGCTATGCAAATGCACTTCCACTCTGACGCGGCCAGTTGGCTGCCATGTTGGAATTCATGTCTGTTTGTTTTCTTGCTCTCTCTTCTGTCTCTCTCTCCCTTTTTCTTTATTCCACTTTGGCCTATTCCCATTTCTTTCTGTCCCCCCTTCCCCTCCACACACACTTTTTCTGTCTCATTGTAACCCCCTGCCTGTCCATCTTCCCATAGCTTTTTTTTCATATTCTCTTCCCCTTTCTGGAAATAGTTCATGCGTGATAGAAAAGGGGGGGGGATGAGAATGCCCTGTGCATGCCCACAGCCACTTTTCCCCAGCCCACGCACCCCCGCCCCCGATCTCTTGGGTCTCTCTACGTCCCGAGCAGATGTGTTTTCCTGTGAGAAAAGAAGCCCCATTCATCTCCTCTCTGAAGCCATGCGGGGGTGGCTGTGCTCGAGGGGGGGGGCAGTAGGATGTCAGAAGGGGCTGAGAAAGGAAAAGAAGCTGCAGTTAAAAATAGGATGAAAGAATGCGGAGGGGGGGGTGGAAATGCCGAGCATTCTCTTTTAAACGGGGCTCTGAAAATCGGCCGCAGCTGGAGAAGCCACTGGCCTGATCCGCATAGGGCTTCTCAACACACACGCACGCACTCCGTGGGTCCCCCCCCCCCCAGCTCCAAGACAAAATCTGGAAGGGAGCCCAGAAGCTGCACACAAAGGGAGCTTTCCTCCAGGGAACTCCACCAGGGATGGAGCATGAATGGGGAAATGCAGTCCGGTTAAAGACCAATTCCAGAATGAGAGGAGGAAACGAGAGCTGGGATTGCAGACGTGGGAAGGAGAAAGGGACGGCTCCACTCCCTCCCCACCCGCAAGCCAAATCCAGACAAAAGCATCTTTGGTCCTGTACGTCAGTACCAGGAAACCCATCCATGGCTCATCCTGAAGGGGAAAGAAACCTGGATTCTACAACCTCACTTGAACAGTGGTATTATTAGCAGCTGCTTAGGGTACAGCCTGTCAAAGGCTCAGGTTTTCAAAAACTAGTCCAAGCGCACAAGTTCTACTCCTACTCCCTGGTGGTTTTAGTCAGCTGACTGCACAGAATCAGGAAAGGTGCAGCCTCTTAGCCAAGACAATGAACCAGACCCTCCATGTTCAGGGGCAGTCTACCTCTAAATACCAGTTGTTGAGACCAGTCACACGGGAGGGCTGTTCCTTTCTCGTCTGTGAGCTTCCCCGAGGGTTGCCGCATACATGAGGCCAAAGGTGGATCCTAGTTGTCCATTTCTTACCTGTTCTGTTAAAAAACCTGCATGGGTTTCAAATATCATCCCGTTCCCAAAAAATCCAGCATCACTCCCTCCCCCCCAAAAAAACAATTACTGTGTCTGTGTCCCTGTAAGCACAACCCACTTCTGAAGTCTTTTTTACGGCTGCAATACCTCACTAGATTACCAGATCAGAGAAACTATGCACCATTTGTGTACATGCTGTGCACTGATGGTCTTTTAAACCAGGTGGTACTTCACAGGGGCTCCGGAGAGGAGAGCCTCCTTCCCTGTGGACAGGTGGAGGTGTATCCTGCCAACATTCACACTTGATCTCTTGTGATTCTCCTCCCCAATGCAGCCAACGTTCTATCCTTGGCTTTGTCTATACCAGAACTCCTCCACCCTCGTGCACCAGGGGGCGCTATTGGGATTCGAGCACAGGGCGGTGAACACAGCCACAAAATGGCTGCCGTAGCTAACTTTCAGTCCTCGTGTTGAGGTGGTGTCAAAGCAACCCTTTTGCAAATCTGCCTTGTTGTTAGGTGCGAAGTCGTGTCTGACCCATCCTGACCCCATGGACAATGATCCTCCAGGCCTTCCTGTCCTCTACCATTCCCTGGAGTCCATTTAAGTTTGTACCTACTGCTTCAGTGACTCCATCCAGCCACCTCATTCTCTGTCGTCCCCTTCTTCTTTTGCCCTTGATCGCTCCCAGCATTAGGCTCTTCTCCAGGGAGTCCTTCCTTCTCATGAGGTGGCCAAAGTATTTGAGTTTCATCTTCAGGATCTGGCCTTCTAAGGAGCAGTCAGGGCTGATCTCCTCTAGGACTGACCGGTTTGTTCGCCTTGCAGTCCAAGGGACTCGCAAGAGTCTTCTCCAGCACCAGAATCCAGCACCAGAAATCTGCCTAGCTAATCAAATTTCCAACGGACAGTCAGAAGCCAACACACTCTCCCCACCCATCTCCCGTCTATGCAACTCTCAACACATAAGTTTTGGCATGGTTCAATGATGGCTCTCCCTCTCTTCTTTGGCCAGTGGAAAAATCTAGCAGGATCCAGCACATGACTGGACCATGAAGGATCGTTCACTGCAGAATCCACTGGATTTGACTTTTGTGTGTGTGTGTGTGGGGGGGGGGGAATTATGGCAATTTTAATGGGAAAGCATATGATTCAAGGCAGTTCACCGATTATGTCTTCGTTCTAATATACAAATCCCAGATCCTCATTTGGGTTCCAGATTTAACCTAGACAAAGAGGAACCGGAGAGGACACCAAACCCAGCCTCTTTCTGGACAGTTATCTGGAAAGAGAAGACCGAACGTAACCTAGACAAAGAGAAACCGGAGAGGACACCAAACCCAGCCTCTTTCTAGACAGTTATCTGGAAAGAGAAGACCGAACGTTTTGGTCTGGCCCACCACTTGATATTCCTGTGCTTGTACGTAAGTGCTGTCAAATCACAACTGACGTAAGGACACAACGAGAAGGGGGTTTCGAGGCAAGTGAGAAGCAACAATGGGTTGTCCCTGCCTTCCTTGGTGGTCTTCCGTCCAAGTCCCAACCCTGTCAAGCTTCTAATAATGAACGTAGCGACCCTGAACTTCCTTGTTGGTCACCCATCCAAGTACTAACCTGGGCTGACTCTTGCTAACTTCCAAGGGGCTAGTCTGGCCTGTTCAGGCTGCTACTTCTCAATCATCTACTTCCCTACCTTCTCTATCGTCTACCCTCAAATTACAGCTAACTAATGGCCAACCCATTAGTTAGCTGGAACTAACGACAGAGAATGAGGTGGCTGGATGGAGTCGCTGAAGCAGTCGGTGGGAAATTAAAAGGACTTTGAAGAATGGTAGAGGACAGGAAGGCCTGGAGGATCATTGTCCATGGGGTCGCGATGGGTCGGACATGACTTCGCACCTAACAGCAACAATGGCAAACCCATGGAGTTTACACAGCAAACGACCACTAGACGTGGTTGCTTGCCTCTCCATTGTGACCTTGGGCTTCTTCAGTGATTCCCTTTCCAAATATGACCAGATCTGACCCTGCTTAGCTTCCAAGTACTTCTGGCCAGACCGTGCTATTAGGGCTATCTAGGTTAGGGCAATCTATCTATGATGCATCTTTAAAAAAAAAAAAACTACCTGTCCTAATCACACTTAAGAAAAACTTGACATGATAAATCCCCAAGCCTGCCTATTCATAACCTGACTGCTCCAGATTGGGGCTCTTTTAGCAGAAGTCTGGAGGAAAGAAGCACCCTTTTCTGGTAAGCAGAGGCTTGGCCACAGGTTGCAAAACACACGATGTTGTCAGCTGCAGAGTTTTCGCAATGCACCTCTCCTTCCCCCTTCCCCCCCCCCCACCAACCCCAGGCTGCCTTCAGGCAGTTTAGTATCAGAACGGGAAGGGGAAAAAAGTTTTTGATTGCTTCAGGCATTGCAAAGAGATCCGAAGCCCCAAAAGTACAATCTGTACGCAGAAGAGATTAAGGGTGAGGTCTTGAGGCTGGGAGGTACTTTCATGCAAGGTGAACTCAGCCGGGGTCACGACAATTTGGTCTGCAACGTGAGAGGCAAAATCCTGCGTGAGCCATTCACGGTTACTTCATGGGATGTGCTGTGGTCTTGTTGGCACAGTGTTTACCCGGCCGTCCTGAGCAACCGACACGGGGCACGTTCCAAATTGCTTTCTGGAGAACTTCAGACATCTCTATTATTCTAACAATATCAGATTTACCTAAGTAGATAGATTTGGAGTGGAGGAGGAATGGGGTTGACCTCTAACAACTCATGCTGGAGTAATTTAAAGGACGGCTGTGAATTTAGGCAGATGGTGAGCGGGAGGAAAGAAGGGACTGTGTCAGTGCTTGGCTCTTGTGGCCCTTTCTTGCAGGCCCAGGGAAAGGCCATCGATACTTTGGGATCGGGAGGTGAATTTCCTCCAGGCTGGACTGGCCAGGGATTCTAGTGGGGGGGGGGGTCATCATCTGGCCATGGAATTGGGGTCACTGTCAGTGGGCGAGTAGTTGTTAATTTCCTGCATTCTGCAGGGGGTTAGACTAGATGACCCTCGGGGTCCCTTCCAGTTCTATGATTCTGCTGGCATTTCATAGAATCATAGAGTTGGAAGGGACCTCCTGGGTCATCTAGTCCAACCCCCTACACTATGCAGGGCACTCACATTTAGAATGCAAGTTTGCCCTGCAGTGCAAGAGGGAGTTGCAGCTGTATTAACTGGAATGCCTTCGATACTAAACTCATTGGGGTTGCTGCAACCAAAGGAAGGATCTGTTTTGTAAGATTTTGCAAATGGACTGAATTCCTCTATGCCAAAGGCCATTTTGCAGTGTGTGCAACAGGATTCCAGTGGGGGAAGGAGTCACAGAACATGCAATTGCTAAAAGGGGGTCTACTGGTTCTCAGAAGTTACAAAAGGCCCCACATACACAACACGTGTGCATAAATCCCGCTCTCGTGTAAAGCAAACAAAACTGGATTGGGTGTTGTGCCGGCTTGCAACGTCCTGATCCTTCCAGACACAGTCCTCTGTCAGCATGTGTGAGACGTATCCAACAGAAGACCCCTCAAACATGATTCTGGACAGAACAGGGCTTCACAATCACTTCCTGGTTTTCCAAGAGGTTCCTGTATACTGCTGAGCTTCTTCAGCTATAATGAAGGAAAGGTAGGGAAGATTACGGCACCCCCATTTGAGAAAATGATCCCAGCTGTTTAACTGCACACAGCTGTGGGCAAAGTGCAGATCAGCTGCTGATGTCAAAAGGGAAGCCACCAGCATGGAGACCACCTTGTAGAGCCAAGACCTTTCAGGAACATCTGGCTGACAAAAGTCCTCCATGCCTACCAGCTCTAGTGCTTTGGACAGTTCCTTAAATTAACCAAAGGAGGACCTATCAATATGATGGAATATGGCTGATTTTCTTTCTTTCTTTATTAATTAATTAATTAAGAAATTAAGTATTAATTTAAAGAAATTAATTAATTAATTAATTAATTAATTCTTATTTTATTCTTATTTATAGCCTACCCTTCCCTGAGGGCGCAGGCTGGGTAACAACGTATATATAAGGAATAAAATGCACAACATGATAATTATCATTATAACATTAAAATCATAAATTAGGTATCCTAATTAAAACAATTCTAAAGCTGCCTCATCTCCTGTTGTGAAAGGGATGTCGTTGTTAGTTGCAAAGTAGTGTCTGACCCATCGCGACCCCATGGACAATGATCCTCCAGGCCTTCCTGTCCTCTACCATTCCCTGGAGTCCATGGGGATGATATACATATCATTTAACAGCTTGGTGATAATTTGATTGGTGGTTTGATCAGGGAAGTCAGAATTCACATACTATCTGGGCTCAGCCACAGGTCTGGCAGAAGAGCTCTCTTTTCTATCCTAGGTCCTCCAGGGCCACATTGAGGTCACTTTATTCTCTATGAGGCCTTCTTCTGCGTAGCCTCCCTTGATGACCTCCTATCCAAATACTAACCAAGCCAACCTTGCTTAGCTTCCAAAATCAGAGATCAGGCTCACCCAAGGTATCCAGGTTAGGGCAATAGCAGAGATACCTGCCATCATTCTTCAAGCGGAAAACAGCTGCCCACAGTACTGACTGGCTAGTTTCCATAACTGCCAGGAAACTCTCCAGTCCTTAGAGAAGTTTTCCACTTCTAAGAACATTCCATTCAGAAATCAATATCACGCTGAACAAATGTGCAAGCGCATTAATGTCCATCCAGCGCTTTTAAGAGGGGAAAGGGTTGGCAGCCTACCTGAAGCACTGGGGCCAAACCTCATGACCAAGACACTGTGAGACGGGGATTATAGTGTCAGACTAAATTCTCGGAGACCTGGGTTCCAATCCCCGCTTTGCCACGGGAGCTTGCTGGGCAGCCCTGGGCCTGTCACACACTCTCAGACTGATCTATGTCACTGGGTTGCTGGGAGGATAAAATGGTGGCAAAAAGAATAATTATAAGCTGCTTTGGGTTCCCACTGGTGAGAAAAGCAGGGTACAAATGAAGTGAACAAAGAAATGATTCAATGGTGTTAGCACATTTGCTTATTTCCGTAGCAAATGTGGAAGGAAAGCATGCTTACACTGAATTCTGGGAATCCACTGTGAACCCTTTCCGTCTGTCATTCTTACAAGGTTCTAGTCCTTATGGTTGAAGAAACCATATACAAACATGCCGAAAGCATGTTTGAAAGCCAGGAGGTGAATAAGCAGGATTTCCATGGATAAGGGATGGATTTTCACGGCTTCCATCCCTTAGCCACCACGCAGGTCTGCGGCAAGCGGAATAAACTGGGGCAGAATGAGAAAACCACAAATACACTTGATTTGCACCATTTGCAAATTTGAGTTACTAGGCACAGATGTGTTTTTTTCCCCCCTTTTTGGTGGAAAGCACATGGTCCAACTTTCGGACACGCTGTCTCCACTACCAGCTCTTAACATCCCAGCCGTGTCAGCTGTTCTTAATTTTGCCTCTCCTAAAAAGATCAAAGCAGGGGTGATAAACTTGAAATGCCTCAATCCTGTGCATGAACCTCTGCTCCTCAGTTTTTCAGGAACAGACTTTTTTGGTGAGTTTTGCGGCTGGAGATCAGGTATCTCTCTTTGCTGCCATTGAAGCCCAATGGTTCCTAGCAGAAGCAGAACCAAATTATACACTCCCCCCCACCTTCCAAGTATCATTGGAACTCCAGGATGATGACGATAAGAGTGGAAGCATCTCTCTCCCTAAAAGGGCCCAATGTTGGTCTTTTACAGCCCAGTGAAGGTCGACGTTATCCTCTCCTTGGTTCACATTGCTGTAAAATCTTATCTGACACGAAAATCATCTTGCTTTGCAGCATCAAAGGCCAAGACGGCTCTGGCAATGCAAGCACTGCTCCCAAAAGAGAAGTAACCTTTCGATTTTCAGTTACAGAGAGTCTTGTTCTTTTAAAAAAGCACCCTTGTAATTATCCTTTGTGGCTAATGCTTATGACAGTCAGGGCCAAATGCTGGCTTTGTAAAAAGGAAAACCAGACGGGGTCCTTGTGAGCAACGCGCATATGCGCAGCTAGAGCGGAACCGAAAGCCAGTACCTGGGGGCTTATACAAATGAGGGATTTCTCTCCTTTGTTTAAAATAGAAACTAGGCCCTGCATGAAACTAAAGACGAGTGAAAAGACTCAAGTTAAACAGTGGCAAAGGGAAAAAGAGACAGACAGACAGACAGGCAGGCAGGCAGGCAGGCAGGCAGGCAGGCAGACAAAGAACGGGAAAGCAAAATTTCCTTGCAGGTCACTTGAAAACCAGCCATGGAAATCAGTTTCTTCATATTTAAACAACAGCACGGATGCTGTTTCGCAGTTAGGTGCTCAAAAGTCCCTGATTCAAATCTCACCATGAACTCAGTGAGAGGACTTAAATAACTGCTCAGTTTCAGGCTCTGCGTGTTCGCATCCCACTTCCAATCTGAATATGGAATAACAATTATGGTTGCCAACTCTGGGTCAGAAAATTCCTGGAGATTTCTGATGGAGTTTATGGAGGACAGAGTTTGGGGACGGGAGGCACCATCTTGGGGTATCATGACATAGAAACCATCCTGCAATGAATCCCTTTTCTCCAGGGGAAGTGTTCTCTGTCATCTGGCATTTGGCAACAGTAATACAAGTCTCTTTTAAAAAGCTATTAAAGAAGATTGGTTCATTTCTGCACTCCACTTAAAACTTTGATGTAAGTGCTGTTTGGACGGCCAGATCTGCTCATGGAATTACAATTTTTGGACCTTTACTGCCTCCCAGTTTAAAATATTTCCACCGTATTAGGTTGGTTGTCTCGGTTTCATGCGCATTTTGCACATATTGCTCAGTGTTCAATGGGGAATAAACCGGTGCGGATTTCCAGCTAAAAATAACACCTAAACATAGCAGGTTCCGAAATAAAGAGTGGAATGCACACAAAATATTCCACCCAAATGTTTTACGAAGAAACAATCCTGTGCTCCTTTTCTTTTTCCCTAACCAATCAGGAAGGCCGCAGCTATGATTGACGGGCCTGCTATCTCCCTTCCCGCACACACTCCCTCTGCTGTCGTACGGGAAGAAAACATGAGTAATACCCAGTATGAAGAAACAGCCAAGTAATGAAATGTTTCTGTGCAACTTTCCCCTTTTTTATTCATACGTTTTCTTCCTAGTTGGAAGTCACTAAGGCCATCAAAAACAGCTGATAGAGAATGCAACAATTAATTCATCTGATGTGTATAACTGATTGGCATACTTCGGAACTGAGTTACAGTTTTCCCCTGCTGTGTATTCCTACCATCTCTTATGCAGAAATCATCTGTGCTTTAGCTCAGGGGTAGTCAAACCTGTGGTCCTCCAGATGCCCATGGACTACAATTCCCATGTGCTCCTGGGAATTGTAGTCCGTGGACATCTGGAGGACCACAGGTTGACTAGCCCTGCCCACTTAGATACCTTACATGTCGCTAAAGCATCTCGGTTATTGGTCATTACCATGATATGTAGCAGTGAATTCCACAAACTACTAATGTACATCTTTAGAACATTTCTGTGCCATCCCTCCAGAACTTGCTCAAGGTGGCTTATAAGTAAAGCATGATTTTTTTAAAAAAACAGCATATCGACTGAAAAATGATTAAGAGATTATTATAAACCTGCCTTAACACCGTAAAATTAAAAAAAACGAGTCTCAAAACAGGCTAAATCAGACCTGAATGAAAAAAAAATGTTTTAGCCTGGTGCTGAAAAGAAAGCTCAGTTGCTGCCAGGTGCATTTTAAGGGAAGGGCATTGCATAGACAAGGGGCCACCACTGAAAAAGCCCCCACGGGCATGCACTTTATACAGAAGAACTTTTTTATCCATCTTGAATCTATTGTCCTTCCAATTCGAGTATTGCAGGAGAGGGAGAGAAAGCTCTTTCTGTGCACTTTCTCTGCACCATTCCTGAGTTTACCAACCACCATCACGTCTGACATTTTGCCAGGTAGCCAAGAAGAAAACACTAAGGGTTAATGAAAATGGGTTGGATCCTACCAGTTTGTCTGCTGGCACACGAGGCAGAAGACTGCCCTTCTAGCCTCCCCCTTAAACTCTATGCCGAGCATCATGGGACACCCTTTCCATGCAGAATGCAGTAAGGTGCCTCCAGGCGGCACCTGGAGCTCTCCTGTTGTTACAACAGATCTCTAGATATCCAAAATCAGTCTCCTTGGCAAAAATGGCTGCTTTGGAGGGGGGGGGGAATCCATGGCTTTCTCCCCTGATCAGGTTCCATTCCTCCCCAAAACCCACCCTCACCAGGCGCCACCCTCAAAACTGCCAGGTATTTTCCCTCCCTGAGTAAAAGCCATGCAAGATGCAGAGAAACTGGGCAAAATCAGCCTTCCTCCCTTGACATAAGCAGAAAAGCTAGAAGGATCCAACCGTTGTAATAAGCAGTTGTCAAAGTGGGCAGCCACATTAACCTATTGCAGCAAAACCTACTAGGAACCTCGAGGCTCTGGAAAGGTTAGCACACATTAGTGCATCAACAATCATGAGTCTTCGGCTTGTGAAATGGACAAATTGGAGTCATGCAAGTGTGTGCTGCAATAAAGTTATCAGGTAGAGCCAAAAGAGACTTTTAAAAAAAAAAGTTCCACCACGGCTATATGCAGGTCTAGGTTGTATGTTGCACAGAAGGGCATTCAAACTGCTTCACATATACTTCCTTGCTGAAATGTTCACAACAACCGTGCAGGGTAGGACAGCGTTAATGCAAGGAGGAGACAGCTCGTGAATGAACGACAGATGGGAATCGAATCGACTCAGTCTGTCAGCCACTGTGCTGCGCCCGCAAAAGTACTTTCTCTCGGAGAGACAGGAAACGGCTTCTCCATTTACAAACGCAAGGGAGAAAGGGCCCTACCTGTGTGGTGATAGTCTAGCCCCGTGGGCACTTCCTGAATGGCCGTCTCATCCCAGAGAGGATAGAATGCCCTCTGCTGGTAGCAGGTGGACTGGAACCCACAGGTCATCCAAGGATCTTCGTAGGTAATGGCATCGGCCTGTCTCTGCGTGCAAAAGAGAAACGCCAGATTACAAAGGTGAGGTTTGATGCAGAAGAATCACATTTTCTTTTTCACTACCCAAAGGAATCCCTAAGTGGGTTAGAAATACCTTCCCCTTCCTCTCCCCGGCACAGTAAGTGGGGCTGAGAGAGCTCTAAGAGCACTATTCTGCAAGGAACGCTCTAAGAGAACTGTGACTAGCCCAAGGTCACCCAGCTGGCTGCACGTGGAGCAGTGAGGAATCAAACCCAGTTCTCCAGATTAGAGACCACTGCACCTTAGCCACTTACACCAAGCTGGCTCACAGAAGGCTTCCCAAAACATGAGAAGTTCAAACCCAAACCAGGAAGGTTCCATGGACAATGTCATTGTACGTAGCGTGACTTTTACACATTACGTCAGGGCATCAGGGTGCTGCAGGACACACGCACTTTGTACGGTTGACAGAGTGGCACAATTGCCTCATTTCTCTGCAGCTATCCACCCTGTTTGTTGCCAAACACTGTGCTGCTGTCATTGAGATGTGCAAAAATATCACAAGGAAATAGATCTTGGTGCATTTTTATAGTAGTCATATAGATATACCTTTGCTGCCCAATGAGACAAGCTCTGAAAAATGATACGCTATGTCTAAACAGGGTCACAAAGCAGGGGTTTGAGTCCAGTGGAATCTTTAAGACCAACGCCATTCCTGGAGTTTTTAGAAAGTGGGCAAGGTCAGATGGTGGAGGAGGTTTTGCTCAGCAAGGCTTCCGATTGGCCACTGGAGATTTGATTAGCAGTGCAGGTTTCTAAAAACACTGTTGCCAACTTAGCACAAGCATTTTCACTGCTCAGTGGGAAACAACCCACAGCAATCCTTTTGTGGCTGGCTCCGCCTCCGGAAGCAGCCATTTTGTAGCCGTCATTGTGCAGCTGTGCCCATCATGTTAGAATCATAGAATCATCCAGCCCATCTAGTCCAACCCCCTGCTCTGTACAGGATCAGCCTAAAGCATCCAAGATAAGGATCCAACCAACTGCTGCTTGAAGACTGCCAGTGTTGAGTTAGAATCCCAAGGTGCCAGCAAGCTCAAATAGTTGGACACTTGCTGCATTGGGGGGAGGGTCCTTGCTCTCGTTAGCTATCGTGTCCCTTGCTGCCTACACCAGATGTCCATGGACTACAGCGTTCGCTGGCGGGGCTCATGGGAATTGTAGTCCATGGACATCCGGAGGGCCGCAGTTTGACTACCCCTGGCCTACACTGTCTAGGGACCATTTCTAACGGCCCACAAACAGCTGGTAGCTGAGAACTCAATTTATATATATATATATATATATATATATATATATATATATATATATATATATATATATATATATATATATAAAGAGACTGAATAATGATTTCTGGCCTTACAGCTGCCATAGCCTGGCCTTCTTTCTTTTCTTTTCTTTCACCTCAGAGCTCCTGCTTTCAAAATGGAGGCCGGTATCTTCTCAATCACATTCACATCCTTCCACGACAATAGAGACACCATCTCACGTACACACTTTTTCACACTCCAAAGAGCGAAGAAAGGCTTGCTGAGCCACGACAGGAAGTGACAGGAAGGCGAAAATAATTTTAGGAGCACATACAGACGACACCACGAACAATAGTTCTTAAAACAATTATGTGGGTTTAAATATAGAAACATCTCTGGCTGCCCGTCAAAGCAAGCTCTGGTAAATGAGACAAAAGCAGAGGGTTGAGTCCATTGGCCTTTTTAAGATGCAGGAAATTTAAATCTGGATAAAAGCTTTTACGTGCATCAAACCCAGCTCGCTGGATTAGAAATCCACACTCCTAACCACGACACCAGGGGTAGTCAAACTGCGGCCCTCCAGATGTCCATGGACTACAATTCCCAGGAGCCCCTGCCAGCGAATGCTGGCAGGGGCTCCTGGGAATTGTACTCCATGGACATCTGGAGGGCCGCAGTTTGACTACCCCTGCACTACACCAAACTGGCTCTCTTAAGGAGAAGATGGACCTCACCAAAAAATGACTTATGTGGGGAGCCAGTCAACAGCATGTGGCTGCCATAGTGGCTGAGACCAGCCACAAATTTTGGGAAGCACGAAGCCAAGCAACCTCCTTTGGTGGAGGCAGCTAAAGGCAACCATTTCCTGCTCTAGGGAGAGACTTCCTGTTGAGCAGTATCCGCCCCCACTGCTGCTCTGTACAGTGATGAGGAAAGATCTCAACGTCATTTCTGTCATCTACGCAAGAAGTGACATCAATGTGTCAGGAAACACTCTAGGACTCCCTGAAACTCTATGGATTTGCCATAGAGTTTTTACAGAATCCTAGCATGTCACTCCGATGCAATGATGTCACTTCTAGGTCCCCAATGAAAGGGATGGTGTGGTGTTGAAGCAACCTAGGGAGCTGTTTCTCAATTACGGTTACCAGGCTGAGCCTGACAATCAACACAAGGGTTGTGGGGCAGAGATATTGGAGGGAGGAAGATATTGGCAACATCCCTCACATCACTTCCAGGTACAACCATAGAGTTTCCAAGGATTCCTACAGCTACTCATTTTAACTTCTGGGCTGTACCTGGAAGTGACCTATCTGGCTTCCCTCCATCTAACTGGAGGATGAAGTGCTTCTGAAGAGTCCAAATTCCCTTGCAGGGAAGATCTACTCAGAATAGGTACCAATTGCTACTGTTGCAGAGAGTTCCCAGGGGCCATCCCCCTCTGCCCACGACAAGGCCCTGCTCATGCTCTCATGCCCGCCCACTAATTTTCATGCCTGCCATCAGCCAGTTCTGACTCCTTCCCTTGCTTGCTTGCAAGACTGCCCACCACCCATGCGCATAGTTGCCTAAGCTGCCTGCACACTTTCCCTGAGCATTTGGTAGAGCATGAAAAAGTGAATAAGACGAGGGTGGTAGCCATGAGCCCTCCAAGGAGCCCCAGGCTGCCCTACCACAGTGTATGCTGTCACCGGCCCTGATCTCAGGTCTTATCTAGACAGCTGGCCCAAATTTACACACAATATCAATGCAAAGGCAGTTATCAAGGAAGGACTTATAGATGAAGTAGGGTTGCCAGTCTCCAAGTAGGACCTGGTGATTGCCCACAATTACAACTCATCTCTCAGTAACAGAGTACGGTTCCCCCCCGGGGGGGGGGGGAGATGGCATGTTCAGAGGATTGATTCTATGGAAGAGGTAGTCAAATTATGGCTCTCCAGGTGTTCATATGCTACAATTACCATAAGCCCCTGCCAACTGGGCATGCTGGCAGGGGCTTGTGGGAATTGTAGTCCATGTACTTCTGGAGTGCCAGAGTTTGGCCACCCCTGAGGTCTCTTCCCCAGGTGCCACTCCCAAATCAACAGTCATTCCTGATCTGGAACTGGCAATCCTAGAAGGGAGCATCTTAGGCTAAAATAACAATCTCTCCTTGCCTTCTGACTTCTAAATATCTGGGAGAAACTTTAAGGGGGGCAAGCTGAGCTGGGCCCAACCCACCACGCATTCATTTTATCCCACTTGTCATATACGTGGATACCCCCATAATCCTTTGATATATGCCCGGTTTGGTTCATATATATTTCACCACAAGGAACTTTAAATGCAAGCAATTTATATCGGCCTTATGTCAACAGAAACACCCTGAACGTTCTCCGGGCCCGGCGTGCCAAGAATTATTAATCTACCTCTGACTAATGCTTATAGAACCGTTTCCATCCCAGCTCAGCTTCCATCAGTATCAGAAGCTATTAGGATCAAGCGTTATAAATACAATATGCGAAATCCTAGCTCCCTCAATTCGACCACAAGGCTCCCCAGGGCGAAATAACTAAGAGTGTCTACATCTTCTCCTCCACCTCGCATCTTCAGCAAAATCGCCAGAAGTGGTATTAAGTTTGGCTACAGTTATCCCTCCGTGAAATGCAGCGACTCGTCTGGATGTTTTCACAGGCTTG
This sequence comes from Paroedura picta, assembly GCF_049243985.1. NCBI lineage: Eukaryota > Metazoa > Chordata > Lepidosauria > Squamata > Gekkonidae > Paroedura > Paroedura picta. The sequence continues at coordinate 9,854,297 of NC_135380.1, read as the reverse complement.
TTGCGCTGGGGCACTCTTGAGTATGCAGCAGATAGGGCACAAGTGAAACAGGAAAGCCATTAGCAAATCTATGACTTCAGCAGGGATGGCGCTGCCCTTTGGAGAAATTGTCCCAAATTGGCCAGTTTGGTTTTGGGGGTCGAACGACCCTATCACAGAGGTCGTAGCAGGGCAAGCAGCTTGGTGGGGGGGCACCGCCACTGTGGCCGCTCCTCCTGCAGGCGCCCACGCTCGGCCACCAGCTGCTGCAACAGCTCCAACAGCTCCCCCCCACGCCAAAAAAATTATATACAATCATGAAAAATGGATCTTCACGCCATTGGTCAGGTTCGGTTTAATTTCTGTGAAAGAACCCCCAATTTTATGGTTGGGGATCACCACAACAGGAGGAACTGTATTAAAGGGTCGCAGCATTAGGAAGGTTGAGAACCACTGTGATAGTCATTGAAGAAGCAGGCCAGAACTATGAGAAATAATGGGTAATAAAGAAGCCATTTTGCACAGCAGCACACACACACACACACACACACACACACAACTCCGGAGATCTGCCAGAATGCTAACAGCTGTGGGATGGAGACAGGAGAAAGCAGCAGATACTGAACAAGGGATAAGGATAGTACAGAATATGGCGTTCATGGGGAAAATATTTGTCCATAGGAAGTCCTGGGATGGAGACAGATATTCATAGGGTATGTTTGTACAAGTCTGGTCTCCTTCATTACTTTCTGGAACAGAAATAAATCTAAAGCATGAGTCAAAAAAAGATACGGTCAAATCTTATTGCACGGATATTGCATTATAACAGTAGTATTACGTAGCCTTCGGCACACCAGCCTCCAGGTGGGACCAGAATTACAGCTTATCTGTAGAGATCAGTCCCTCTGGAAAAAATGGATGCTGGGGGGGGGGGGGGCTCTGTGCCATTGTACTCCACTGTGGTCCTCAAGCTCTACTCCCAAATCTCCAAGAGTTCCCCAAACTGGACCCGGCCCTCTTCCCCTCCACAGGTCGCCATGGGAAACCTGGTAAACTGATACAATCTCATGGATTTATTCTTTTCCTAAGATGCTGAGTTCAGCCCAAAAGCTTGCAAGAAAAGGTTTAATTTAAAAAAAATGTGTGCACACTTGCATTTTAAAGTTCGCTTAAGTCTATTTAAGTCGTTTTTAAAAGTGAGAAACGACTGACTAACTGCTGCCCCACAGCTTAAAAATACACCCCTGAGTTTTAATAGAAACGGCAAGGATGCTGGGGAAGTCTAGAGAGGCTGCAGAGGAGAAACAATAAGCCCAGCCCTGCCCTTCTAAATCCAGCCATATTAAACTGCCATCATGAAAGATAAGAATTAAGAAAGCCAGGCCTGTTTACATGATTAGCTTTTAATCTGGCTGCAGCTGGGTGGGCTGCCGTGAACCTGCGTTCCTCGAGAACTTTGATCTCCTGACATGGAATTATACGTCTCTTTGTTATGTGGAGGGTGCTTGAATCAACTCACTGTTCCTTCTGCAGTTACATCACGGCTCACGTTACAAGAAAACACCTTTGAAAGCCGAACGTGCCTTGGAAGAACTGCCCGCTTGCACAGACAGCTCCGTGCTTTAGGATGCTTAGGGCTAATCCTGCGTTGAGCAGGGGGTTGGACTAGATGGCCTGTAAGGCCCCTTCCAACTCTATGATTCTATGAATGCTCCTCGCCCAGTGATCTCTGTCGCCTGGAGATGAGCTGTAATTGCAGGGGATCCCCAGGTCCCAATTGGGAACTGGCATCCCTAGTTTCGGAAGGTGGAATCTGTAGGTTTCATACCCTGCTGAAGTCCCTGTCCGCCTCAAACCCTACTGTCCCCAGGCTCCGCTGCCAAAATCTCCAGCTATTTCCAACACAAAGATGGCAACCCCAACCACTGATCTAGATTGCAGAGGGGAGGCTTGATTTCATACCCAACTACTTCTCTACCCACCACAAAGACAGTCCCCGAGCTTCTAACGCGTAGCTTCTGATTGCTAGCAAGTATTTCAAGACCGGACATGAACGCTCTCCTGCCGAAAGGAATGCAGGCGCCATAGTGGACAGTGAGTGAGCACAAAGCTGGACCTCTGGCAGAAGGCCTGAGGACTGTTGAGTCGGCAATAAGTTTAGGATAACAGGAAAAAAAGGACTTCCTTCCTTTGAACTCTGCTGCCTCTAGGCCCGGACCCAGCCATGCAGTGGCAGTGCATCCGGATGTTTCTCAGCCCATCCCAAGCTGTTTCCTTCTTGCCACCGTTCTATAGATGGCTAGATTCAGCTGGCTTAGAATTCAGTTTTTGTTCCATCCCAGACTTCTGTGCTCTGCCTCCAGTCCGCCCCAAATTACCAGGCAATTGGGCTCAGATGTACCCCAAACTATGATCACAGCTCCCCTAGGATTGTCACCTTCCCAGTGGGACCTGGAGGTTTCCCTAAACTGCAACTGATCTCAAGATGACAAATATCAGTTCCTCTGGAGAAAGCGACTGCCTTATGGCTTTATACTCCTCTGAAGTTCATTGCCTCCCCAAACCCTGCCCTCTCCAGATTCTACCCATAAATACCCAAGAATTTCCCAACCTGAGCTCTGCCCCTTGGTTCCACAATAGAGACCTGGCCTCTAGTGGTGGAAGGGAGCGCAGGTTGCCAACTCCAGGGACACATGTAGTAGTTCTAGATTAGAGCCAAAGACAGTGTCTGGGAGCAGGACTGGGTGAACAGCAAGCACCTTGGAGTGAGGCTGTGGGGAAGACCAGCGGCTTTGGGTGAATCTGTGAGGCAAAGTAGTCAAGTAGTTTCAAGTTGGTATGGTCCATGGGGGTGTATCCAGCTACTTGCACTGGGTCTGGGAACAAATCCAACAATCTAGAGCAGGAGTCCCCAGTCCTTTTGACCCCATGGATACCTTTGGAATTCTGACACAGCACAGCCTCAGGATGGCTACCACAAAATGGCCGCCAAAGAAGGCAGAGCCAGGCACAAAATGGCTGCAGCAGCTTACCTTCACTCATGCAGGGAAGATCCTTGTGCTCCACCAATGATTTTTTTGCACAGCCAATCAAAGCTTCAATAGTCAAGTGGAAGACTTGAAGGATAGATGCCCCACCTGGCCCCCCGCCCCTACCACTATTTGGCTGGTACCAGGAAAAATATATGGGCACCATGTTAGGGAACTGTGGCCTTCAGTTTTCTGAAAGCCCAGAACAAAAGCAATCTTTTTGCATAAGATGTATAACTTTTTTTACAAGAAAAGTTAAGCTTTGACCCTTGCTTTACCCCAAAGCAAAGAAACCAGACAACCAGGTTTTTCCCTCCTTGTTTATGGGAAATATCAAGTACAAAACTGTCCCCTCAAGGTCAAATGCCACAGAAATGTCCTGTTACTCAAGATCATTCTGCAGTCTTTTAGTTGTGAGGCATCAGGCAGAGAAGTTGCGGTAGAGACTGGAAGCAAGCTTTGGACTCGCTTGTTGTCCAGCGCAACGCACATTCCCATGAATATAAATGAGACCTGCATACGTGGACCGTTCTAACATATGCGCACGGGGGGATCACATTACATGTGGCGCAGTCGTGAGCTGGCAGTCTTAAGGGAAGGACCAAGAGCCAAAAGCTTGGGCGATTGAAGTCAGGAGGAATGGGTTCATGAAATTCACGTACCGATTTGGACGAAATACCCCTGTCCGGCTTCCAGGACGCTCTAGATTTCTCTAGCCCCAGCTTCCCCCTAAAATTTGGATTCTCTGAATGACTTCCTTTCGCTTCCCTCTCTTCTGGCTGTTTTCTCTGATGCTTATCCAAATCAAAGTGCTCTCAACGCCCGTGTTGATTTCATTTTGGCAAAACATTTAAGAAAGAAGTCAGTAATAAAGACATCAAGTTTAAAGTGGGTGGGGGGGAGAGGGAAGGGTTTCCAGCCTTCATACACAAGGGCTTACTGAAAAAGTTTCAGAGGGCAGCCAAGCTGGTCTGCAGTAGAGCAGTTAGATTGTTTATAACAGAGGTAGTCAAACTGCGGCCCTCCAAATGTCCATGGACTACAATTCCCATGAGCCCCTGCCAGCGAATGCTGGCAGGGGCTCATGGGAATTGTAGTCCATGGACATCTGGAAGGCCACAGTTTGACTACCCCTGGTTTACAACACCCCTCTCACCTTCTGACTGAGATTAAAAGATCCATAGATCTCCACCCCTACTCAAGTCTGACCAAGGGAGCTTTGACTCTCAAGACCCTGAATCTCCTGTGGGTCCCTAAGCTGATAGGGAACTTGAACTATTTTACTGAAAAAGTAAGACCTAGTGGGTTCAACAGGTATAATTTGCTAAGTGTGCATAGGGCTACACCCTATATATTTTTTAAAAAACTTGAAATATGAATTGATCTAATATCAGCTTTAATAGGTTCATCCATCACCCCATGGTGGGCCAGTGAGGGTCGGAGCTAAATAATTTCAGGTTTAGCTTTCCTTACCATGACGACAGGACGGGAGAGAGGATAAGGGGCCGGATTTTCAACCACTGTGTCCATGTAGTAACTCATCATCTGAGATATCTGCAGAAATGGGAAAAGAGTCATAAATACCTTCCTGAAATTATAGAAGACATGCTTAATGCCCTGCACATTTTATGTAAGATTCCAACTTGGATGAGATGATGTCGCCCAACATCTCAAATAGAATGTCTCCTAGTCATGCCTCTTCCACATTCTTAGTTTCATTGGTCGTGTGTCTCTATTGCAGGGATTTCAAACCAGGGAGTCTATGGAGCCCTGGGGGTCAAAGGTCCACAGCCTTTCCCATCCTGCCTTAATGTACTTGACCACAAGCTAAGGAACCAGCTGCTTCCATTTCTCCCCCTAACATATGTGAGTTCTCTCGAGGTTCTTTCAAAGTTCTCGCTTCAAAAAGAACATGGAAAAAAATTGAGAGGGTTCAGAGGAGAGCAACAAGGATGATCCGGGTCCTGGGAACCAAGCCCTAGGAGGAAAGGCTGAGGGACTCGGGAACGTTCAGCCTGGAGAAGAGGAGGTTAAGAGGGAGCATGATGGCTCTCTTTAAGTATCTGAAAGGTTGTCCCTTGGAGGAGGGTAGAGAGCAGGTCCTGTTGGCAGCAGAGGATAGAGCCTGCAGTAATGGTTTTAAACTACATGTAGAATGGTACCAGATAGATATCAGGAAAAAGAAATCCACAGTCAGAGTAGTTCGGCAGTACAATCGGCTGCCAAAGGAGGTGGGGAGCTTCCCCCTCCCACACTGGCTGCCTTCAAGCAGTGTCTGGACATCATGGAGGCTTAAGGCTGGTCCTGCTTTGAGCAGGGGGTTGGACTAGATGGCCTTTATGGCCCCTCCCGACTCGATGATTCTATGAATTCTATTCTATTCTAAACAAGTTCCCTGAAAAAAGCCCCGCCCTACCGGGCAGGCCCAAAATACTTAACTTTTATTAGTGCCATTTTTAATGACCAGCTGACTTCTCATCCTTTCTATCCCTTCATTCATCCTGCCTCCTTAGAAAGAAACTGGGGAGTGATTTCTATGGAAAGAGCTCAAGGGTGAAACAGATTGCTATTTATTATTATTACAAATTTTTAAACAAATCCTTCTGGCTGATTGCAACATAAAACAGCTGGCAGCGCCAAAGGCAGAAAATGCCCCTTCGAAGGAACTGGCAGCTTTGTTCCTCTCTCTGGGAACAAAAAAAAAAGTCATCTCAGTTAAGTACCCAGGACTCCCCTGTGATTGATTTGATCTGATTCTTTTGGCTAAGGAAGTACTAAAGAAAACTAGCATATGCTATGACATGTGGCCAGCTGCCCTTTGTAAGGGGCACATATTTGAAGTGGAGTGTTTACTGAAGCACCCAGAATCCCAGATTCAGTTGAAAAGCAAAAGAGGAAAGTGGTTTAAGCTCCAAAATACAGCCAATTTCTCTCTGCCCAGCTCACAAATCCTCAATTAAACAGAACTGACACCTTTCTATATTTCCAGGATATGTATCTTCGGTAACAATAGGCAACATCTCCACATTCAACCTGAAGCTGCAAGCATTTTTTCTCCATCAAGCATCCCTGTAGATTAGAACTCATGAAAATGCCCGACAGGCATTTGTTAACGTTTGCCAGGATTCTTGCAAAACTTATCCATGCAGGCACACAACCTTTCCCCTTCCCTCCCAGGAGGATATATCCCAACTGCAATTAGCCTTCCTATGAATTACTCTTCCCGGCATAGCCTTTTGTGACTGAATCTGAATGGCAAGTAAACTACAGTTCCCATCAAGCTTTGCTATTCATTAAGACTTGACTGTGCCCCTATATGATAGCACAGAGGTAGTCAACCTGTGGTCCTCCAGATGTTCATGGACTACAATTCCCGTGAGCTGCTGGCAAGGGTTCATGGGAATTGTAGCCCATGAACATCTGGAGGACCACAGGTTGACTACCCCTGTGATAGCGAACACCACCAACGCATGGAAATAACTTCAAAACACTCCTCATTTTCAACCTGCGTCCAAGTCCACAATTTGAAAGTGTTCCATTTAAGAAACAAGCAGCACTCTGAGCTATTCAGACTTTGAATATGCTATCTGCAAGAACAGCAGCATTGCTGATCTTAAGCCACTATATGCAGCCATCACATTTACTTTGCACCCCGACAAATCCTTAGTCTCAAGGACCATTTTCTGCGCTGGGAACTTCACTGCCCCAGCTCCCATGCAGGAGCACAAATCAGGGGCGGATGAGGTGCCAAATGCTCCCAAATATGGGTGCAGGAAAAGGTGGGGCAACCTGACCCAACTAAAACTCCAGCCTGCAGCCCAGCATGAAACCTCCAGTGCATAATCTGTCAAGGACAAGCTAAGCACTATTACTTGTATAGCATATCTATTAGCCAGTGACCGTTCATAAAAGTTCACCAGTCCTTGCCCATAGACTCTCCATCCAACTACCACCTCAAAGACAAAATTAGGAGCATTAACATATAGAAAACCACACAGCAATGTGATCTCCCACAACTGAACTACAGACAGCCCATTTTAAATGTTTTGTCATTCCTGGAAAATCCTGGCCTTCGACTTTGGTGGATCTCCAGCCACTGGGAGCCCCACAGCTAAAGAGCAACCATCATGGAAGTCTTCTATTTGCCTTCACTCTTAATAGGTATATGGAGGGCACCACCAGAATGCAAAGTGAGCTTTGTCTCCTTTTTTTTGCCATCAAGTCACAGCTGACCTTTGGTGACCCCATACGGTTTTCAAAGCAAGAGATGTTCAGAGGTGCTTTGCCGTGGCCTACCTCCATGTCGAAACCCTGGAATCCCTTGGTGGTCTCCCAATGAAAAGCTAACCTAGGCTGACCCGGCTTAGCTTCTGAGACCTGACAAGATTGTGCAAGTCTACACTATCCAGGTCAGGCTTATTAACCCACAAGAATCAGGATGCAGAAGCATTCTCCAAATGCAGCAGTTGCCAATGACCTGACTGCCTTCCCTATTGAATATATGTGTATTTGTATGGAGAGAAGGGGTGAGGAGACAGAAATCCTGTGCTAAGGCAGTGGTGATTAATCTGAACATGTGAAGCTGCATACTGAGTCAGGCCACTGGTATTGCCCACTCTGGCTGGCAGTAGCTCTCCAGGATCTCAAGTGGAGAAAAGTTTTGTTTCTTTGTATTTCTTCCTGCGTTGTCTCCAAAGAGCTCTGGGAACCATGAGCCATGTGCTCTTCCTCTGCAGCATCCTGACAACAAACCTAAGAGAGAGTATGACTGCCTCATGGTTACCCAATGCATACCATTGCTCTGGGTTTCCTTGGTCTTAATCAAGCACTCTGACATGACTATCCAAACCCTTAAAGACTTTTTAAACTGGATTTGCCAAGGCTTGAACAAGGGGCCTTATCACTACATATTCCAGCACAGAGCCAGAGTCCTTCAACATGGCTAGCCACAAGGTTTGTGTTTTGGCGAATCCGCGATTTCCATAAAGAAAGAACTTGACAGAGAGCACTGATTGAAATCAATGGGACCCGGTTGCTTAACTAGCCTGCCTTTTAAACTAACCTAAAAGTGTTCCATACCTTATCATGTGGTCACCTTATGTGAATGGTTTATGGTACATTTTAACATACAAAGGGGGAAAGTCATTTCAAAGCAAGCACATTTTGGAATGGTTCTTATGCTGCTTTTTCTCTACCTGAGGGAGCCTCAAAGCAGCTTACATTCTCCTTCCCTTTCCTCTCTCCACAACAGATACCCTGTGAGGTGGGTGAGCTGAGAGAGCCCTGATATCACTGCTCGGTCAGAACAGTTTTCTCAGTGCTATGGCGAGCCCAAGGTCACCCAGCTGGCTGCATGTTTTAAACAAATCTTTTTTAAACAGAGGCTAGATAGCCATCTGACGGAGAGGCTGATTATGTGAAGGCAAAGGAGTGGCAGGTGACAGTAGATGAGCGATTGGGATGTGAGTGTCCTGCATAGTGCAGGGGGTTGGACCAGATGACCCATGAGGTCCCTTCAAACTCGCTTATTCCATGATTCTATGTGGGCGAAGGCAGAATCAATCCTGGCTCACCAGATTAGTAGTCCACACTCCTAACCACTACACCAAGCTGGCTCACACAGAATCACAACAGATCTCTAGACTACAAAGAAAACGGCTGCTTAAGAGGGTGGACCCCATGGCATTATATCCACCTGAGGTCACTTCCCACCCCAAACCCCACCTGAGTCAGGGCTGTAGCCACAAATCTCCCAGAATTTCCCAACGCAGGTAATCCTTTCAGCCTAACATTATGTAACCCTAACAAAGAGGTTTGTCATAGCTTCCCTGTTGAGATGTTGGCAAAGGTCAGATTCGAACCCAAGATTTCCTGGTTCCTTGGCCAGTCTCACAGGGTGCTACCAGACTATATACCCCCTGACAAGTGGATGCTTCTAAAAATGTGTGCAATACCATGAGTTCCAAAACACCCCCCTTGGTGTCCTTTTCTCCATTCAGCATCTCTATCAACCCGCCCCTCCTTCTGTCCAGCTGTAATTTCAGCCGAAATTCCGGATATGCTCCAGGTTGGGTCACGCTCACCAAATCATCCGGGTGTTGTTGTTTCCCACTCAGAATGGGGCAAAGCCTTCCTGAGCACAGAATCTCATATCCTGTCTTCATTAGCTTTTGATAGCATTATAGGCAGGGTCTATGAATGCATAATGAGACATGGCTAATATCACAATCCAAGGCATGGAAGAGCCGGTCCAGTAAATTGACAGGCAGGCCGGAGGTCAAACAAAGGGCATTTTAGCACTAACCTCAGAGCACTGCCGGTTTGGGGGGAGCATTAAGGCCACAGCAAGCTGTTCTGCTTCACATCTCAGAGTATAGCCACAATTTATAATTAAACAAAGATGTGAAGGGAAGGAAGTCATAGGTGGAGGGCTCTCGAGCAACTAAGGATTTCTTAACGAATTAATCATCTTCCTTTGATCCGATTAAGTTGGAACCAATGTGCATCATGCCAGAAGCTCACTTAAGGTAACTTTCTCAGATATTCATGAAAGCATAAAGGAGGTGCTAACTAAGCAATGGTTTCTGTCAAGAAGTAGGTAAGGAAATGAGCTGCAACCGAAGAAGTCACTGGTTCACATCTTATGTTAGGCATACAATTGCTTAGGGGCTATAGTGAAGATGTTATCCACCACATGGGGAATAGCATTAGCAACACTGGCCTACCTTACAGGATACTTGTGAGTGCTTCTGCTTTATGTAAAATGCCTCAAAATGAATGCATGATATAACACTAAGCATTCAGAATAACAGTTTCCACTTGTAGCTAGAAGAAACTCTCGATTACTTTTTTTAATGCTCTTAACATAATATTAGAGCCTCTTGTGGCACAGAGTGGTAAGGCAGCAGACATGCAGTCTGAAGCTCTGCCCATGAGGCTGGGAGTTCGATCCCAGCAGCTGGCTCAAGGTCGACTCAGCCTTCCATCCTTCCGAGGTCGGTAAAATGAGGACCCAGCTTGCTGGGGGGTAAACGGTAATGACTGGGGAAGGCACTGGCAAACCACCCCGTATTGAGTCTGCCATGAAAACGCTAGAGGGCGTCACCCCAAGGGCCAGACATGACCCGGTGCTTGCACAGGGGATACCTTTACCTTTTAACATAATATTGCACAGCAACTAAGAGATTCAAAAACATGCCCTTAATTCACTCACCAGTTCATCAACTTGATTAATTAACCAATTAATTAATTCATTCATCAGTTTAATTTATTCATGGATTATGCAGCCCGGATTAGATATATACACAAAACCAGGTGTAAAGCTAAGAACAGAACTAGACATGACGTCAATCATAGGGCTGACACCCAAAATGGCAACTCTGGGACAAGGCCCTTGTCCAGCCGTGACCTTTTGCTATAGAAACAAAAGCTGTGCTGTCCTCATGGTCATACATTTCCATGTTTCTATTCTGCTCTACTGACTGCCACTGAAAGGAAGAAGAATCCACCTCATGATGATGTCACATCCTGTTTCCTGAACTACATTATTCACAGAAAACTGGAAATTCAATCTAGGGTCGCTGTTTTTTGTGAACGCCTAAGTTTTGGGATCACATTTAGTTCTGCTCTCATGAGGATCAGTGTAATACAGAGGTATGAACTCTAGTTTGAGGCCTTAGAGACCCAGATTCAAATCATCGCTTAACCATGACGTTCATTCGGGAACCCTGTCAGATATTTTCTCTCAGCCTTAACTTACTTCATAAGTAGGATTGCCAACATCCAGGTAGAGCTTGGGAGTTCTCCAGAAATTACAACCAATCTCTAGCCTACATGCATCAAAACCCCTGTAGGAAACGGCAGCACCAGAGAGCTAACTCTATGGTATACCATAGATTCTAAGTGCAATCCTTTCCCACATTCTCTGCACCCTAGATTTCCATGGACACCTCCCCAGGTCTCCAGGAATTATCCAGGCCGCTATTGGCAACCCCACACATAAGGCTGTTGTATGAGGCAAAATGAAAGAGGAGAACCACGGATGCCGCCCAGAGCCCCAACCGGCAGGATAAAATTGGGACAACCAATTCCGTCTAACTGAACAATAACTATGGATATACACATCTACTCAAGAGCCACGAGTCAGTACAAATCTCTGCTCAAGTCAGAGGGGCTAGGCCTTTGAACATCTGCAGAGAGATTAGGATCATTTGTATACCGGCTGATGATTTGATCTGCTAAGATCACTGCCAGCTTCCTAGGCTTAATTGCCCACAAGCAATCTGTCTACGGACACCTCTAAGATGAAAGCGCCAGAGCTAAGAGGCATCCGTGGCTTAAGAGCCACTAAGCATGGACAGATTCCATTCCGTATTCCAAAGAACCTCTGGCTTTACCTGGGCTTGCTAATCCTTGAAATGGCAATGAATGGAACACACCGTCTCGACAACACCGTATTTATTCATTCTTGTATTTATATACCATCCTTTCCCTGGGAGGCTCAGGGGAGTTCACACAGAATTTGAAAACTGACAATGTTATAAAAATAGATTCAAGTGGGTAGCCGTGTTGGACTGAAGTAGCACAACAAAAATAGAGCCCAAGAGCACCTTTAAGGCCAACAAAGATTTATTCAACTCGAAAGCTCACACCTTGAATAAATCTTTGTTGGCCTTAAAGGTGCTCTTGGACTCTATTTTTGTAATAATGTAAAAAGTCAAACTTCTTTATTCCACAAATAATTAAACTGTGGACTTCACCACCAGGCAAGGTCAAGATGGCCACAAACATACATGGTTTTTAAAGGGGCATTTGTGGCACATACACTCATTACTAGCTCCTAGGCATGGAGGCTAAAGGAAAGGTTCATGTTCAAAGGCAGCAATCCCCAGATATGTACAAGTAAGTAGTATGGGAGGGTCTTGGCCTTTACATCCTGTTTAACGGGCAATGGGGGGGCCACTCTGAAACATTATGCCACTGGACTCAATGGACCACTGGCCTGATCCAGCAGGTTCTGTTTATATTTCTATGCTCCCCTCTCGTTGGACTTGAATAACAAACCCTGGCTTGATCTTCAGCATATGGTCCCAGCAAGAAGTGGTACTGAGGACTAACCACGTCAGAACCAATCAGTGCAACTACAAATTGTGGGAAGTGATTTGAACCTGTGCCCCAAACCCACACAGCGCTGCCCAGATTTTTTTGGTTCGTGACTTGGCTGCACAGAAAATGTGGAGCAACTGCAATACAGAAATGTCCACGAAACTCAAAGGCCAACAGACGCTCCTGTTTCGGCTCCTGATAATGAAGTCCCCTATGCTTTCGAGTCTTTGCCCTTGGTTTCTATTTCCTAATGCAGGGGTCTTTTTTCCCCTTATCAACCATGATGGGGTGGGCGGGTTTTAAGCAGGGGACTCCTCTTGGCCAGCATTTTTGCTCAAGAGTCCCAGGAACATTTTCCAAGACACTAATTCCAAATAATGCCACGAATGATACTACTACTCACTACTAACTCACTGCTAACTCCTAACTCACTGCTTCTCCCAATAAATTCCGCTGTGCATTGATTCCACTGAGCACTTACAGGTTACAGAACTCCTCCGGCTGAACCGCAAACATGATGCACAGATGAACATTTGCATCTAGCCTTATACTGAATCAGACCACTGGCCCATCAACCATGTCAAGTATTGCGTGCTCAGACTGGCAGTCGAGACTCAGGCAGAAGTCACGCATCTCCTGCCTGGTCCTTTTAACGGGTGATGCCAGGGATCGAACCTGGGACCTTCCGCATGCAAAGCCGCGGCTCTTACCCTGAGCCACAGCCTCTCCTAGATACTCCCCCCCCTCCAACGAAACCCCTTTTCGATCCCTGCGCTAAATACGGGCATTGCGCGAACCGCCTTGCTCCAAATGACAACCGCACTCCGCGCGATCTGCAGAGCGCGCAGCCCGGCTGCAAAAGTTCGCCCCCGCGCCTCTCTGCCCTCCCGCCCCCCGGTCCCGGGCAGGGGAAGGCGCGGCCTTCAATCCCGTGTGGCGCTCCAAGAAAGCGGACTTGCCTGGGGAGGCAGCAGAGGAAGGGCCGCGCGCGTCTCCGGGAGCTCTCCTCGCCCGCGCCGGGTTCCTTTGCGACTACCTGGCGGATTCCCCGGCGCCGGAGCTAAAGAGGATGCGAGTACCATAATGGTCAGAGTAGAGGCGCCCTGAGAATTGGAGGAGGGGTGTGGTCAAGGCGGCAGTCAAGGGGCAGCCGGGAAGGGAAGGGAAGGAAAAGGGGGGGGGGGTGGAGAACCCAACCGGCGCCCGCTGTAGGGGACGGTCCGCAAGGCGAGTGCCGCGCAGGAGGCAACTGGGGGGAGGGGGCGAGGGGCAGCGCCAAAGACCGCTCCTGCTCAGCCGTCACTCATTCCCATTAAATGGTGCCGTAAAACCACGTTACAGCCGCACGGACTTTGCTGGAGCTTTGGCTAAGGCTCCCGGTTAGGTTGCAAATCTCGACGCGGAATGAATTCTCCGTTTGCAAGCTCCGTGTCCAACGCGGGGGCCGGTCTCAGTAGCTCTCCTCCAGCACCAGTTCTCTCGTGTTTTTTTAGAGGGGAGGGGGTCCCTTGGTTTTATTGCCGTTTATTTGGACGTGTCTGCTTGAGCACCACTGATGTGGGACTGCAAAGGAAACTTCCGGGGGCGCGGGGGGGGGGGCAGTGGCGTTGCCATCTCTGGATTGGGAAATACCTGGAGGGGTTTGGGAGATGGGAGGGGGGATTCGGGAAGGGGGGGTCTTCGGCAGGGTAGAATACTGTGGAGTCCGCCCTCCAAAGTAGTTGTTTTCTTCTGGGGGGAAGCGGGTTATGTCCAATGGAGGCCAGGTGTAACCCCAGGAGGCCCCACCTGGAGGTCGGCCCATTCCTCTTAATGGGGGAAGGATGGTGACATAGAGAGATGCATTGGCTTTGTGTCTTCCGGCTTGTAGCCTAGCCAAATTTGGATTGGGAGCTCTTAGAGATCTGGAGTGGAACTGGGTGGGGGGTGGGGCTAGCAGGGCACAATGCCCAGGAGCCCCCCCCCCAAAGCTATTTTCTCCAGAGGAACTGATCCCTGTCATCTAAAGCAAGGGTAGTCAACCTGTGGTCCTCCAGATGTCCATGGACTACAATTCCCATGAGCCCTTGCCAGCGTTTGCTGGCAGGGGCTCATGGGAATTGTAGTCCATGGACATCTGGAGGACCACAGGTTGACTACCTCTTATCTAAATACCAGGGGTAATTCTGGGAAGATCTCAAAGGGACCCACCTGGAGTTGACAAGCCTAGCTGGTTCACACCCTGCAGGCATTGGGCTGCTACGCTTTACTCCAGAGCAGTTTATATAGTGCCAGCCATGGACCCCCCCCCAGCTTTCCACATTAGGGAAATTGCAGGGAGGAGCCTGGGAAGGGCAGGGTTTGGGGGAAGCCGGGTGGGGGAGAGGGAGGGAGGTCAGAAGTATATCTCAATATTTTTTTGCCTTTGAGAAACCCCTGAAATATTTTCCAGACTTCAAGAAATCCCAGGAGTAGCATGATCATGCAGAATATGGCTGGGAAGCAGAGCGGTGGACCTGGGGCCCACCTGGGGCCCCTCTCCTTCCCACGCTCCCCCTCCAGCACCATCATTGGCTATTGGGGGAGGGGGCAGCAGTGGGTCAACTTCACCTGATGAAATTTAACAAATGTTAGAATTGCACCAAAAATTAACGCCCACCGGTTTGGGAAACCCTTCCCAGGCTGTGAAAAAAATCCCGAGGTTTTACAGAACCCTGGCTGAGAAAGCCTGTTGTAGAGTCCACCCTGCAAAGCAGCCGTTTTCTCCAGGAAAACTAACCTCTGTTGGCTTGAGGGCATTTGTAGTACCGGGAGATCTCCAGGTCCTACCTGGAGTTTGGCAGCCCTAATGCTGCTGTTCCCCATGTTTCAGGGAAGTAGACTCAGGCCTTTCCCTCCCACTTAGCAGGTGCTGCTGGAGGAACATGCATGCCGCTAGGCTTCCCAAGGAGCAGGTCTCATGCCAGGGATGAAACCCCCAAGTAGAGCCTAGACAAGTCCTGAAATTACAGCTGGGGAACGGCCCAAGTGTTCCAGCTTACGCATGGTCCAGCCCCAATTTCTACACTGTTGAATCCCGTGGCAAAAAAGGGAACACAGATTCCTCCATGTTCCCTTGCTGCGGGGTAACTGAGGGGCCAAGTTGGACCAGGCCCAATTCCGCACATAAATTGTATTTAAAACCATGCACAAATGACTGGTGATCGGGGCCTAATCCATTGTGTGGAAGCAGACTTGAGAGAGCTCTGAGAAAACTGTGAATAGCTCAAGGTCAGCCAGCCGGCTGCATGTGGAGGAGGTGTGGGGAATCAAACCTGGTTCGCCAGACTAGAGGCCGTCACTCTTAACCACGACATCAAACTGGTAACTATTTCATGGCCTAATCTGCAAAATAGCATCAAACCATGTTGTTCAACATACATGCGTTGGAAGAAGGGCAGGACTCATGTGATCAAGAACCATGTTTGACCCCAGTGCACAAATTCAGGCAGCAGCCGGGCCTGTGCTGCCATCCCAGAATTCCAAGGGATTCTTACACATTTGGTTCATATATGCTGAAGGATACAAAAACGGGATCAATCTGCCTTACCAGCTTCAAGCCCACCAAGAGAACATATGCACGATCCCCGCGGCTATTTTCGTTCAGGAAATCATTCCGAAGGATCTGTCTGGCCTTTGATGCAAAATCTGAGCACCATAAGAATGGAGCTTGTCCAATATTTGCTATCTAATCTCGGCATCTCTGCAAACTCATCCTGCTAGCAGCTGGTAGGAGAAACACTTTGGAGGAGTTTTGCGGTTGCTTCCGTGATACGTGGGCCTTGGATAATCTACTGCTTTGGATAAACTTTTTAAATTACAGGCCCAGATCCTGCACCTGTTTGTTCCTGAGTAAATCTGAATTACAGACAGAGCTTCCTTCTGAATCAGGCTTTCTCAGCCAGGGTTTCGTGAAACCCTGGGGTTTCTTGATGGCCCTGGAAGGGTTTCCTGAATGGGAGGGAGTTGATAAATTTTTATTATGTTTTTCTTTTAATTTATCAGTCATATGGCCATATATGGTCGTGTCAACCTGTCTCACCTTTCCAAAATGGCCAATGATTAGGCTGGAGGGGGTGGGAGGGGAGGGGCCCCAGGTGGGCATGTATACAGCTTTGCTTCCCAACCATATTCTGCACGATTGTCATCTTTCCATCCAATTCTGGGCCCCCAAGTTGGTGAATGGTTTATTTATTCATTTTACCACACTTATAATTAAAAACAGGAAGAAAGGTCGATATTCAAACTGCCAGACAAAACAAAAAGTTCTTCATTCACTGGCACGCCACAATAGAAGGGGATATAAAAATGGGTATGGGCACAAACCGGCTCATAAAGTGATTTGCGAAGCTATGTTGATGGCAGGTCAACCGGCACAAACAAGCTATGTTATAGCCCTCATCCCAAAACTGCCTCTGGGCCCCGATCCAAGGTTACCATGACCTCCCTGATATCTACTGGAAGCATGAGCTAGAGCTGAGTTTCAGCCCTATATCTGTGATGACCCTGTCCAAATCATCTCTGGATGACCTCGCCCAGCGGTATCCTGTAGATGTTAAAGAGCATGGGGGGACAAGAAGGATCCTCGTGGAACCCAACAGGTCAACTTACTGAGCAGTCGCTGCCTAGCAGCAACTTCTGAAAACAACTTTTCAGGTAACGCCAAATTCACTTTAAACTGGTGCCTCCTTGTCCCACCCCAAGAAGCTGGTGCCATCAACGTTCTGAGTTGTGGACCATGTACATTAGGGTTGCCAACTCTGGGTGCAGAAATTCCTGGAGAGTCTGGGGTGGGCAGAATTTGGGAAAGGATGTCAGCAGAACAGAACATCCATGAGTCCTCCTCCAAACCTGTCGTTTTTGTCCCCCAAAGGAGCTGATCTCTGTAGTCTGGGGATGAGTTGTAATTTTCTACAACACAGTTGGGATTCAAACCCAGCTCTCCCAGATTCTAGTCCAACAATGTCACCACTACACCCTGCTGGCTCCCTAATTTCAACACTCTGGGGACAAATCGTACCCGCGGGCCATGATTGGCGGCCCAAGCTGTAAAAGGCCAAGGCAAACCTGAGAGAGCAGAGCTTCTATCATGACCAGGGACGGGCACAAGCATAAGGCCGTTGGTGCCACAGCAGGGTTCACCTCCGGAAGATTTTGTATTTCCTGCTGAACTGCCGCTGCACCCGGCTGTCCATTGCAGAGGAGGGCTGACCCAGAAGCAAAGTGGAGAAGTCTGTGCCCGAGGGGATGGAGAGAATGTCAATGGAACCGATTTCCTTGTGGTCTTATCTGGACTTTAATAGCTCCTTCTTCCTATCTCTTTCGAATCAAAGCGATTGGCAGGCAGCACATGGCGCACATGCTCGTCCTCTGCGATGCGGGGCCACATCTGGATGACAGGTGCCGGAGCATCTCCACTTGCCAGTAGCCCCAAGAAAGACGCTGGGGTATGTGGCGGCATGGCTTCCCTTTCTTCAAAGAGAGAGAGAGATTCCCTTCTCCCATTGGCAAAGCTGTTTCCCCCGGGGGTGCACTGCAGGGCCAGGATGAATCCCCGTCCAGTTCAACAGGATGCTCACAAGATCTGCAGCAGGAGTGAAGGACTACGAGTGATCTGTATGCTGAGGGGTGTCGGAGTGCTGTACACGGCAGTAGGAACAAACGAAGTCGTAAAAGGCTTCCAACAGCACTACTGCACTCATGTACAGGGGAGGGTGCTTGCTACAACTCTGCCTGAGTCACTGGTCTGGTCTTGCTTTCTTCCAGTCCATCTCCATTGGGAATAAGTTGGCTGCCTTTCTGTCTAGGTTGATTGGGTCATTCAATTGTAGGGGAGGGCGGAGGCTTGGCATGATGTGTCTCTGCATGAATCTCTGCTATCGTGTTACTTCTTTCCCGTGAAGAGGCCTGGTCAAAACAGCAGTATGCTGGGTAGGTTATGTTCCACCAATTCAGCTAATTTTGCCTTTCCCTGTGCTGTAAATATAAAGTTGGGTGTGTTTTAAGAGTAAACTGGGCCTCCAATTTTTGATGCAAAAATGAGTTCGTATTTAGGAGGCTGGGACCGCTGCGCAGAGGAAGGCAACAGCAAACCTCCTCTGCTCCTCTCTTGCCTTCAGATCCCCATGAGGTGGCGTTTCAGGGGGGTTTCCATGAATCAGTTGCCACTCAAGAGCACATATTAAGTTAGCTCTAGTTGAGTTTTCCTACTTCTACCAGAGCAGACTGTGGATAACTGGGAAGGTAAAAACTGAGAGTTCTCCTGGATATCTCAGTGGGGAAAGGGAGGAATTGCCGGGCAAACATAATACGGGATGTTCCAAAGGAGGAGACGCTATTACTGGAAGGCCAGAGACCTTCCGGAGTCCAATAACAGCCACTAATAAAGGCAATACCTTAATCACCACTTGCATTATTAATCCGGAGACCTCTGCTTCAAGTGGGAAGTGGAAATGTGTGGGGGAAGGGAGGGAGGGGGTGGGACTGGTGTTGCCGCTCCCAATCCGCAAATGTGCAATCAGGATTCTACTCCGAGCAGGTTTGCATTAAAGCGGTGCTGATTCTCCTACCTCTCGGGGGACGCTTTATCCTGGTGGCCACTTAGCTCCGGAAGGCCATGCATTATTCAGGGGAAGGGCACTCATGCTCTAACCTGCCCTCGTGAAGACCATCCCTTGGAAATTGCCTCCTCGTTCGCAGGCTGCTGAGGAAGCAAGAGGGGAGACGAGTTACCTTCAAAGCCGCAGTGTGGGTGTCATGTCTAACACAGGAGAGTCATTAGGTCAGGGGGCGGAAGGTAGGGTTGCCAACCTCCAGGGGTCTAACGGCAAAACAATATAGAGGTGTGTTCCACAGTGTAAGTCAGGCTTTCTCAACCAGGGTTCTGGGAAACCCTGGGCTTTCTTGATGGCCCTGGAAAGGTTACCCAAATGGATGGGAATTATTAAATTTTCAACATATGTTTCGCATTCATTAAACATGTATTGGGTGATATGACCATATATGACTCATTTCCTCCCCCTCCCCAAATGGCCAATGATGGTCCTCGAGGGGGTGGGAAGGGGAGGGGCCCCAGATGGGTGTGTACACAACTATGCTTCCCAACCCCAAAGTCCAGCCCTGACTGGACCATGGCTAGAGGGCAGGTGCAAAATAAGGATGCCATTCCCCAGGTGGGACCTGGGGATCCCCCAGAATTAGAGCTCATCTCCAGGCAAGAGAGAGAAAATGGGTGGAATCCATAGCATAATACAAGACGGCGGTCCCTCCCCACCCCAAGTCCCGCCCACTCCCAGCTCCACCCCCAAAGACTCCAGGCATTTCCTAAAGGAGCTTGTGGCTCACACATCACTCCCCCCCCCCGGTTTTTTCCACTCCCCCCATATTTGCACCCGCCAGCCTTAGGCAGCCCCCACCCAAACCATGTCCAGATCCTTGCTCTGCTTTCATGTCTTCTACATCAATGGGAGCTGTATTAGAGAGACTCTATAGGCAAGGAATGGGGAGGGGGGGAAGGGTCATTCTTGGGCCAGATGATGACATTCACAACACTGTCTGGTTAACGCCGGGTCGCCTGCCCCATCGGAATGGAGAATCCCCCAAGAAAGGGGCTCACAGAGCCGCCTGTGAATCGGATCCGTTATTCTGCAGCCTTCGGAGTGGGGCGAGGAGATCCTCTTTTTATCACTTGGCCATTTGAAAGCAGGCTATTTAAGAGCTGTCTGAAATTAAATAAGTCCCCTGACTCACGATTTTTCCATTCTCTTTGCCCCCCCCCTGCAATAAACAAGCCATTAATGCTGCCAGGGAGGGAGGAACTATATTTTGCTTTAGGACTCAAAGCAAAAACTTTTCCTTCTCCTTCGCCAAGGGACACTGCCTAGGCTAGGCTAGCAAACCGCTAGCAGGATTCATTCCACCCAGAACTTCAGAGCATCTCAAGAAATCCAAGACTTGTTGATCTGTATTTTGACTCTAATGCAGGGGTAGTCAAACTGTGGCCCTGCAGATGTCCATGGACTACAATTCCCATGAGCCCCTGCCAGCGATCTGCAGTTTGACTACCCCTGCTTAATGGCTGATTCACACACATGTTGAGAGGGGTGTTGTAAACCAGGGGTAGTCAAACTGCAGCCCTCCAGATGTCCATGGACTACAATTCCCGTGAGCCCCTGCCAGCTTTTGCTGGCAGGGGCTCATGGGAATTGTAGTCCATGCACATCTGGAGGACCACAGGTTGACTACCCCTGCTCATGAGGATCCACCACCCCCTCCCAAAATGGCCAATGATGGTCAGACTGACCATGGCTCTCCAGGGTCCCAGGCAGAGGTCTTCCACATCACTTACTGCAAGATTTCTTTTAAAACAAACTTGGAGATGCCTGAAATTGAACCTGGGTGCCAAGCGGGTGCTTGACCAGTGAGCCACATGCCGTTCTTTGCCATGCGGCATTTCAGTGC
The DNA here is from genome assembly GCF_049243985.1 of Paroedura picta. Lineage (NCBI taxonomy): Eukaryota > Metazoa > Chordata > Lepidosauria > Squamata > Gekkonidae > Paroedura > Paroedura picta. Next base: position 9,833,706 of record NC_135380.1, on the reverse strand, counting down.
CACCACCTTTCACATACTTGGTATTCGATGGTCAACTTCCAGCCTCATGTCCCAGAGACAAAACCCACACTTGCACCATGGTCCCAGCAAGTGTGTGGAAATTCCAGTTTGCAGCTTAATTCAGAGTGAGCCACTGGGTGTTGAGTTTCCAGGAAGGGCTGATTAAGGGTAGCGTGGAAAAGCATAACGGCACACCTATCTCCATGACCGATCGTTTCCCCGGGCACTGAATTAATCAGCTCTACCAGGAAATGCTTTTGCAAGAAGGTTGGCATTAGTGATAACCCCCAAGGAGGTGCCAACCGGGAAGGCCTCTGCAAACGAGCCGGTTTCCACACTAGCCCACATCAACGACCCTTCGTCCTCAGGGCTTGGACTTCCTTTGCGTTCCAAAATGCCCATTTAATGACTCTCCTAAATGATGAGAAATGTCCACGGGTTTTCTTTGTCACAACATTTCCATAGGCTTTGCATAGCGATGCCCTGCGTCAGTTGGCCGTGGTTTCTCGCCCAAGCCCGGCAGCCCCCGTGCAACGGAGAAGGGGAATTTGTTTTCCTGCTCGATCTTCTCGGCATCTGTGAAATTGTGCAACGCTCTTGAATGGCTCAATAACTTCCAAGTCCTCCCCTAGGAATATGCCTCATCACCTTATGCCATCAAAAGAAGTGTCGTTTTACAATGCACTGGCCGGTTGGGGAGGGGGGGGAGAAGAATGCAGAGAAAAACAAACGCTACCCTCCCAACGTTGAATTCCCTCGCTGCTCGCTTGCCGGCCCGGGCCTTCAATCGGAGGAAACGTTGGGCCAAATATAGAACTTCCAACTTAAAGGCCAGACCCCTTTTTTTCCTCCCTCCCAGAAGTTCATACGACAGAACATCTGCCGCACAGTTTCCTATAACTGTTTTTGGACAGCGAATCAAAGAAAGGCGAAACAATGCCGCATTTTGGAAGGGGGGGGGGGTGCGCGATAAGTAGGCCTTCCTCTGAGAACAGGAAGACAGAGATGGAAATAGAAAAGAAGAAGTCCCAAAACATCTTGAGCCCAGACAAACGAGGCTTGCGCTTCAGGTGTCTTGGCTTCACCTGGAGTCTTCCTCCATTCACATTTTTCGATGCTTGAAAGAGGGCAAGGAAAGGACAGAGCGCAACGGAAGCCTCGCTCTGAATGAAAGCTCTGGGTGTTTTGTACGGGTGTCTTTTCTTTTGTTAATTGTATGAAGCCGATTTGAAAAGCTACATCCACCCGCAGCTGAGCTTTGGATGTTTAAGTATTTGAAAGGTGGTCAGAGAAGGGCAAGGAGCAGTTCCTGCTGGCAGTAGATGAATGGCTTTAAACTACGTGCTGAACGGTACTGACTAGATATCAAGAAAAAGTTTTCACAGTCCGAGTCGTTCAGCAGTGGAATGGGCTGCCTAAGGAGGCGGGGAGCTAGCCTCACTTGCGGTCTTCAGGCAGTGGCTGGACAGATGCTTATCCTGGGTATAAACTGCACGGAGCTTTTATTCCAACCCCAGATCGATTCAGTCCTTGCCCTCTACACAGAATGCGATTTCCGTTTGGATTTTGGGTGATTTAAATTTTCCTTCTGCAGCAAGAAGGATTGATCCAGAGTGACCTTACCTTTATTGTGCGATATCTTAGAGTGCTTTTAATCCTCAATATCCAGATTGGGAAAGTGGGAAAGAAAGCTCCGTGGTAGAGAACCTCTGATAGGCCACACCTGGTCATGTGACACGCTTGCCTTAAAGGAGAAGCGCCTAATTTCTCTCAACTTCTGTCGGTCCTGGATCTTTCCTCCCTCCTCTGCCTTTTTCGATGCTTGAGGCTGATCCTGCGTTGAGGAGGGGGCTGGACTAGATGGCCTGTATGGTCCCTTTCAACTCTATGATTCTGTGATTCTATGATTCTGTATCTGGGCAACTCAAGTCATATGGGCTGAAGGGTCAACATGAGTAGAGGCTGTTTTAAAACAAGTGATGGTTCGCACATGGCCACAGTGCGTCTAAATTTAGTCTTGCCTCTTCAAACTTCTTTAGCATTTTTTGTGACCCTCCCGTCCCTGTGGACCACTTGCGGTCACCAACCTCTGAACCTGAGATGAAATCTGAATTTGGAGAGTTACAGAAGCATCTTTCTTTGGCTTCTCCCTTATCTAGGGCATCTCTCAAGCAGTCACGGCAGACCTGGAACACTTACTGTTAGGAATGCCTTCACTGTTGGTTCCAGCAGTGCCAGACTAGAATGGGTGGCTCTAGGTTGGGAGAGATGTCAAGATTTGGGGGGTGGAGCTTGAGGAGGGTGGGTTCGGGGAGAGGAGAGGAGGGGCTTCAATGGGGTATAATGCCATCAGCTCCCAGTCCCAGAGAGGTTCGGCTGGCCTCGGCCAGAGTTAGGGCTGCCCTGGATCCTTGCTGGCGGAACATCAAGGCCCTCTTGGAACTCACTGAGTTCCGCAGGGCCTCCATACTGGAACTCTTCCGCCAGGCCTATGGCTGAGACCAGTAATCCGTTAAAATCTAAACCGGCCTCCCTCCTGCATTGCACCCTGCCCAGGCTGAGAGCTTGGGCCTTGGATGTCTGGTTTTAGACATTTAGATTTTGAAAATTTTGGTGTGGTTTTATTACGATGGACGGTATTACAATCTTTATGTTGCTCGCCACCCTAAATCTGCCTTAGGTGGAGAGGGTGAGTTATAAATATAATGTAATGAAATGAAATCAGCCTTCCAAAACAGCCACTTCCTCCAGGTGAGCTGATCTCTGTTGTCCAGAGAGTAGTTGCAATAGCAGGAGATCTCCAGTCTCCACCTGGAGGTTGGCAACGCTAAGCGAGACAGATCCATCCAGCTGGCCCCTCCCCTTGTTCCATCCCAAGGCACTCCACAAGGTTTATTTTAATGCAGCTGACTTCTGCCAGCATTCCCAAGGAAATAATGGGGCCCCCGACTTTAGCTCCGGCACGGCCTTTCCTTCGCTCCTGAGGTGGTGGGCCGCTTTCGTTTCAGCGGGCTCCTGCCTCTCCTCGGAATGATGCCGCAGCCACACCTCATGGGCTTCTTGGAAAAGCTCTCCCCGTGGCTGTTTCCTGCCAAGTCACAGGACGGAGTGACGGTGTGGCTGGGAAGACTTCAAATGGGAACAGAGACAATCAAAGATTGTCTGCTGGGCGAGTTCTAAAAATGGCTCTTTGGATTAAGACCAGCCTCTCCCCTGGGGCTCTCGCCATGTGAGCCGGGTTCAAGATCTGTGACGGGGAGCGATCTAATCTCACTTCCCGTGCGTCAGGGGGGGATCGCATTCATCCCAAACCCACTGACCTCTGGAAGCCTAGGGAGTTCTGGCTTTCTGGGGGCCAACAGTCGGTTTGCCGGCAAAGGATGATGGACCGGCTTCCAGGAGAGGCTGGGGTGGGGGCCTGGAGTGGAAAGCAGGGACATGAAATAGAAACAGAGTCACACATATCAATGAAAACAAAACAAACCCCCCCACCCCTTTCCAACTGCTTTAAAACCTGTCATGAGCTCGCCAGTCATTTTGCTGTTATGTCTTCAGGTGATGATTAGAGATCCCCTGGGCTTACAACGGACTGCCAGGTGACAGAGATCCGTTCACCTGGAGAAAATGGCTGGTTTGAAAGGCAGATTCTATTGGGCATTCTATGGCCAAACTGTGGCTCACCAGATGCCCCTCTTTCCCTGTCTTCTCACAGAGGAGCTTGGAAGGAAAGCCAGGGGGGATGGAAGAGGCTGGCTCCAAACTGTGTCAAATCAGCCTGATCCTGAGGCACACAATAATAGAAACCAGGCCTCTGCACGTGCCTGGGGAAAGGGTGAGCACAGGGAAAGCTTCTGCCTGAAGGAAGAATAGATCATCTAGTGCCCTGGCCTTCAAACTCCTCCTACCAAGCACGGAGTCAATATTACGGGGTAGGAAGATGCAGACATGAGACCGATGAAATCTGCTAGAGAGACAGGCTGTTTGTAGTCGTACAACTTGGGTTGCCGGCTCTGGATTGGAGAATACCTGGAAATTGGGGGGGGGAGAACCATGAGGGGGCCTCCAAAGCTGCCATGTTCTCCAAAGGAACTGGTATCTGTGGCCTGGAGATGAGCTGTAAAACTGGGGGATCCCCAGGTCCTACCTGGAGACTATGACTCCTCCTCCTTTGGAGAGGAGCCTGGGGAGATGGGTTTGGGAAGCCTAGATAGATTCCACACTCCGATGCAACCATTTTCTCTAGGGGTACTGATGGTTGCTGCCTGGAGATCAGTTCTGTATCCGGGAGATCTTCAGATCCCATCTGGAGCCTGGAGACCCTAATTACTGTGCATGCAAAGCTGTAATTTCACAACAGCAAAGGAGGCCCTGCCTTCACTTGGGGTCACCTGTGCCACTTCCTCCCCTTTGGTCTCTCCTCCCCATTTCTCTGCTCGGCTTCATTATCTGTCTCCAACACACAAGCAGGCCAGCTCTCGCTCCGGCGGCTTCTTTCTCTCCCCAGCTACGGCAGGGGCAGATTCGGTCATTCATTCATTCATTCATTCATTCATTCATTCATTCATTCATTCATTCATTCATTCCTTTCCCTTCTCCGCAGTGCTTTCTTTCCTGGCCTCGGCTGTCTTGGGAGCTGGCTGAGCATTCTGAAGATACCAGCAGTTAATATTATTCTCGAGTCACGATGCAGTGAGGAAGCAGGCAGGCCCCTCGCCCAGCGCAGCTCCCCTCAGCTCTTATCAGTCAGACTCTCTGGGAGAGGGGAGGGGACCCTTATCTCCAAGTTCCTTTTCTGGGATCGGCACCTTTCTTGTATCCCCCCTCCCCCCCACTACTTCTTTCTTTTGCAGGGGTAGTCAAACTGCAGCCCTCCAGATGTCCATGGACTACAAATTCCCAGGAGCCCCTGCCAGCATTCGCTGGCAGGGGCTTCTGGGAATTGTAGTCCATGGACATCTGGAGGGCCGCAGTTAGACTACCCCTGTTCTTTTGTATTGGCTTGAGTGGCTTGTTGCAAAGCCCCTCCTCTCAAATGGGGCCCTCGTGGCTAACAGCACGGCTGTACAATTCTCCCTTGCCTGAGAGCCAGCGTGGTGTGGTGGTTAAGAGTGGCGGACGGTAAAGCAGAGAACCCGGTTTGATTCTCCACTTCTCCATATGCAGCCAGCGGGGTGGCCCTGGGCTAGTCACAGTCCTGTTCTCACAGAGGAATTCTCTTAGAGCTCTCTCAGCCCCACATACCTCACACGGTGTCAGTTGTGGGGAGAGGAAGGGATGCCTTCTGGTAGTGAAAAGCGGGGTATAAAAAAACAGCTCTTCTTCTTCTTGTTACCTCTTCCTGAGTCAAGCAGACGGCGATTGCATGAAATGAAGGTTTCAATTCCCCACGTTTCACGGGAGGTGGTGTGTCATGTGTAGAATCCCCTCAAGAGGTAACCAGCCCAATGAATGTTGATGTGGCCTGTGGGTCGCCAACTCCAGGTTGGAGAATTCCTGGAGATTCTGGGGATGGAGCCTGAGAAGGGTGGGGGGACAGCTTAACGGGGCATAATGCTATAATTATGCCTTTCAAACCAGCCATTTTGTCCAGGGGAACTCCTTCTCTGTCATCTGGAGATCTCTGCCCCACTTAGAGGTTGGCAGCCCTATCTGCTCTACCCCTTGCAGAGCCCTGACTATAGAAATGGAAGTGTAAGCAGGAAACCCTCCTTGTTGGGAGGGGCAGAAGACATAAGAAGCTGGCAGATCAGGGCTTACACATCAACTAGGAGGTGTTCCTTTTGCCCACCCTGGGTTAATCAGAGTTTGTGGCCCAAACCACGGTTTATTGTGTGACTGCTCAATGCAGCCTCGGTGGCAAACCTGGGTTTGTTTCTACAGAATGTGAGGGATGGCCCTTAATACTATAACATCCCCCAAGCCAGCCTCTCTCCCCACCTCCTGAGCCCCAGGATTGCGATCTGCAGCACATAAAAGTAACCGAACCCATTGTCTGCAAAAGAGGGTGGGGGCCCTGCGGTGGTGGTGTTTGTCCAAGAAAGCAGCCCGTTTACAATTGCAGAGTCAAAACACTCCGAGAGTGGAAGCCAAGGTTTCCTGGGCTGATCCCAGTTGCTAAAATAAAAGACAAAGGAAAGAGCAATTAGATGCCATTAATTGTCGTGAATGGCCCAGGCGGTTTTGCTGCCAGGGCTTCTCTCCGAGCGGATGCAGTCCCAGAGTTACCCGGCCAAGCTGCAATAACATTCGTCTGCAGATTGTGTTTGTTTTAAATGCAGCCGTGCCCCCCTCACCGATTCTACCTCTTTCCTCCCCCCCCTTCCCCCGTGTCCTTTGTCTCCTGCCGATGGCCCTGGATGGACGAACACCATTAGCTCTGATGTTCGACGGAGAAAATCTGTGAAAATCAGGGTCCATCCTGAGAATCGTGGGTTTTATTTTAAATCAGGCTGATGCCTTGAGAAAACGGGGGTGCTGCGAGGACCACCCAATTAAGGACTGGTCCCTTTCCAAGCTTTCTTTCCACTCAGCCCCCACCCATCTCACCCTTGCTAGCTCTTCTGCCATACTGACTGCAAAGTCCTGGCTGTTCAGCCACTGTGGTGATCTCTGAAGGGTCTGTGGCTGGTTACAGGTGGAAACGAGCTGAAACTAGGCAGACAGGAGGAGCATGGCCGTGGCCGCAAGTGGACTCTGTGGCAGAGGTGCAATCCCGGGCTGTTCCTGAAGAAGAAGAATTGGCTTTTACACCCCACTTTGCACTACCCCAATGGAGCCTCAAATTGGCTTACAATCACCCCACAACAGATACCTTGGTAGGCAGGTGGGACTGAGAGAGCTGTGACAAAACTGCTCCACGAAGCAGCTTTAACAGGACTTTGATTTCCCCAAGGCCACCCAGCTGGCTGCATGTGGAGGAGGAGCGGGGAATCAAACCAGGCTCTCCAGATTAGAAGCTGCTGCTCTTAACCACGACACCAAGCTGGTTCTTGAAGCTCCCCCTCCCTCTAACTGGCAAGCGGCAGCTTCCCAGAAACCAACGCCTCCTGCAGAGAAGGCAGTGCCTTCAAAGGCCATTTCTTTTGGTGCAATAAACGGGAGAGACCCGCAGGGGTGTTTTGAATGCTCTGCCGGGTGCTTTTTGCCGAAGGTGCTTCTTCCTCAGGCAGCTCGACTCTGCCCCCTAGAGGAAGCCATGGGCAGCACATTTTTTGAGCCTAGTTGCCTTCGCATACCGGACCAAAGGCACTGAGTTCCTCCAGCAGGTGGGAGGCCATCAGTAAGGTTTAATCGAGGTTTGTTGTGTGATAACAAGACCCCTGGCAGCTGGGACTAACTTCTGAAGGTGGTTTGGAAAGCCTGGCTTGGCCCGTTCTGCAGAAGCCCCCTGCCCTACGAGACCCGGCTTGGTGTCATGGTTAAGAGTGGCGGATTCTAATCTGGACAGCCGGGTTTGGTACCCTGCTTTTGACTACCCAAAGGAGCCTGCTCAAAGGGGTTTGATTCTCCACCCCTCCTCCACATGCGGCCAGCTGGGTGACCTTGGGCCAGTCTCAGTTCTCTGGGGGCTCTCTCAGCCTCACCTCCCCCACAGGTGTCTGTTGCTAGGAGAGGAAGGGTAGGTGATTTGTGAGCTGCTTTGAGACCCCTTTGGGATTTTTGGTGGGATTTGGGGAGAGGGATGGTGCTCAGCAGAGCTTAACGCCATCAAGTCTGCCCTGCAGAGCAGCCATTTTCTCCAAGGGAACTGATAAAGCCATCGTCTGGAGGTCATTTCTAACTCCAGGAGATCTCCAGGCCTCAAAGAGGCCACCTTTCTCAATGAGACTCAAGGGAGTTTACAAAGTATCAATTAATGCGACTGATAGGACGAGACAGCTAATACGCAGGAGTCGGAATACCTATTCTGGTAATGAGCGGATGGAAACGTTGCAGCTGTCCAGCCATCCAGCCATCCGTTTGCCCAAGTTTCTTCTCCAAGATACCTTGAATCCAGTGGTTTGTACTGGAAGTTTGAAATTGACCTCTGAGGCAGGTAGTAAACTTTCCCATTATATAGCAATACACCCTTGATGAGTTCTTATGAGAAGGGGACGGGACCCTGAATCTCCCAGATGCAATATCAGCCTGCTGTAATCTGAAGAAGAAGAATAAGGCTGCCAGGTGGCCGGCCAGAGATTTGCATTGCTGGTTCAACCCGGAGCAGTTGTGGGAGATGATGAGTCAAAAGGAGACCGTTTCCAGTGGGGTAATCCGTTGCAGGAAGAAAAACCCTAAAAAGCAGTTGGGGGGCACATGTGCATTGGGGCAAGGATGCAGGATGGAGCTTTGAACTCCCCCTCCCCCACATTCCAGGTGGAATCATTTCCAGACTAGAGAGACCAGTTCCCCTGGAAAAAAAACAGCTGCTTGGAGGGTGGACTCCCTGGCCTTGTACCCCACTAAGGCCCTGTCCTCCCCTGGCTCCATCCCCAAATCTCTAGAAGTTTCCCAACCTGGATCCGGCAACTCCGTCTCCCCACCCCACACACTTCCCCCCATATGCCCCCACCATCCCGTTCACCATTCAACAAGTTCAGAGCGATGTTGAGTTTCTTTTCCTCTCTCCCCTAAACTCATTTTGAAAAGGGTGGGAGAGAGCCCTCTACTGACCGACATGTGCTATTGCAACATCTGAATAGCACAGCGCAATAATACCTTTTTTTGCTTTGTTTTCCTTTTTAGCACAGTTGAATGGCTCTCTGTCAAGCGTGCCAAAAGATCCCCTCCCCGGATCAAGGTGTTTGATAAGTGCACACAGGCTTTTAGCTTGAAAAGAGAAAGCAGACTGCTTGGGTTTCCCCTCTCTTCGTGATTTGCTTCCACAGTTTCACCTAACAAGGCTGTTTGACATCACAGGGCTACGGGTCGAGCCCCAAACACACCCTGATAAGACTGGATCAGCCATTAAGGTTAAGCTCCATGTTACATGAGAGGTCCATGACTGCACACACAATGCTGCCTTCTGCCAACTCAGACCGATGCTCTGTCGAGGTCAGTATGTCAGTTTGGCCCACTCTGACCGCCAGCAGCTGTTGGGGATTTTCAGGTAAAGGTTCTTCACATCATCTAAGATTTTGCCCGTTTACGTGCAATGCCAGGATTTGAACCTGGGACTTGATATCCACAAAGCAGATGTTTTGCCACTAGGCCACAGGCTAGGTCCTCTTTTTCTCTGCACCAAAAGTCTAGAAATTGCAATATTCTGTCTGCAAGCAACACTACATTGGATGCCACTTGTTTTCGTTGTTGTCCTTTTAAGTGAAGAATGGTTGTGTTTTCTAGCAAGATTGCCAAGACTTGAGTGAGTTTTGGAAGAGCATTTTTGGGGGGACTGAAGATACGTCTGAATTTTTTATGGGCAAGCTAATAAACTGCAGTTGTAGGGCCTCAGTTCCTCTATGTACATACATGCTGTCAAGTCACAACTGACTAACAGTGACCCCAGCAAGGGGCTCCAGAGACAAGTGAGAAGCAGAGGTGGCTTGCTGTCACCTCCCTCTGTATACTTTTCCTTGGTGTTTTCCCCCATCCTAGTGCTGACCCTGCGGCACCTCAGGAATTCTGACCCAGCTTGGTGGCCACAGCTACAAAATGGCTGCTGCATAAGGCGGAGCCAGCCACAAAATGGCGCCCACAGCTCATCTTCAATCACACAGTAAAAATCCTTGGGTTGTGAAGGTATCTGCACCCATAATAATTTTTTTTAAATCCACACAGTTAAGCAAACCAACATGGCGACCCTCGAAAACTGGATGTGTGGAACAGCGCCTTGTCCTGTGGACAGAACTGCCCCCGATTCTCCAAGAATGTCCAAAGCTGGAGTAGGCAGTCTTCAACAGTGTCTGGATAGCCTCACACATACAGAGAGGGCAATCCAATTTTGAAGGACTGCAGAGGAAGGACTGCATTGCCAACTATATGGATTCTCCAGAAGGCCCTCCCGTTTTGTGTTCTTGCTATTGCAATTTCCACCAGTGGGTGCATTGCCCACCAGGTCATCCAGTTGCTAAGGACTGCTGGTGCGCATCTGTTATCGCTGTATCTAATGATGTGCAGAGCAGACCGACTGCTCTCACGCAGTAGTATCACAGTACCCAACAGAACACGGATGGTTTGTGGGTCAAGCCGGTTGTGAATGATTTCTAGTGTGCAATGTTTGCCTGCAATGTGTGGATGAAGCCCCCCCCCACCCACACACACACACACACACACACACATACACACACCCTGTCAGCTTCATGTGCTCTGCTGGAGGAAAGGATGAGTTCCAGTTTGGGATTTTACCCTGGAAACTTGTAAAGCAGCAGCACCGCCGGATCGTAACGGCTGCAGCTATGCTGACCTAGCTTTTAATGCGGGTTACGTCCCACTGCTTTTTCATTTTGACATTCTTCGTGGCTGCAAAGAGAGAGACGCTTTCTAAACCTTGACAGCTGTAATTGAGGCAATAAAAGGAAGGCTTCTCCTGCCCTCCGTTTCATTCCTGTGTTATGCTTCAGAACCTTTTCCCGAGACAGATGAAAGTAAAATGCATTAACTAGGTGGAAAGATCGCTGGACGCAAGTGCGTTGACCTAGCGAGACAATTTTACAACTAGGATTCTTTCATCTTTGCTTTTGATTTAGAAGAGATAAGCACTTTAGGAATGAATTTATGCAATCAGAGCCGAATCAAGAGGTGATGTTTTTTTTCCTGGATGACGCCAGGTTAGGCTGCCGTTCCGGGCTGGAGAAATTGCTCCGCATATTCTTCCACAAAAATCTCCCTGCACAAAGTGTGCATGGAGTGTCAGGGAGAAGATGACTTTGGCTTGTCCTCTTTGCACGCTTCGGTTGTGTTGTGTAAAGCCATTCAAATACCTGCTGTATTGGAACAGCAATTATTGATTTTGCTGATTGTATCGAGTTTGTTCAGTTCCTGTTGTTCTTGTGAGGCAGGAAACAGATGGGATCTTTGCAAGCGAGTTCAGAGTGCGGTGGTGCCTGCAACAGCTCCCTTGCATGCAAATGCACTCTAAAAATAAGGTTCCGTTGAGTTTGAATGCAGAAAGCGTTACCTGGTGTAGGTTTAGCCTGCCGCAGGGTAGTGATGTACCGGTACAAAACCTATGCGGTAGGCATCTTAATTCTTCTTTGAACACAGTGGTGTGTTGCGATTAGGGGAACATCATTGGTTTGGAGCAGGGGTGGTCAAACTGCGGCCCTCCAGATGTCCATGGATTATAATTCCCATGAGCCCCTGCCAGCATTCGCTGGCAGGGGCTCATGGGAATTGTAGTCCATGGACATCTGGAGGGCCGCAGTTTGACCACCCCTGGCTTGGAGAATTATTTCTGGTCCTTTTCAAGAACTTTTCAATCTCACCATGTTTTGTAAGATGGCAGTGTTGTAATACTGCCGGCTTCAGGTTTGTGAAACACCTGGATGTTTTGGGGGCGGAGCCTGAAGAGGGTGGGGTTTGGGGGGCATAGTCCCATAGAATTAAAATTCCAAGGTGGCTATTTTCTCCAAGTGAGTTGATCTCTGTCGCTTGTCGATCAGCACTCCCACTGGCAGTGCTGTTTCAAAGGACACATAATACAGGGCTCTGGAAACTTTTCCCTCTTGGGGCAAATTGTGACTCTGTTTTTGTGACTTGGCGTGGGGAAAGGATGCAGGGGAGAAAGCCTAAGCTGTCATTAGGAGGAGCTGTGGCTCAAGTAGTAGAGCATCTGCTTGGCATGCAGAAGGTCCCAGGTTCAATCCCCAGCATCTCCAGTTAAAGGATCAATCAGTAGGCGATGTGAATGACCCCAGTTCAAGACCCTGGAGAGCTGCTGCCAGCCTGAGCAGACAATTCTGACTCGGATGGACCAAGGATTTGATTCAGTAGAAGGCAGTTTCATAGGACAGCCCCGTGAATCTGGCTTCTGGCTTTTTCTTTTCTTTTTAAATGTCAAGATGTTTTTTTGTGTTAAAAAAAATAGTCTTAAAAACCATTCTGGGTGGGTTGAGCAGAATACTGAACCGGTGCGGGGGGGGGGGGTGGAGATGGGACCGTAGAGCCAACTGGCAGACAGGTCGGGGAATTCTTAGACAATGAAAGTCATTTGGCTTAAATCTGATAAGAGTTTCATCGCAACGCGTATTCCAAGGTCGGCACTGCAGTCTGCAGCCTGGGGAGGTGATGAATCTGTGGATCTGGGCAGATGGACTCAGTCCCCGTCAGCCAGAGGAGGGCAGACCCCCATCTCTGCTTTGCATTTGGTCTGAGTCTAAATCATTCTACTTGCTCAGCATCTGACCAAGATACGATCTGGGATGCAATCCAGCTGGCCTCAGACCAACCCAGGGAAAGCCAGAGGTAGCGCTGGAAGATACAGCATTTCTTAGCGCTTCACAGAAGGAACAGGCACACTTCTGATGAACAATCACCTTGAGGAAGCAGATTTCTGGCCAGTCCCTTTCACGTAACTATGCATTTATTTTAGCCAAGCAATTTCATTTATACCCCCATCTTTCTCCTCAGTGGAGATCCAAGGGTGTTTGCAGCAATCGCTGCTCTATTTTATCCTCACAACAACCCTGCAAGGTAGGTTAGGCAGAGAGTACGTGACTAGCCCAAGGTCACCCAGCAAGCTTCCTTGGCAGAGTGAGGATTTGAACTTGGGTCTCCCCAATACTAGCCTGACTCCAAACACTATGTCACACTTGGACGAATCCTCTTCAAGTGAATAAATATTGCCAACCGGTTACAGTTTTTCAATACATGCAGCACCTCTCCACTCCACAAAGCAGGGTGAATGAATATCTTGATTCTGGATATATCTTTAACAGCAGGTTCGCTTCTTTAGCAGTGGGTTTGCTGTTAAAATAACTCGCTAAAGGCTAAGAGGGCAGAGTGGGCGTGTCCTATATGAGGCAGATCTGTCAATGGCAGTTGAGCGGCGCAAGATTGAAAGGTGTGGAGACAACTGAGCCATGGGATTGCCATGCATCAGACACAACTGAATGGCTAGCATCCTCATCATCAATACAAGAGTTAACAAACAAGACGAGAACAATGTTTGAGTTCAGGGGCACCCTCCAAGACCAAATGTGAAGTCCATTAGCAATTTCTCTGCATATATTTTCCCTTTAAAATGTTTCTGGTTTTTTTCAAGCTAGGCAGGACCATGGGGTTGCCAAATCTTATTTGGGAATTTTTTTGGAGCTTTGGGGGAGGAGCCTGGGGAGGGTGGAGTTGGAAGGGGAGAGAGCTCAGCAGGGATGTGGTGCTGAAGAGCCCTCCCTCCAAAGTTGGCATTTTCTCCATGGGAACTGGTCTGGAGATCATCTGGAACTCAGCTGGAAATCTGGGAGAACTCCAGTCCCCACGTGGAGGTTGGCAAAGCAAAACATGCAGTGAACAGAATGGAATCTTCACCGGCGGGAATTAGGCATTAAATCTTGGGTTGGCAGGACATCTTCAGCTGAGATTCGGCGTGGTGCAAGCATGTTTTCACATGGGAGATGGTGGCAGATGTTCCAACACGCTTATGCCAAAGAAATGCCGCGTGAACTCAAAAGAAATGCCACTGCAGCCCAAGGAATCCTGGTTCCTGCAAGTTGACAAAGATGAATTCTCAGTGACAAGATCACTAGTGCTTTCACCGCTCCCAAATTCCGTTTGCAGAACTGCATTATTTTTTTGTTGTATTCTAGGCTGCCGCGTAGAGAGGTCAGCAGTATGCAGAGGATGCTATTGTGTTTCTTGAGTAACACAAGGGGGCAGTGTCTCAGAATGCTGCTGTGTGTAGCTCAAGCAACAGAGGGGTTTAAACCTGTTTTTTTTTAATGTATTTTTTTGGCAAATAGCTGCTTGTCACCAGCCTCTTTGCAAGCCCCACTCAATCGCCAACTTTTTACCTTAGTTGTAGGGTGATGATGAGAGCAAGAAAAAGTTGAGGGGCTTACGGTTACAACTGCTATGAAATAGGGTTGTTCCCAAAAAAAAAAAAATCCCATAAACCTTTTATCAAAATTATTTCCATTAATACTTCAAATTTCATCCCAGTACAGAGTCAATAATGTAAAATCTTAACTATGTCCTTTTGGAGTAAGGCCTACTGAGATGAATGAATCGAAAACGGAGGGGTGGGGAGGATTACATTCTGAGTAGACTCTTTTATGAATGCAGCTGTAGGGTTTATCTAGAAACACGATTCCCTGAAGACTCAGCTGTGGAAGAGGCCCACACGATCCTGTCTACAATGGGAGCTTTGATCATCATTACTACACCCTGCAACCTTTTTGGTTGGGTGTTGCGTGAAGTAATGATGGTGGCCAGCACTGGGTTGGAAAATTGCTGGAGGTCTGGGGGTTGAACCTGGGGTTTGGAAGGGGAGGAACCACCAGCAGGATATCACAGAGCAACCTTTCTCCACTTTCTTACTATTGAGAGACCCTTGAGACATTCTTCAGCCTTTGAGAAACCCCAGGAGTGGCGTGATTATGCAGAATATGGTTGGGAAGCAGAGCTGTGGACATGCCCACCTGGGACCCCTCCCCTTCCCACCCCACCAGGCCCACCATTGGCCATTTGGGGAGAGGGGGCAGGTCAGCATGACCTTATATGGTTATATCACCCAATAAGTGTTTAGCAAATTTTACAAATGTATTAAAAATTATTTAACTCCCACCCATTCAGGAAACCCTGGTTGAGAAAACCTATCATAGAGTCTGGCCTCCAAGCTGTAATTATGGGAGATTTCTAGGCCCCACCTGGAGGATGGTAACCCAGGAATAGTCCTAGACATACAGTTACCAACTCTGGTTTGCAAAATTTTGGAAAATTTGGGAGCGGAGCATGTGGAAGATGGGATTTGGGAAGGGACCTCAACGGAGTAGAATGCCGTAGAGTCCACCCTCTGAAACGGTCATTGTCTCCAGGGGAAGTAATCCCTGTTGTCTGCATATCAACTGTAATTCTGGGAGATCTCCAGCTCTCACCTGGAATTTGGAAATCTTACCCAGAGTTCCCTGAAGTTGATTCCATTCATAGGGTTGCCCCAGTCCCTTCTGGCAAGTGGCAGGAGATGGGAGGACTTACGTCTCCAGTAATGTGGCAACGTCACTTTCAGGATGTACCCAAAGTAAAATCATCATGTTATGACATCACAACAGCACTCTGGTATTATGGCAAACACTCTATGGTTAAAAAAAAGCTTCTACCATAGAGTTTTTGCTGAAATACCAGAGTGTCACTGTGACATGGCCAGGGAAATGACCTTACTTCTGGGACACACCAGAAGTGATGTCACCATGTTACTGTGGTGCTGTAACCTGGGCCTTCCTCCTGTTCCTGGTAAATCCCTCTGCCAGGCAGGATTTTGGCAGTGAGGGCAGGGCCTGCTGGCAGAGGATCTCCCACCTCCAATGGGGGGGAGGGGGGGGTCAGCAACCCCATTCATTTATAAATTTCTGTTGGTGTGGAAAATGACTGCAACTTGGAGCCTTATGGGCTCCCTGTCGTCATGGATTTTCACATTTGAGCTTTATAGACGAAGGGCTTGATTAGCAACAAACAGGACTAAAAACACATTCCCAACTCTACACCAAGCGGTGTAATTCTGGTCTGCCATCTCAACGCACTGATGTCAAGCCTGTGTAATTCCTCTAAGCTCCAAATAGCTCCCAGATCATCAGATAGGGTCTAATTGCTGAGAGGCAGAATCCACAGGCATCCCTCCTGGGATGTCAGGATTAGCCATTTGATTCATGACGGCTGCTTTGACTGGCTCCCAAATCAGCTCAAATCTATGCCCTTAACCCTTGTCTGAGGAAGCAGACGAACCTTGAGAGCTGCACTTGGCCTTGTTATCTGAAACCCTGCTGGGATCAGAAGAGGTCACAATAAATCCAGCCAGGGTGTGATGCCCTGGCTCCATCCCATCAACAGGATCCCCAGCCATCTTTCCAAATGTGATCTCTGGGCCTCCACGTTGGTGTTCTTAGAGATAGGGAGTACAACAATCTTGGTTCTTAGCCGTGTCTCTTAAAAAACGCCACATGCATTCAGACAAGAGCTGAAGTACACGGAGAAGTCATTCAAAATTCAAAACTCAAAAGCAAACACAGTAAACATTTGCCAGACGATGAATCCAAAAATACTGCTCATACTCATTCTGCACACGTTGGATAATTAACTCTCATTATTATTATTATTATTATTATTATTATTATTATTATGATTCAATATACTTACTAACCTCCCTAGCGACTCAGGGTGATATACAACAGCAATAAGAGCAACCAAAAGTACATTAACTTTGAATAAATCTCAACAGAACCCTAAAACATCAAACAATAACCATCTCCATAAAAGCATTAATCCATCTCAGTGCAGCTGGATTTTCCCATGCGAAACAGGAAAATCTTCTTATGAAGTGCATTGAAAGTGCATTATCCAAGGTGTGTGGAAACGTCTGACCCTCAATACAAATATTATGGTCTTTTTTTTTGCGGTCTTAAAGTGAAAGAAAACCCTTGTATGTTCTCCATCAATAGAACATCTTGGCAAGTCTACCCTCATAGGTCAATAATCATAAAATAAAAATTATTATTAATAATAATAGACCCATTTTTCTCCCGAGGGGGGACCCAAAGCCGCCTGCCTCATCACTCTCCCTTCTTTAGCGCTGCCGTTTGGTTTTCTTCCTGCTGGTACCTGGCAGGAGGAAATGGACCAATTGGGTGTGTGGGCTGGCATCACATTGGCACTCTGGCATCCCTGCCAGCACGAAGGCCCGGAGGCTCCTGGTGCCCAGGTGTTCCCCACTGACCGGACTCGTCCACATCCATGATGCCCCGAGAAGGGCGTCTCTGAACCGGCCACAGTAGTGGATTATTTATCATTTCATCCTGTCAGCCAGCAGGAATGAATCATCATGGTTTGAGGCGGGGCGCTCAGCCGGTGACAGACGCTGGACTTGAAAGACGATGCCCCGGAGGAGGCCTCAAAGCCGAGGCGCAAATAAAACAAAATAAAAGGAGGGGATATTATATGGCCGTTTCATAACGGAGAGCATAATGTGTCTCAGATGGGCCGTCCCAGGGGCCGAGGAGCCGTCCGTCTAGCGGAGGCCAGAATTACCTCGGCAGGCCCCTGCAAGGAACAGCCCGCCTGGCGTTCCAAGTTAAATAAAATGGGCACTCCGCTTGGCTGCCTCGGCCACCTGCTGAAGTTCATTGGGAGGGTGGCTGGGGAAGGGGAGAGGGGGGGGGATGAGTTCTGTATCGAGACCTGTTGCTAGCGTCCACACCGTTCCTTCAGCCCTGCCAGCAGTTGTTCCCCAGAGAATGGGTGGGTCGGTTTTAGCCCAATGGGCTGTGCTCCCAGGGCCTGCAGGCAGGAATTTGGGATGGTTTCCTTTCCTTTCTGTCCCTACCAATGTGCAATTGGTCAGCGAGGTCAAAGCTGGCAGCTTGGCAGCTAAAGAGCAGGAGTGAAGGGCCAAAGCACATTGACTGGATTTTATTATCACTTTTATTTTGCTTCAGGCATCATATCTATCAATCCCTTTGTGAAGGGATTGCATCACTGCATCACTGATGCTGGCCACTAGACCTCGTCCCCCTCCTGAGATACCTCAGTTGTCTTCACCCATTACGGAGCACACAGTCTAGGACTGAACCACCATCTTATGAAACGTAATTATACCTGAGTTGTGGGTTGGCTGATCACTCTCTCTCAGCCTAACATGAGAGCCAGCATGGTGTAGTTGTTCAGAGGAGCAGCTTCCAATCTGGCAAGCTGGGTTTGATTCCCCGCTCCCCCACATGCAGCCAGCTGGGTGACCTTGGCCTAGTCACAGTCCTGACAGTACTATTCTGACAGAGCAGTCCTCTCAGAGCTCTCTCAGCCCCACCCACCTCACAGGTTGCCTTAGGGGAGAGGAAGGAAAGGCGATTGTAAGCCGCTTTGAGATTCTGCCGGGCAGTCAAAAGCGAGGTATAAAAGCCAACTCTTCTTGTAGCCTACGTTACTTGAGTCCTTGAGAGGATAAAATGGAGTCATGAAGGATAATAGTGTATGCTGCTCTGATCTCTTTGCAGGAAGGGTTTTTTTCCAGGGATCTTTTTAAGGTACAAAATACATAAATTAGAGTGCAATCCTACGCTGAGTTAGTCCACTCTATGCTCATCTCAATCAGTGGACTTGGGCTGAAATCGCACCATTTAGTGTGTCCCTCTGCTCATAATGGCTAAAGGGAATCCTTTTCTCTTTCCCCTGCTATTTTTTTTAAAAGCTCCTAGTCTATAAATGGGAAATTGCCCATGCTGCAAACTAAAAGCATGTAATTTTCTTCTGCTTTCTTTTAAAAGGCCAGAACTGGGGGGGGGGGGGCGGGAGCAAAAATATCCCAGATGTAACATGTACCACCTTCCCCCATAGTTATCTTGGTGTTGCCTCTGCTAGAATCTTGCCAGGCTAGGTCATGAAATCCCACTTAGAATGGCTAACGTTTTTCTAGGCAGTGAACTCATTTGGTGTGTATGGAGGGGGGGGGGGCATGGATGGGGCATGGTCATGCACTGGGGGAGGGCCAAATAAGATCAATCTCTTCTTTTGCCACGTGGATGGCGGTGGTGCTGGTGCCATCAAGCAATTAACGGAGTCTAGCATGGACAACAATGAAAGGGGGGGGGGGGGGGAGAATGAGCCAAGGCTTGAAAGGAGTGATTTTTATCTAGTGCTCTTTCTGCCTTCCTCGGGGAAGGATACGTAGCATTGCCCCCATTTCCCTAGGAGGTCACGGCTGGCTAGTCCACACCAGGGACAGGAAATCGAGTCCTGCACTGGAATGATGGGAAGTAAATAAGTGTCATTATAAATGGGATTCGGGACCTGACCAAAGGATCCCTCCCCCCGTGTGGCTTGTCACCTGGGTCAGCCAGCCGGGTGATGATTCCTTCCTGTGTCATAGTCCAGTGTTTTGCTCCCTTTTAAGAAGACGAATCTGTTTTACTCAACTGAAAGACTAGCTGCCCCGTCTCTGTCTAACTGGCTGACAGCAACTCGGCAAGGTCTCAAGTAGACCAGGCATTTCTCTGGGATCTTTCTAGCTGGGGGAGTCAGGGGTAGAACCTGGGACCTGGTGAGTTAAAACGGAAGAATTTCAAAGCCCATGCGGAAGCCTGAAGCACTTTGGGTGAGAATCACAGAATCCTAGAGTTGGGTCATACAGACCATCTAGTCCAACCCCCTGCTCAAGGCAGGATCAGCCTCAAGCATCCAGGATCTGTCCAGCTGCCGCTCGAAGATCACCAGTGAAGGGGAGCTCAACACCTCCTTAGGCAGATGACTGCATTGCTGAACTACACTGACTGCAAAAAAATATTTCCTGATATCCAGTGGGTACTGTTCAATATGTAGATAAAGCCATCCTGCGGTTCCTATCTGCTCCCTGGCCTTCTCTAAGTGACCACCTTTCAAAGATTTCAAGAGAGCCATCCTTTCCCCTCTCAACCTCCTCTTCTCCAGGCTGAACATTCCTGAGTCCCTCAACCTTTCCTCATAGGGTTTGGTCCCCAGACCCCAGATCATCCTCGTCGGTCTCCTAATTAAATGTACACTTGGAGTTCTATCCTGGGGAATCAATTCCCAGGCACATACGGCTCCGGTTTGGATCAGGGCCACTGTGTGCAAGGAGAAGCAGCTTCCTTCCTGTACTGTTTCCCCAACCAGAAATGGATCCAGGAAAGTGCCCCCACTTGGGAAGCTCATGTATTGCTGTCAGCAAGTTTCCCCCATTGGGGATACACAGACACACACAGACACATGTATATCCATCCACCCATCTCTTTGTATGTAGGTATTTTTGAAGTTTATTGAAATGTTCTTGATTGTTTACCACCTTGGAGACCTTCAGTCGGTTGGAAAGGCAGCATAAAAAATAAAGAAAAGAGAAACATTTCTCTTTCTCTCTCTTTCTCATTTATTCTCAGGCACATCCTCTCCTTTCCAGCGTCCCTGGCCTTCCTTGACTGTTCCAGCCAAATGCATCCACTTTCTTTTTCCGTGAAGCCTTTCAAGATTGGAAAGCTGATCCCCCCCCCCCCCAGATGGAAAAGGTAACAAACAGCTGGTTCAGCTGGTTATCTCTGGCTATCAGTGCTGGGGCTCACAACAAGCTGTGGACCTGTAGGGGGTGGGGGGAGGTTTTCGGTGGTCCTTTTGCCTGCAGGAAGGAAAGAGAGCCTGTTGGCACGAAAGGGAAATCTGCTGGGCGAGATAAGTCCAGGAAACTGAGCTACCGCCTGGGTCAGAGTCAACAAACCAGCTGAACTATCAGACTGGCCGGATCCCCGCAAAGGGATGACTCACGGTCACGACAACATTCCAGAGGGGCAGCCGCGTCCAAGGCTGGTGCGGCCCAAAGAACAAAGAGATTCGACACCCCTAAAGACTAACGGACTCATTGTGGCAGGGGCCTTGACGAGCCAGAGTCCGTGGCTGACAGAAGTTGCTGGCGCAATAAATCCGAGAAAGCTGCACGATTGCAAGATCTGTTTGTAGGCCGTCACATTACCAGTTCTGGCACGAAGAGACGGTCCAATTCATTGACGAATGCTCCATCCACAGATTATGCTGGGAAAGAAGAGATACCGGTTTGTTTGTTTCTAGATGCCAGCAGCCTAAGCAGGTCTACTCAGAACTCAGCCTCCCCCCCCCTCCCACCACTATTTTAGCCAACAAAGCTTCCTCGCAGGGAAGTGTCCTGAAGAATGCAGCCTTAGTGACTTGCCTGGGAGGGAGCCCTGTTGAATAATATGGGACTGACTTCTGAGTAGAACTATAGCGATTTAGAGAGGCAGCCTTTGGCGTGAAACAGGAGGCTGATCCTGGCAGCAGTTATATCTTAGAACAGGGGTAGTCAACCTGTGGTCCTCCAGATGTCTGTAGACTACAATTCCCATGAGCCCCTGCCAGGGTTTGCTGGCAGGGGCTCATGGGAATTGTAGTCCATGGACATCTGGAGGACCACAGGTTGACTACCGCTGTCTTAGAAAGAAGAAGTAGAGAAATGTCTCCATTCCAAGAGGACACAGGAGGTTGTAATGTTCCTACTGTGAGCTAAGGTTGCCAGTTTGAAATACATGGAGATTTGGGAGATGGAGCATGGAAAGAGTGTCGCTTGGGGAGACGAGTGACCTCATGGGGGTCCAACACCTCCAAAGCAGCCATGTTCTCCAAGGGAGTTGAGCTCTGTCATCTGGAGATCAACTGTAATAGCAGGATATCTCTGGGCCTTACCTGGAGGCTGGCAACCCTCCTGTGAGCAGATCTGCTTGGGGGCTAGCGCTCTGGAAAATAATAAATGTCTCTTCAGTTAGAGACCTGCTCAGCAACAAATGTCTCCTTAAAGGTAAAGGTATCCCCTGTGCAAGCACCGGGTCATGTCTGACCCTTGGGGTGACGCCCTCCAGCGTTTTCTTGGCAGACTCAATACGGGGTGGTTTGCCATTCCCTTCCCCAGTCATTACCGTTTACCCCCCAGCAAGCTGGGTACTCATTTTACCGACCTCGGAAGGATGGAAGGCTGAGTCAACCTTGAGCCGGCTGTTGGGATCGAACTCCCAGCCTCATGGGCACAGCTTCAGACTGCATGTCTGCTGTCTTACCACTCTGCGGCACAAGAAGCTCTAATATCTCCTTACAGACCCCTAATGAAAGATCTGACTCAATGGAGGTGCTTTCCAGAACCCACCCTTTCGAAGCTTCTCCCCTATTCTCAGCGCATATCCTAATGCATTTCAGAAGCGCATTAAATAACCCGTCTGGCCTCCCGAAAGCAGAGCTCATTCGTTCGGCGCTAGACGTTGGCATTTATAACCCTCACTCAATCCATAAACTGCTAATTTTATATTGACTTATTTGGGTCATAATTCATCTTAAAGCAGCCCTGGGGTTGGCGTATCAAGTAACCCCCCTGCCTTCGCCAGCCTTTGTGATGGCTTTAATGAAAGGCAGATGCCTATTCCTCATTGTTGCCCAGTGCTGCTTTTAACGCTTGGGTCCCTACCGGGATTTCCTCCGGTCTGTCCTCTCCCTAAGCATCTCAGAAATGCAAGGCCTGTTCTTCCTGTCTTGGAGCAGATCCGTTTGTTTTCCTGATTCTTCAGCATGAACATTCTGACCACTGGCACGCTCTCCGGAACACCCGAACGCACCGGAAAGAAATATTATTTGGGTTTGTTTGCCTTCAAGATTTGCTCTCCTTAAGGTGGTTAGACAGATAAAACACTACTCTTCCTTTGTTCTGCATCCTAACTCTAATTCCTCCTCCTCTTATTCACTGTTTCCTTGGCGATAGCTACTAGCTGTGATAGCTACATGGAACCTCCATGTTCAGAGGCAGTGTATCTTTGAATGGAGTAACGACATCTTGGTGGTAAACTCCGAGAAGCATGTGGGTATGAACGTGGAAGGCTGGTCTGGATGGACGGAGAGGATTTGGCAAAACACATTCTGGTGTTCTTAAAAGTGGGGAAGTTCCAGACTATTGAAACAACAGCAGAGATGGTTTTCCTATTATCCCAGCTGCTTTAAAAGCAGGTCAGTTTTCAAAAGGTAACCATGGTGGACCTCCAGTTGGATACATTTACAGACAGAAATAAATTGAGACGCCCAATGGTCACCCTTTAGTTCTGATTTGGAAGGAGTCAAGAACTACAAGTTTATTTGTTTGAGGGTCCAAATGCAAAAAGTCAATATTGCTTGTTCGTTTTCGGACATTCCCCTACACCCTGAGCAACATTTCCCCACAATCTGCTTTCTGGAAGATTGCAGTTTTTTTTTCAGCAGAATTGCAAGAGGACAAGCATTTTTTTTTGATTTCTTAAGGGACACAAGTATGGTTGCCAGCCCCAGTTTGGGGAATTCCTGGAGATTCGGGGCAGAGGCTGGAGAGGCCATTTGGCAGGGATGTGACACTGTCGAATCCACCTTCAAAACATATGTTTTCTCCAGGGGGGTTGATCTCTGTCATCTGGAGGCCAGTGGCCATTCTGAGAGATTTCTGAGCTCTACTGGATGGCTGGCAAACCACAGCACGAGCAAAATCTGAAACCGGCAAGCTGGAAAGAGATACCTGTGCTTTTTTAAAGGTGACCATATGCCCCCTTTTGAGAGGCCGTGTCCTCTTTTTGTGGTGTCAGTCCTAAAAAGCAGGCAAAAGTGTCTTCTTTTTAGTGTTGGAAGGTCAGGGACATTATTAGTTAGTAGTGATTACCACAGCATAAATCACTGGGGTATTAAAATGAGATTTGTTGTAGTGATTACTTGTCTGAAGTAGACAGTTGGCAAATAGGTCCTCTTTTTTTTTTTTTTTACTTTTCAAGAGATAGCAACCCTAATTTTGTTATCTGTTCACGCAAGCTTTGGGCTGGATCCTCCAAGCAAATCTCACAGACATGCCTTAATTTTGTTCTCAGAGCACAATTGGAAATATGAGCATCCTGATAATGCTACTGGTGCCCACCAACACTTGGCCATTTCTTACAGTTTAAAGATGGACTAAACAGACAGACAAACACCCCCCCCACACACACACACTCAGTTGGATAGGTGGATTAGGATCTGAGAGAGCCTGGTTCGAATCCTTACTTTGCTTGTTTCCAGTCTTTGTCTCGTGCTACTTCAGACCAACACGGCTAACCATTTGCATCTAGCTTTAGTCTTATGTAAGGTTGCAGATGCCTCATGGAGAAGTTCCTAGAGATTTGGAAGAGTTGGAATTCGGGGAGGGGAGAAACCTCTGCTGGTATGATGCCATGAAATCCATCTTCCAAAGCATCTGTTTTCTTGAGTTTAGTTCTGTAGTCTGAAAATAAATTGCCATTCTGGGAAATTGCCAGGCCCCTGGAGCAGGGGTAGTCGACCTGTGGTCCTCCAGATGTCCATGGACTACAATTCCCATGAGCCCCTGCCAGCAAATGCTGGAAGGGGCTCATGGGAATTGTAGTCCATGGACATCTGGAGGACCACAGGTTGACTACCTCTGCCCTGGAGGATGGCAACCCTTTGACGGTGGCGAGTGAGAATTATGCTTTGGTTCTCCACTGGGGAGAAAAATAGTGTATAATCAGGTTACCGGTTCTGGGTTGAGAAATACCTGGAGCCTTTGGAGGTGGAGCCGGGATTGTGCAGGATTTGGGAAAGGGAGGGTCCTCAGTGGAGTATCATGCTAAGGAGTTCACCCTCCAAAGCAACCATTTTCTCCAAGGGAACTAATCTCTGTTGCCTGGAGATGAGCTATAATTCCAAGAGATCCCCAGGTCCCACCTGGGGATTGGCATCCCTAATACCTGAATTAAAAAATGGTTTTAAACCCCTCAAATCTCCTGGGGATGTACCCCAGTTAACTTGAAATCTGCCACCAGAACTCAGCATCTGCCCTGCACAAGCCCATTTCACGAGTTTTGGTGGAATTTGCTTCCTAGGAAGTGTGTTGAAACTCAATTGTTTAAGATTCTGCATCGTTAAGATTCCCCGGGCACCGTTAAGTGCTATCTGGTGATGGGGATGTTGAAATATTGCTCACCTACAAGCCGCTTAATTTTCTGGCAAGCTCTTGAGAAGGCGGGTTGAACTGGGACCTCTTTGTGTCTGCGTGTCTGTTAACTTTTTCTGCTTGGGGGTGATTCCCCCTCCCCTTGTTTCGTTTCTGGGGCTTCAGCTGTTTCCAATTTGCCTGCAATTTTCTTTTGGGCTAGTAAAGCCCTGGAGATGGCATAAACTAGCCACAAGGGCATCTGGATTCTGCCAGGAGGGTTGGTTATAAAGACAAAAGAACAGGTTTTTTGAGGACTTCAGAAAGTAGGCCTTTAAAAAATAAAACTAAAAAAACACCACCACTAGAACTTTCGCTGGCTCTTTTCTCCTTAGACCTCCCTTCCCAACAAAGGGCGATAGTCATATACTTTGGGGGACTGTTTCCTTTTCGGCTCCATTTAAAAAACCCTTGTCATAGGAACTGGTCATGACATCAGAAGTGCAAGGTAGAGTTTGTAAAAAGGAAATAGTTGCGTTTTAAAAGCCTGCAGGATGATTTAAATCATTCTCTTAACATTGCTTCTTAAGAAAGGTGAATATTTTGTGTTCCAGGTCGGGGCCTTAAAGGTTGGCTTTAGAATTTTGCAGTCTCCTTGCAGCATCCAACTGACCCCCCCCCCCATTAAGGTCTTTAAGGAGGTAGTTTTAAAATAAAATACTCCCCCTCCATATGCAGCCAGCTGAGTTGCCAATGTCCAGGTGGGGGCCTGGAAACCTTCAGGAAGATGAAAGAGGGAAAGACAGGAGGAAAGACAAAGAAAGAGGGGAAGGGAAGGAAGACAGTCCCCCTGGAGAAAACTGCTGCTTTGGAGGGGCATTGTCCCTCCTAACCCCCACCTGCCTCCTTCCCATCCCCCCACATCTCCCAAAGGCTAGGCTGGGTAGGAAAGGCTACTGGATCCCCCCAGCCCCACTGAGCAGAGGGAAGTGGGGGAAAGCAAAGAATGGGGAAGTGTTGTGAGCCCAGGTCCTGTTGGGGAGGACTCCTAGGAGGAAAAGCCTTGCCAGGAGCTCCCAGCTTCACCTGAGCCTCAGCTAAATAAGAGCTTAGCCCAGCCAGATGTTCAACAGGCAGAGACCTCTGATCAGTAGGAGGGAATGGAGCTGCAGGTAAACCAGGACTTAATCCCAAATTGGCATTCTGTGCTTCCTTCCAGCAGAGAGCTGAAACCTGAGACCAACACAGGAGGTATAGGAAGCAGCTAGCTTCTTTCCCTTACCTGGGGAAGATGGAGAATAGGAAGAGGCTGAGGATGTAGCAACTTACCAGCAACAGGGTTTTAAAGAAAAGCCAGAACTTCTTCCACCAGACAAGCAGCTGGAAAAGGAAGAAGAGGGCAGATAAGCCCAATGATTGGCTCTCATTGGAAGCATACTCTCCCTAATGGTGACACATCCCCAATCAGGTAGGGAATGAGATACCTGCATGCAATTTGAACTAATTGACCCTCATGGCAGATTACAATTTGAACTGATTGGCCCCCATTGGCAGAGTGCAATTTGGACTGATTGGCCCTCATTGGCAGAGTGCTGTCTCCCTATCGGCAGCACACACCCAGGGAAGGACAAAGGTAAGAAGTGAGTTGGTTGCATGCAATTTGAACTGATTGGTGCTCTTTAGCTGAGTGCAATTTGAACTGATTGTTCCTTGTTGGCAGATTGCCCTTATTGGCAGCTTTTCCTCTTTCCTTATTGGCAGCACGCCTCCAGGGAGGGCCAATCAGGTAGGGAGTGGGTTGCATGCAATTTGAACTGATTGGCCCTTATTGGCAGAGTGCTCTCTCCCTATTGGCAGCACATCCCAAGGGAGGGCCAATCAGGTAGGGAGTGACAAAGCTGTTCTTCAGTGGAACATGCTTCAGGAGGTGGAAGGAATTGTCCTCCAGGCCACTTTGGCCCAGGGATCCTGAGGGTTGTTTGCCATCCTCTGGGAGAAGAGCAGGGGGCACCAGGTGAGTGGGAGGTAGTTGTGAATTTCCTACAGTTTGCAGAGGGTTGGGCTACATGACCTTTGAGGTCCCTTCCAGCTCTATGTACCTATGATGTGCCAGTGTATATATGGCAGCCAACATTTTCTTAACGTGTACTTTACGCAGTACAAAAAATGAAGAGTTTGGCATCCATAAGCTGCATGTTTGAATAGAGAGCCTTTAAAGTGACTGTGGTGTGGCATGGTGCCTTAATTAGATTTAATCATTTATGTTCTTTTCTAAGTTACCGTAAGTAGGTGTGACCTATGAAAATACAGTTTGCATGGCCTCTTCCAGTGCATCTCAGATATGCATAATATACCTTGCGGGTTTAGTTTTCCACTACCAAGAAAATATGGGGTTGTGTAACTGCTTTGCATTTCTGTGAACAGTAGTTTACAAGCATTTGGGGTCTGAACCGAAATACAGTTACCTATGAGTCAGTCCACTGGAGCAGTGAAAGCGCGTCTATACACACAGAGTCTTTCCAAACTGCGACCGGCAGGTCTCTGGCACCTCAGCCTCCGTAAAATGCAGGGATATTTTTTATTTGTGGCCGTTCCTTTCAAACCTGCAACATTTACTCTGCTCACAAAATTGGTTTTCATGACAATCGCCCTCGAAGGGGGGGAAAAATCCCAAGAATGCCGACATTCAAAAATGTTTTTGCTAGCTCCAGAATATACATCTCAGCTGTGTTGTTTTCTTTAGGAATTGTCAGGAATTCTGTCTGGTGGAGAGTAAATTGTATATGGGCACGACTCCTGGGCTGCCCTTTCACCCCGTCACTTTATACACTCCCCTTAATAAGGAGGAAAATGTTTCAATATGTTAGACTTCAGGGGTAGAACTGAGCAAGGAGGGGAAGCTGCAGGAGAGACTATTCCAAGTGCTCAGAGCAGGAGAGGCCTTTTGCAATAAAACTGGACTTATTGGAGCCCCACCATGTTTATACTTTCTGTATAAGAACAAGCTTTTTTTTTTTTAAGTATGTCTTCTGGGGCAGAGACATTAAGAAATGCAAATAGACAGTCCCGTGTTTTCTGGTTGATAGCCTTTTCTTTCCCGATCAACTAGTTATTCATTCAGTTAACTGTACAGAGTTAAATTTGGGTATAAAAAGCATCTCAGTTTTGAATCCTAAGTGCCCAAAGTTTCATCCTCTGCAGCAGAAATTTCCAACCAGGGATCCGTAGCAGTCCTGAAGGGGGTCGATGGAGGCTCTGAAGGGGCATGATATGGGGGGATGTCTGGGCTCATACTCTTTCTGGACTACATGCGGGAGAGCCACTGCAATAGTAATAAAGGGGGGGAGTGAAAGGAGGTCTAAGAGCGTGCAGAATGGTGTCCCTTTTGGGGGTGTGGCAGGGGGTGTTGCCAGATGACATCACTTCCGGGGCTACCCAAAGTCTGAAAAGCTATTTCAGGGGCTCCTCCATGCTCAAAAGGTTGAAAAGGGTTGCTCTGGTGAATTAAAAATGATTAAAAATTAAAAATTAAAAAAGGGATTAAAAATGATTTTCAGGTGACAGAGGTCCATTTTCCTGGGGAAAACGGTCGCTTTGAAAAGATGGGAGTCTATGACATTTTATCCTACTGAAATTCCTCTCTCAGCCTTCCCAGGCTCTGTCTCCCAGATCTCCAGGAATTTCCTAAGTAGGAGTTGGCAACCTGCCTCTTCTCTTGGAGACATGAGGAGGACTCTTGAAACTCCCTTTGTTTAGCGTTCAATTCATTAAACTAGAAGTTGTGGGTTTTTTCTTCCTTACCAAGGCAGATGGCATCAGAGAGAAGTGATCTTTGCTTAGCCTTCCAATGGGATTCCTCCTTAGCAACTTTTTGGGAACATTAATGGCATTTCTGCATATCTAAAAATAGAATGTTATGCCAGTGAAATGGCATAGTGCTAAAAATAATTGCGCCTCTGGCCATTCCTCACCTTCTGCCTGTCTCGCTTCCGTCTGTCTCCGTTTTGCGCTCCTTAGACTCTGCATGCCTGCTTGAAATGGTGGAAGAGAGCAACGCGCTTTACTTGCAACTCTCTTCCATCTGTCAATCAAGCCAGGTAAAAATGTGATTCATTTGGTTGTATATCTATGTGTGCATGAGAGAGAACCATCCCTGCATACCCAAAATTGGTTTCTGTATGAGGATTCCAACAGGTCTCCTCAGTCTAAGGGTTCTAAGAGGTCTGCTTAGGCTTATTCACATGTATTAAATGAGGATTACTCTCAGAAAAGTGGTCATAGGATCTCACTCTTACAATGAAGTTCTAAATAGGATCGCACATACTTCCAAGTTCATGGAAATCAGTGGGTTTAGAAAGATATGACACTGTTTAAAAGTACAGTGTTAACAGGGCAAACCTAGGCATGTTTTGTTGTTATTGTTAGTTGCGAAGTCGTGTCCGACCCATCGCGACCCCATGGACCTCCAGGCCTTCCTGTCCTCTACCATTCCCCAGAGTCCATTTAAGTTTGCACCTACTGCTTCAGAGACTCCATCCAGCCACCTCATTCTCTGTCATCCCCTTCTTCTTTTGCCCTCGATCGCTCCCAGCATTAGGCTCTTCTCCAGGGAGTCCTTCCTTCTCATGAGGTGGCCAAAGTATTTGAGTTTCAGGCATGTATGCACAAAAGTAAATACCAGTAAGTTCAGTGGGACTTACTCCCTAGTAAGGGGTCTTAGGTATACAGACTTAGACAATTAGCCATGACCCTTCCAGTCTCCGGTTCAAATTTTGCCTCAGCCACAGAGGGGAGATGGCCTCAGGCATACCATTCTTCCTCAGCAGCCGTCCCCCACGGCCAGGACTGGGGGGGAGGGACAGATGGACAATAATGTGGGTCTACCTCACAAGGCTGTTGCCAAGGATTGCCACAAGACAGCGCATGTGAGATGTTTTGAACCCTGAAAGCTCCGTCTGTCTCCTAAGTGCTCCGTTTATATGCCTTGGCCTCTCCACTGGGTAACTAGCCAGCAGTCTCCTCACATCTGGAATTTGAGGGAAGTGCTTTCAGGTCAAAGATTGTGAGTTATAGGGCGGCTTAAAGTCCCAACACCTCTCATTTTGGAAATGAAGTACAGCCTTCCTTCCACGAAATAGAAGCCCCGGCTGAGGAACGTGATGATTTAGAAGCAGAGATTTAAAGCCTCTTTCTTTCAAAGCCAGGGTAAAACAGGACTTGAGCTCCACTCCGTGTCTCTTTTGGGGGCTGGCTTCTCGACAGCATCCCTCCCGCCCCACCTTCCCCAAAAAGTTGTTTATTGTTGTATTTTTATAGGTTTCTAGAAGATGAAAGCCATTCCAGTGGAAAAGTAGAGTCATCGAGAAGAGGGGGCCGGGGTGAAGATGCCGTCTTAGAGTGATTTATCAAAGGACCAGTTGAAATATTGATAAGGGGGGGGGGGAAGAGGAAATTGACTGAAAAGAGGAAAGGAGAGAGGCTGGTGGAAGGAAAGGGGGGGTGGAAGGAGCCCGTTGGATGGAGAGCATTGCAGAGACCCCCCTGAGGATACGCCAGAGCTGATGCCGTCTGTCTGGGAAGAAAGAGAAACTTTTCCTCGTTTCTTGGCCGGTTTGAATGCAACTGCCGGGTTACTCTCCCTTTTGCAGACATCGCGCTACGTAGCCAAAGAGAGTTATGTTGTAACACCAAATTGCTGGGGCCTTTCTCAGTGTCCTCACCGTTCTGGATTTTTACAACTTAGTCTTCCAGTTGGTTACGGAGAAAAACACACAGAGAGCGCGTACATCAAAAGGTGAGTTTTTTTCAAGTTATCAGCACTAACAAATTACGAGCGAAATAAATACATATTTTTAAAAGGAGCTGCAGGGGTGGAAGGAAGAAACATTTGGGGTGAAAGGGTTGTTCAGTTCATGCTAGCACCTTATATAAGGCATGGGAATGTCCCTTCAGAGGGGGGAAGTGACCATGTTAAAACCCATCCTGTCCTTAAAAACTCTGTCTCTCAAATTCAAGATGTGTTTTTCCCCTTTTGATGAAAGTTCAAAAGTTACAGGTCTGTGTCGGAAGCAGAAAACCTAGGATAAGATAGTTTTGTTCTTTCAAGCTAGTTGGATATTATTTTTAAAAGCAATAAAATCTGTAAGATGCAAATAAATATTTTTTTGGGGGGGAGCAGCAGATGTTTTTAGGGGAAAGTTCAGCTTCAAAGAATTTGGGAAAACACAGGAAAGTTTTTTGTTGTGTCAGAAATAAGATCAAGCGTATAAAACTTTGGATGTGGGTTTGAAGAATGGAGACAGAGGCCCGGGACATGATCCAGCCAGAAGTTCTCTGCTAAAATGGACAAGAGAGAAGTTGAGAAGTTCTCATGAATGAAGACATAGGCTGTGGTCTCATCTGCTCCTCTGACATTCAGTGAGGTTTGCACAGGAGCTTGAGTGCACTTCTACGGATGTTTTCCTGGGAGTAAGCCCCACTGAAATAACAAGACTTACTCCTGAGTATACCCGCTTAGAATTGCTCTCATTGCCTGAAGTTAATGAGGAAACTGGCGGTATGAAGCTTCAGCATAAATTGCAGATTCAGGTGGGTCGCCACCTTGATCTAAAGCAGCAGAACAAAATTTGAGTCCAGGGGCACCTTGAAGACCCACAAAGTTTTATTCAAGGTACGAGCTTTCATGTGCATGCACACTTCTCCAGATAAATTGCTGAAGTTCAGCTATATTATTTCAAAGATGGATCTTATTTTGGTTAACTGTGTGCGTGTGGGGGGGGGAGAGAGTAATCATGAAACTTTGGGCTGTATAAATCGTCCATCTCCATGCAAATCTGTTTGGATTGGCTATTAAAAATAAATATTGTATGGATTTCCAAACATCTAAATCTGAAGCAAAGATCCTTCATGTCTTCAGGAATCAAAGAACTCTCATAGCATTTACAACCTGAAAGGTATGAATGAACAAAGTCCCATGGTTTCTGCAGTGTGTGTGTGTTTTAAGAATCAGTTCAGCTCTTCTGGCTTAGACCATAATGTGTGTGAGGTGGCTCATTCTAATCATAAATAATCAGAGACAGCATTTCCAAACTATTAATTTCTCCTCAGGGATGTTTCGTAGTCCAACACCCTAGTTTTAAAGAAATTGCTTGGATATAAATTCTATTAAAACCAGGAGGGCTTTCTTCCCCACTTTTTTTAAAAAATAGCACTACGCTTAAATATGATCCAATCCATTTTGTGTCATTATCCATTTCAACTAAGATTTACATTTCTGCCTTATCCCTGAGCTCTTCTCTGCGTCTGGCACTCTAACTCACCTACTCAAAAGTAAGCCCTACTAAGTTCACTGAGCTCTCTGCCCCGATCTGCGTGCAATTGCTTTTAGAAACCTATCTGTAGGGCAGTCAAGAGGGACATTCAGGTTTTGGGGTCCCAGTCATAACCAAACAGAGGTTTTGGGTGGTCATAATGATGCTAGCAGCATCTCTGCCAGGGTTGAATCTGCACTCACCCAAAAGAGCTCAGCAGGAACCATGACTTCTGGGGAGCATCCCCCTGAGCAAACTGGAATTTAAAAAAATGAACCCCCTGTGATACTTTTTTATTGGGGCAGCCCAAAGGATGCAAAACATGGCGAAAAAATTGTTGAGTTCATCAGAACTCTCCATTGGACAGGCCAGATGAAGAGTTCCAGAGAACTTTTAAGCTTCCACAGTGGCTGGTGTCATTTGGGTTGGCCCCAGTACAAAGTCTTGCAGGGGGGGTTGTTTCTGTTTTCCCTGAATTTTGCATGAGTCAGTGCTGCTGTTGACAACTTTTTTCTACAGATTGGAAGAACCTGATACTGTCCGTATCTGGGTGCTGGGGCCAAGAGCCCTGATGCACATACTTGAGGATGGCTTGCAGTCATACAGAAGACTGGCCAACAAAGCCTGAAAGGTGGTGTGTGGCCGAGACAAAGCACTGTGGTTGTTAATTTCTGATGTCGGATTACAGCTCTTTCCATTTGCATGCCCATAGTCAGTAAGGATCGCCAGAGGGCATGATTCAGCCCAAAGGTGAACATGCTCAGTCCCCTTTGATTTATTTGTTTTAATGGGCAAGATTTAAGCACCTATTTCACTAACTGAAATCAACAAGGTCTTGAAAGTGCTCTGTTTGGACTGGCTGTAGGCCACAATGTTGACATCTATTGATAATGGCTGTGTGTGTGTGTGTTGTGTGTGTGTGTGTGTATAGGTGTATGCATACTTAATCAGTGAGCAAATAGTTGAGAGTGAACCCCTGCCTGGAGTTGTGGATGTCTTCTCTGTTTGTTAAAACTTTGAATGGTGAGATGGTAATTTCATAAAACGTGTCTAAGTGAGAGAGACGACTTATCTATGACACCCTTGAAAAAAGAGCTGGCGTTCAATTTCTTTGTTCTTTTCATATTTTTTTGCTCCAGCAGCCTGTATAGAATCTACAAGTTTGTTGAGGACAAATATTTTTCATGAAACCAAGCCCTAGTAAGGAGAGCCATGAGCGATATGAGTTTAAAAAAAACAACAAGAATAGAATTTAATACAATTCATATCCTATTTTACAAAGTGAATCCTGAAAGCAAATGTTCAGGTTAGGCAGTCTTAGCTTAAAGGAGTGATACTTTCCCCACTATTAATCCTAAAGGCAGAAATACAGTTTATCATATATGAAATAAAAATTACGTTCTTTCTCTGATAAGTCATCCCACAGCTGCTCTCTTCCCTAATCTTTCCAAAAGCCTGGAAACCACAAAACAAGCCAGCATTCTTTTCCCCATTAAGACAGTTCTTCTGAATGGTCTGAAAACATTTGATTGCTTCTGTTACAAAAAATAAGCCCTTTTGGGGGGTGACGGACTTCATGCTTGCCAATCTCTATTCCAGGCCAACTCGGAGGCTTTTTCAAACATCTGTTTCCGAATAAGGATGTTTCAGACGGTACCAGATACTTCGTCTTACGTCAAGGTAAGACTTGACAGCATCTTTAAACAGGTAATGTCAAACATTTACAATCCTCCCGTGTTCCAAAACTCTGTACTCTCTGTTTAAAGATGTGAGTTGATGCGCAGAGGCATAAACTGAGTTGCATGTGGGGATGTCTTCAAGGGAATCGTCAACTAGCTACTGTCCGTCATGTTCTGTGTGTGCAATGCATTAGTTAAATGGAACTGTAGAGGTTTCCCTGTAGATATGATGTAGACCAGGGGTAGTCAACTTGTGGTCCTCCAGATGTCCATGGACTACAATTCCCATGAGCTCCTGCCAGCAAACACTGGCAGGGGCTCATGAGAATTGTAGTCCATGGACATCTGGAGGACCACAGGTTGACTACCCCTGATGTAGACATCATGTGGTTTCTAATTCTAACCAGGATCAATAATGTGATCCTTTTTACTCACTGCGTACAAGTTTGTGTGGTTGGAGGGAATAAGTCAGTGCTATGCAGTGATCTGCATAGTGCAGGGGGTTGGACTAGATGACCCATGAGGTCCCTTCCGACTCTATTATTCTATGATTCTATACTATGCACCAGTGGTCTCCATATCTGATGAAGGTTTGTGTGCTTCCCTCAACAGCATCTCATTGGGAATCAACAATTTCCTGAATGTCTGTTGCCTCTCATTCTGCTTTTCAGCCTTTCCCTTTGCCATATTATAATAACAAGTTTTCCTGTTGTCCGCAGAGCTTTCTTTTCTGAATTTCACTTAATTTCCTAGCAAAATGCCCATAATTATGATATCTGCAAGGCCAACAACTTCTAGAGGGAAATATAACATTTCCATGCTTACAGACACTGTAACCTCCATCCAGCCCAGGGCCAGTTTATCCATGGAGCACATGGAGTACGGGCTACAGGCCCTGTGCTTCCACGGGCTAGGTGCCCCTCAATGCCTTCCCCCCATAGAGTAAGGTCATAGCCTCTCTTTCCCTCCCCCATTTCCCTTTTTAAGGGGACTTGGAGTGCCACCCCTTTCCACTGAGGAGAGCCCCTTCGCTCCCAGTCTGACTACTCCCACTGCAATTGTATTCTGCTAGGGCCCTACAAATCCTTAAACTGGGTCTGGTGCTATGGGCCACACAAATCCTTAAGAGGAGGAAGAAGAAGAGTTGGTTCTTATATGCCACTTTTCTCTACCCGAAGGAGTCTCAAAGCGGCTTACATTCTCCTTCTCTTTCCTCTCCCCACAACAGACACCCTGTGAGGCAGGTGAGGCTGAGAGAGCCCTGATATTACTGCTCAGTCAGAACAGCTTTGGCTGTAACAAGCCCAAGGTCACCCAACTGGCTGAATGTGGGGGAGCACAGAATCAAACCCAGCTCACCAGATTAGTCCGCACTCCTAACTACACCAAGTTGGCTCCTGGCTCAGCCACCCATATCATTGGGGAAGAAGAGGCTGAAATTGGTTTCCCAGTTCCTTATTCAGAGCATCTTGCCAGTATAATCATGGAGGCTTCCTGAGTAGCATTGTATAGGAGTTAAGAATGAATCTGGAGAATGGGGTTTCATTCTGCACTCCTCCCCATGTAGCTGTTGGGTGACTTTGGGCCAGTCACAGTTTCCTCACAAGTTTCTCAGCCTAACCTCCCTCACAGGGCATCTGTTGTGGGGAGAGGAAGGGAAGGGAAACGTAAGCCACTCTAGGACTCCTTAGGGTAGAGAAAGTTGGGGTAAAAAGGTAAAGGTAAAGGTATCCCCTGTGCAAGCGCTGAGTCATGTCTGACCCTTGGGGTGACGCCCTCCAGCGTTTTCATGGCAGACTCAATACGGGGTGGTTTGCCAGTGCCTTCCCCAGTCATTACCGTTTACCCCCCAGCAGCAAGCTGGGTATTCATTTTACCGACCTCGGAAGGATGGAAGGCTGAGTCAACCTTGAGCCGGCTGGTGGGGTAGAAAACCCTTTTTCTTTTGGGTACTACCAGCAGAAGCACTTAATGCCAGAATCAGTGTTTGGATGTCCCCTTCCAGGGCAAACTCTGCAGTAGCTGCTGCTTGGCTGAAAAGTTGGGGACTTTGACTTAACCCAAGCAGCTGGTTGGGCACCTTAGACAAGTCTTCCAAGCTGATCCCTTAGAAGATTCTTGCATCTTTTCTTTGGCCCATCCTGCCTACATAGACTGGCTAAGACCGGCATCGTACCAACGCTGCCCATGTGGCACGTTCAAATGGCAAAGGACGCACAGAGCAATTTTTCTTAATGGATACCTTGCATGTTTGGCTTTGCTCCCCTGCTCCATTTGCTGAGGCCTCGGACAGAATATTTTCCAGCCATAGTGTAAGCCTTTTCTGTTTTCCTTGGCAGCTGGGGCCTGACATGTAGACTGTTTTTGTTTTTAGATTTCCCCACCTTTAGAGCTGTGTCAACTTCAAGAGAGCTTTTGCCGAGTAATGAAAGGGGGGTCCTTCTCTCAAGGAGCTTGCGTCTTGGGGCCTAACAGGGCCATCCTAAGCAGAGTTGCATGCTTCTAAAGCTGTTGATTTCAATGGACTTAGAGCAGCATAACTGTGCTTAGGAGGGCATTGTCAGTAGGCAACGCAACCCTGGGATTGTCTCTGGCTCTCCCTTGGGGACTCCCAGTCAGGGGTTGTGCCCACTCCTGGGAATCCCCCAAGCTCCCTGGCCCAGTCTGAGTATAACCTGTGGTGTGTAGGAAGAGAATGTTGCCAGGGTTTCAATATGCAGAGAGTAGTAAAGCACCAGGCTGCTTGAAGCAATGAAACAACTACGCCTAGAAAGGAGGAGATGACAAGACCTAGCTGACTAGCTAGCTGTTGTATGCAGATGACCAGTTCAATAGGGGCAGTCCAGAAACGAAAATAATAAATGAATCCTGTTCTCCAACTGTTCTGGAGGCAAGCAGGAAGGAAGTGTGATCAAAAAGTAGGAAGTCTTTTTGAGCACTGGGGGGGCCTTGGAGAAAACGGCTGCTTCGGAGGGTAGACTCTATGGCAGGGGTGGGCAAACTGTGGCCCTCCATGCTCTGTCACCTGGAGAGGAGCTATACCTCCAGGGGATCCCCAAGTCCCACCTGGGCACTGGCATACCTAGTCAGGCTGCTGTTTCCTGAATTCCCTTTGATCCAAGCCTCACTTGCAGCCCCTGATGTCACTGGCAAAAAAGGCTTCTCTGAATTCAATTTCGGTATGAACGAGTCCCTCTCATTTGTAGTGATATAGTTAACTGCATCTGATGGGCTGCGTTCCAAAGCAAAGAGCCTGCGAACTTTCTCTGTGTAATGCTCCCCAGACACAATCAATAGGGTGGGGGTTGTTCTTTTCTTCCCCCCCCCCTTGATTGTTTGCTTCACGAGGAGGTCTTCTTAAATTCTGAAGCCTGTTTTCACTATTTCAGTAGTATGAATCTAAATGACTCATGTAACGATGAACACACCCACCCACAGACTCACATGCTGTTCGCCTGATAAAAATCTAGCCTGAGTAAAATAAATCTATTGCATTAGCCATGGGCCTGCAACGGTTTAGCAAACATAGAAGGAGAAGACAATACAGAGATGATTTTGATAAATTATCCCTGTGTTTTCTTTTATTAGCGCATCGCGCAAGTAATAACATACAAATGGGTAGGGCTGCCAGCTCTGGGGTGGGAAATACCTGGAGACTTTGGGGGTGGAGCCAGGAGTGGGCGGGATTTGGGGCAGGGAGGGACCTCAATAGAGCATAATGCTATGAGTCTGTTATCCAATGCAGCCGTTTTCTCCAGGGGGACTGATCTCTGTTGCTTTGAGATGAGCTATAATTCCAGGTGATCTCCTAGCCCTACCTGGGGACTGGTATCCCAATAAACAGAACAAGGGAAAGGCTCAGACAATTTGAGCAAATCTGGGGAAGTTTTGGTGTGGGTTAATTTCCTTTTGCGTTGCTACACAGATACATCATACGTGATGCACTTAATATGCGCTTAATATGCACTGGTTGTTTTTATGGTGATTGGAAGTTTATGTCTAGTGTTTCTCTCCAATATGGCTGGGAAAGGCCTGGCAACTGGCTGAAGATAGAGGTTCCTGTTTGGGGGGCAGTTGGCATCCCTGAAATGATGATGGAATGTTACTTCCTGAGTGATCTGGAAGTGATGTAATTGTGTCAGGGTGAAGCTCTAGTATTTGCCCCAAACATGATGGCTTGAAAATAGCATTTGGGGGAAATACTAGCCAGTTTTCCAGTAGGATGATGTCACTTCTGGGTTGACCTCTCACCACCAATAGGTAGCTGGTAACTCTTGATTTTCCATTGTCCTGTGACCTTATTGGTATGGTGGAAGATACCACCACAAATGCTGGCAGGGACTCATGGGGATTGTAGTCCATGAACATCTGGAGGACCACAGGTTGACTACCCTTGAATTGATGAACCAAGACTGGAAATTAGAAACTTGAAGCAGGTTATTCTCTTGTTTTAATTATGCAGGTGATTTAAAGCTGCCACACATACGTGTATTTATCACTTATTTACTGTCATCAAGTACATTTGCGCATGAATGATACCACTTAAATCATCTCAGAAGGAGCATTCATGTCATACTACATCTGTAAGGCTTAAACTGTTAGCCCAGGATGTCTACTGCAAGTCAGCTGGCAGTACAGCATGAAAGATACATTAAAGGCTGAGGATGCCCGATGCATCTCTGCATGATTCAGTGCTGTTCTCCATCTGCTTGGGGAGCGGGCCACTCTTTCCTCCCTCTCCCTTCAGGTGTGCTTGTATCTTTCAATAATGTTTCAGGCTACGATGTCCCAGAATTATCTACTCTCAGTGGAGGTTGCCTGTGCATCTCTGAATGAGTCACTATTCTGGGATTGTTTCTTTCCTTGCAGTAAGCATATTGAAAACAGTGATTTAAAAATATAGGAATAGCCATGCTGGATCATTCTGGGAGTTCATCTAACCAGTATCCTCTGGAGGTCTAACAACAGGGCATAGGGGCTGAAGTTTTCCCGGGGTTGCCTCCTGGCACTGGTTTACTGCTTCTGGATGTGGAGGTTCCCTTTAGTTAGCATGGTTAGTAGCCATGGATAGACTTGTCTCCCGTGAATCTGTCTAGTCCCCTTTCAAAGCTGTCAATGCCACTGGCCATCACTGCATCTTCTGGCAACACCTGGAAACATCTGCTGCAACATCCCTACTTATATACACTCTAATCCAGGGATAGTCAAACTGCGGTCCTCCATGGGAATTGTAGTCCTTGGACATCTGGAGGGCCGCAGTTTTGGCTACCCCTACTCTAATCTGAGGCACTAACTGAAGGGTACCTCTACTTACAATTTTTAAAACAAGTGTTCACACACAAAACCTTTATTGGCATAAAAAACAAGTGTTCCTTGGCTGCCAGAACTTTGGGAAACATTTGTCCTACAGGCTGTCAGCAGTTATAACTGGGAAGGGAGAGCTACCGTATCCCTTTCCTCTCCAGTCATATCACTCCTCAAAATCACCCCTCCCTCTGTTGCTTTTTCATCCACCACTCCTCTGCAGAAGCTTGCTGGGTGATTTTGGGTAAGTGGGCTTTATCAACCAGGGTTTCATGAAAACCCTGGGGTTTCTTGATAGTCCTGGAAGGGTTTCCTGAATTGATTGGAGGTAAGTGATTTTTTAAAAACTTGTTGAACATTTATTGGGTGATATGAACACGTATGGTCATGTCAACCTGCCCCCCTCCCAAAATGGCCAATAATGGGTCTGAAGGAGGGGTAGGAAGGGGGGTGGCCCTAGGTGGGTGTGTCCACAGCTCTGCTTCCCAACCTTCCTCCTCAGTGATTACTTCCTCAGTTATGTAGACGGCTTAATAAAACATTTATAAATCTCAAAATATCACTTAGGCAACTGTTCAGATGTATTGGGGTCCATTCATATGAATAAATTGGGGAAGATTTCCTGGAAAACAGGTATCTTACCTAGGGCCCCATTTTGATTCCAATACTTTTTTTCTGATTCAGAGTTATCTCATGATTTTGGAAATAAACCACTTAAAGAACATGTTGGACTTTGAAAATCTTTCTTCGCCAACCTACTGATTTCCTTTGTTTCTTTGGCTTGACTTGGTGAGGAATCGAGGTTCTTCTTCGCCTCAACCATCTTTGTCATGATCAAACTACTTCTGCGATTGCTCAAAGCCTGAGGAATGTCCCAGGGGGGCTTTCAATGGTAAAAAAAAAAGTTGAGAAAGGCTGGCCTACCTTGCAGGGTTGTTGTGAAAATAAAGTGGAGGTGCTTTGGTTCCCTCTTTGGGAGAAGGGTGTCGGTGAAATAAATAATAAACAAAATATGTCTGCTCGCTTGAGACTACAGCTTAGAAGACAGAGATGAGGGTTTGAATCCTGATCCACAGAGACGCCTCCCATATGACTTGGGCGAATCACAGACGCGTGGCTATACTTCTACGCCTGTAAAAAGGAAGTGCCTCTGAGGATGAATGAGAAGATTCTTCAGAGGGCTCGCTAGGAACAAAAACATACAGTCACCCTACCTTTCCGAAGGGGGTCGGTTGGGGGGGGGGGGGGAGGCG
This sequence comes from Paroedura picta, assembly GCF_049243985.1. NCBI lineage: Eukaryota > Metazoa > Chordata > Lepidosauria > Squamata > Gekkonidae > Paroedura > Paroedura picta. Next base: position 9,793,604 of record NC_135380.1, on the reverse strand, counting down.
AGCTTTCCTGAGTCAGCTGAGTGGCTTCACTTACAATGTTTACTGCTTCGGCATTTATGCATGTAGATACTGAATCTTTGTTATTTTCTTTTAAGGGCAGAGGGTTTGTTTTTTTGGTTCAGACAGAGCAATTTTAGGAAATTCACATTAAAAAAAAAAGTTTCTCATCCTAATCTGGTCTGTGTCTTGCTCTCCTAAGGAGCAAGAGAGCTATAATATCTTTTAAGGTATCTGTCTTTTAAGATATAAAGAACAGGCACATTTGTCCTGAGAAATGCAACATACTGAAGCTGTTAAAAGAAAACAGTGGATCTGGAAAAAAAAAAGAAAAAAGGATGGGGGCAGAAGGGGTGAGCTTTAACACGACAAGACTCCTGCTTTTCCAGACGCCAGAATTCAAGTAACCAAATCCCGGTCAGTAATTCACTAACTCAACTGACCTTCTAAAGGTTCCATTATTGGACGGAGTCAGAGAAAAGCACCCCTTTAAGAAAACATGCTGTAGTTTCTAACAGTCTAGTCTGCCGTACCCCCACTTCTTCCCCCTCCCTCCCCCACCACCACTCTGCCGGGGAGGTAGATGGGGGGGGGGGCTTAAATCTTTCCTTCAAATCTCCAAATATATGAAGTCTGAGGAACAAATTCAAAGCAGGCACGGTTGCCTGAAGAGAACTTGGAGAGAAATATTCCATTTCATTCAAGCGCATCAGGGTCTAGCTGGAGCCTTGTTTGGCTAAGGTCAGAAGAGACTGAGTTCTCCAATAAAAACAAATCTCAAATTAATTATGGCCTCAAGCGAGGGGCCAGACATTTGTAGCTGGTGCATTGCAGTCTGGGTTTTTGGGCTTCTACCTTCCCTCCCCCTCTCACCCCTCGCTTTAGGCTTTTCAATAATTGTAGGGTGGCCGAGCAAACTGGGGAAGGAAGAATAGGATCTGCTGATAGGGATTGTGGCCAGATCCCTGATCCGTCTGCGAAAAGCCACTTGGGATGGCGACATATGAAGTGGATTTGGATGTGAGGGCTGAGAGGGGAGTATGTGAAAGAAGACTAGGGAGGCAGTGCCTCTGAGCATGCGTGTGGGGTTTTGTTTTGCTTTTTTGCTAAGTGACCTCGGCTGAGGTTAACACAGCAATGAACTTCATAGTCAAAGAAATGATCTGGCTCTTTGTTGTGTCTGTTGCAAGATGCAACTGCTTTGTCAGGGATGCTTTTGGCTGCTCTTGCTTTCCGAAAGGGGTTGGACTGGCTGGCCTCAATGGCCCCCTCCATCTCTATGCTTCTATGGTTATCCAAGCACCAATGTATTAGCTGAGAAACCTGTGCTTCCAGAGACAAGCGAGCTCACCACACGGAATGCGTCCTTAGACTATGCCAGACAGTTCAGAGGAAAACAAGATCGTGCCTCTTTTCTGGCAGAGGTCTTGTGCCCTTAATACCAGAACGACAGAAATTTTTCAACGATGCTGTTATTTCTGTTCTGCAGATGCCTCCTCTGCCAGCCTCAAAGGTCTAAGAGACCCAGGTATGGATCTCCACTCTGTTGTGGAAGCTTGCTGTGCAACCATAGGCCAGTTGCACATTCTCAGCCTAGCCTACCTCACAGGGCTGTTGTGAGGATAAAATGGAGAGGAAGAGACAGACGCAAGCCAGTTAGGGAAAGTTAGTTAATGAATTAATTGTGCCTGACCTGTAGCTGTGAGCTGGCCAAAAATATCAGTCTCTGAGATGGCATCCCCTAGTGTGCCAAAGATTGAACTAGAGTGTCACCAAACATTTAAATCCTTGGAATTATAGACTTAGAAGGGACCTCCAGGGTCATCTAGTCCAACCCTCTGCAGAATGCAGGAAACTCATCCCTACCTGGGCACCCACAGTGACCCTAATTCCTTGCCCAGATGATGCTACCACCCCCCCCAAACCCCCCCCCCCCAAAATCCCTGATCAATTTGGCCTGGAAGAAATTCACCTCCTGATCCCGATGTGGTGATCGGCATTTGCCTGGGCATTCAAGAAAGGGTTACAAGAGCCAAGCACTGACATAATCCTTTCTGCCCACCCACTCACCATTCATAGTTCTTGGCTTGTTTGTTTCATTAAAGCCTACTTTTATGATGGATGCTCATTACCTTGTGGCTGCAGCCCTGTGCGTGCTGAGCCGAGAGTAAGCCCCGTGGTACACTGCGAGTCTTACATCCAAGTAGACATGTGAAGGCTGCTGGTGTGAAAAAGAACCAGGGTCTCACCCACTGACCCTAATAGCTGAAAACCAGTCCTGCTCCAACGTTCTCGGGCCTGCATCCAAAGTACAGGAAGGCAAAATGTTTTCAGCAGAAATTATTCTACCTAATGTGTTTAGGGCGGTGGCATGTAAGCTGTAAAGGGGACATTTTGCTGCCAGAGGTCTGACCTAATGCCATTAATGTACAGCGCTTTGATTTTCACCCCGCCACCCATTTCGAGGAATCGAAGTCATTTATGTGCACAATTCTCTTCTTCCAGCCCATTTGCTGCCTTCCTTTTGTAAGTTCTTTAGCAGCATAGACATGTTTTTGCCTCAGACATGGAGCAGCACCCTGCGTATTCATGGTATATGAATTTGTTGTACTAAATGTTGATGGACCCCCCCCCCCATCTCCATATCTGACAATTCAGTTATTTATTAAATTCATTTATACCCCACTTTTCTCCCCAATGAGCACCCAAGGCATCCTCCCCTCCTGTGAGGGAGGATAGACTGAGAGCATCTGACTAGCCCAAGTTCACCCAGGGAGCTGACATGGCACAAGTAAGGATTAGAACCCCAGTCTCCCAGAGGGTTGTCCAGCACTAAACTTAGGCAGATTGTAAGTGGGTGGGCAGAATGGATTATATCTGAGCTTGGCTCTTGTGGCCCTTTCTTGCACGCCCAGGGAAATACTGATCGCCACTTTGGGGTCAAAAGGCAAATTTCATCTGGACCAGACTGGCCAGGGATTCTGGTGTTTTTTGTGGGGGGAGGGATCATCTGGACATAGAATTGGGGTCACTGTGGGTGGGCTGGTAGTTGTGAATTTCCTGCATTGTTTTCATGTTAGGTGTGAAGTTACCTTGCATTATGTGTGTGGGGTGCATCTTGCAGTGGGGTGAACAAAAGGCAAAACAAAGGCAAGGCAGGGCCATCCCACCCACCCAAATTGGTGTGTTTGGGGGTGGGCAGGTGGGTGTTAACCCTATCCAATTGAACCCCGGATTGTCCTGTCGATCCAACCCCAAAGCTGTCAATGTTATTTTACAAACTGCAAATTTCCCATTTGAAGGAATATGGCAGAATCTTTCTCCCAGCTCCACCTGTCCACGTGGGCAGACCTCTAAAGGAAACGGCTCCTGGTTTCTGTTTCTAAAATAAAACGCAGGAGCAAAACCTTGAAAGCGGCGCAGCTCCCTGTCCTGCTTCTTCATCGATTCGAAATGAGCTGCGAAGTTAGAGGAGATGGGGCCATTTTCTCTCCTTGAAGCTCTTGTAAATTTCAATCCCCTTTGCGGAAACTTTGTCAATTTCAGACCTTGGAATTCACTCGCTACTTTTAAGGGCAGCCAGCTCGTAGGTCACCCAAAGGTCAATCATACCTTTTTAAAGACCCCGCCCCCTCGTTAAGTTACCCGGGGAGCTTGAAGCTGGCCGCTATCGTCCTATCATTGCTTAAAGTTTCGGTCTTCTCTCCCCCTACGCCCTGCTCGCAATCTCTTTTGTAGTTCGGGGGGGGGGGGTGAGTACTTAAGAATGAAGCCCGCTGCTACACCTGGGTAAGAAGGGCCGAAGGGATCGGGCTGCAATATGTTTAGGCATATGGGGTGGGGGGAGAATCTGAAGCGGCGGTGGGAGATACCCTTTGTGGCTACAATGGCCGGGGTGGGGGGGATCGTCGTGTTGGAGAGTCTGTGAAAGCAAAAGCAGAGGGCTGCAAAGGGTTAACTGCGATTTTCTTTTAATTGAATGCCAATTCCTGTGGCCCCAGGCAGAGGGGGACCTGACCTCGCTAGCAGCATCCAGATGTGCAGATCTCCGGGGACGCCGCTGCAGACCCAGGGCTGGATTGTAAAGTAGACAAGACGGAGGAGGGGGGGGGGGAGACGACGCGTAGGAGAGAGGGGGAGGGAAGGCGGCCGCTCTGTCCCCAAAGTCACACACACCCCACCCCCTCCCCTCCCCGCGGCCTCCCAGTCTCCCAGGTTGGAGACAACCGTCGTTGGTAAAGTGCGAGCGCACGACTGAAGTGGGTGGGGGGAGGGCAGGTTGGAACCGAATTGATGGGGGTTAGTTTTGGAGGAGCCGGGCACAGGGGAGGGCCGGGGGAGGGGCTGTGAGCCGGTTTCTTTGCTGCCTGCTCTCTTTTTTGGGCAGCTGATTGAGCAGTCCCGCATCTTTGGGTTGCTGCAGCCGAATCAAACCTCAAATATTGTGGGAGGCAGGCGAGGGGAGTCGGAGGGGCGAGGTATCATGGCATCGACCTTTAGGTCACCCTACATCTCACCCTCTTGGTTGGACGCAAAACTTGGAAGGGGAGGAGGGGGACAGTGGACGTTGCAGAAGGTGACCCCGTCCGTGTGAGCGGAGAGAGATGATGCCAAGGAAAAGCGAACGAACACCCCCCCCCCCCATCCCATTTACCGTTTATAGCAGGGGTAGTCAAACTGCGGCCCTCCAGATGTCCATGGACTACAGTTCCCATGAGCCCCTGCCAGCGAATGCTGGCAGGGGCTCATGGGAATTGTAGTCCATGGACATCTGGAGGGCCGCAGTTTGACTACCCCTGGTTTATAGGGTTCCCCACCCTCCGCCCGCCCCTTGCTCTAGCGCGATTGATCTGTAGCTGCGGCGGCGGATTTCAGGGAGGGGAAAAGGCGCTTTGGTGTGTCTGCTTGGGGGAAAAAGTTTAGAGTGTTTGGGGAGTTTGTCCAGATCTGCCAAAAAAAAAAAAAAAAAAGGCCAACTCGGGCAAGAAATAATGTTGTGATTTTGGGGTTGGACCAGGCGCTGCCCTTTGCAACGCGCCCGGGGTTGGCCGTCCGTGCACGTCTTTTTCTGCCCAGGGGGTGTCCACGGCAATAAACGGGCTTTGGAGGGAACTGCCGGGACAGTGGGCGGGATCTTCGCTTCTCCCCCTCCCAAGGCACGAAGGGATGGCCCGGTGGGCGCTTAGGTCCCACGGGGTCACGAGGCCCGTTTACTTCCGAGTAAACACGCCCAGGCGCCGCACGGCACTGAACACTTAAGCCGCTTGGACTGCGGTCTTGCAGCAGTTTAGACGCAAGAGGCTGATCTGACGCGCCTGGTTGGACTTCCTTCCCAAAACACGCACCGCATAGGATGGGGCTTCGTCCCACGCACCGTTTCAGCGAGCAGCCCGCCTTGAGTCTGAGGCTAAGGGCGGAGTACCTGTTCCTGTTGTCACCAAAAAAAAAAAAAAAGGAAAAAGAAAAGAGCCCACCCCCAAACAGCTCTATAGCAAGAAGGCGGAAATAAAATCTTAATGCAAGAAGCAGCTGGAACTTTCGTTTATCACTTTGCACAGAAATCTGGAGTTTATTTCAGAAAAGCTGTTGCAGCCTGGCTGGCATTGCAATGCAGCGAAGTCGCCTTTGAAAGGTTTGCAGGATCTGGCCATACGCGTACATAATTCCACCCCCAAAAAAACTTTGAAAGGCAGTGAGCCCTAATCACTTGCAATTCTCAGACCTCCCCCGTCCCCACCCCCGAATTCGGGAGGCTTTGTTTTCTAGAGAGACAACAAGCATCAGCGTACCCCGAATCGGTGGGAGGTGTGGGTTTACGTTACGATTGCTGTGCGTACCTGCAATGGAACGATAGCAAAGGGCCAATCCGGTATTTCAGTGACTGGAAACCTGGTTAAATGAAGTTGCATTGCTTTATGACTTTCTTGGGGGGGGGGGTAGTCCGTTTATATATACGAACCGCTTTTTTTTAAAGGCAGCGTGTGCAACCGTGCCCAATTACTAAACAGTGAACACCTTTCAGCTGAGAGGGGCTCATTGTCGGGCACTCTTCCATTAAGTTCCCAAAATCCCGGCCGGGGGCTGGGCGCATGGCTATAGTCTCTAAAATGTAAGGAGCATGTAGCCGCGTTGCTTTAAAAAGAAAGAGAGATCATCCGCACTGAGCCGAACGCCCATTGATAAAATAGCCGCTTCGTCTTTTCCACCCCTTACCTTAACTGCTCCTTTTTTGGCAACGCTCGAGAAAACAAAAGATGGCCAAACGTCCCTTAGCGGGCCTTTGACACTAAGCAGTGGCTTTCGAATTTCAAAAGCGGAACATCGTCATCTTTAACTTTTATTCCCCCCCCCCGTACGAAAAGCTGGATTGAGTTACATGGATGCCTCACCAAGTGCTCTGTGCGACTGGAAGAGGCATTAGGGTTTTAAAAAAGAAAGAAAGCGTAGGAAGAAACGGAAATTTCAGGCTGCGGTGTTAAGCGAGCCCTACTGAGCGCGGTGAGTTTACTCGCGAGTAATCGCGCTCAGGATCGCGCCGCGTGGCGGCTTGGCGCCCCCCCCCCCCCGCTTGGATGGATTTCTGCAAGAAAGGAAAGGAAAAGAGAAAGAATCGCTAACTTTTCAGGATGCCCCATAGCGGAGAGAAATATGAGGAATTTGTGCCTTCTGGCTCAGCTGCGGCGCCGCACCGAATCTGCCCGTCGAGGAGCTATTGTTCTGCGCCTTATCTAACGGGAGCAAATATCCTGTAGGGCTAGATAATATTTTTTTTTTCTTTCCAAAATCCTATTTTGATCGAGGAGGCAGGAGCCCTCCGCCAGGCCCAAAGTTTCCTCCTCAAGTGACTTCACTTCCCAAAATTAGCAGGGGGAAAAAAGTTCATCCGGTTAACTGTCTCTCTTTCGTTTTGCGGCGAGAAGAAGAAGAAGAAGAGAGAGAGAGAGAGACTCTTGAGGGAGTGAGGCGGGGAGACGAGCCAAGTCAAGTCGCCGCCAGCCCAAGCCGGGGAGGGAAAAGTCGGGGGACTTGGAGGGGCTTCCGTCGGTGGCGAACCTCGAACCGGGTCAATGTGTGGACTCGTGTGGCCATCGGCTGGGAATCCTTCCAAATGGACGGGACGATTAAGGTAGGAGGCGGCCGGCCCGAGAGGACCGCGGGAGATGGGAGGGTGGAGACGTGGGGGGCGCGGGTGGGAGGACCGGGTTTTTTTTTGGGGGGGGGGCGGTCTTGTTTACGCACTAAATTGGGGATGAGCGGCCGGGCGGGCGACTTTGCTTCGGGCGAGCGGCTGTTCTCTCCCCGTCGCCCCGCTTCGCCTTGCGCCGCTTCTGCTTCCTTGGTGCGGCAGACGCTGCCCACGACGGCGTGGCTGTCTGCAGTTCGACTCCGGACTGGGATTCTCTTGGGTCCCCGTTAGTAATTCAGGGGAGGGGCGTCTCTCTCTCTCCCCCCCCCCCATGAGCGGCCAGATCGGGACTGCTGGAGGGGGGGGGGGAGAGGACAGGCTTGGAGGAGCTTTCGTGGAGAGGCGGCGAGAAGGGCTTGGGGATCGAGCGGCCGGGACCGGCTCTTTCTGTGCGTGTGTAGCCTTCGGGACCGAACCGAGGCGGGGAGGGATCTTGGGCTCCGGCGTGGGAGGAGGGACGGCGAGAGCTTTGCGTTGGCGTGAACGGCGGGCTGCCGAGAGGTGTGTGCCCGCGGAGAGGATCTCCGGCGCGGGTTGGCCTGCTAGCGCTCCAGGAGCGGCTCCGGTCCTCGCTTTTTTGGCCGTCCCTAGTTGAGGCGAGAGCCGGCCGCTCGTCTTGGGATGCGAGGAAAGGACTGCGATCCTCTGCGGGGCGGGAAGACTCTGGCCGGGGTCGCGCCGGGACGGAAGAGGCCCCGATCAAAGCGCGACGCCCGTCGCTGCCTGCCTTGTCCCAATCACTCCCGTCCAGACGCTGCGTTCGTATTCGCGATCTTTAGATAAGCCCCCGTCATTAGGAGCTGGTTGGGGATTAAAGTACCCCCCGGCTGTCCACTACACCTCCATGGGGAGGGTGGGGGGGCTAGACAGCCCTTTCGAGGAGAAAGGGGAAAACATGTGTTTCGGGGGGGGGGGGGTGACGCACGAGCTAAACCTGGTCCAGAAAGTTGGCTGGATACAGGCGCGCTCCCCCTTTCCATTGCGCGACTTTTGCGCGCAAGGCGGGTCGCCGCGTTAGACTTTTCTGGCTTTGGCAGCCCTGAAATGAAATTGACGATGGTGTATTTTGGAGGGAGGGCAGATTTCCCCCCGTGGGTGGGAGATCATTCGCCTCCTTCCCTCCCCCCTCCCACAATAGATCTCTGCCGAATCTAAACATGTTGGGGGGGGGGGTCCTGCCTGGATCCACCTCGACAAGTGCACAGATCCATCCTGCAGGGAGGGCAGCAAAAAAAAAAAAAAACCAGAGCGTGAGGCTGAAGGCGACCAGGCAGCAGCAGGCTTGCTCTTACGAAGGCTTCAGCTATTCCCTGGCTAACCGCAGTTTACTGGAGAGCGGCCCAGTTCCCTAGTCAGCCTCCTGGTCTCTGACCACATTCGTTTTCTCCCAATTCCCTTTTTACACAAGCCTAAGCCGCCTCCTGGTTAAACGGGAGGATGTTTGCATGAAAAGAGGGAGGGGGGTGTTTGCCTGACTGGTGATGGTTGACGATGATTCTTTGGTTTTATTTACTTCCGTATTTGTTTGCCCTTAAGTAGCACCGGGCTTGTAAGGTTTTCAAGTCAAGAGGCATTCAGAGGTGGTTGGCCGTGGCCTGCTTCCATAGGGACCCTAGACTTTCTCGGTGGTCTCCCCTCCAAAGACTGGCTGGGGCTGTTCCTACTGAGCATCCAAGATCTGATGAGATCTGGGTAGCCTGGGCTAAGTGGGTCAGGAGAAATGGTGCTTGCAGAGGAGTGAATCTCAGGGAAAACTGAGCACAATTCATCTCCTGGCTCTTTATGTCAGTCACACGTCCCCGTGTCTAGTGTCTGATGAATTGTGGGTGCATAGGGAGGCCTACCCAGGACTAAGCTTTAGCCATCTGATGGAGAGGCTGATTCTGTGAAGGTTCTAGGGCAGGGGTAGTCAAACTGCGGCCCTCCAGATGTCCATGGACTACAATTCCCAGGAGCCCTTGCCAGCATTTGCCAGCGAATGCTGGCAAGGGCTCCTGGGAATTGTAGTCCATGGACATCTGGAGGGCCGCAGTTTGACTACCCCTGTTCTAGGGAGTGGCAAGTTACAGGGGATGAGCAATAGGGATGTGATTGTCCTGCAAAGAGCAGGGGGTTGGACTAGATGACCCAGGAGGTGCCTTCCAACTCTATGGTTCTATGACTCAACCTTTGTACAGTAGCAAACCTGTGAGGAGGGGCACTATAAAAAATCATAAATAAACAACCAATAAACTTGGAAAGTGTGCCCCAAAGGGATCCTGGCTCCTACCTTATAGGCATCTTTGTCATGTTCATTTATTATATATTATATTATTTCATTTCAGAGGCCTTTGCTGCATACATCAAAAAGCTGAAGGAGGGAAGTGTCTCATGCTCAGATTTTGTCAGACAAAATCTGATAGATGTGTTTTGCACACACGGGTGATTGGCAGAGCTTTCTGTGAAAAATGTGTGCAGTACGTAAATGAGGCCATGTTTGTAGCATGGAAGACAAAATGTCTTTTTGGGTTTGTTTGTTGTGTTTGTGTGGATGCATGCGCACACACATGCACCCTAAATGGGGTTCACCACGGCAATGGACAAAATCATCAGAAGGGAAGATAAGCAGGGCTGGCACTTGGATGGGAGACCACCAAGAAAGAGGCTGGCAAGTAAGACTGAGGAAGTCTGCAGAGGAAGGCCATGGCCAGCCCCCTCTGCTGCTTCTCACCTGCCTTGAAAGCCCCTTGCCGGAGTCGCCAGAAGTCCGTTACAACTTGATGATGCTTTATGCACCCAGTGAACAATAAAGCCGGCCTGGAGAGGCCAAGCTAATTATTTTACGGGGATTGTTTTATGTGAAACGTTTTGAGTCCTCGGAGGAAAGCGGCCTATAAATATTATTATTAATAAGAATAATAACATTTATAGGCCGCTTTCCTCCGAGGACTCAAAACGTTTCACATAAAACAATCCCCGTAAAACCCCCAATTCCCTACAGCCAAGTCCATCCCAACATAACAGGGTGGCCAATGACGTTTATGCTCAGGTGACATGATGGCGCATAATGATGGAGTGTTCTTATGGCTTTTGCAAGCTCAGAGAAGAGGAAGGAAAATGGGTTAAGTTGAGATTCAGCCATAGTTTCTTACTACTGTTCAGCACTAGCAACAGAGAATCAATGCAATGTTCCGCTCCCTTCCCCGCAGCGATGCTATAGAAATGCCTGCCAGGATAGCCATGCAAAGATGAGCAGAAGAACTCATTTCTGTGTTGCTCATTTCTGCAGGCCCCCATTCATTGAACGACGCTTGACTTCCAGGCCTGTTATACGTGGCCATTGTGGCTCCTAAGCAAGGTGCTTTGCATGGGACTAGGTCACAGAAAAGGCTGATAATGGGAGTCCTTGTTTGTTGACTTTTATAAGAGGGACCAGCGTCAAAGGCTGGGGCATTATCTGAAATAGTGTGTGTGCAAATAAAAGCTTAGACCCAAGTTTGTTAGGCTTAAAGATGCTGCTGGACTCAAGCTTTGCTCTGTTGCAGGAGACCAAAATGGCTCCCCGCCTGAATGCATTGCAGACTGTCTGTGCTAACCAGCTAGGTGTCGTGGCCAAGCATGGGGGCTTCTAATTTGGCAAGCCAGGTTGGATTCCCTGCTCCGCCATGGGAAGCCAGCTGGGTGACCTTGGGCTAGTCACAGTCCTGTTAGAGCTATTCTCACAGAGCAGTTTCTCACAGAGCTCTCTCAGCCCCACCTTACCTTATGGGCTGTCTGTTGTGGGGCGAGGAAGGGAAGACCGTTGTAAATTGCTTTGAGACTCCTTTGGGTTGTGAAAAGCAGGGTAGAAAAATCAACTCAGTCTTCTTCTTCCCTAGAATGGAAAGCAGGAATCTGTCAGTTAACACTGAATATTTTCCCCTCCTTGCCCCAGGTTTAGTCTTTCTGAATAGATGGCATGATGGAGCAACAGGCTGTATTTCCTGGCCATGTCAAACGTTCTGCAGGGGTAACCGTTCATTTACCATAGAGTCTCCCAGAGCTCCTAGCCCCATGCTTCCTCCTTCCTCTTGACCTCATGACCTGCCCACAAGAAAGTTGCAGCCCGCTAATGGATCCTGACCTTCAATTTGCAATTACTGCTTTACAGAGAGAGTGATTAAGATGTGGAATTTGCTGCCAGAGGCTACAGTGATGACCACAGGCATGAGCTGTTTTAAAGGGGAATCCAGTAGTGTCATGGAGGAGAGGTTCTTATCAATGGTTACTGCCAGGGTAGCTGAGAGGAAGCTCTACATTCAGAGTCACAACACTTCTGGATCATGAAGCCAGGAGGCAACATCAGGGGAAGGCCTTGGCTTCCATGCCCTGTTGTTGGCCCTCCAGGGGAACTGGTTGGCCAGTGTGTGAGACAGGATGATGGACCCCTGGTCTGATTCAGCAGGGCTTTTTTCATGTTCTTAAAGAGGGGCTCTCCTAGATGAAAGGTGGCAGGTACCCATGTATATCCACTCAACAACGTACTTCAGGAGGAGAGCACAAGCAGGTACATGGGGGCCATTATTATGTCTTGGATTATGTCAAAAATTCTTGTCGGTAGCAAGATGTTTTCTTTTGAAGTGTAGTGCTAGGAAGAACCCATGTAGGCAATGCACGGTGACCTCTGTGACCTCTGTAACTTATCAAAAAGGTCAGGACTTGTCTCTTGCATTGCTTTCTTTAATCTTCTTGTGTGCACCAGCACTTCATAGTAGAAAGGGTAACCTCAAGGCGAGAGTAGACAAGCTTGTTTCGAATATGTCTTCCTCAGTACAGTTTCATTGAACGTGAAGTCAGACACAGTTTTTTTTAAACAGATCCCCTGTTTGTTCAATGAAACTGTACTGAGGAAGACATATTCGGAACAAGCCTATCTACTCTGCCTTTCTACTGTGATGCATTGGTGCACACTAGAAGATTAAAGAAAGCAATGCAGGAGACTTGTCCTGACCTTTTTACAAGTTATAGAAGTCTCAGAGGTCACCATGGATTGCTTACATGGATTCTAGTACTATGCTTACCACGCATCCCATCAATCTGTACGCTTGAAATGTGTCTTCCTCCCCTCTCCACTAATACTGTACTGCCCTCCCACTGCACCAGGTGCTTCTCATAGGGGACAAATTGCATAAAGGCAGTGAGAAATTCACAAAAAATCACTTGGTATTTGCACCTGCAGATGTTCCGGATCCAACTTCAAGAAACCGTTTCACTGCTATCAAGGAAAGGCATGAGTGAATAAGGAGGCTCTTTGTGAAATGAGTCTCTTCGATATGCACATTGTCAAGTCCCTGCCCTTCGCCTATCCAGAAAATACTTTAGCAGGCAAATGCCTGTTACTTTCTACAAAAAAAGAGACCCTGGTATATATTTAGAAAAGCAACTCAGATTGTTCGCCAGGCGCTTCTGCCCGGTGGTTGCAGCGGTGAGCAACGTCGTCGAGTGCAATAACAGCTTCTGGATGGCCTCGTAGCTCTGGAGGAGCCTCGGGAGGTGGGCAGGGGTCTGTGAGTCACATCAGTGGCTCCTCTGGATGCACCTGGCAAAGTAGTCCTAACGGTAAACGGGCACCGGGCTGCAGCTGGTGCTCCTAGTGGCACAAAGTTCGTTGGCCGCAATGTAACCGACGGAGGAGGGGGAAGATCATTCGAAAGAGCAGGCAGGGAATCAGGGCAGGACGAGTCTCCTGCATGGCTTTCTTTAATCTTCTAGTGCAAGGGTAGTCAACCTGTGGTCCTCCAGATGTCCATGGACTACAATTCCCATGAGCCCCTGCCAGCGTTTGCTGGCAGGGGCTCATGGGAATTGCAGTCCATGGACATCTGGAGGACCACAGGTTGACCACCCCTGTTCTAGCGCATGCCAACAGGTATCAGTCGAAAGGGCAGGCTTGTTTCGAATACGTCTTCCTCAGTACAGCTTTATGGGGCATAGAGGAACAATCAGCTATCTGCACGTCTTTTCTGTCCATGAGTTCTTTGCCCGGCTTTCAGTTCTTCTGTTCTGCAGCGCAGGGCCTGTTTCTGCCACCTGAGCCATATCTTTGACCTGCGTTGTCCACCTGCACCTCGCTTAGGGAGTTTTGTGTGGGACACAATCCAGTGATGGGTGCTTTTAAATGTACACAGCAAGAGTATATCAGGAGGGCTGTGGCTTAATTGGTATGTGCTAAAGGGCCCTAGTCTACTGCACATCAGCCAGTGTATGTAGATCGGGAGCAAATGCTGGCAGGGGCTCATGGGAATTGTAGTCCATTGACATCTGGAGGGTCACAGTTTACCCACCCCTGGTATACACGTTTTATATGTGTGGGACCTATAGGGAAAAGCAGTGTTCCCTTATTATGGTTTTTTTAAAAAATTCTCTTGACCTCTGTTTAATGAATGGTTCATTCAGTATATGTTTTGATACTGTTGTATCCCTCAGCCTCTTTGGTTCTCATCTACTTTGTGGGATATTGCCCCTCCAGTGTGTGTGTTGATGTTGTCCCTCCACTCCTTGCGCGAATAAAGAATCTGGATGTGGACTTTTGTCTCGTTGGGACCATCTCTGTAAGTTGGTTCCTGAATCTAGCAATCATGCATGTGTGGGCTCCACTGGTGGACCTCCTGGTGGGATTTGGGTTTCGGCCATTGTATGGCAGAGCGTTAGGCCAAGTGGGTCACTGGCTTGATCCAACAGGGCTTTGCTTATATTTTCATGCAAGGCCCCCAATGCATTCTTGTAGTTCCTCCAGATCTGCAAGATTTTCTCCTCTGAGAATGGTGGTCTCACCCATGTGTTCAAGTGTATGTACATCGGGAGCTATGCTGAAATTAGTGGGAAACCGAAATGCAACAATTGAGGTCCTCAGAGTGGGATGAGAGCTCCAGTTTTCACTGCAGCACGGAACGCGATGTGTTTCTGTTAGAATTTCTGATCGTTTATTTACAGCAAGAATTCAATCTCGCTGTTAAACAAAGAGAAGGAATGGAAACGCACAGCTGTTTTGAAAACCCATTTGGTCATGTGAAACTCATTGGCCAGATCTGTTTCTCTCCATATGTTTCTGGTCAAAAAAACCATGGCCTGTGATACAGATACAGCAGTTTTCAGATGCCACTCGCCTGCTGTACCTCTCGAGGGTCATTTCCGTGTACTCGTTCAGAGAGGCGATTGGTATCGGCCCTATATTCTTTCTGGAGTCTAAATCGTTTTTGCGTTCATTTGTGTGTTGGCTCCGTTGTTCTAAACCAAGCTCGTTTCCAAGAAAATTTGTTTAGGATTCTAATCCCCAGGCGTCAATCACACGCTCATTTATTTTATATGATGTCCTTGAACTTTCAAATAACCGGGCATATAAACGGTTTGGAAGGCTGCAACCCTAAGCGTGCTTTTTAAATGCAGACAGGTTTGGAGTGTCAAACCCTCAAAGTGTTTCGCTCACGATCATCCAGCATTCATCAGAGTGTGTGTTGCAATCTTACAAATAGACACGAAACCGTTTTCTGAGTTGCAACCCTGTTGATATTGATAGGAATTGCTTTGAAGGGCTTCTGAACCTCAAAGGATACCCATGTGGCCTCAAGACTCTGGAGATTTCCGTTTCCAGAATTGTTTCCCCCCCCCTAAAACTGAATTAGGTTCCTAGTCCTCATGAGGAAGATGACCTTAAAAGAAAAATTGAACAGACTAAAGCCCCAGTACAGGAAGATCAGGTTTCTTCATTCTCCCCATACAAGAGTATAAGAAGGACGGTCTAATAATTAAACCAAACAGAGAGAAACAGACCTATCCAATGGCAATCCAATAAATATACTCATAAAAGAAAGAAAAATGTCCTTTTTTTGTAGTTTTCCTTATCTGTTTATTCAGATACAAAAAAGGACACTTTTCTTTCTTTTATGAATATATTTATTGTATTGCCCAGGGGTAGTCAAACTGCGGCCCTCCAGATGTCCATGGACTACAATTCCCAGGAGCCCCCTGCCAGCATTCGCTGGCAGGGGGCTCCTGGGAATTGTAGTCCATGGACATCTGGAGGGCCGCAGTTTGACTACCCCTGGTATTGCCATTGGATAGGTCTCTCTATTTGGTTTTCTTAATTCTCCCCACCAAAGGCCAGAATTTTTCATCTTGTTTGGCTTTTGCAAATCTGACTGGGAGGGTTTCACATTTGACGCTGATCACTCCAGCAAAAAGATTTCCTGGAATATGCATCAAAACGATCCTTTGCACTGGTTTGGCATTCTCAGTATGTTATTCCGCACCGAACAGAATGCAGTTCGTGATACGTCAGTCAAAAGTAGTGATCAAACCCTCAGTTCACGATCCATTTTAGTATGATGTCCCCCTCCCCCTACAGAATAAAGTATAGCCCCTGCTTTGCCTAGGAGCGAATAAAGGAACATTGTACAAAGCGGGAGAAATCTGTAAGCCTTCATTTTTTGGTTTCTCGGTGCTGCTGTCTGTCTTTGGTCAAATAAAACGTTGTTTGATTTCTCTCCCCCCACCCCAAGTTGACAGCCAAACAAAATAAGGGCCTGAAAAACTACAGGACACGATGATCCTGAATTATAATGTTTAAACAAAATTTGCATCTGTGCTCCTGGACAACAACTAGCTGTGCAGAGAGGAGTTTTGAAAGGGAGTGATGCTGCAGCTGCCCTGGTCTTCTTTTGCGGGGATAGATGCCCTGCCGAAAGGGGCCCGATTCGGTGCAGGGGCTACAAATTGTGGAGGAGGAAGGAGCTACACTCGAATCAGCTTCCTTCTCTTTCCCAAGATGCTCATATTCAGCTCCCCTACGTTCGTTTTATCTCCACCCCAGCCCTGTTGAGGTAGGTCAGGCAGAAAGACAACCTGGCTGAAGGTTATCCAAATGAATAAAATAAGAAGTAGAGATTTATTTTTGCAGCCCGCCCTTTTCGTAAGGCTCAGGGCAGGTAACCTCAGTCAGTAATAACTGACGTGTTTTTAATGTAAAATAGAATTTTGTTAAAAACACATTTCAGTATCCCCAACCCACTAATTGAGTGCTGAAGAGGGTATCCCTTTGAGCAGGTGTAATAGCCCCTGGCTGGTGTCCGGGTGGATATTTCCTCAGGGAAGGCAGCCAAAATGTCATTGGATGTTATATTCCTGGCCTTGACCGCTGGCCTGGTGGAAGAGCTTTGTCTTGCAGGCCCTGCAGAGCTCACTCCCTGCAGGGCCCTGATCTCAGTTGGCAGAGCTTTCTACCAAGCTGTGACCAAGGCTGAAAACACCCTGGTTTGGGTTGAGGTCAGTCTCACCCCCTTGTGGCCAGGGACCCTGAACAGATTTTGGTGCATTGACCATACTGCTCTTTGCAAGGCATAATGGAAGAGGTGGTTCTGCAGATCCACTGGTCCAAGATTGTATAGGGCTTTAATGGTCAGCACCAAAACCATGAATCTAATCGGGTCTCCAATCTGGAGCCAGTGCGGTTGGACAAGCACTGGTGTCATGTGCATCCTCCACAGGGTCCCTGGCAGGACCCATGCCACTGTATTTTGGACAAGTTGGAATCTCTGGGTCAGTCTCAAGGGAAGCCCTGCATAGAGTGAGTGGCGGAAGTCTAGCCTAGAAGGGATCATTGCATGGATCACCCTGGCTAGGTCAGGAGCTGAGTTGTCATTCCTGGCGTAGATGGAAGAATGCCAGGCCGGTGGCATTTGTGATCTTGGCTGCCAGTGAGTTTGGTGAGGGGAAATGCCTGGACATCACTACAGAGACACCAGGCTGTTGAGTGGCTCCTTCTTTAAGGTGGGTAGTTGTGTTAGTCTGTCTGATAGCAAAGAACAAGAGTCCAGTAGCACCTTTAAGACTAACAAAATTTGTGGCCTGCCCCAAATCTTGTTAGTCCTCTGTTGGTACTCTAGTTCTTTCCTGCTCTTGCCTCAAGGGTTGCATGTAATAATAGCTTGCCCTTTTATACTTGTATCATGTAGACAGGGTGCCTTGTTTCACAGTATTCAGGTCTCACACCTGGCTTGCATGACCTACTTGATCCTAAGAAGAGCAAGTCCTCATCTGACCGGGTCATTTGCTTGGCAGGTTCCTGTTGCTGTTCATGGCAGCAATTGGAAGTCATTATTTCCAGCATTCTGGATGGGGTATGAGATGCCATGTACAGCACCCAAACACTCATTCAAGCAAGCTTTTATAAACCAGAATCGCAGTGAAAAAGCAAAGAATGGCTTGTTTTTCAAATATTATGCATTAATTAAACCCATAGATGATTATACTGCACCAGCAGAGGCTGATGAATGAACTGTAGAATGAACTGAGCGGTGACTCATTCAGAGATGCAGCGGGCAGACTCTTCTGAGGTTGGTTTATCCCATGGTACCTCTGCAGTGAGTGTGTTTGAGATACATCAGAATCGCCTGCTCTAACTACAGCTGCCCCTGACCTGGATACCCTGGGCTAGCCTGTGCCGTCAGATCTTACAAACTCAGCAGGGTCAGGCCTGGCTAATATTTGGATGGGAGGCTTTCAGGAAATACCAGGGACCTGTTGCAGAGGCAGGCAGCCTCCTCTGTTGGCACTTCAGCTTTGTAAGAGCTGAACTTCCACGGCGCATGAGAGCGCACGGAGCTGACTGAGAATGAGTGTTCTGCACCAAAGCAAATGGAATCCGAGGGCAGCTGATGACCACGCCGACTGGGTCGTGATTTCTCCTTCCCTCGCTTTGCTAAAAATGCAGGCTTGCCAGTGCTTGCCAGAGGAAGGTGCATCCTGACACCTGTCAGCGATCTCATCTTGTCATTGTTGGAAACCGTCTCTGCCTGTAGCGTCGCTGCCATTCCCCATTTCGCTCAGGTGTGCCATAAATCATATCTTCCTTCAGAAGGAAAGTAAAAGGCAGTCAAGGAATGGTCCACCGCCTTTCATGGGTTGAAAGCTTCTCCTCAATTGTTTCCGGACTTCCCCTTTTAAAAAGCACTTCAGAAAATTGGTTAAATATGTGACTCGCAGCACAATGTCCGAGAAATGGTTGGCACGTGTCATTTTTGAATCTGCTTCGTCCGTGGATTGAGGTCTGGGGAGTCTCTTTAAACAGGAACATTAGCAATACTGCAGAGAGACTTTTTTTTTAAATCCTTCCCCCAGATATAAGAACTCGAGGGCATCCAGTGAAGCTGATGGGCAGTAGGTTCAGGATGGACAAAAAGAAATACTACTTTCCACCTCCACATCCCGAGGCAGAAGACAACATTAGGGGAAGGCCTTGGCCTCTATGCCCTGTTGTTGGCCCTCTAGAACAGGGGTAGTCAGCCTGTGGTCCTCCAGATGGAAGATACCACCACAAACACTGGCAGGGGCTCATGGGAAATGTAGTCCATGGACATCTGGAGGACCACAGGTTGACTACCCCTGCTACAGAAGACTGGCTGGCCACTCTGTCGGACAGGATACTTGACTAGATGGATTAGATCAGTGGTTCTCAATGTGGTGGTCGTGGGTCGGATGACACTTTCACAGGGGTCACGGTAGGACAAGCAGCTTGGCCTGCGGAGGGGGGCAACATCCACACAACAGCCTTGCTGGGTAGATCGAGATAGAGCGCCTGTCTGAAGCAGCTGAAAAGAGTGAGATCCGCATGGTGTGGCAAGAGGCAGAACTGATCTGAGAAACCCCAGAAAATAAAACAATTTATATACAATCATGAACAGTGGATCTTCACACCTTTGGTCAGTTTCGGTTTAATTTCTGTGAAAGAACATTTGCATAATTTTATGGTTGGGTGTCACTGCAACATGAGGAACTGTATTAAAGGGTCACGACATTAGGAAGGTTGAGAACCACTGAATTAGATGATCTGTCAGGGTGCTTCTTCCATCCGTGTCTGCCTGGTGGCAAGGGCAGATGTAGACACTGAAAGCTCAGAATCTGGAACCTGGTTGTGTTGTCATGGCCGGAGCTCAGTAGAAAAGAGGAGTGGAATAACCAGCTCCACTTGGCTGCTCTTACTCCTTGGTTGTCAGCACTTGCAGGACCTGGATTTGTAACAAATTTGGATGGAATCAGTTTTGATCAACCAGGAAGCCTGCAAGCTTTGGAGGCCAAAGCCCCTCTCATTGTCCCTTGCATTCAGAGGTGCACTCCCTCTGAACATGGAAGTTCTATGTTGTCATCTTGGCGAATACCCACTGCTGATCTCACCTCTGTGGCCTTGTCTAATCCTGTCTTAACGGCAACTGAACTAGGGACCATTGCTACACACAGTAGCATGAATTTCACAAGTCCGTTACTCTTTGAAGGAAGCAGCACTTCCTTTTTCTGTCAAATTACCCTTTTGATCCATCATTCGGCCTGGGATGAACTGTTGCAGTACCCAGTGGGGTGGAAAAAGCTCAACTAAGAGGTTTCTGCATTACTGATATTAGCTAGTGTATCACTGGAACATATTAGGAGTGGAAGGCATTTATGAATCCTGAATAAAGACACTCTATTGGATAACACTTTATGGATGCACAGGGATTAAGCATAGCCTATATATATTGGGGCGCATACAATTCGGGGTCAGCACAGTCCCCAGCATCTTCCAAAACCTGATGGAGGACCTCCGGTTAGGGCTGCCCAGGGTGGTTCCATATTTTGATGATATGCTGATCTGTTGGTCATCAGAAGAAGAGCTAGCTTCCCAAGTTCCTTGGTGCAGGTCAAGAAGGAGCCAATCAGAGGCAGCAGCTGTCTGCCTGAAAGGTATAAAAGTGTATGAGTTTGCCTGTTTTCCTCTGTTCCATAGTTGCAGTCTTTTTCTGGAATTGCCAAATGAAAAGAGCTGTTCTGAAGACTTGGAGTCTATGATCACTGAACCTGCAGACTTAATAGATTCATACCATCATTTCCCCATCAAAACAAGGGGAAAGGCATTGCAGAAATCCAGGTTAGCAATGAAAAACCATGAAAAAGCATGAATCTGCCTTCGACTGATGATCATTGGTTCCTCAAAGGCAGCATTATCTGCTCCAACTGGCAAGGGGGTCTTACACATTGTCTCCTACCTGATCCTTTGAATTGCTGGGATCTGGACCTGCAACCTTTTTTGCAAGCAAAGCAGTTGCTCAACCCCTTCCTTTACATGCAAAAAGTATGTGGGCCATTCTCCTATGAAAAAACAGGCATTAGCTCCAAGTTAGATTTGCAAAGGACATACAGATATAGGAATCAGGGCTTGCTGGATAACGTGTGATTCTACATCTAAATATACATGCGCTTGGTTTGGACTGTGCTTGCGCTATGATGAATAGTTTTTCAGCGCTCCGTTCAGTTAAGGTTGTTTTGTTTTTGAAGTGTTATAATTGCTTCTGAATACCGCTCCTTATTCTTTCACATTTCATTGACTTGCAACTGCATCCCAACCCACTTCGCATGAGCTCTTTTTATCAGGCCAAGGGAGATTTCCTGTGCTCCACAGCCTGGCTTCCTGATGTGTTTCCTTTTTCCTTTTAACAGAACAAAGGAAGCTATAACTCCTCGGCTGCTCCTGTTCCAACTCTCCGGGGGAACTTCACATAATGTTTGCATTGAACGTTTAAGAACCCCCCCTCCTCTTTTTTAAAAAAAAGAAACAAGAATTGTCTGAACGCTGGCCAGCATGTTTTTCATTTCGAATAATGTTTTTAACAGTAAAAGCAAACCGCAGGCAGGGATTGTTACTCTGGTGCGCTATGCACCAAGCCTAGAAGGGGGAACTCCAGCTAGAAAACTCCTCCTGCAAGTCTTGCCTGCAATCAGCTCCAGGAGTAAGGTCTTCCAGGTGAGTGACCACTGAGAGGTGCAGTGAAGAGGGTCTTACCTGGGAGAAAGACTCATTGAACACAATTCCAGAGGGGTAAGCAGCCATGCTAGTGTGCAGCAGCAGAACATGACAGGTAGCCTGGGGCACCTTCAAAGACTAACATGATTCTGGCGCCTTAATTTGTAAGTCAGAATGCACTTCATCAGATACATGGGGGCTACATCCATCAGACAGATGCATTTGTAGTAAAAACTGCAAAAACAGAAGATGTGTTGTTAACAAAGAAAGGCCAGTTTAAATACAAAAGCATCCAATCCAAAGAGGGAGATCATTCCGCATCCACTTGGAGTGGAATGATTTGTACTTTTCTGATTGGATCTTTGTTCCAGATTGGCATCTCCCATACATTTCTCCTTATTGCAGCTTTAGCAATAAGCGTACCGGATGGACGCGCACTTTGTGCATCTGATGAATTGAGTTTCAACCTGCAAAAGCATGTCCTGGAATGAACGTTGTTAGTCATTGTGGTGCTGCTGGACTCTGGCAAAACTGACTTCTGAGTAGACATGGCTCAGATTGTACTGTAAAATGCA
The DNA here is from genome assembly GCF_049243985.1 of Paroedura picta. Classification (NCBI taxonomy): domain Eukaryota; kingdom Metazoa; phylum Chordata; class Lepidosauria; order Squamata; family Gekkonidae; genus Paroedura; species Paroedura picta. Next base: position 9,772,060 of record NC_135380.1, on the reverse strand, counting down.
ATGATCCAAGGGTGAACCCTCAGCACTTTAAAGGTAAACAAATCGGTTGGCGGTCAAGAAACCTTTCTTTTGGGTCTGAGATGTTGACTTTGACTGGCTTGAGAGCTTTTAGACAAAAATCACAGGAATCATGTGTGTCAAAACACACACTGAATCTGAGAGCCTTGGCCAATGGAAGAGCATCTTGAGGCTTCATACCCTCCCTGCCCTCAGAGGTGGACGGTGACTCAGTTCAGTTAGGTTCAGTAGTACATTAAAGACCAATCAGAGGCTGAGTAGAGATGAATCTGTTCCATAACACTTGAAGCAGCTTTTCCTCAGATGAATGAGTTCATGGACGGCCTTGTAGTGAACCACCAACAGAAGTTACATATTTGCTCCAGTTCACAGGATTCAGTTTCCTTCTCACTTCCTGTAGGAAGGTGAACGGGGGTAGCTGGAGAATGAGCAAACCTAAGTACTTAATGGGTGGAGATTCCTGGTTTTGGTGGCTGCTCCAGCCTGCAAAAATACATGTGTGTGTAAAAGATAACTGCATGAATATTGAATTTGGTGGGCCACAATGGCTACAACAGGGATTCAGAATATAACATTTTACGAGCCTCAATTTGTGTATCCTCAACGCATATTCCAGTTGCCTACCTTTTCAAAGTGGAAGGATATCCAGAGGCTGAGGGCTTTGTAAAAAAAAACAACACACCCACAGGGATCAGGGATCACAATCAGCAAAGCTCTTTCTGCCACTATAGTTGATGTTGGTTCTAATTCCCAGGATAGGCTAAGTTTATGGAAGATTAGTTCAGACAGTTGGGTCCTTTCTATAGTAGAGGAAGGTTGCAGGTTAGAATTCTTGTCCCAAACCCCTTGCCACCCAGCCTTGATGGTGGTGGATAACTCATACCACAAGCTCAGATTGCAGTTAGAAGAGCTCCTTGGGAAAGGGGCAGTAGAACAGGTCTCAGGTGGCTTACATTCCAGAGGGTTTTAAAAAGGTTTTTCTAGTTAATAAAGAGGATGGTGAACACAGGGTCATTTTGGATCTCCATAAATTAAACATGGTCTTCAAAATTAAACGTCTTAAATGTCAAAGTCCAGAATGGTCCCATTTTCTCCTATAATCTCCTTCCCTTGGGTATATGATTCTTGGTTCTTGATTCAAAGGATTCCTATTTTCATATTTCAGTCAGTTTCAGTCATAGGAGGATTCTAAGGTTCAGACAAGGTTCCGAGGTGTTCTTCTTTCCCATTAAGTCTGGCTACGGCACCCAGAGTTTTCACCATGTGTATGGTGGTAGTGTTAGTGCATTTGCACACAAAAGGTTGCAGTATATTCCCATACTTAGATGATTGGCTTATTGTGGTCACCAAACGTAATTGACTAAATCACCAAATCCGTCTTATCAGTTTCACCTGCAGCTGGCTGGATCCGAAGGTTAATTGAGGAAAGTCTTTTTCTGGAACCATCCTAGAGGGTGCAAATCGCTGGTGATTCCCTTGATGCTAGGGCAGGGAGGGTTGTCTTGTCAGCAGACAGAGCCAGGAACATTAAAGCAATGGTTTCTAATTTCTATTCTAACCATAGATAGCACATGTAACAAAAAGGAGAAAAGCAGCATAGGTGAATCTTTTAAGAGTTCCCAATCTCTAAGCCAAGGCTCATAGGCTGGGTGGGATTGCAACTAAACAGGCTTGAAATGGTTTGAAAGGGGGCAGAATACATATATATTGCTTTCTCTGGAGCTTATTAGAATCCAAGCCGATGAAAAATGTCATTGCAAACAGAAGAGAAGCAGCCAGCCACGTGTGAAGGGTCGTGTGAACTGACCCTGCACGAGAACTAATTAGCCTCGCTTTATTATTTATCTCCACACTTTTTCCCTCTTAGTGCAAATGATGTTGGCAGATCGGAATTGTCTTCTGTGCAGGGCTTCTGAATGCCAATAGGACACCTGGATTCGCACCTGCCAAAACACGATGCAAATAAGCCCCGCAAATCTGGGCTTGATCAATCCTGGCACAATAGAGCCGAGAAGGTCCCTGAATGGATACAGACTCGACTGCATTAATTAATGGATCACAGAAAGGCAGCATCGCTCCACGCAAAAGCAGCCGAGACGAAACAAGAGAGAGACTTTGGGGGGCTTTTCTGGTTACTATTTATATTTTTGTGCACGTAAATATATAAGTGAGGCAGGAAGTATCATTACCTCTGCAAGCAATGTGCTTGGGGAACTCTGATGTTTCCCACAGATAGAAGGGGTATGCAGTTCTGTTGCTAAAAACTTAAATTACCGGAAACGATTCCTGCTTGTTCGGGATTATAACAGGCCCAGCAGATCTGTGTTGATGGGACCATGCAGGTCATCCAGTGACTCAGAAGAGCCCCTTGGATGACCTTTGCAAAGTGTGAAGGTAACACAGCTGAGATGATGGGCTAGTATCTAAAATCCAGTCATTTGCAAATATATTTTTCCTGCCTCTTTAGGGTATCTTGCTTTGCTCCTGCAGTTTATGGCTGTCGGTTTAGCAAGTTCTGTCTTTTGGTATTGCCAAACGATTACATGGGTTTTCCCCCTGCGGTTCCTTTTCTCTTCAGTTCTCCTCACTGCATTTAGAAATGCTGACTAGCATTAGTGGATATTTTTTTCCCTTCAGTCCTGGTCTTGGGTTGAACTTATAAACTTCAGCAGAACTATGCAGCAAAGTTTTTTCCTGGATGGGGCTAGTTGAGAGGCTAGTTCCTGGATGGGGCTGGTGAAGAACTGAATGTCTGAGCTTCTCCCATTTTTAAAAGACCTATGAGCAGAACCTGTTGCCCCAGCTGGAAAGCAGAAATCTAGTCTGAATGCATGCCCCTGACATGCTGACTTTCCATGTACAGGGAATTTTTTCAGCTGGATTAGATTTGGATGTGACATTTCCTGCCCTGTGGTCAGCAAATGACAAGGCTTTATGACTTGTTTCGGGTGCACGCATGAGATGACTGTCATGAAACTACAGATTGGAAAGGGACCGGTTTGCACCCAGAATTTGTTACAGCCCTGAGTCACCAGAGACAAGTATCAGCAAAGAGATCGTCCTTAATGAATGGCAACAGGTGGAATGCTGAGCAAGATGGACTAGTGGACTGTCCCATTCTTGGCTGCTCTGTATGTTCAGAGGCTTTTGAATAGAGGCCAGGTTACAAGTAAAGTTGCAGAAAAGTTGTAGAGTGTGGTTTTGGGTGTTGAGTTCACCTTCCTGGAAGTCTTCAGCTTTTTGCGCTAGCTTAAGAAAGCCTGTGTCACTCAGAGGGCATGCTTCAAAGTATGGCTCGGATTGGTCTGCAGAAGATCTCCGGTTCAGTCCCTGGTACCTGCAACTAAAGTGATCAGATAGCAGGTGGTGTAAAAGATCTCTAACTAAGACCCTGGAGAGCCACTGCCAGTCTGAGTAAACAGCACTGAAATTGATGGGCCAACAATCAGATTCAGGACATGGCAGCCTCAAGTGTGCATGTATGCCTCTTGAAACCCACGGGGTGGGCGTATCTCTTCTCTAGTTGTGGGTGGAGCTTTGTTGCCCAGCATGGCTCCCCATCCTTCTGATTAGCCAGGAGCCTAGTAACTTACACCGATTGGTCTCTTGCCCATATAAGCCATGCAGGAGGTCCAAATTGCTTGAAATATGCCATAGTTTGGTTACTTATTTTATTTTAATCTGTGCAATCTCTTAAGCCCTGTATACAAATCTTGCTGGATAGGATGCTTGCCAGATTTCTTCGGTATTTTCAAAGCTACTTTCAGAACCTTTGAACTTCAACTTGCAATGTAGAAACCAAATAATTTGTCTGTCTGTCTGTCTGTCTGTCTCTTGCCGGTTTTCTTCATCTGTAGCCTTGTACGCTCGTTACAATGAACAATGTATATACCCGCCCTGAGTCAACTGGGAAGGGCAGGCTACAACAATAAAGTTATTATGATTGTTATATTATTTTATTTCTTTGAATGCTCATAGTAAATTCCGCATAGCATTCAGCCTGTGTATAGCCCAATATGTGATTTAGGCCCCCACATTTGTCTTGATAGTAGTCCCTAGTTTTATTTTCAAAGTGAACATGCCTTGGTACTACATGCATGTAAGGCAGTAGAGGTGACTAGCAGAGAATGCTTAGGACATGCATCCAACTTCTGGGATGAGAAAGGAGGAAGCAATGACAATTATCTATAACTGAAACCAATCTTGACCTATACCTTCATGCTCTTCCTTTCTCTTCTCCACATCTTTGACATGAAGCTGCCTTCTACTGGGTCATCATCTGAGTCAGTCATGTCTACTCAGAGGCTGGGAGTGGCTCTCCAGGGCCTCAAAGTCTATTACATCACCCACTGCCAGGTCCTTTGAACTGGAGGTGCTGGAGACCGAACCTGGGACCTTCTGCATGCCACGCAGATGCTCTCCCACCCAGCCATGGCCCATTTGCTGGGGCACATTTATGAACCATCCCTTCTCGGTCCTTTCCTAGGTGAGGGTTAAGGGCGAAAGGTATGTTGTTTATGTCCAATGTCCCCAATTCAATCTCCGATGGTTCCAATGAAATGATCTCTGCAAGTGTTGGAAAAGTAGCCCATCTGGCAGCACTGAGCAAGGAGGCCCAATGGCCCGGTGGCATCTCTTTTAAAAGCCATTGTTCTGATTGGGTTGGCTGCCATTCACCTGTGCCTTTGCCCCCGGCTAGTGCTCTCGAAATAAGTTACCACCTGCGGTCTTCTCTTTTTTTTGGTCAAACCATTCTTTGTAGTTGCTTCAGACTGTCACCCCAGGATAAACACAATAACTCTATAAATACTCGGGGCCATTTCCTGTTGTTCTTCCTACAGCTTGTAAGAGCTTTGAGTCTGGGCAAGGGCGTGGCTGTACTCCGCACTGTGACACATTGACTAACCATCCTCTTTTGCTTTTTTGTGCCCCGTTGCCATGGGGCCTGGAAAATTTTTCTATTGCTGGATACTCCCCCTCCCTCTTTTCAGGTTTTCTTTCCATGTCATTTGACCAAAACATACGATGCATTTTTAAGAAACGGCTATTGCAGCCTATTGTAGATTCTATGGCATGCTATAGGTTTTTCTTAGGGAAGTGCATTTACAGATATCTTGTCTACACAAGGTGTGTGATGTGAGCTAGGTCGGGGGGGGGAGGGTCCTCTGGTCACACATTGCATTGAAAGTGCATTAGAAAGTGTAGTACCACAGAAGGGGGGAAGGGGTACTACAGCTTGAGGAAAGGGAAGGGAAGACGAATGTAAGCCGCTTTGAGACTCCTTTGGGTAGAGAAAAGCAACATATAAAAACCAACTCTTCTTCAGTAATCTCAAGTAATCTCAAGGCTCCTTCGGCCTCACCTCCCTCACAGGGTTTCTGTTGTGGGGAGAGGAAGGGAACGCGATTGTAAGCTGCTCCTGCAGGTAGTGAAAAGTGGAGTATAAGAACCAACTTTTCTTCTTCAATGCACATGGCTGTGTAAAACCCTCATTTCCCCAACCCCTGTATTTCGCCAGCACATCATTATGGGAAGATTGACACTCGGGCCCAACACATTGCCTTTCCTTATTGTTCTGCACGTGTTGCCATGTAGCCTCCAGCACTGATTGGCTGTGCTGCCCTGACATCATGGAATGTTCAGCTGCTCATGGAATGAAGCACTCTGTAGAGCAGGGGGAGTCAAACTGCGGCCCTCCAGATGTCCATGGACTACAATTCCCAGGAGCCCCCTGCCAGCATTCGCTGGCAGGGGGCTCATGGGAATTGTAGTCCATGGACATCTGGAGGGCCGCAGTTTGACTACCCCTGCTGTAGAGCTTCTGTGAGGGAAGAGTAGATTGCCAGCTGGGCTCTGAGGAAAAAATGTCGCCAAGGCTAGGGCCTAGCAAGAGGACACGGGGAACCTGAGAGAGTCCTGGGCCAAACAGCCTGAAGGAAATCTGCAGAGAATACAGATGAGGAGTCTGTGGGAAATGTGGGTGGAAAATGAGGCTCAGGCAGGGATTGTAGAGCTGGCGGCTAACGTGCTACAGTTGAAGCACTGTTTTGCTGGCACAGGCAGGGTTACTTTAAATAATATTTTTCTTAGGCGGGGGAATGATACTTGAGTACTAAGTACATGCTGTGAACATCGGATTTCATCCCGTTATCTCTATTTTTAAAAAATAATGGTAGCGGGGCCTATATCTCTTTCCCATTGCGGCTTGTCTCTATTTTACAGAGGTTAACAGCTAAAAAAGTCTGCTTGCACAGTGCAAATTCAGCACTTGGATTTTGTACTTGGATAACATGCTCAAGTTAACTCCCCCTCCCTACCACCCCCCAAAAATCCTCATTTGAAGGCAGTTCACAGTCTTCGCTCTGACATTAAATCTTCTGTTCAGTCCAAGTACGGCAGCTCAGTTGCAGAAGTTTGTGAGTTGCACCTTCAGACGGAGACCTGAACTTGGCTTCGCTCGACATATAACAGTGGCCTAGACACAACTCATGAGAAATGCCAGGCCTCAGATAACCAGAAAAGCCACATTTTAAATGCAGGCAGCTTTATATGCTTGAAACGTTTTAAATCGTATTGAATGAGGCAATATGATTTTCGAAACCCGAGATGCAGATGCCTCAGTTGCATCTGTTTTCCTACTTTGCACTTATTGGCCAGGATGCTGGAAGAGGCGGGTGTCAGGTTGAATTCTGGTGAGCGATAGGGCAGAACGCTGCCTTGCGTGCTTTCCTGTAAAATACCCGCTAAGGGTGTGGTGTGCCAGTGTGGTATACCGGTCAGAGAGTTGCACTGGGATCTAGATCAGGGGTAGTCAAACTGCAGCCCTCCAGATGTCCATGGACTGCAATTCCCATGAGCATTCGCTGGCAGGGGCTCATGGGAATTGTAGTCCATGGACATCTGGAGGGCTACAGTTTGACGACCCCTGATCTAGATGGTCCTGGTTCAAGTCCTTGCTCTGCTTTGGAGAGTGGGCCCTATGGACCATTCCCTCCCAAAATTGCACTATGCCTAGGCTCCAGTCATTCCCCAACCCAGAGTTGGTAGGTCCACATAAATGGGAGAAATTGGGGCTAGGTTTAGATTCAGTCTAGCCTAGCATGTTGCTATATTTCCGTCCGTCCGTCCGTCCTTCCTTGCTTCCTTCCTTTCTTGCTTGCTTCCTTTCTTCCTTTCTTTTTTGCTTTCTTGCTTCCTTTCTTCCTTATTGTCCAGTCAGATTGCAAAAGATGTCTTGTACTTGGCCAGTGAAACCGTTTAACTCTTTTTTTAAGGGGATGGGGGCAGAACTTCACTTCCAGCAAAGACTATATCCCCCCCCCCTCCACCCACGTCCCCTCATGCAAAGTTAGTTTTGCACACCCACACGTGGCCTGAGTCGCCTGCGCCATGAATAGACCCCTTTGTTCCCTGATGGAATCGGCAAGACGGGCTGTGTTTAGTTCACGTCTGTGCCTCAGACAGCAGCGGAGGAGAAGCAGGCCTGCGAGACAGATGTGGCCTTTAATTGCGTGGAAAGGTTAGCAGATTGTTAAAAGCCCCATTTTGACAGGGGGGGGGAGTGTTCTCAAACTGTCGGGCAACCAATGGCAGAGACAGCAACAGCAACCCCCTCCTGTCCCACTGCACCTCAGTGTTGGTCACACAAATACCCCAACCCAAAAAAGCAAAGATTTTTTTGCAAAGGCCTGATTTCTAAGGTCCTTTCTCTGTGCACTTTGTCAGTGGATAGGATCCTGGCAACACCTTCTTAGTGTTTGCTTTTTTTGGAGTGGGGGAGGAATGTGGGGCTTGTCAAGGTGTGCAAGCAAAGCAAAAGAGACAATTCCCTGTTAAATGTTGCCCCGTAACAAAGCCCTCTTCATCCATAGTGAACTCACTAGAGATGTTTGTCCGACATTCCAAAAGAGGTACCCAAGCCAGCCTTATTCACAAGCCCACCAAAAGTACTATTCTTTGGTGAATGACTCAGCATCATCCCACACTTTTCTCTACAAAGCCTCGCCTACCTGGCAGGGTTATTGTGAGGATCTAAAGCTGCAACTCCCACCAACTTGACAGCCAGTAGGGCGTAGAGCTTAAAGTGTTAGGACCAGTATCTAGGAAACCAAGGTTCAGCTCCCCATGCTGCGATGGAAGCTAACTAGGTTTGTTGTTGTTATGTGCGAAGTCGTGTCCGACCCATCGCGACCCCATGGACAATGATCCTCCAGGCCTTCCTGTCCTCTACCATTCCCCGGAGTCCATTTAAGTTTGCACCTACTGCTTCAGTGACTCCATCCAGCCACCTCATTCTCTGTCGTCCCCTTCTTCTTTTGCCCTCGATCGCTCCCAGCATTAGGCTCTTCTCCAGGGAGTCCTTCCTTCTCATGAGGTGGCCAAAATATTTGAGTTTCATCTTCAGGATCTGGCCTTCTAAAGAGCAGTCAGGGCTGATCTCCTCTAGGACTGACCGGTTTGTTCGCCTTGCAGTCCAAGGGACTCGCAAGAGTCTTCTCCAGCACCAGAGTTCAAAAGCCTCAATTCTTTGACGCTCGGCCTTCCTTATGGTCCAACTTTCGCAGCCATACATTGCAACTGGGAAGACCATAGCCTTGACTAAACGCACTTTTGTTGGCAGGGTGATGTCTCTGCTTTTTAGAATGCTCTCTAGATTTGCCATAGCTTTCCTCCCCAGGAGCAAGCGTCTTTTAATTTCTTTGCTGCAGTCCCCATCTGCAGTGATCTTGGAGCCCAGGAAAATAAAATCTGTCACTATCTCCATTTCTTCCCCTTCTATCTGCCAGGAATTGAGAGGGCCGGATGCCATGATCTTTGTTTTCTTGATGTTGAGTTTCAAGCCAACTTTTGCACTCTCCTCCTTCACCCGCATCAACAGGCTCTTTAGTTCCTCTTCACTTTCTGCCATTAGAGTGGTATCATCTGCATATCTGAGGTTGTTGATATTTCTCCCTGCAATCTTGATCCCAATTTGTGACTCCTCTAATCCCGCATTTCTCATGATGTGCTCTGCATACAAGTTAAATAGGCAAGGCGACAGTATACAGCCTTGCCGAACTCCTTTCTCAATTTTGAACCAGTCAGTGATTCCATGTTCAGTTCTCACTGTTGCTTCTTGACCTGCATATAAATTTCTCAAGAGACAAATAAGATGCTCTGGTATTCCCATCTCTTTAAGAACTTGCCACAATTTGCCTAACTAGGTTAGGGGTGGCCAAACTGTGCTTCTCCAGATGTCCATGAGCCCCTGCCAGCATCTGGAAGACTCCGGTTCTAAATCCCCAATCTACCCTGATGCTCTGTATGTGAAGTATGGCCTGTCACCTTCTCTCAGCCTGACTTACCCCACAGGGTTATTGTAGGAGGTCTCTGGTTCAAATGAGTTGGTGGAGCCATAAATAGGTAGATAGCTAGATAGCTTTAGCCCCAACCAAAAGCCTGGCGGAAGAGCTCCATTTTACAGGCCCAGTGGAATTGTGCGATTGTGCAGGATATGGTTGGGGAGCATAGCTCTGTACAAGCCTACCTGGGGCACCTCCCCTTCCTACCCCCTCCAGGCCCATCATTGGCCATTTTGGGAGGGGGAAAACAGGTCAACATGACCATATATGGTCATATCAACCCATAAATGTTTAGCAATTTTGATAGACAGACGGACAGACAGACAGACAGACAGACTCTCACCCATTCAGGAAACCTTTCCAAGGCTTTCAAGAAACCCCAGGGTTTCACAAAACCCTGGTTGAAAAAGCCTGATCTAGAATAACCCCTCTCCCCTTCATATCTGATGAAGGGAACTCACCTTTGACAGCTAATATCCTGAAAATCTTGTTGCTTTCTCAGAAGCTACCAGACTTGGATCTAGCTTCTCTCCTTGGCTTCAGACTTGGTTTCTCCCATTCCTGCTCCTTGTGACCCTTATACTGAGCAATGTATCTCAGAACCTTCTGCATGTGTGTCCTTGGGCAACCAAGCCTTCCCCAGCATTTGGGTAGAACGTGTCTTCATGGCACTTGGGGGAAGAGATTATTTAGTGTCCTGAGATCCCTGCAGGATCCCAGGGTGGTCACTAGAAAGGAAGCCTGTTGATTACTTTCTTCCATGAGCCACCCTGTTTGGGACTGAACGGCACATTGCTCTGTTAACTTTGGGTGTGAGCCCAGTTCTTGCCGTGCACCAGGAGCCCACGGCTGCACCCCACTGAGCCACACCGGCCCCTCCCCTCTGTCTTTCAGAGACCAAATCGTTCTCTGTTTTTTTGCAGAGAAATGAGGTCAGTCAAACCACCCTGGAGAAGTTTCAGGGGTGAAAAGCTGGGTTTTCTATCCCCGTGGTGCCAGTGCGACAGACAAAGAAAATATCGTGACGTCGTCCCATTGAGATGTTTTTGTTGGAATGCCACAAGAAGACTTGTCTGCTAAGGGGAGGGGGGGAACTATCCTTCCCCCCTCCCCAGGCCTGTGCAGAGGCAAACTGGTCATTGTGGAGCCAGAGGTTGGGCTGGGTGTGTTGAGAAAACACAGAGCAGTGCCAACCCAGGGGGAGGGCAGCACCTTCGGGCTCTGTTTTCAAAGGAGTGTGGCCAGGGAAAGGCAAAGGTGTACAGTAGTTCAGGGGAAGGGTCTACTTGAGGCAGCTAAGGATTGCATTTCTGGAAAATTCTCATGGACAAATTCTAACAATGTCCGGGTACTGCTGGGGGGGGGGGCAGGGACAGTAATTTTATTCTTAATAATTCAGAGTTGAAAGTACTTGCTGTACAAACCTCAGTAGAGTTAATATCCTTCTAAGGCATTTATTTTATTTCAAACCGTTGCAATCTACCTTTCTGCCCAATCGGTACCCTTAAGGCAGCAAACAATAATTTGAAAGACATTTAAAAATCAACATTAAAGCAGGCTATATGTGCAGGTATGTGTGTGCGTGTCTGTAGGAGACCACTAAGGAAATCCAGGCTCACAGACCAAAGGCAGGCAATGGCCTCTTGCTTTGAAAACCCTACAGCAGGGGTAGTCAACCTGTGGTCCTCCAGATGTCCATGGACTACAATTCCTATGAGCCCCTGCCAGCGTTTGCTGGCAGGGGCTCATGGGAATTGTAGTCCATGGACATCTGGAGGACCACAGGTTGACTACCCCTGCCCTACAGGGTTGCCCTAAGTCAACTTTGACTTGATGACACTTTCTGCCACCATGTTTCTAAAACCAGCATTGAAAAACAAAAATTAAGTTTATAGAGTATAAAACAGGAGTTCCAACCTTCAGAAGGGACCCAGGGATCTCCTAGAGATACAACTGTTCTCCAGACCAGGGGTAATCAACCTGTGGTCCTCCAGATGTTCATGGGCTACAATTGCTGGCAAGGGCTCATGGGAATTGTAGCCCATGAACATCTGGAGGACCACAGGTTGACTACCCCTGCTCCAGACTACAGAGATCAATTCCTCTGGGGGAAAAATTGGATGTTTTAGAGGGGGGATTCTGTGGAAGTGTACCCCACTGCAGTTCCTGCCCTCCCCAGGCTCCATCCCCAAATCTCTTAAGAGCTTCCCATCCTGGATCCAGCAATTGTCTCTACCTCTCCTCCATTCCTCACCAATGGCTTTGGGGCACCTGGCCACTGCAGTGGAAAAAGATATTTTAAATCAGCTTTAAAAACGGGACGCACACTCTTTGATAAATAAACAGAATTTTAGAAACAAACAAATAGAATGTGGATTCTAATGTCTAAAAAAATGTGTTTCTGCCTTGAGGGCTCTAATTGGACAAAAAGGCCAGTTACAAAGGTTTAAAATAAAATAAATGCAATGCCAGACAAAAGAGGAAAGTCAAAGGTTTAAAACGCCACTACCATCAGCAGAGAAGTATTCCTTAGCATTGGGTTGACAGCTAGCATCTAAATGCATGCAGGGTGCTCAGGGTCACATTCTAGAAGAGGGGTGGCCTAACTGTGGCTCTCCAGCTGCCCATGGACTACAATTACCATGAGCCCCTGAGACGAGCATGAAATCCTACGCTTGCAAACAGATGCTGAATAGACGGCAAGTTTCACATTTGCAGGTATAACACGCTAGAGCAGGGGTAGTCAATCTGTGGTCCTCCAGATGTCCATGGACTACAATTCCCATGATCCCCTGCCAGCATTCACTGGCAGGGGCTCGTGGGGATTGTAGTCCATGGACATCTGGAGGACCACAGTTTGACTACCGCTGATTTAGATGCTAGTCGTCAACCTAATGCTAAGGAATATTCATGTTGCATTTTCTCTGCTGATAGTAGTGGGGTTTCTTTGAGTTTTCTTTCATTCTTTCTTTCTTTTTTGTTTGTTTCCTCCCTTGCAAAATCCATTGTTTTTCTGGCCGTCTCATGTTGGAAGAGAACGTTTTGGTCTCTGTCCGACACTCTATCAGCACCTTGTGAATGTTTCCTCCCGGGCTTCCGCTAATTGTTTTGGGAATGCTGTTGGGGTAGCAAAACAGGATGTCGTTTCACAATGCTGATGAATGTAGATGGAAGAACAGGATCGTGCGGTAGGCAGAATAAAAATGAATGGGACGTTGGTTGGGGGTGCCAGGTCATCGTTCCAACGTACAGAAGCATCTGAACGTTCTTTGACTTCTTAGAATGTGTCGCGTAATTCAAGGGCTTTCAGACTATGTTCTAGGGCAGGGGTAGTCAACCAGTGGTCCTCCAGATGTCCATGGACCACAATTCCCATGAGCCCCTCCCAGCTAACGCTGGCAGGGGCTCATGGGAATTGTAGTCCATTGACATCTGGAGGACCACAGGTTGACTACCCCTGTTCTAGGGTTCTATGATGAGAAGATGGGTAACTTCACGCAGCTGTCCCTGAAAGGTGTTGCCATTACACAAACACACACATATGGTATATAGGGTTGCCAACTCCAAACTGAGATAAGCCTGGAGATTTGGGGGTGGAGCCTGAAGAAGGTGGGATTTGGGGAGGTGAGAGATCTCAGCTTGATATCATGCTATATTGCCTACAACAGCCTTTTTCTCCAGGTGAACCAATCGATATTTTGGAAATCCACAGTAATTCTGGGAAATCTCCAGGCCCTAGTTTTAGGCTGGTAACCCTAACAGTATCTCCTGTTATTATATTATACCATATATTAATAGACCACTCTCATATTGATATATCTCTGCAAGTACAATTGACATATGAAAGGGGTATTGCTTTCTGTTTTACTTTTTTTTTTTTCTTCCATCCATCCTCTAAGACGCTCAGGGCATTTGCATGGTTTTTCCCTACAGAGCTGCAGCCCATGGTTGTAGCAGGATCCCTATAAGGCAAGGGTGGCCAAATGTTGGCTTTCCAGATGTCCATGGACTACAATTCCCATGAACCTCTGCCAGTACTTGCTGGCAAGGGTTTATGGGAATCAGAATCCATGGACATCTGGAGAGTCATAGTTTGTCCACCCCTGCTGTAAGGTAAGGTAGGCTGAGAGAACACAACATAGTTGTGTACATGCCCACCAAGGGCCCCTCCCCTCCCCACCCCCTCCAGTCCCATCATTGGCCATTTTGGGAGGGGTGGGAGGGTAGACATGATCATATATGGTCATATCACCCAATAAATGTTTAACAAATGTTAAATATATATATTTAATTAACTCCACCCACTCGAGAAATCCTTCCAGAGCCACCAAGAAACCCTGGTTGAGAAATCCTGGTGTAATGAAGGCACAATATCCAATGATGGGCAGATGCACTTGGGGTCTCCCAGGTCTTTCTTCAGATTTTCTAACCCTGCTTTACCACACTGGCTCTCAAATGATAAATAAAATAGTTGTTTGGCGGTACCTTAAAGACTAACAAAATATATTCCAGCGTCAGCTCCCAAGAGTCAGAGCTCACTTCGTCCGATGTATTGAAATAAATTCAGCTTGATCCCTTGATCCAATATCTTCCAAACAGCTCAGCACTATAAATGAGAGTATCTCTGGAAACTATAATCACTTCCAGTTCTGTGCAGCCAAACAAGCCAATTCGACTTTTGCTGTAAACAAGACAAAATAAAGCATATTGCTGGTTCTGGCTATGCAACGGGCTTCATAGATATATTCATCGGGGAAGTGGCTTGGTTTGCAGTGTGGCCAGTTCTCGAAGCCCTGGCCCAAGGCATCTCCAGCTGAAAAGAAAAGACCATAAAACCTGCTAAAACAATATTTATAATTGCGCCAGCAATATGCGACTGTGTATTTATAGCCCCGGGTCAATGCTGACAAATAGAGATGCCTAATTATTTCCCAAGAAAATGAAGGAAACAGCTGGGGGAGAGCCAGGAGGGGAAGGGATCAAATTGGTGCATATGCGCTTCCAGAGAGAACATGTTTCCCCAGGCAGGGTCTGTGGGCAAATGGGCAGTGCTGAAAATCATTACGTACATGCCAGATGTAAGCAAGCATTCAGGGGAACCCGGGTTGTCTTCGGTGGAGAAGGCAAGACTCGAATCTTGAACTGATTTGCCAGCCTGGATCAAGCCGCAGATGGTTCTTGTTGGGATTAGCATGACAAGTTCAGCCGGGCTGCCAAATCAGCTGCAGCTTTGCCGGCTGGCGTGGCTCCATTCCTAACCACGGACAGAACTCAGAAGCCCAGGTAGCCTGTCGATATCGTTTGAAACACGCTGTTTGAACCCCTTCCTCCTTTCCCCATTGTGATGCACGATGCACCTGGAAGAGGACTGACCTACAGGGAGGGGTTCTGAAAGCTCCCACCTGCCTTAAGTCACAGCTGCCGTATGATGACCCCATCAGGTTCTGCAAGCAAGGATCATTCAGAGGTGCTATGCCTCTCCATAGCAACCCTGGGTTTCTGTCCAGATACGAGCCAGGGCTGCCTCTGATTGTCTTCTGAGATACGATGAGCTCAGGCTACCCAAGTCATGGCCTGAAAGCTTGGGGAGGCGAAAAGAGAGAACAAGTGTTGAAGATGGTTGCCATTGCAGCAAGCTTGGTATGCTTCTGGATCAGGCCTTCCATACTGAATTCAGCTCACCGTGGGTGTGCTAGATCGTCAGATGCCTGACAGCTCTGCGGTTTTGCAAAGCAAGAAGGGTTGGCTCCCAGGGAGAATGTGGGATGAATTTGCAGAGGGGTCCCTGCCCAATCCATGGTGACTCCAGTTATGAAGGTGCAGACTCCAGTTGTTGGGCAAGGAGCACTTCTTTCAGCTCGAGATGGCCAAGAGTGTCTGTCAATCAGAGTTGAGGCTGCTGAGCTAGGTGGCCGAATGTGTTCCGACTCCGTGGGAAACTACTTTATGCATTTGTCTTGTTATTGCCTGCGTGTGGGTTGATTGACTACCCTTGCTCGGTGGATTATGACTTCTACGGGCCTCATTTGGATGCACCAAGATGCAAACGAAAACCAGATTGTGTACAAAAAGAAGCAGACTTCCTAGCGGTTTGTTTTGGGTTTGTGTTTTTTTTTTTTTACATACCAGGCTCTCTTCCAGTGCTTTTAGCACCAACCTGATGCACAAGGTTTTAACAGGTGGACCTTTATGAGATGGAGACACAATGGCAGGCAGAGCTTCGCACCTAGTTGTCCGGTTGCTCAGACCTGTGCAGGATCAGGGCCAGGCAAATACATCAGGAAACCCTGGCATTAAGGAGGAATATCCACATGGCAGCAAGCTCATGGCAAACATGATGCGTAGCAGTCCCAGGGCTTCCCCCTTCAATTCCCCAAAAAACAAACCCTATTTTTCTCCAGACAAAAAGAGATTATATGAAGTAGTTGGGGAGGGGGGAGGGAAATGTGTATGTGGACACAGCATGGTGTAGGGATGACTTGTAATCTGGTGAGCCAGGTTGGGTACCCCACTCTTCCTCCACAAGCTGCCAGCTGGGTGACCTTGGACTAGTCACAGCCCTGATAGTGCTGTTCTGTCCTAGCAGTCCTGTCTAAGCTCTCTCAGCCTCACCCACCTCACAGAGTGTCTTTTGCAGAGAGAGGAAGGGAAGGTGATTGTATGCCGCTTTGAGACTCCTTCAGGCAGGGAAAAGTAGGGCATAGAAACCAACTCTGCTGCTCTCCAAAAGGATGTGGCCAAAATTAAGAGGGTGCAGAGGAGAGTGGCAAGGATGATCTGGGGCCCGGGGACCAAGGAAAGGCTGAGGGACTTAGGCATGTTCAGCCTGGAGAAGAAGAAGTTGAGAGAGGACCTGATTGCTCTCTTTATGTGTTTGAAAGGCTGTCACTTGGAGGAGGGCAGGGAGTGGTTCCTGTTGGCAGCAGAGACCACAGAAATGGCTTTAGGGAGGGAAGGGAGCTCAGCAAGGATGGGATGGCATAGAATTGACCCTCTGAAGCTGCCGTTTCCTCCAAGGGAAACTGTGGTCTGAGGAGCAGTAGGAAGTCTTGGAGATCTCCAGGCCCCACTTGGGGGCTGGCAAGGCTAGATGGAGGCATACATCTACACATTTACCTGGTGAAATAGGCCTATTCGTCCTGAGTTGAAAGTACCAGAGTATTTAATGAGGGCAGCAACAATTGTCTCCCCCCCCCCACTCATGACTTCAACTTTCTGAAAACAAACAAATTGGCTTTACTCGAGATAGTAATGAACGAAGACACTTGTGGTGGTTCATTTGCTAGTCAAAAAGCAGGACTTCTTCAGAAAAAAAATGATACTGTTTTGTTACACTGTATATCAGGGGGAGTCAACCTGTGGTCCTCCAGACGTTAATGGACTACAATTCCCATGAGCCCCTGCCAGCAACTGCTGGCAGGGGCTCATGGGAATTGTAGTCCATGGACATCTGGAGGACCACAGGTTGACTACCCCTGCTGTATATAATCAACAAAGCACTCCCTCCCCCCTTTTTTTGGGGGGGGGGGAATATATTTAGTCAGCCTTCGTAGGAAGACGATGGGGCTTTGATCTTTTAGCAGGGTTCCTTGTAAACGAGGCCAGCACTGGAAAATTTACTGTGGTTCGGAACGAGGAATTCGGCACAATGCTCAACTCAGCCACAGTAAGAGCTGGAAGGTAGCGAAGGAAAATCCTTTCATTGTAGGCACATGAAATGCACATTGAGCGATTATTGCTATGTCTGACTCAGCTGGATTTTGCAAACAAGCCAAAGAAGAGGGAGGATGAAACACCTTCCTCCCCACCCACCCTCGTCCCACCCCAGAACAGAGAAGAGTAGGGCAACCTGAACAGGGATGATGAATGTATAAAGACCAACCAAATACAGGAGACAATCATTTCAAATGCAAAAATGCTCAATGCAGGATCTTAATTCATTTTTCTGACTTGTTTCCCAGTTTCCAGAGAATGAGGTCAGGATACCGACCTGTTTCTGTCCAGTTTCTTCTTTATGGTGAAACCATTTTATTGATACCAGTGCAAATACCCAGGTTGAAATGGTCCATTGGAACTGCTTTCTGCCAGGCTGGGAGAAGACTGTGTTAAAAGACAAAACGACATGCAGAGTATCAGTGATCAGATTCTTTGATCCGTAATCGATCTGTAATAAGCAACTTCAGGGGAGGATGATATGGATCAGGATCCCATCGCTGAGGAAGGGGAGGGGAAGGTGAACTTTGTGGGTACTTTTTGCAACAGATTTATATATTAGAGACCTGAATCACAGAACAGGCCCTGTGTCATTTGGCCATAAGACCATCCTGTCTTCTACTTTCATAATTCCAGTTTCATAATTCATAATTAGTTAGTCGTCATTGCTTTTGAATGATTCTTTTTAGAATGACTGACTTTTCTTTTTACTCTGTTTCTGGCTGTTTCGTTTGGCAATTTACGAAGGCTTAGTCACACTGCCTTTATTGCATTTTACTGTATGCAGTTGTTGACCTTAATTTACTGCAAATATCAGGGTGGATTAGCTATCTTTACAGGTTGGAGTTTTATCAGCTTGCCATGTTATCAGCTTGCCCAGTTCATGCTCTGCTTTGAATCACAGGCTTGGAAGGAACTGTACAGGCCATCTAGTCCAGCCCCCTGCTCAGTGCAGGATCAGCCTAAAGCAGGGGTAGTCAAATTGCGGCCCTCCAGATGTCCATGGACTACAATTCCCATGAGCCCATGCCAGCAAATGCTGGCAGGGGCTCATGGGAATTGTAGTCCATGGACATCTGGAGGGCCGCAGTTTGACTACCCCTGGCCTAAAGCTTCCGTGATAAGGAGCTGTCCAGCCCACTGCTTAAAGGCCATCAATGAGGGGGAGCTCACTACCCCCTTAGGCAGCTGACTGTGGACATTTTCTGCTGCCTGGGAACAGACTACTGTGTATGTGTGCATGCTGAGAGACAGGAGAGGAAACGGGGGGGGGGCAGGAGGGAAAACAGGAGTAAAATCTGATGGCTCCTTGTACTTTAGCTTACTTAAAAAAAAACGTAGCAGGTAGCTTGGGGCTATATGACGTAACATACACATCTGACTATGAACTTCCTTACCCCCCCATCTCAAAAGGAATTCTAGGAAGACGTGGTCACTTCCCCCCAGTACCTCATCTCCTTCACATCGTCCACCAGCTCTTGCTTGCTCTCTGAGCCTCTTGAGAGCCAGTTTGGTGTAGTGGTTAGGAGTGCGGACTTCTAATCTGGCGAGCCGGGTTCGATTCTGCGCTCCCCCACATGCATCCAGCTGGGTGACCTTGGGCTCGCCACGGCACTGATAAAATTGTTCTGACCGAGCAGTGATATCAGGGCTCTCTCAGCCTCACCCACCCCACAGGGTGTCTGTTGTGGGGAGAGGAATGTGAAGGCGACTGTAAGCCGCTTTGAGCCTCCTTCGGGTAGGGAAAAGCGGCATATAAGAACCAACTCTTCTTCTTCTTCTTCTTCTTGTGGGTTCTTCCACCATTCGATAAATGAAATTGTCAGCCAGGCAGGTAAGAATCTTAAATGATTCTGGATGTTTAGCAGAGTGTGTTTCCCATAATTACAAGACCCTGTTTTCCAGATATTCTATCAGACTGCTCAAGGAGGACCGCAACCACGTCCTCCACCTGGTCAGGCAGTCTGTAGCAGACACCAACCACTGTACTCTTTGTGTTTGCCTCCCTTATCTTCATCCAGATACTTCCCACTGGAGTGTCACTCTCCTTCTACAGTCCTTTTTTGACAGGCAAGTCAAAGGCAACTCCTCACATATGGAGCCACTTTGCCTCCTCTTCGGCCTTTTCTGGTTTTTTGAACTATTCGTATCCATCCACTACTGCAGGGGTAGTCAACCTGTAGACTACAATTCTCATGGGAATTGTGGTCCATGAACATCTGGAGGGACCACAGGTTGACTACCCCTGCACTACTGCATTGCAGTCATGGGAATCATTCCATCAAGTCTCTTTGGATGGGTGTACATCACAGGCTAGGCTCTGGAAAGTGAATTTGCAATCTGGAGAACACTGATTGAAGTAGCGGTTCAACAACAGTTCAAAAGGGCTTGGTAGCTTTGCCGACAGAGGACTCGTTCTGCCCTATCAGGGATCCAGAAATTATTAACACCCAGCTGTTATCTTGAATCAACAATCCCTGATTGCCTGCACCACACAGACCCGCCACACCCTTCCCTTGACTATGGTGCCTGGTTCATAGGACCCTTGTCTTTCTCCAGGGAACTCTTCACCCGTCTCTGTGCATGACAGATAATAACTTTGTTCACACGATTGCTTAGCCAAAGATGGCAGCGTTGTGAATTAAAAGCCCCTGATTAGTACCTACTGGACTACCCTCAGTATGTAATTGG
Organism: Paroedura picta; assembly: GCF_049243985.1. Taxonomy (NCBI): domain Eukaryota; kingdom Metazoa; phylum Chordata; class Lepidosauria; order Squamata; family Gekkonidae; genus Paroedura; species Paroedura picta. The sequence goes on along the minus strand of NC_135380.1, from coordinate 9,752,297 downwards.
ATTACTTCATTGGAACATTTTACAAAGTGGTGATATTATGAGAGCAGGATTTCCGGGGTGGAAGTCCAGGGCCCTGGCTCACAGGTTCAGACTTGCAAACTGTACATAGGGATGCCAACTCAGGGTTGGGAAATTCCTGGAGATTTGGGGGTGGAGCCTGGGAGTTTTATTGGTGACTGGAGAAATTATTTTAAAAAATGGTCCTGTGGTGTGATGTCACTTCCGGGATGACCTGGAAGTGACATCATGCCTCATTATGAATCTCCTGAAACTGGTAAAACCAGTGGCCACCCTCATGTCCCCCTCCTACTGGTTGCCAGGCCAGTCCTGGATAATTATTGAGGTGGACACAGCAAGGAGGCTTCACCGGCTTTCCTGTAGATTTTCTCACCTAGAAATACTTCGTAGAACGCTGGGCTTGGAGAAGGCGGAAAGCTAGCATAATGTGCAAAACCAGGAACATGCTTTGGAAGAGGTTTTGGGGCTTTGAGTCCCAAAACCAACATCCTGTTCCCTTGCTGTTCCACTTTAGAAGCATGTTCTGGTTTCTCACCTCAGGAACAGAACTTGTCCTTTCTAATAGGTCTCTCCTAGTTCTCCAGGTGTTTTTCCTAGCTGTGCCCTGCAATCATTCTGGCCGCGGCAGCCATCAAAGCCAGCCTTCTGCAGCATTCGGGTGCACATCTGGCTCAAGAAGGCAGCGGCTGTTTTCTGTCGATAGTCGCAGGTCTGGGCTCAGCTCTGCCACAGACGGAGCCCACAGCAATATGCCCGGAATGTGGCTTAAAATTGGGGAAAGCTGGAGCTGGCCCCTTCCCAAAGACCATACCGTGCGAGATATAAACACAAGGCTTCTGTCTCAGACTCAGTCTGGCCGGCTTTGACAAAGATCAGGGCAGGCTAGCAATTGCGTGGAGTGGAAAGAACTCCAAGGTGGTGGCAGTGGGGACTTTATCACTCTGAAGGACTCTCTTAAGAGTTTTATGTATAACCGTGGACTGCTGAGGAAGCCCATTTCAAAAGCGACAGTGCTGGGGGATACCTGGACGTTGCTTTCTGAGTGCCAGGATTTACCTGTGTGTGTGTGTGTGAAGGAATATATTCATATATGTATAGGCAAAGTGCAAGTTCAGCATTTAATGAATGTCCCCATTTACGTGTGACGAGCCAACAATCCCAGACTGCCTGGAAGATTTTCAACTTGGAATGAATGAATATACCCTTTTAAAGTTTCTTTTTATGTGTGTGTGTTCCTGTGTTGTTATGATGAACCTTTGTCTGCCCCGTTGTCACTGCAGATGTTCTCATTTTTATTGACTCAAACAATTCATTAGCCCCCTTTCTCCCTTGCAGAATGCAAGGCTTACCTTGCAGGAACAAAACCGTATGGAAAAAACAACAACAATTGTAACCCCCATTGAAAAGTCACAATTTAAAACAGGGGTAGTCAAACTGCAGCCCTCCAGATGTCCATGGACTACAATTCCCAGAAGCCCCTGCCAGCATTCGCTGGCAGGGGCTTCTGGGAATTGTGGTCCATGGACATCTGGAGGGCCGCAGTTTGACTACCCCTGATTTAAAAGCTCCAGTGAGGACAGTGGATAATGAAAGTGAAATCACTCAGATGCAATCCTAAACTGTCACCCGCTGCATCCTGAAAATTAAGGGAGGGCAAACACACCTCCAAAATTGTAGGGCTGCCATCAAAATGCCCCTTCCTCTCGTGCCCACCAAAACAGTATCTTTGATCTGTGGACCAGTCAGGAGGGCATCTCCTTGTGATTATCATACCAGTTTTGCACTGTTCATATGTCAAGTGCCATATATGTATACACATATGTGAAGTTGATGTAAAAATAATCCTGAAAATCATGCAGATTGAATGGGGAGGTTGGTGTGATGAAAGAGAACATCCGTAGCAAAGAAAGGTTTGTAGATTTGGTTTGCAGAAGAAACCTGATTAAGTTTCTGAGCCGAAAGGTTGGAATGGTGAAATTCAGTAGCAGCTATACTGTCTATCCTGCATTTTCACTATTTAGTATCTAAAGTGACTTACAATAATTAAAACCAAATAGTTTTTTTTTTTAAGTTCATCTGCCCTGTTCTGATGCTTTAAATCAGGGGTAGTCAAACTACGGCCGTCCAGAAGCCTATGGGCTACAATTACCATGAGCCCCTGCCAGCGAATGCTGGCAGGGACTCATGGGAATTGTAGTCCATTGACCTCTGGAGGGCCGCAGTTTGACAACCCCTGCTTTAAATCATGATGCTGTGCTGGCTGCTCATCTGCCTCTGCCAGAGTAATCCTGAATGGTCAAAAAATTGAGAAAGACAGAAAACTTACGTAAAGTCAAAAAATAGCACCTGTTAAAAGCTGTATGAACTTTGGTACCCTAAGACAGGGGTAGTCAACCTGTGGTCCTCCAGATGTCCATGGATTACAATTCCCATGAGCTCCTGCCAGCAAACACTGGCAGGGGCTCATGGGAATTGTAGTCCATGGACATCTGGAGGACCACAGGTTGACTACCCCTGCCCTCTTAACTTTTATCTTTGGATTGGTGCAGCTTTTTAATGGTTTCCATGAAGCATACCTTTAGCTGTTCTGAATTTAGCAACCTGCCAAAATGGGTAAGGCCGTCGTGTCTTCCTGCTCTATAAATCTTGTGTTCCTGATTTCAGCAAATTTTGTTCCCCAAACCCAGGAATTGTTGCCTAGTGGCAGAAAGTGTAGCTGGAAGATTCAGTTTGCAAGCCCCTGTGGCAAATGCCGGTTTTCAGGGACAGCCTGGCTGGACATCTGTTTGCCGACACAAAGGCAAACATAAACGGAGTGCTGTCTTATTATGACAAGGAAATTAATTCTCCCCTCCCCCCTTCTCTTTGACATCTAGGAGGCTCTCTCGGTGGTGAGTGAAGATCAGTCCCTTTTTGATTCCACCTACGGAGCTGCCGCTCACCTCCCCAAAACAGACATGACGGCCTCAGGGAACCCAGATTATGGCCAGCCCCACAAAATCAACCCATTACCTCCCCAGCAGGAGTGGATCAATCAGCCGGTCCGGGTGAACGTGAAGAGGGAATATGATCACATTAACGGATCCAGGTGAGAACAGACCCGGTGCGCTGAAGGCGAATGTTAGAGAAAGGTGGCCGTTTCCCTTTGAGCAGGTTTTATTTTGATTTATTGATTGCAAGTAAAATATTTATATACGGATTTTCCATCCAAAAGTGAGCCCCCTGGAAGGTGTGCAGCAGGGGTAGTCAAACTGCAGCCCTCCAGATGTTCATGGACTACAGTTCTCATGAGCCCCTGCCAGGCTGGCAGGGGCTCATGGGAATTGTAGTCCATGGACATCTGGACGGGCCGCAGTTTGACTTCCCCCTGCTGTACAGGCATTCATCAAAGTTGATGGGTAATAAATTCAGGACAGACAAATGGAAATATTTTTTTCACACAGCGAGTCATTAAAATGAGGCATTTCCTATCAGAGGACATTGTGATGGCCACAGGGATAGACAGTTTTAAAAGGGGATTAGGTAGAATCATGGAGGAGAAATCTGTCAGTAAAGGGAACATTTACATTCAGAGGCAGGTAACCTCTGGATCGCAGTGCCAGGAGACAACATCAGGGAAGGCTACAGCCTCTATGCCCTGGGATTGGTTGACCACTGTGTATATAATTTTAGGTTGAGTGTTAGAAAAGCTAAAGCTCAATATGAGCTTAGGCTAGCAAGAAACGCTAAAAACAACAAAAAGGGGTTCTTTATATTCAAAGTAAGAAAAAGAATAGGGACATAGCAGGACCATTGCGGGGAAGCTAGATAGTCATCTGACAGAAATGCTGATTTTTATGAACTTAAGCAGATTGTGAGTGGATGGGCAGGTAGTTGTAACTTCCTGCCTTGTGTAGGGGGTTGGACTAGATGACCCTGGAGGTCCCTTCCAATTCTATGATTCTATGATTGTGTGAGACAGGATGCTGGACTAGGGGGATTATTGGTCTGATCCAGTAGGGCTATTCTTATGCTCTTAGGAAGGCCTTGGCCTTCATGCCCTGTTGTTCACCCTCCAGAGGAACTGACTGGCCATTGTGTGAGGCAGAATGCTGGACTATTTATTTATTTTGGGATTTCTTGACCATTCCTCTTGGCATAGTTGGGGCAGTTTCCAATGAAACCACACAATAATTCCTAAAAACAATACAAAATGAGACAACAGCTCTCTTCTAAACATAGGAATTAAAAATGGTTAAAACGCTCAAACCAGTTGCTAGTTGGCATTAATACTCAGAGCTGTTGGTCCGATCCAGCAGCTCTGTTATGTCTTTAAGAATTAACCGCCATTGCATTAAAATAATCGCAACAGATCCGCATGCATTTTTGCTGCAAACTTGGCAACCCCAGTTTTACACAAAAGCAAGGAGTGGGGGGTAGACAAAGGAATCAGAGGAAGGAATAGAGCTAGTGCTCAGTTGGCAATATTATGTTTTCATCGGAGTAATTTCCAAAAGTGTATAGTGTCATCATCAATTCATTTTTTTGGCACTTATGACCTTTTTCATTCTGCATACATTTAGAGTTCGGTGGCACCTTTAAGATCAATAAGGTTTTATTCAAGGAATGATCTTTCATGTGCATGCACGCTTCCTCAGATACAATGTGATGGGATTCCATGACCTCATATCTGAGGAAGCGCATGTGCACATGAAAGCTCATACCTTGAATAAAACCTTGTTGGTCTTAAAGGTGCCACCGGACTCTACATTTGTTCTGCTGCTTCAGACCAACACAGCTATGCACTTGAATCTTTTTCATCCTGGTCAATTAATTTTCCTGCTTTGGATGGAGCGCCATCTGTTTTGCTTGATGTGTGTAAATTCAGAAGCAGAGCCCAGAGGCAGATAAAAGAAGGAATCTTGTCTTTCAAAAGAAATGGGGACAATATGTAAGGTTCTACAAGCCAAGCCATTTAAAAATTGTCCTTCTAGCAAGGAACCAGATAAATATTTTTGAGTGCTTGTGTCTGTACTGGATTAGTGACTGTTATTGTTTCAGAAATATGTCCTCAAAGAGCATAGTTTCGTAGAAAGAATGTCAGACTTCCCTTTTAAGGCTGGTCTGTGGGTGTGAGATGGTAAAGATGGCTATTTCAGGCCTGGTATCTGATAGATTACAATGCAAACTATGATTGTGGGAGGATAAATAAAACATTGGTTGACTTGTGCCCAAGTATCTAAATTTAAGCCAGTCCTGTCCCCAGAGCTGCTATTGAACCAATTTAATCTCATTTTCATATCCATCCTTGTCCCTTTTACAAATCTTGCGAAAGAAGTGGCCCTCCTTGCCTTTTCCTCTGAACCGTTTTCCAGAATAAAAATGGATTGGAAAAAGGGGAATTTGGACCACTGAGTGGCTATGGGTATACTGACTGTTTGTATATACAGCTGTCCAATGGGCAAAGAACACCTCCCCCCCCCCACCCCTCCTGTTTTAGCTCCAGAAAACAGCACGAGGGGGAGTCAGGAGCCCCCATTCCCGCCTTGCCACTGTCTCAGTTGTGTGTAGGCTAACAGTCCCCACTGGCAGCTCATGTAAAATGTTGTATGTGGTTTGACCCTGGGTGCTGGACCTTCTGCTTTATATGCAGAAGTAGAGATGTGCCATTTGATTCAGATCAGCTGAAAAGTATATGAATTGGCCAAATCTGTTCCAAATTGCCATTCTCCAATAAGTTTAAATCAGAGGTAGTCAAACTGCGGCCCTCCAGATGTCCATGGACTACAATTCCCATGAGCCCCTGCCAGCGAATTGTAGTCCATGGACATCTGGAGGGCCGCAGTTTGACTACCCCTGGTTTAAATAGCCGAATCAAGCTTGTTTGAATTGCTGAATTGCGTTTTGGCGCAGTTCATCCATTCGGACAAGTAGCCATTTCAACTTTAAAGTGAAACAGAAAAGGAAAAAAGTTCCACTTTCCATCTTTTCTGGGTTGGGGGGGGGCATTGAGGTAGAGCCACCAAACTAGCAGCATGAGTGCTGCAGCCACTCCTCAAAAGGACCCCCAAGTTACAAAAATATTAGAGTCCAAAGACGGTGCCCCCATCCAACCTTCATTATTTCCTATTATGAAAATATATGAACAGACTAGAAAATCTTTTTTTTTCTCATGGTAGGCCAGTAGTCTCATTCTGGGGAGGGCAGATCCCTGGCCATTCAGTAGTCCAAAACGTTTCCTGGGATCAAATTTGGATGCTGATGCTACTTTGTGTGTGTGTGTTTCTGTGAAGCATGTTTCTTTTGGCGGGTGCTCAAAAACACTGAAATGGGAAAGGAGGTACTAATGTGCCATGGGCCAGAAAGGAAGGGACCATTCGTGGGCAGGAAGTATGAGTTTTGGCAGAAAAGGTCAGAAGAAGGTCAGGTCAATGGTACCAAGGTGTTCTGGATTAGGACCAAACTAGCTGTGACCTGAGAGACCCATGATCATTCATTCATTCATTCATTCATTCATTCATTCATTCATTCATTCATTCATTCATTCATCCATCCATCCATCCATCCATCCATCCATCCATCCATTCATTCATTGAGTCAGTTGTCCGTCCATCTGTTTTTTAATTTGTTCGTTTGTTCGTTCATTCCAGGGGTAGTCAAACTGCGGCCCTCCAGATGTTCATGGACTACAATTCCCAGGAGCCCCAGCCAGTGAATGCTGGCAGGGGCTCCTGGGAATTGTAGTCCATGGACATCTGGAGGGCCGCAGTTTGACTACCCCTGGTTCATTCATTCATTTGATTTCTATACTATCCTTCCATGAGTTTAAAAGACTAAAAGCAGTGTCAAAATGTCACAGTTCATATTTGTCCAGATACCACTCCACTGGACAAAGCTCTCCCATACCTGCGAGCTGAAGGCCGACATTATATGCAGAGAATTTTTATTAAAATTTTGGAGTTGGTTGAAATATTGAAAACCTTTTGGATAAGTTTGAAAAGTATAGGAGGAAACAACCACCGATGAAAGGTCTACTTTGAAAACGGAACAAAATCTAGAGTCCGTTCTGGTTGTTTTCATTTTCCATTAAAATAGAGATTGTATAAAAGGTATTGCTAAGTGATTTTGATAGCTTGGGACAGGTTCTCTTTTTTTGCCTGTTAGGATATTTATTCAGAACCGCTTGTTTTTTCGTGTTACAGTTCATATTTGGACTGTGGCACTATAGAGGAGGAGGGGGTATATCTTTCAAACACAAGAAGAAACACTTGCACAGGTTGGGGTTCCCAATGCATTTAGATTATTTTAAGGGAAATCCTCCCAAATATACAAATCCCAAGGCTCCGGTAGCCTCATCAGCAAGCCTTCCTGACCAACTGAGATTGTGCTGCATTTTTAATTTTCCTCTTGGCTGGTTTTCTTCTACTCCATTTCTCTCTGACACCCTTCCCTTCCCTAATGCTTACGGGTCTCCACCCCATCCCCTTGCTGAATTCATTCACAATGCCAAAGCAATCCTAGGAGAGACCCTCATTAACTTATTAGGGGCTGTGGTGAACTCTTTGTTTCCCTGGCTATTATTTTCCAACCTCTCGTCTCCTGGAAATAGAGACTCCTTAAAAACCCGGGCAAATTGTCCCCCTCTCGGTGCAGAGAGAAAAGCCACATAGATTAGTTTAAACGTTCCATGTTTCGCTACCACAGGGAAGAGTCGGAAATGAAAATTAAGTAGTCTCAAGAGACGGTCACCTTTTAGCCAGCAAATTAACGGAGATGCTCAGCTTTGTGTCTTCCTGCAAATAACACAGAGGCTTGAGCCTTTTTGGGGTTCATGCTCACCCCTCTTACTTGTCTTCTTTCACCTGTTTTGTGTGCCCATTAGCTGCCTGGAGAACCTGCCACTGTCTGAGTGGTTTCAGCCCATTTCCCTGTTGAGCTACAGGCCTGGTCTCTTTCTCCACAATGGAAAATATGGGAGATGATTGATTGGCTGGTTCCCACATCTTACTTCCATGGTCACTTCTCTGACATCTAACAACTTGTCTCCCAAAGTGGCCAACCAGGTCCTCTGAAGCAGGGGTAGTCAACCTGTGGTCCTCCAGATGTCCATGAACTACAATTCCCATGAGCCCTTGCCAGCAAATGCTGGCAGGGGCTCATGGGAATTGTAGTCCATGGACATCTGGAGGACCACAGGTTGACTACCCCTGCTCTGAAGGGCCAACAGGACATAGAGAGGCCAAGGCTTTCTCCTCATGATGCCTCCTGGCTCTGGGATTCAGGGGCTTAGTGCCTTTGAATGTGGAGTTTCCCCTCAGTAGCCATTGACAGGTTTCTCCTCTATGAATCTATCTTAATCCTCTTTTAAAGTTGTTTATTCCAGTGGCCATTACTACATCCTCTGGCAGAGAATTCTACATATCTATCACTCTCTGGGAAAAAGAAGTATTTCCTTTTGTCTGTCCCTTCTAGTGCCCATCAGCTTCATTGGATGCCCTTGAGTTCTAATATTTTGGGAGAAGGAAAAATGTGCTGCATGCCAACTCTCTCTAACCCAGGCATGATTTCGTTAACCTCTCTCTGCCTCCCCCATCCTGTGTTCACAATGCAGGCTTGCTAGGTATCCTGCCCCTGACAGTTTTCTGGCTCGGGGGGGGGGGGGGCTCTTTCCTTCTCCCCATGCACCATGGTCCTGATCCGAATCAGAGGCCTGAGTGCTTACAAGGCTGAATTCCCAGCTAGGAGCTGAGTGCTGAGGTCTGACCCAAAGTCCCCATTGAGGGTAAGCATGGGACGTATTGTGCTGTGAGGCCCTGCGTCTATTCACAATGCCTGCTTTATGTGCAGGTTTTACATCAGCCTCCTGCTGGGCGATTTGTCTGCCCTGTGATATTTGCACAGAGTTCTCATGTTCTGCGTCCTCCCTGGTTTATAAGGTGCTAATGACCTCTTAAAAATTCCTGGTGCTTTCCCAACCGGCCAGAACCCAAGGAGCAGACTTGGGGGATGTAATGTTGTGCGAATGTGTCAAGCTAAGTGGTTTGCGCATGCTGATATCATACAGGTACTCTTGCCACAGAGCCAGATTCCTGTCAAGCGCATATTCTAGGAATACCAGCGTACCCTGCCTGGTACCCTGGGAGGTTCGGAGGGGCAGGGACAGACACATTGATGTCATGCTGGTTTGTCATCTCACTTACAGGAACCTCCTCCCTCCCAGTAACATTATGTCACTGGAGACAACATTTTGGGGCTGGTGAAGCTGAGAGAGCACTGAGAGAACTGTGACTGGCCCAAGGTCACGGAGCTGGCTGCATGTGGAGGAAGAGTGGTGCTTCAAACCCGCTTCTCCAGATCAGAGGCCACCGCTCTTAGCCGCTGCACCCAGCCGGCTCTTATTTTGCTCCATCAGGGCTGAGCATGAAGAGTCAACACCATTTGGTACCAGCTAATGCCCTGTGCCCACCCTAGTCCTGCTGTGTCTCCTCTCGGCCCTCTTGCTGGACGCACGACCATGTGCCCCCACCCCATGGCCTGCTCCCATCAGCCTTGATGAAGCAGTAGAAGAAGTAAGGGGGAAGATCCCATCTCCTTCTGGGTGGCAGTGTGCAATGGACTCAGCGGGAGAAGGCAAAAGCGTGGCCGGTGACAATGAAATGCCTGCTCAGCCAGGGGAGCCCACTGGGGATGTCTTGCCCAAAAATTTGGAGCTGCATGTCCAGAATGACTCACTGAGTGACTGGGAACACCCCCCCCCCTCAGTTCCTCCCACCAATGTTGGGACACTGGTAGCTGGGAGATTGCTGGGAGACCTCCCACTATAGCTGTAACGCCACGGAGTCCACCCTCTAAATCAGTCATTTCCTCCACGCAAATTGGTCCCTGCACTCGATACCAATGGTAATTCTTGGAGCGCTCCCTGCTTCACCTGGAGGATGGCAACCGTATGGATCAGGTGCCCCTTGGCCTGTAGCTCGAGGCAGCTTTAGTTCTGTGAAACTAGCAGCCTGCTGTTTCGTGCACCAGCCCTTCTTTTCGGGCGGTTGGCAACCGACGGGACAGTGCTTCGTAGAGCGACGAGCCCATCGGGCAGGAGAAAGCTCCTTCGGCGCGCCAGATGTCTCGTGCTCCAAATCCGTGCGGCTTTTAACACCTGACACGGAGAATTTCTGCCGCGAGTGAAGAAACCTCCCTCTCTCCCCCTCCGCCTGCGAGGCCTGCCTGCCCTGCTGTGGCTCAGCCCCTTCCCTCACTGCCACGGGGACATTAAAACTTCAGCGATCCGCCTCTCCAAAGGCCGCCCTTGGGCCCGTGCCTGGAAAAACAGTAGGCGAAATGCTGCAACCTTAAATTCTAACATGTGTACGTTTAAACGTCTTATTCCCATTTCCAAGCCACGTTCCCTCCAGAAAGCCATGAGGAAAAAATTACCATCCGCCTCAAGAATATCTCGGCAGAGCGTTTATCTCCCGGCCATGATGGACATTTTCAGCTGGCAAACCCTCCAGGCTTGTTCACCCGGCGGCCTTTTCTCCGCGGCAAAGAGGGCAGGCTCAGTGCCTCGCTTTCCTGCAAGTGGTTGGCGAGGGCTGGAAGGTGGACTGAGTGGTCTTAGGGATGCCAACCTCCAGGTGGTAGCTGGAGATCTCCCGAGGTTACAACTGATCTCCTCGAGAAACGTCGGAAGGTGGACTCCATGCCATTATGACTCACTCCCCAAACCCCAAATCTGTTTTTCCAGCCGGATCTGTCAATCGTAGTGGGGGGAGGAGTGTGAATGGAGCTGCCAACCTCCAGGTGGGGGCTGGAGGTCTCCCAGGATTACCACTGACCTCCAGGTGACACAGATCAGTTCCCCTGGAGAAAATGGCTGCCTTGGAGGGGGGACTCGGTGGCATTTTACCCCAATGTGGTCGGTCCCTTTCCCACCCTCCACCACGCTGAGGCCCCACTCTTGCAAATATCCAGGTATTTCCCAAGAGGGAGTGGGCCAAGCTGTCTTGCCTGGCAAGTCACCTGACAATTGTGAACTGGGATTCCCAAGAGCCCTCAGTGGGCACCGTAATCGAGCGTGCTTTCATTCAAGATGCTCTGACATTCAGACGTAGAGCTCGTTCCTCTGAACATATGGTTGTTGCTATTTTTATTTTTGTGCCGTCAAGTCACAGCTGACTTACGACAACCCTGTGGGGTTTTCAAAGTAAGAGACCTTCAGAGGTGGTTTGCCATTGCCTGCCGCCTCGTGATGCCCCTAGACTTCCTTGGTGGTCTCCCATCCAAATGCCAATCATGGCCGATCCCGCTGAGCTTCCGCGTTCTGCCAAGATCAGGGTAACCTGGACCATCCAGGTCAGGGCGAACATTTTACCAGCAGGGTTTTATTGTTAGGAAGCATCTTAATAGCAGCGTTTTATTGTTTGTATAAAGCCATAAATATGTTGTTTATTAAACAGACTTCTATTTCTGCCACAATAATGCAGGGGGATAGCATTCTCTTCATCCTCGTGCATCAGAAATTCATTTCTATGTCCTAAAGCAGTAGTTCTCAACCTGGGGGTCGGGACCCTTTGGGAGTCGAACGCCCCTTTCACAGGGGTCATGGCAGGTCAAGCAGCTTGGCTGGGGGGGGCGCCACCCACACAACATCCTTGCGGGGTAGATCGAGATAGAGCGTTCATCTGTCTGGAGCAGCAGAAAAGAGCGAGATCAGCATGGTGGGACAAGAGGCAGAACTGAACTGAGAAACCTGGGGAAAAAACAATTTATCTACAATCGTGAACAATGGATCTTCACGCCACTAGTCAGTTTCGGTTTAACTTCTGTGAAAGAACCCTTGCATAATCCTATGGTTGGGGGTCACCCCAGCATGAGGAACTGTATTAAAGGGTCGCGGCATTAGGAAGGTTGAGAACCACTGTCCTAAAGGGTTCTAACTTGGGGACAAAAGCACAGGGGAAACTAAACCAAAGCAGAATTTTTGATCCGATTGTACGGTTTTTATTGCAGGGAGTCTCCGGTGGACTGCAGCGTTAGCAAATGCAACAAGTTGGTCACTGCGGGGACAGAGTCCAACCCCTTGAATTATGGCACCTACATGGATGAGAAGAATGGCCCTCCTCCCCCCAACATGACAACCAATGAAAGGAGAGTCATTGTCCCGGCAGGTAGGGTGCCCCTGTTTTGGATGCCAGTTTCAGTCAAGTGTCCAGACTGCATGAAATTTGGTCTCAGGCTGATGGAGGGAATGGGGTGTGTGGAAATCACACATTTTGTTATCTTACTTACAAACCATGACTTGAAGCCAATGAGGAACCTGGTTTTGGAATCTGGTTTTGTCAGCATTTGTGGGTTTGTCCGGTTTGGATGCCGTGACCAGTGGTGATCTCTTGCAGACTGGAAGTCCTAAATTTCTGCATTGTGGACGAGGGAACTCACTGAAAAAAAGACCATAACGCGAGGGAAAGTTGAAAGCATTAGGAAGAGAAGAAGTCCCAATGTGAAATGCAGTGAGCCATGAAAGGGAGCCCGGCCCTTCAGATTGCAAGGCCTGAACAAGGCTGTTAAGGATTGGATGTCTTGGAGGTCATTGATCAAAAGCAGCTTGATAGCGTGTGAACACACGTAATTGAAGGCAGGGGAAACATGTAAGGTTGAGGATTTCCAAGGCTTATTCCTGTACTGACAAACTGTGGTTTGTTATGGATGACTAGAGCTAATCGCATCTTTCTGTCATGAAGGAAACATACTAGCAGCAAAAGGCTACAGGGTTTACTATGAGAAGATAATTCACTGAATCTTCCCTTTTGGACAAGTTAATGAATTTTAGACATTCTAATCCTGGCGATAGCAACAGAGAGAAGAGAAGAGATGCTTTTTGATAACCCTGTTTTTCACTTTTCAAAATGGCTTACAAACACCTTTCCCTTCCTCTCCCCACAACAGACCCCTTATGAGGTAGGTGGGGCTGAGAGAGTTCCAACAGAACTGCTCTGTGAGAACAGCCCTAAGAGAACTGTGACTGGCCCAAGGTTACCCAGCTGGCTGCATGTGGAGGAAGAGTGGGGAATCACACCCAGCTCTCCAGATTAGAGTCTGCTGTTCTTAACCAGAACACAGTGCTGAAAAACTACCTTGTTGAACTACAATTCCCATGAGTCCCTGCCTGCAGCATGTAGTCCATGGACATCTGGAGAGCCACAGTTTGGCTGCCCCTGCCCTACTGTGCATCCCAGGTAGCTAATATTTCTAATGGACTACCACTCAACATGGAGGTCCCCCTGATGCGTTATGGCTGATTGCCATAGATAGGAAATCGTTTCAAAGCCATCTTAGACCAATTATGTGCCCCTCGCAACGTCTTGTAGTGGCCTTCGGTAAGCATTTTCGGAAACACTCCCTTTTGTCAGTCCTGCGCACTTGCTTGCCCTTTGAAGTTAGAATGATAAAAGCCACAGATAAGAAACGAGCCAGATCTTTCGGGGTGGGGAAGACTAGAAAGATAAGATTTCCGACAGGGCTTCCTACTATTAAGGCTTTCGTGTCTACTATTACTATTTTGTGTCTACTTCCTACTATTAAGGCTTTTGTGTCTACTATCAAGGCTTGCACAGAAAGAAGAAAATGAGACATTTTGCACTAAGCCCCATTTGCACTACGCACTTTGGCTGTTCCTGAATCACAACCTCTTACCTCACAGGTTTAGGGTTACCAGGTTACCACTGGTGGAGGGAGGTGGGCTAGGTTGCCTGTTCCAGATTGGGAAACTCCTGGAAATTTGGGGATGGAGCCAGGAGAGAATAGGGTACCTCAGCAGGTTACAGAATACCAAACAGCAGGGATGGCCAAACTACGGCTCAACAAAGGGGAATTGCAGTCCACGGACATCTGGAGAGCCACAGTCTACCTGTAAAGCATCCATTTTCTCCAGGGGAACTGATCTCTGTAGTGTAGCAATCAGCTGTAATTCCAAGGGATGCCAGAGGGCTGGCATGCCCTGAAGAGACCTTTAAGAGCTCCTGCCAGACTGAGCATGTATCTTGAAAATGTAAAGTTCTGCTGGACTCCTCCATGCCGTGCACACGCAGCAAAGATCACAAAGCTGCTTGGAGGAAGAGGAGGATTCAAAAAACAACGAAATAACATGATTAAGATGCAATACAGAACTTGCTGCTGCTTCCTGACTAGCAAGAGCTCCGAAACAAGCATCTAGTCCTCATGTTTGAAAGAGGACGGAACATCACTGCTTATGATCCCATGGTTTTCCCACTACTATGGCCTCTTTGCTCATACTGATCCCACCTCCAAACCCACACCCTGTTTATGAGAATCTCGGTTTTGCAATGAGAAAGAGCTTCACGGAGGAAGTAGAATAACTCAAACGGTAAGAATTATCCGGAAGGCAGATACTGGTGGAGCGTATGAGGAAGGCTGTTAGCTGTTGGTAATGTTTCACGGACGAGTGTTTTGATAGGGTGGCTGGCATTTTTAGATAAGAGTCATGAGAAGAATGCACAGGAAGCAGCTAGAAAGGCAGATAGTCTGTGATAAAGTCAAGCTGTAAAAATAGCAGCCTGCTTGAAGGCTGGAAATGACATAAAATGTAAATCACACATAAATACCGTTGGTTAAATACTCTGGGTTGGAAATGCTGGAAGATTATCTTTTTGCAGGGCGGAGGCAGCCTGAGTAAAGTGAGGTTCGGAGAGACAAGGGACTTTGATGGGCTATAATGCCACAGAGTCTGCTTATTTCCTCCCAGTGAACTAATCCCTCTCGCCTGGAAGATCAGTTGTAATCCCTGGAGCTCTCCAGCCACCACCTGGAGGCTGGCAATCATATGCTAAGACCACATGAACCTGCCTGGCACAATACCTCACAGCCCCTCACCTCAATCTGTAAGGTTGCCAGACTACAGGTGGGGCTGGAGACATCCTGCCATTGCATCTGTTCTCCAAGCAATTGAGATACATTCCCCTGGAGCAAATGGCTGCTTTTGTGGGTTGACTGTATGCCCTTTGACCCTGAAGAGGCCACTCCCCTCTGCACACCCCGCCCTCCTCAGGCTCCACCTCTAGAATCTCCAGGTATTTTCCCGACTGCTGGGGGGGGGGGGAGAAGGAGAAGGAAGTCGAAGATGGGCTCCTGCCAAACCTCCCCATCGGACATTCTAGTCAGGGGTCTGAGTAACAGAAATTTGGAAATGTTTTAAAATTTTTAATCTTTGTATATGTTTTAAGGCTTTGAGCATTTGGAAGGGTGTGATACAAATAAAATGTGTTGTTATTTTTTTTTGCTGCTGCTGCTGCTGCTGCTGCTACTACTACTACTACTACTACTACTACTACTACTACTACTACTACTACTACTACTACTACTATCACCACCACCCTATTAGGTCACATTTCTTTTTTACCTGCTGTAGTGTAGAAAACAAGAGCCTCTTGTGGCGCAGAGTGGTAAGGCAGCAGAAATGCTGTCTGAAGCTGTCTGCCCATGAGGTTGGGAGTTCGATCCCAGCAGCCGGCTCAAGGTTGACTCAGCCTTCCATCCTTCCGAGGTCGGTAAAATGAGTACCCAGCTTGCCGGGGAGTAACACGGTAATGACTGGGGAAGGCACTGGCAAACCACCCTGTATTGAGTCTGCCATGAAAACGCTAGAGGGCGTCACCCCAAGGATCAGACATGACTCGGTGCTTGCACAGGGGATACCTTTACCTTTTAGTGCAGAAAACAGTGTGTGTGTGTGAATGAATTAGTATTGCTCATAACGCCACCCTCTGTAACAGGAACCCTAAAGCCAGATCTTAGTTTGATGGTGGGCGTGGTAAGAGAAAGTTGTGGCCGGGGTCCAGGGCCCTGTCTTCCGCCCTCGGTGTTGATTCTGCAGGGCCAGAGTTGCAAGCAGGGCTTGGGCGAGTGGGAGTAAGGAGTTTGTTTTTGTCAGTACGGTCTGGAGCTGTGAGTCAGACGTATAAAGCAAAGTTGCCTGAGCGAGGAGAGGTCATTGAATAGAATTTACTGCTTTCTGGAGCCCGGTCGTAAACAGCCCTCCCAAAAAAAAAGTTTAATAACCATCTGTACAAAATTTGTCACGGGCCAGATTGCTGGAACTGCTTGTCTCATGGAAACCTGAACGTGGAAGGGGAGAAAATGAATACAGAATAGAGCCCTGTCACTGGGCTAATGTAGCCCATTCATGGAGATGGCTGGACCAGTCTTGGTCATTCTGGACTCTGCCACAGACTCGCTATTTGCCCTTCAGCGAATGACTTTCCTTGTCCCTGTAGTCTTCGCAAAATCAAATGCACTGCAGAGGATCTAGTGCAGGGGTAGTCAAACTGCGGCCCTCCAGATGTCCATGGACTACAATTCCCAGGAGCCCCCTGCCAGCGTTCGCTGGCAGGGGGCTCCTGGGAATTGTAGTCCATGGACATCTGGAGGGCCGCAGTTTGACTACCCCTGATCTAGTGGTAGAGAACAAGAGCATAGAAATGCAGGAAATTATCTTTCCTTCCTTGACCATAAAAAGCTAACTTGTATCACGGTATATCATTATGATCTGCTTTGGCTGATAACTACTCTCTGGGGTCTTAGGCTAAAACTAACCCTTCCCAGTCCAGGTACCTGAGATAGTTTAATTAGCTTCTGGGGATTGAACCTGGGACATTCTGTATGCAGCTTGGTGTAGTGGTTAGGAGTGCTGACTTCTAATCTGGCGAGCCGGGTTTCATTCCCCACTCCCCCACATGCAGCCAGCTGGGTGACCTTGGGCTCGCCACAACACTGATAAAGCTGTTCTGACTGAGCAGTAATATCAGAGCTCTCTCAGCCTCACCCACCTCACAGGGTATCTGTTGTGGGGAGAGGAAAGGGAAGGCGACTGTAAGCCACTTTGTGTCTCCTTTGGGTAGAGAAAAGCGGCATATAAGAACCAACTCTTCTTCTTCCATAATATCAGGGCTCATAATATCAGGGCTCTCTCAGCCTCATCTCCCTCACAGGTTGTCTGTTGTGAGAAGAGGAGCCGTATGGGAGGGCGGTATAAAAATCAAATAAATAAGTCAAATGTAAGCTGCTTTGAGACTCCTTCAGGTAGAGAAAAGCGGCATATAAGAACCAACCCTTCTTCTTTTTTCCTGTAATTTAATTTAAACATTTCTATCCTGCTTTATCTCCTTCAAAGCAAGGCGGCTTGGATGTTCTCCAGAGCCAACATATTTGGGAAACTTGAGCAGCTTTGGAATAAATAGCCCATCGCACGAATAGTGGTTGGGGGCTGTCAGTCTAATTCCATTAATGCTATTAGAAAAATACTTCTGATTTTTTTCCCTAAAGCAAAAAAAAAAAATCTATATTTTTCTTTTCTCTCTAGATCCCACCTTATGGACCCAGGAACATGTCCACCAGTGGCTGGAGTGGGCCATAAAAGAATACGGTTTGATGGAGATGGACACCAGTTTTTTCCAGAACATGGACGGGAAGGAGCTGTGCAAAATGAATAAGGATGATTTCCTCCGGGCAACCTCTCTCTACAACACGGAAGTCCTGCTGTCTCACCTCAGTTACCTCAGGGAAAGTAAGCGGTTACTGGCCTCTGTTTTTATGCTCTTTGCCCTAATCCGGGGAACTGGGTTAGATTCCGCACTCCTCCACCACATAAAGCCTGCTGTATGACCTTGGGCCAGTCACAGTTCTCCCAGAGCTCTCTCAGCCCCATCGACCTCACAAGGTGTCTGTTTTTGAAAGAGAAAGGGAAGGCGATTGTAAGTCACTGCATGTATTTAATTAATTTGTTTGTCTGTTTGCTTGCTTGACTTCTAGATCCCACAAGCAGGCTTGACTCGGTTCACAGCATATCTCCATACGTAACACCATGAAATCACAATTAAAACCGTAATAAAACCATAGCCGCAGGGGAGGGGGCGGTACATAAATGTAATAAATATAATAAATAAATAAATGTAATGTTCCGCTTCTTATCTGTTTATCACTCCGTCTGCCACTTTCCGCTTTGCGTCTTTGCAGTCAGTTTAGACACTTTGGACACATGAGATCTGCTGCGTGACTTTGGGCCAGTCACAGTTCTCACAGAACTCTCTCAGCCATACCGACCTCTGTTACGAGGAGAGGAAGGGAAGCAGATCGGCAGCCGCTTTGAAACTCCTTCAAGATGGGTAGCCATGTTAGTCTGTCTGTAGCGGCAGACAAGACTAAGAGCCCAGAATCACTTTAAAGACTAACAAACTGTGTGGCAGAATTTGAGCTTTCATGAGTCACTGCTTACTTCTTCAGATATCTGGAGAAGTGAAAAGTGACTCGCAAGAGGTCATACCCTCCCACAAATTTTGTTAGTCTTTTAGCTGCTACTTGTCTTCGTCCTTTGAGACTCCTTAAGGAAGAGGGAAAGCGAGGTATGAAAACTCTTTCTTTGTAGTGAGAGAACACCGTCTCAGTTCCAGAGCAAAGCAAATGGCGCCAGCATGGTCCACGCCCACCCTCTCGCCATGTTCTTTCATAGTGTGCTCCAGGTCACTTGTGAACTTGAGATCTGAAATACTAAGCAAGTCCACCGGCACCTGCTTTAGCACCCTAGTAGTTGCGCTGGCACTGCTATTTAAGGTATTTCTATTCCCAGTTTTTCTATAGTGCGTTTCTAAGGAAGCTCGCGACACGACAAAAAGGATGAACACGAAACAATTGAAAAGCCCAGCAAGGTAAAAAATCGACGGGAGGGATGACAAAGCTATAAAAAGCAGATTAACTTTAAAGAGCAGCGGCAAACCGATTTAAATGATAAGAAAATGATTATAAAGGCCAGCATGGGGAAAACAATATTTCACATTAACAAGCTCTAGAAAGTCGAGAAAAAGCAAGGTGGGGAGATAAACATGTTTTTGGCAGGTATCTGCAAGATAATGAAGTAGGGGCCAGGCCTCTATGGATAGAGTGATGGTTTCCTGAACTAGTGTTAAGTCCTCTTTGCACCTGATCCGGGTCTACAGTTGCCAACCTCCAGGTGGTGAAAGGGGATCTTCTGGGATTACAACTGATCACTAGGTCAGGGGTAGTCAACCTGTGGTCCTCCAGATGTTCATGGACTACAATTCCCATGAGCCCCTGCCAGCGTTTGCTGGCAGGGGGCTCATGGGAATTGTAGTCCATGAACAACTGGAGGACCACAGGTTGACTACCCCTGCACTAGGTGACAGAGAAATGTACACTTGGAGAACATGGCCGCTTTGGAAATTGGCCCCCACTGAAATCCCTCCCCTCCCCAAATTCAACCCGCCTCTGGCTCCATCCCCAACATCTCCAGGTATTTCCCAGCCTGTTGCTGGTGACCCTAATTTGGCCCCTATTCCCTTGCAGAGCAGCCAGTAAGATAAGGTGACGGCCTTTTGCTCGTCCAGTGCAACGTGAACATCTCCCTGCCAGCGTCTTTGGCCAGCATGGAGATGTCGTGACGAAGATACAAAACCCCGTCGTGCTCATTAAAGCCAGCTCCTGCCTGCTTGTGGGCCAGGAAGGCTAGCCGGCTACTGGAGACAACCCCTTTTCCAAGCAGCTGTTCTCTAGCCGCCTAATGACAGTCTGGTTTCTGGATTTCTGGGTAACTCCCTTGCGGCGCGAGCCCTTTGAAGGGAATTTATAGTTTTTTTCCAGCCTTAATTTCCAAGGGGAAGTTTTGGTGCGGAGTTTCTCGACTGCAAGGGGGGGAAAGGCACTTTGAGAGATGCCTTCTTTTTGTCCTGTGACAAAGGGGGTTTCGGGACCCTTTAATCTAATGGGGATGCCCTCAGTTGCGCTTTGGACCCCCACATTCTACCCGTTTGTATGGAAATCTGCTGCCTCCTTCCTGTGATCTGCAGGCAAGAAGAGTTGGTTATTATGCCCTGCTTTACTCTACCTGAAGGAGTCACAGAACGGCTTACAGATCGCCTTCCCTTCCTCTCCCAACTACAAGCACCTTGTGAGCCAGTTGGGTCGGAGAGAGTTCTGACGGAACTGTGACTGGCCCAAGGTCCCCCTGCAGGCTTCATGTGAAGAAGGGGCGGGGAATCAAACTCAGTCCTCCAGATTAGAGTCTGCCACTCTTAACCACTTGCGCTATCTGGCAAACACTCCTTCTGAAACAGTCAAGTCATTGAGAGTTACATTTGAGAGTTACGTATGTCTTGCATTGATCCATTTAATAAGAGAACAATCTACAAAGGTGTGTGTGTGCGGGGGGGGGGTATTGTGAAGACCAAAATTTGCACGTCTTCTTTGGAACTGGCAACAGAACTAGCAATTTATCTCTGGTTGCTGAAGGATTTTGTACGTAAATATTATGTTAATGCCAAGGATCTAGCCCTGACAGGGGTAGTCAACCTGTGGTCCTCCAGATGTTCATGGACTACAATTCCCACGATCCCCTGCTAGCAAACACTGGCAGGGGCTCATGGGAATTGTAGTCCATGGACCTCTGGAGGACCACAGGTTGACTACCCCTAGCCCAGGAGACGCCAATCTCATCAGATCTCGGAAGCTAAGCAGGGCTCATCCTGGCTAGTATTTGGATGGGAAACCTCTAAGGCAGGGGTAGTCAACCTGTGGTCCTCCAGATGTTCATGGACTACAATTCCCATGAGCCTCTGCCAGCATTTGCTGGCAGGGGCTCATGGGAATTGTAGTCCATGAACATCTGGAGGACCACAGGTTGACTACCCCTGCTCTAAAGAACAGGACACGGAGGCAAGGAATGGCAAACTACATCAGAACGTCCCTTGACCTGCTGCCAGACACTCCAAGGATCTCCTGGCTGCACTGTACATGCCATACAACAAATCAATAAACGGAGGATCTAGCAGTCACCCCAGATTTCTCCGGGGTGCTTGGAAGACTGCTATCCAAAAGGAAGGTGGGAAATGACCCAATGCCCCTTCTGCCTGAGCTGGGAGATCCAGTTCTGCTAGCTTCTGTTGATGAGACCATCTGGGAGGGGGCAGGAAGCCGCCAGATTGACTTCCATCGTGTCTGCATCCAGCCCAGATGAAGCACGCATTCAGGGAATGTTTTATATTTAACTTTGTCATTCGGATAAGATTTTGATTCCCACGAGCCCCACTGGAATCCGCCTTTGGCTGAAAAGCAGGATGAACAGTGCAAGCAGCTAAAAGGGTGAATAGTTATATGTCCTTCCGTGTGGAAATATTTGGACAGGGGCCCCTTTTTAAAGGTGTAATCCATTATCCGATCTTCTTGCTAGGAGTTATAGGATAGACCCAATAAATGAGTAGCCCCAGGAGTAAGAACACCAATGATAATCTCAACAAAGGGATATATGTTCATATGGGGCAGAATGATTCTTTACCTACAGCAGGGGTAGTCAACCTGTGGTCCTCCAGATGTTCATGGACTACAGTTCCCATGAGCCCCTGCCAGCAAACGACCTACAGGATGTAATGTAAGCAAGATATAATGGGAGCTAGGTCTCGGCCCTAGAATCTGCATTCAGGATTTGAGGAACAACAAGACAAACAGGGCAATCCTAAAAACATTTCTCCAGAAAAAACTCCATTGAATAGATTCAAATGAGTAGCCGTGTTGGTCTGAAGTAGCCCAATGAAATCAGAGTCCAGGAGCACCTTTAAGACCAACAAAGGTTTATTCAGGGCGTGAGCTTTCAAGTGCAAGCACTCTTCCTCAGACTATCAACTGACCATCATGACTGACGAAGAGTGCTTGCACTCGAAAGCTCACGCCCTGAATAAATCTTTGTTGGTCTTAAAGGTGCTCCTGGACTCTGATTTTATTATTCCATTGAATAGACTTCAGTATAATTCGGAAAAGACCTGCTTAAGATTGCTCTCAAAAGCACCCATTTGAGCACGTACAGAGTGTTTTCCCCCTCGTCACTAAGTCTCATGAGCCCACACAGTGCCTTCCTAGTCTGGGGATTGTGGCTGCAACCCCTTTAGATATTAATCTTTGGGGTTCTGTCTTTCCCATCCGTCTCCTGCCCTGTAAGCCCTCGCCGTCTCTGGTTCGCTTTCTCTCTTTTCTTCCCCTCCTTTTTTCATTTAGAGCTGCTAATAGGAAACACATTTCTTCTCTCCCTTTTTCTGGTGTTCCCACCAGAAACCTCAGACTGTTGGGCAAAGGTGAGAACTTCCAGCAATAAACTGGGGCCTGAGGTGCTCCCTTTTCGGCTTGCCCAGCTTGCGTTGTTCAGCACAGAGCAGTCCCAAGATCTCTCTGACAAGTTCATTTAACAGTAATTCTCTCCCTCCCCGTCCGCCTCCAGACCAATTTCACCGCACCTCAGCAGCATGAGCAGGCCGTGTAATCACAGGGAGTCTTGTCTCATGGCCCTGAACTAGGCTGGTGAGTCCTGGGGCATGCTCAGCTTGGAAGTCAGGATACCTTTCCAGGCAGCCTGAAAAATATGTCAGGCAGATATTAGTCTCCTCTTGGGTACTTGCAAAAAGCATGTGTCAAACTGCCCCCCCCCCATACACACACACAAACACAAAATCCCTTCAGTTGTGAAAACACTTGTAGAGTACTTGTAGAGCCAGCCACGATGGTGACATTTTGAGTATTTGAGCTGCGTGACTCGGGTTCAATTCCCCGTTCTGCCGCGGAAGTTTGTTGGATGCCCTTAAGCTGATCATTATCTTGGCCTGACCTACCTCGTAGGGTGGTTGTTGTGAGGATGGAGGAAAAACTGAGGTGGGGAGAACAAATGTAAGATGCTTTGTGTCTCTACTGGGACCAACAGCAGAGAATGGATGGATGGATGGATGGATGGATGGATGGATGGATGGATGGATGGATGGATGGATGGATGAATGAATGAATGAATGAATGAATGAATGAATGAATGAATGAATGAATGAATGAATGAATGAATGAATGAATGAATGAATGAATGAATTTCCAGGTTTACTTCCTGACCATTAATCCTTAGGTATTCAGAACACGGTTATCAACTTTCTCCCAGAATAATAACATGATCTCCAAATGACCAGGATCATTTCCCCTGGAGAAAATGACAGCCCTGGAACGTTGCCCGTATGGCATTATGCCCCACTGAGGTCCGACCCCTTCCCCAAATTCCTTCCATTCAGGTTCCAACCCCAAATTTCCAGGAATTTCCTAGCCCAAAGTTAACAACCCTAGCTGAGAAATACCTTTCTCAGCCCGGTCAGACTGGAAAACACAGAGTTGTCTGGATTAATGTTCTGAGTCAGTGCAAAGTAATTCCACAGGACGATGATGATTTTGCTACGGTTCAACACTCCAGCAGACCCATTCAGAAAAATCATCAGTGAGGCATAACAGTTATACTGCTGGACTAGGACAGTCGAGGGTTCAAATCCCAACTTGTGAAGCTTACTGAGTGACCATGGGTCAATCATTCTCTCCCAGTCTACCTTGCAGGGCTGTTGTGAGATAAGCCCGGCAAGAGGAGAGCAACAAGCCTGTCTTTTCTCCTCGGAATAAGAGTGACAGTAAAACGAACCGCATTAATAAATACATGGTGTTGCCCCCGGTACTGTAGCGCTTTAGAATTTAGAATCTGAGCATCCTTTGTTTGAAAACTTGTTCACTTAAATGCTTTCCCCACCACCACCATGTTTTCTGCTTGCAGCCCAGCTCCCTTCATAGACAACAAACTCCATTGTGGATAGCTATAATGTTAATGTCTCCCTCCCCAAATCTCCCCAGCATTTCTGTTGACCATTGCAAAATGTACTTTTTATTTGTGACTGCATGTCTTTAATTTTTTCTCTCTTGTTTCCCTCGCCCCAGGTAGCTCATTGCTGTCTTACAACACACCGACCCACACAGAGCCCTCCTCGCGACTCAGCACCAAAGAAGGTAAGTTTCTTCCACTTAGTCATTTCTCTAGCCCTGAAGTTTGGTTTTGAAATTGCCAGACGCCGTCTTCTTTGCAGCTTGTAACTCTGTAAAGCCAACCAAACCCAAGCGTTCTTACAGTCCCATCCTAAGCATGTTGATGATGGTGATGGTGATGATGAAGCTCTTGGTGATCCTACTGTCTCCACGATTTCCGATCTTGCACCGCTTCTTTTAGTTGTGCAGTGCTCTGGCCGCTGTCCATTTTGACTGTGTCCAACCCCCGTCTTCTTTGTTGACCAGGTTCCCTCTCACCACTGACCAGTCCTAGCATAATTGTTCTCTCCACTGAGTTGGTTTGCATGATATGACCAAAGCAGTTGAGCCGTAGGTTCGTGATTTTGCCTTCCAGTGATACGTCGGGCTTTATGCGCTGTCATATTTCCTTGTTTGTGACTTTCACTGCCTATGGAATCTGCAGAAGCTTCGTCCAGCATCAGAGTGCAAACAAATCAACTCTCCTCCTGTCCGATTTCTTCACTGTCCAGTTTTCACAGCCGCAAGTGGCTATAATCAGGCTTCTGACTTTGCTTTTCCATGTTCAGTTCAGGCTCGAACATGTTTACTTGGAAGTAAGTCTCACTAGGCTCAGTTTCTTACAGATAAGGTTGAAATCACAGTTCTGGCACCCACCGGGAGATTATGGGGGAGAGTATACAAGACTGACATCACATCAAGACTGTGAAGTCACTTCCACTGCACACCAGAAGTAATGTCTTCGAGTTGGCGTGACTCTCTAGGATTCATCAAAAACTCTTATGACTCCAACCATAGATTTTGGAGCGAATCCTAGAGGGATGCAATGATGTCACTTCCAATTCATGCCAGAGGTGACATTGTGGCATTGAGGCAATGCCAAATCACACCCCCATTTCCCCTCCCTGGTGAGCAATGGCAGGGAGCAGGGGGTTTCCTTCCCACACCTGGGAAACGAAAACACTGTGTACAAACCCAGAGAAAAAAAATGGATGACAGATCACTTAAAATTTCAGGTGGCATCCCCCGTGGACTTCTGCTTGCCTGGAGAATTAGTGTAGTTCACTGAGTGAAATATGCTTCCCTTTTCGGGGGAAAAACACCGTCTCTGCCTGTGCTTTTCCGACAAGAGAGTTTTGGGCTTTAGCTAAGTCATGCCTTTGAGACTGCGTATTCCAGCATGAGGCACACAGTTTATTTAAAATAAATTCTGCAAAAGGTTACGTCTCGTCATATTGCCTGATTCCCACATCCTGCAGCAGCTGACTCCATTTCCCCTAGCAATCACTTAATCTAAATCCCAGCTTCACCCGGGGTTTATAAGCCTAACCCTCTCCCCCTACAGACAAGCCGGCGGAGTCTGTTTCAGTTTAAGGTTTGCCAGTCCTGAATGTGTGCTGCAAGCTGATGCGTTTGGCTTAAGAAACCTGCCTGGAACGTCACATTATGAGCGATCCTGCCTTTCCCCCTCCCCCAAATTGTCTAAATCTGTGCTTAAACGAAATTAAAAGAGCTTTTTCTTTTCTTTTTAAAAAAATGTATTTTCTGTCGAAGTATACTCTTGTAATGTGTTCAAACTTCGTGAAAGTTTAGCTTTAAAAAAAACCCAAACCCAGTGTTTAGACAGCCTCGCCTTTGCAAAATGCTGATTCTGGAAGCCCTACTTCAACTTGGCCAGCAACGGCAAAGCTGAATTGTCATAGCTTTGCAGTAGCACCTCCAGTACATGCGCAGACTGGGACTTTAGAAGATCGTCAAGGAGAAGTTGTTCCAGCTTTGGATGGATCTTTCTTTTGCCCTGTCTAGGCTGTACTTGCTACAGTTCCTAGAATCTACGGTTCCTAGAGTCTTGGCGTGGGAACTGGCTCTATTGTTCCCTCTTTGCTATTTAATGCACTGAGTCCACTACCGTGAGTCTACTTCGGTGGAGAGGGCGGTCTATAAATGTAAAGAAAGAAATAATTTTGTCCGGATACAATTTTAAGGAAGGGTTGTGTTTCTGGGCACAGTTTGTCAGGCTGGTTCTTACATTTAAAGCCCCGAATGGCTTGTGGCTAGGTTATTTTCAGAGGCTGCCTCTGTCTGTATTGTCTGGCCTACCGATTAAGATTCTGTTTGGAAGCCCTGCTCTTTGTACGTTGTGCCTTCAGAGATGAGATGGGTGGCAACAGAGGCAGGGCTTTTTCCGTGGTGGCATCTCACCTTTTGAACGCCCTCCCCTATGAGGCTTGCCCGGGTACCTTCGGTGTTTTCTTTAGGGAGCCAGGACAAAATGTTTCTGTTACCCGGGCTGGGTCTAAATGTTTTATGGTCTGTTTCTGGCTGGTTTATCTACAGGATTTTAGGCTCACCAGAATATATTTCACGTTACTGATGTAATTGGATTGATGGTTTTGTTTTTCTACATGTTCATTTTGGTAGTATTTGTATTATTGCCCAATTGTTATGAAGGATATCCACACACATACGCTATCTATACAGTAAGTCTGCAGAGATACACACACACAAACACACCCAGTTTCTCATGTTGTGGTTTCTTGCCTTCTGTTTAGAAACAATCATTTGTTTCCTCCCCACCCCCACCCCCACCCCCACCCCCGGTTGCTAGAGCTTTTTGCTGTGTTTGGCTGCTGAGATTTGATCTGGGCCATGATTCTGGGTCAGTGAGGGTTTAACCCTTTCCCCGGTACCTAGACAGAAATAGTCAGTAGAAAGAGGGTGTTGCACCAGTGTTCTTTCTTAACTTGGTATGTATGTGGGGAGGATTGGTTTGCATAAAGGAAATGACTCTGCCTCGGTGTGTTTAACCTCAGCCATCTGCCTCAAAGACAGACCAAGGCACTAAAGGGTTAAAGCTGCTTGCCTCAATGCCAAATACCCCAGCCCAAGTCCCGCACAATACAATCCTGCTCGGAGCTCGTTGGGGAAAAGGGCAGGATAAAAAATAATATTAGGTGAACTGCCCTTGTGCCATTTTGGACTCAAAGGAGGGCGTTCCGTGATTCCATGGCGATGCTTTTCGCCTCCGCCATCTGCCTCGGAGAAGTGCGCACCCTCGCCCCACCCGATGCGCCGTGGATTAACGCTGCACTTTGCAGGTGCTCCTTTTGTCTCGGAAGTGGCTGCCCACTTCAGCTGCCCATCGCCAGGCTCCTGGCCCTCCGTGCAGCCGTCAGCCCTCCAGAAGAGAAAACACGTTTGCAAAGGTAGTGACAAAGGTCCTTGCTCTCCACGTCTGACTCCCTTTCAAGCCGGAGAGTTCATCTATTTAAAAATATAATAATAATAAAAGCCAGCTCAGACAAAGCAAACACCCAAGCCCAAGGGCCTCTGTCTGCCAAGCAGTCCCCGTCCCCCCATGAACCTCACTTGGGTACTCGACCCTCTCCCAGGCTGCGACAGGTGCAGACTGTAAACACAGGCAAGGAACACGGGCTGCAAAAAATGACACTTCTGCTGTTTTGTTCGGTTGTCACTTTGCTCATTCTCGGGAACTGCGTTTGCATGAACAAAAGTGAATGGTGCTAGATATGGCTGGGAAGCTTGTTCAAAGGGGTACATTAAATTTAAGCCCTTGGGAGGACTTTCCCTGATTTCTTGCTGTACAGAAGTGGATTCGCAAAGAGTGAAATGAATCGCCCCCAAACCGCAGGAGTGATTGGGCGGCCGGGGGACTGTTACCCAGAAAGCTCTTTATTCAAGACCTTGATCCTGGACATCCGTTGAGAAGCCCATTCAGGGAAATGCAGACTCGCATCCCTATTGTCCAATGCATTAAATTAAAACCAGGTGATTTTATAATTACCACATTTTTTTAAGCCCTTGGTTGTCAGTTCTTGCAGTGGGGCCCACAGAACTTATCAAACGGATTCCGTATTTGAGTTCAAAGTGACAAAGGTAAATTGCAGTTTTGGTGACTGTCCTTGGTGACTGCTCCACGAAGTACCGTATTGAACATCCGACCGATACTCTTTTATGACATATATCTAGATTTATACCACCACCATCTTGCAACGGTTGATTGGTCTCTAATTTTCCAGTAAATCCAGGATACTGAATCTTGTAAAATCACCCCATAAACATATTGCTTTATGGTCCTGACTTGAATAAACAGTGGGAGATTCTGGTAATAGCCTCTCCCCTACGAGTTGTCCTGTGATAAAGGAGTTACTTGGAACTTGCAATCTGGGTTTGTTTCCAAATATACCTGTTGAGCTGCAAGAAACGATGCAGCAACGGTGATCTTTAAAGCCACATTCAGAGCAGACAAAAGCACACTGCTCTCCCCTTTAAATTGTAAAAAATTAAATATACCTCTCCCCTATTGACCACAATCCAAATGACACGTGCAGTTTGCAGAGAGGGCAGAAAGCACCCAGAAAGCACAGACAAACCACGAAGCTGCCTTATACTGAGTCAGACAATTGGCCCCTCAAGGTCAGCATTGTCTACTCAAACTGGCAGTGACTTTCTGGGGCCCAAGAATCAGCGTTCAGTGTGAGTTGCCAAGCCACTCAGCAGTTCCGCACATGGCTCATAACCTGTGGAAGTGCTCGGGAATATGCTTAGGTAGTCTTTGGCTCCCTCGACGCCAGTCTGTCTTGTGGTTCATGTGGCAGGTTCCTTTGGGACCAAACCCAAACTCTTTTGGGAGGCTGGCAGTAATTCGATGTGAGCAAGCATCGTCAGCTCTCTGATGCGTGGCATTTAGCATCCTTGGTACAAATTGTCTTCAGCTGCCTTGGAGACCGAAATTGGCCTAATGAGAATCATCAGGCTTTCCTGGCCAAGGAGCAATTTCCTTGTAAATGAAATGAGCCTCTTCTCTCATTGCTGAGAAGAATGATTTCAGGCCTATCTGCTTATTTTGTTTTAATGGAAAAGAGTCCGTTTCAATTTTTGGGACTTGAGGGTTTGCTTAATATGACACAGCCATTCAAGGCACATAAGGGAGAGGGAGAAATCATTCAGATGGTCTGGTAATTCAGCAAGTGGCATCCTAAAGTGCATTTGTGCTCTGCTGGGCATGGGCTTCAATAACTGAGTGCATGGATTAAGCAAATGAGGGGAGATGCAGCATCCCCTTTAGCCCTAGAAAACTTCATTCCCTTTGAGCCAGGGTGAGTATACCTTTCTATCAGTTTCAGGGCCAGCCCCAGGACTTTTGGCACCTACACTTGCCATCATAACCCTTTATAGGGTTACCAGACACACACAGACCCCTGCGCAATCGGGAGTCCCCCTCCACCAGGCCCCACCAGTGGGGGCTAGAGGGGCCGCCCAGGACTGCCACGCCACCGCAGACCCTGATGCAGGAGCTTCTGGCTTTCCGCAGGGCCCTGAGAACGGAGCTCTTCCACCAGGTTTATGGTTGAGGCCAGGGTGAAGAGAAAATCTATGGGCAAAGGAGGGGTATTACACCATAGGCCATCGGTGGTGATCATCCTCTCCCTGATTTCCCAGGAAGTTGGGTAGGTTGGTTGCCGCCGGTTGTTGGTAGTTATTTAATTGTTGGTTTTAAGAAAAATAGGGGTTTTAGGGGATTGTATTGTTTTATTTTGTAACTCTCCATGAGCCGGCTTGCCGAGAGCGGCAGGTAATAAATTTGATGATGATGATGGTGATAATGATGATGATGATGATGCCATGTGCAGGCAGGAAGTCAGAAGGGGATGGTTTGGGCACCCTTACATCTCTAGCAACCCATTTGACACCAAGGTGTTCCTGTGGTTGGGCTGACCCTGCCCAGTTTGCTACCTCTTTCTTCTTCCAGTTCAGGGTAGCATATATGGTTCTGTCTTAGCACAGCAATTCTGCGAGAACCATGTATTCCTCTCTGAGCTCCTTGGCAGAAGGGCTGTAAAAAGTGAGAAACAGAAAAAGGGCCAGATGAAATTGCAGAGGAGGGATGTTGATTTCATCCCCACGAACGAAATACAGGTCAGCCACGGAGCTTCTGTTTTTTTCGTTTGTTGGTTGCCTTTCTGGTTGACTCAAGGCAGGTTACAAGTTACAAAACAATGCACTCAAGACCAGTAAAAGACATGTAATAAACAACCGCAGTATGCAGTAAGAGAAACAATCCAAAGAAATCAGTATAATAGAGCCAATAAAGAAGGCAATATTGCAGAGACAAAGTTAAGAGGTGGGGAATTATGCCAATATTTTTACACAGACCAGTCTTTTTCAACAGTGGAGTAGCCCCTGAAATAATTTCCCAGGCTTCAAGGAGTCTCAGAAGCCATGTCAGCTTCCCTGCCACACCTCCAGGACATCACCACCCTTGTTAATAGGCAGGCTGAAGGAGCTCTGAGGAGGTGAGAAACAGGAGGTGGTTTAAACCAGGAGTAAGCGTGCAGGCTCTGCCCCCCTCCCAGGCGCAGAAGCCACAAGAGAACTGGAAGTGGCCAGTCCCCTTGCTTGTGGCAGAGTCCATTAAGCCAGGAGGGGGAAGGCCGCAAACCCCATCTGGAGCTCCCGTGAACCCTCGGGGGTCCGTGGGCCCCTGGTTGGGAATCCCTGACCTAAACAATTGACGTGTGTTGGTGGGGTGGAGAAGACTGCCAGTAGAAGCTTTGCAAACAGAAGCTTCCCCTGTGGCTCTTTTGTCTCCTGCTCTCCTCGCCCCAATTAATGGACCCATCAGAAACAACAGTTCCCAAGAACTGTAGCAGAAGAGTGATGCTCCTGAGCAGGCTTGGGAAGATCCAGACCTTAAGGAAGTTCCTGAAGGACTTCTAATAGTTGGTTCCTACAATTCATACAGGTGCATTCCATACAGCCTCCAAGCAGACCCTGGAGATCTCCCAGACTACAGAGACTGGTTCCCCTGGAGAAAATGGCTGCTTTGGAGGGCGAACTCTGTAGCATTCTATCCTGTGATCATAGCAGCTAGCAATAAAGGCTGTTGCTGAATCAGGAGTCCTGATCTTGTGATAGCCACAGTGGCCCACTAGGAAGAACTTAACCAAATGAATATGGATTCACTATATATCTGGGATAGTCAACCTGTGGTCCTCCAGATGTCCATGGACTACAATTCCCATGAGCCTCTGCCAGCATTTGCTGGCAGGGGCTCATGGGAATTGTAGTCCATGGACATCTGGAGGACTACAGGTTGACTACCCTTGGTATATATAATATGTATTGTGTGAGCCAGCTGTAGGGAATAAAATGTGTGGAAAGGGAGCATTGGCAAAGAGTAACAGTGAAGTTGGGTTGCTGGCCAACCAGCAGGAGTTTGGGGGGCAGGGACATGGGGGGCACCATTGGTGACATCACACCTCTCTAGGAATCGAAGGATAATACACTGTGGAGAAACCATAGAGTTCCTAGTGATTCCCAACAAGAACGGATGCCACTTCCTGGTTTCCTCTAGATTTATTGCCTTTAAAAGGCTTAGCAAGGGAGCATGAATGTGAAAGAGGAGGGGGAAATTGCGAAACCTCTCAGATGAATGAATTATTTCCCTAATACTGCATGCCACTCAACAGTAGTCTCTGTTGAAATAAATGGCAGTTAAGTCCATCAAGAACACACCCCAAATGGGTTAGTGTAGTAGAATCAGAATGCTTTTTGGTTCTTTGTGAAATTTGTCCTCCTTACTCCACTATGAACTTGAAGACGAGAACTCCCATTTTATAGAGGGTGAGGAAGTGCAGATGGCCACCAACCCCACACTGGGAAATACCTGCAGATTTGGGGGTGGAGCCTGGAGTGGGTGAGATTTGGGGCGGGGAGAGACCTCAGTGTTGTTTAATGCTATGGAGTCCAGTCTCCAAATCAGCCATTTTCTCGTGGGACGCTGATCTCTTTAATTTGGTGATAACCTTATGCCAGGGGTTCCCCAGGTCCTACCTGGGGGCTGGCATCCCTTATTATACTGTAAAATGTGATGAGGCCGTTTCCTTTGTTTTTTTTTAAGCTTCACACAGCAAATCATCCTAATCATGAAAACTTTCCACTCGTTCTGTGGCGTGGCCTTTCTCTGCGTTTAAATGGCTTCTCCCTGCAAGTTGTGACAGCATTTTTCATTACTCTTAACGCTTTTCATGAAAATATGATCGGCGTTCCTTTTAGCACCGCTGCCACCTAAAAGGGCGCCTTTGGGCCGTGTGTGTGTGTGTGGGGGGGGGGGGAAGCGGCCATTGCTTTTATTATGATTTTGTGGTTCAAAAGCACAGATTTATGATTCCAAGAGAGACAGTAGCTCTCTCTTTTGGGCTTTAAAAAAATTGTTTTCCTTTGAAATTCCAGAGCTAGTGTTGTGTCTGCTTTCTCCCTGGCCCTCTTTGGAGGCGGCCGTGTGTTTTTTTCACCAACAAAAAAAGAAAAACCCTTTAAAAAAAAAGCCCCAAACTCCAACCACCCTTTTGGAAACAAAGGTCTGTTGTCTGTAAGCTGAAGCGTGCAGGAAACCCTACTCACAGGGGATCACGGCAGGCCAGTAGTGTCCCAGAGCTAGACTCCAGTTCTCTGAATTCAACCTGACAGCTTGTCTGGAACACTTTCTAAGTAACCATTATCCTTCCTCTCTCCTTCCCCCCCCCCCCGCCAAAAAAATACGCGGAGGCTTGACTCCCCCTTCGCCTCGGTTGTGCGGCATGCAGTGTTACTGCACATGTGTGGGGGTTATGAGCTTCCCGACCGACTTGAGCTTGCTCCTTTTCAAAAAAGATCTTGGGACTGGCAGTGCTGTTTCCTAAAATGAAGTACTATTCAGTTCCCAGGGGCTTGTTTCTGCAGAACTGCAGGGCATGCTGTTTCTCCTGGTTGCACCACGTTTGTGCATGTCTGTTGTGTAGTGTGTGTGTTGGTCAGTTGTACCCGAGAGCCTTTTTAGAAAGGACTATCGTCTGTGTTTTCTCTCTCTCTCTCTCTCTCTCTCTCTCTCTTTCACTCTAGTGCAGGGGTAGTCAACATGTGGTCCTCCAGATGTCCATGGATTACAATTCCCATGAGCCCCTGCCAGTGTTCGCTCATGGGAATTGTAGTCCATGGACATCTGGAGGACCACAGGTTGACTACCCCTGCTCTAGCGTGTTCTACCTGCAAATGTGAAACTTGCCATCTATGTGAAATTTGCCATCTATTCAGCATCTGTTCGCAAGCGTAGTATTTCATGCTTGTTTCCGTGTTTATTTTAGTTAGGGCTTTACGGGCCATCTTTCCAGTTCAAGAAATGCCCAAGATGCCATACCCTGAGTTCTGAATAATTGCAACCCAAAAATTGTAAGGATCCACAATTTCATTTCACACACATTGGACAATGCACTTTCAATGCACTTTAGAAGTAAAGTATCCTGTTCTGCACTGGAAAATCCAGCTGCAAAAGTGCACTGAAAGTGCATTATCCTATGTGTGCGGACTTCATCTTGGTTAGGTATCAGTTTTAAAAAGTTTTCCTTCACCTGCTGGCAAACGCTGGCAGGGGCTCATGGTAATTGTAGTCCATGGACAGCTGGAGGACCACAGGTTGACTAACCCTGGTCTAGAGATCAGTTGTAATGGGAGATTTCCAGGCCCCACCTGGAGGTTGGCAACCTGATTATGAAAGACAGTCCCATCAAACGGTGGGGGAAGACCTTAGCCACTGTTAAACTGTATACAAATAATTCACTTTAAGTGGCAGCACTTTGAAAAGGGTGAGCTTTGAAAAGTCTGGCCAGGTGAAAGGGAGAGGGGACGCCAAAACGCAGCCCAGAAAGAACTGCGTTCCTGAGGCTGGTTTAGAACTGGCCAGGTGGCAGCCCAAAAAACAGCGGAGAAAGGCCAAACCCTCCGCCCCGTGCGCATTTCCCCTCCATAATGTTATTAGAAGAGCAAGTTTCGCGGTCTGATTTTGGTGCAGCTGAGGAAACAGAATAGAATAAAAGCCTGTCAGCACTCAATGAACAGGCTGGGATCCTGGGATCCTACGACGTCTCTTGTTTGGTTCGGTGCGGCGTCTGCCTCTCGTGGCTCTCGGCCTCGGAACAACCGGTGGCTTTTCAAAAACTGCCTTTTCTTTTCCTGCCAGGAGTTAGTTTCTAATGAGAAAGGTCCCGAACAGCCGCTTCTTTGTGTCTCCCTCGCCTCCGCTGCCAGGGCGAGGTGGGTGGGGGATCGGGCCCGTTGCCAGCCATTGGCCGGTGGGGAGGAGATAGGATGGGGTGGGCCGCTTGTGGGCGGAAGCGCGGGCCTAATGTGAGTCACCGAGGCTTAATTTACGAAATCATTCGGATAGATATATTTTTAAACGATTGCATAAAGTTTAAAATATGAAGTGCGAAATGACCACCAAGTGGGAACAGGTTTATTGCCTACCGACAAATCTGAGGAGAATATCGTTTTCCCCTCCTACTTCAGTGAGCAAAGGGGGTGAGAAGGCTGAGATAGCAAGAAACCAGGCCCTGCAGGTTCCCCCATGGCTACTTCAGAACGGAACCATGCTGGCACATACCAAATGCAACCTGATCCTTGGACTGTGTAATGAAAGAGTCCATAAATTAAAACGGAGAAACACCGCTTCAGCCATTATGGATCTCTTGGGCTAGACAGCTTTTTGTTCAACCTTTAGACCGTGAAATAATTTCTCAGACTTTGAGGAGCCCCGGAAGTGATGTCAGCTGGCCACGCTCCTGGAAGTGACATCACTACCCCTACCCTTAGGCCTCCTTTTGCTCCACTAGGCTTTGCAAAAATTTGATGCAAATTTTCTCAGCAAAGATCCCAAACCCAACTGCTACTTGATTGTGGGTCGCAGGTGCGTATTTGCTGCATTTACAGCAAAAATTGCCTTAAGGGAACCTGTAAAGTTTGAAGGCACGTGGTGCCCACCTCCCTGGATACTCTGTTCCTCCTCCACAGGCAGCCAGTTAAGTGACCTTAACAGGACGTCTGTTGTGGGGAGAGGAAAGGAATGTGATTGTAATCTGCATTGGGACCCCTTCAGGTAGAAAAAAGTTAGGTATGCAAAGCAACTCTTCCTCTTCAACCATTTCGAGACACGTGCCTACCTCTTATTAAGGTTGCCAAACTCCAAGTAAGAGTTGGAAATCCCATGGTATTATATGTGACCTCCAGACTATATTAGTCACTTATTTATTATTTGTTTGAAGCATTTCTTCTACTTCTCCTGGAGAAAATGACTGCTAACACAGGCTCAGTCTGAAGGTTGAGAACAATACGTATAGGACACCTTCAGGTACGCGGCATTTTACAGAGTAACGTGCATAAGAAGACCCCTGCCCCAGGGAATGTCCAATCTGACTTGAACAACAGGGGAAGGCAAACTGAAAAAGAAAACGGGGAACAGAGAGGGAAAGGGAACAGTGTGGGTAGTACAAGATGATTCATACTTTTAGTATTCCCTACAGGAAGCACCAGTTTACATGTAGTAAACACGCCCATCCCCATAAAGTATGAATGAATCCTAAATGATTTAGAAAACGGGCAGCTAAGCTAGACACGCTGCAGAGAGATCTTCTGTGAATGGAGCTCTCTAGTGCTTTCTAAAGGGAAATAACAGTCAAGGGGGATGCTTGTTGAAAACGGAGTGATGGGTACGGGGAAGGAAGAACGGAGTAATTCCCCCTCCTGTGCAGTTGTGTTAGTTGAAACCATCACCTCCTTGGGCTGCTGTGAGCCCTGGAAGCCTGAGGAGCATATAGGGTTGCCAACCTCCAGGTGGTGACTGTAGATCTGCTGCTATTACAACTGATCCCCAGGTGATCACTTGGAGAAAATGGCTGCTTTGGAAGGTGGACTCTGGAATGATACTCTGTTAAAATCCCTCTCCAAATCATGCCCTCCTCAGGCACCAGCCCCTAAATCTCCATGTATTTCCACATCCTGGAGCTTGGTAACCTGGTCCCTCCCTTCCCGAAACCCCAATCTCTCAGGCTTCACCCTAAAATCTCTAGGTATTTCCAAACCCAAAATCGGCAATGCCAGGTGGGAAAAGACAGACCACCCCTTCCTTCTGGGGCTAATAACTGTACTCAAGTTCAATTTTAAAAACCACGGAGGAGGGGGGAGAGTTGAGCCTGCTGTACAAATTTCCCCTAAAACGGCAAAAGATCCGTGCACAGCACTCCCTGTGCCCTCTTTGGTTTGATCCTAAAAGATCTTTGGATCAGAAAGTCCATCAAGTTGTAAACGCTGTTACATTTATTCGAGGGACTTTCTGGATGCAAACCAGACAGCTGCAGAATGACATATCTTGAAAGTCCTGTATGATTTATCTTGTTTGGAACTGAAACCACACATTCGTCAGAGGAGCTGAGGTTTCAGATGTGATCCTGCTGACGTTGGGCCGACAGCACTCGACACCCAAGGGTGGATCTCAATTACTTTCAATATAAGCTTCATCATGCAGAGTAGTTTGTGTTTGTGTGTGTGTGTGGGGGGGGGTGTTCTTAAAAAACAGTCTGGGCAGCTTCTGACAACTCTGTTTAACTCAGAGGGCTGGCTGGCGTTCTACAAGAGCTCTTTGAGCCACTGAATATCAGGTCATGAGAATGGTATTGTTTTTGCAAAAAGAAAAGAAAGTCAAAAGTGTCTGGATGGAGTTCCTGGCTCAAGATCATGCATTGTGTTTCAAGCACATTTAGCGAAAGAATCTTGGATTGTCAGGGCTGCTGCAGTACACGCCGCACTCATTTTTGGCAGGGGATTATGTGTGTGTGTGTTTTGGGGGGGTGGGGGTGGAGAATAACCCAGATCTTGTTGGCTCCTCTGAGCAACTATTGTGGGTGTTTTGGAAAGATGTGGAAATTTGCACCAGTGGAGCCTGGTTTCCAGATGTCCCTTGTTTCAGACTTTGAATTCAGACTGTGGCATCTGAAAGTATGTCACCACAAGGCAATAATTCAGTTGATTAAGCTGTCATATCTTCTCCACCCAAAGAGCCCTTCTGAATTGTAAACGGGAGAGACCATAATTTAGTGGTGAAGCACACACTTTGCATGCAAAGTGACCTGGGTTCAATTAGAAGTCTTTATATAGATCCATGCAGCCTATGTTTATCCACACTGGGGATCCAAAACAAATGAGAACCTAATTCTTCCCTTTACGATTTTATCCTCGTCGCAACAAACCTGTGAGGCAGGTCGGGTTGAAAAGGAATGACTGGCTCAGTGTCACCCAGGGAACATCCATAACAAGCCTAAAGAGGGCTAATGTCACTTCAAAGATTTTCCCCAGAAGGGATACGGCACCGTTAGCCCAATGGCCATTGGGGAAAAAACATTATGTTCCTGCTGCTGCTACAAGAGGCAATAGGGAGTGAGGGGTGGTGGACCCCTGTGAGAGACAGGGTTGGAAATTCCTGGAGATTTGTGAGTGATTCCTCTGTTGGGGAGGGTATCTCGGGAGGTTTCACCTAGAATGTGTGGTACACCTAGAGCTTGCCCTCTGAAGCTGCCATTTTCTCCAGGAAAACTGGCCCTTATAATCTGGTAATGAATTGCAATCTTGGTGTAGTGGTTAGTTCTAATCCGGCGAGCAAGGTTTGATCCCCTGCTCCCCCACATGCAGCCAGCTGGGTGACCTTGGGCTCGCCACAGCACTGATAAAGGTGTTCTGATTAAGCAGTAATGTCAGGGCTCTCTCAGTCTCCCCTACCTCACAGGGAGTCTGTTGTAGGTAGAGAAAAAGGAAGGCGATTTTAAGCCACTTTGAGATTCCTTCTGGTAGAGAAAACTGGCATAAAAATGTAATTAATTTAAAATACTAAATATTAAAAAATTAAATAAATATAAATATAAGAACCATCTCTTCTTCTTAACCCCTTAACCATTCATAAGTAAAGCCAAGCTTGTCTTTTCCTACACTCCTCCATCATTACAGGAAAAGTAGAGGTGTAATTAAGCATTGTCCTAAGTTACTCCCAAGATTCACTTCTCATTTTTTGCTGACTTCCTATCTTCCAAATTGTGTGTTGTAGTTTTCTTAAGGTTAAGAAGCTGACTTTTGTAGGCAGCTGTCGAAAAATAGTGGTTGAGAGGCATCCTGTTCTTGGCTGACATTTTTTGTAATGCTTTAAAAAAAATAATTCCTTTGTTCATTTGCTGTGCGTTTATCCTCCCATCTATCTTGAGTGGCCTATAAAGGCTAAAGACACAATAAAAAGCAGTAACAACAATAATAAAAAGCAGTGCCATAAACTAAATTTAAAACAAAAACAAAAAAAAACTTAAAACAGCCACTAGCCATAAAGCAGCCAGTAAATTCTAAGCTATTTTTTTTTAAATCATGCAAATTGGGCTGATCATAAAAATTAAACAGAGCAAGGCTTGGATCTAGTAATCAAAAACATCAGGATGTTGGGTTCAGTTGCCATCAAAGCCCCTCCAGCAAATAGTTACCACTGGCAAGTCAAAACCAAAGAGGCTTCTTGTTCCAGAGAATTCCCAAACTTGGAAGCAACTACCTAAAAAGCCCTTTCCTTTATATTGACCAGACGTCACCCCAGTTAAAGAAAGCACATAAAGGAGTCTGAAGCTGATCTTAAATGGCAAATTGGTCAGGGGTAGTCAAACTGCGGCCCTCCAGGTGTCCATGGACCACAATTCCCAGAAGCCCCTGTCAGCGAATGCTGGCAGGGGCTTCTGGGAATTGTAGTCCATGGACATCTGGAGGGCCGCAGTTTGATTACCCCTGGTTTATGTGGTAGGAGGCATATGCCTTCTTTAGCATTGTCCACTTTGTTGTTGTTATTTTTGTCACCAAGTAAAACTTGGTTCGCAAAAGACTTGTTGTGGTGCAGCAATCAATCTTTCAATCTTTATTTTACGGTCGTTCAGACCGAAATTCAAACACCCATAATTAAAAACTGAAGCAATTTAAAAAGAGAGAAAACCATAATAATATTATAAAAGATAAAAAGGTCTGACTTCACAGGAACTTGAAGGTGTTAAAATCAAAATTAAAACATACTTTAAAATATCAATGTCAATTGGCTCTTTACACTTTTTGACTTTAGAGCGCCTGCTCGGGAGATCCAGTTTGGAACCCGCTCTGAGCCATGGGAAGCTCGCTGGGTGACCTGGGGCCTGTCACAGCCTGGCCTATCTCACAGGATTGTTGTGAAGAGCTCAGTTCCCCCGGAGTAATTGGATGTGTTGGAGGGGGGACTCTGTGGCCCTGTACCCCACTGTAGCATATGAACAGAGTGGCTGTTTCCAAATCTTCATCTTGAGGTTTATCCAATCCATTGTACGGACTATACTCAATTAGCAACGTTCATCTTTTTTGGCCAGAAAACACAACATCTACATTGGTTAGCTTTTATTCCAGTCATGCCAATTACATTACTTGCATGTAAGAATATTAATGTGGGCCATAAATCATGGGACTGTTTTCAACATAGACTCCAGTGTTTAAGCATACTGCTAGCTCTTGATTAGAAGAATCTCGCTGTCTAATCTATCTGTCGCTAAATAGCAGGACAGATAAACTATGAAATGCATTAAGTACAAAGTGAGTCAATTATGTCAAATTCAGATGTCATCAAGAAAAGCAAAGGAACGATTTGCAATGGTAGTCATTCCTGCTAATATGGTTTTGCTAAAGCGATTGACACCTGTAGGAATACTAGGGTTGCCAGCTCCAAGCTGGGAAATTCCTGGTGATTTGAGGGTGGAGGGTGGAGAGGGTGGCATTTTTGCAGCTGGGCATGCAAGTGGTCCAGTGTCTTTCTTTTCTGCTTCCCATGTTCCATGACATAACTTCTGTCCTTTTCCCTTTTTTGCTTCCTTTTACTAGATCCGTCTTATGATGCTGTCAGGAGATCGGGATGGGGCAATAATATGAATTCCAGCCACAACAAAAGTAAGTTGCCAAACTGCCCCTTTTTCCTAGATTGTCTGGCAATTACGTTTTAACAGGTGTCATGTTTTAAGAAGGCAAAGGGACAGTGTCCTGCCCGTCCCCCCACCAGATTCATGCTCACATTTGCCAAGATGTGGGCAAAGGGCTCATGAACATCAGTAGAGGTTTTGAAAGGCATCTTCCTCTGGGGTACTTGAGCTGTTCCCTGCTGCTTGTCCCTGAGCTCTCTCATGGGAACCATCAGCTGACATGCACAAAAGAAGGACTCTGGCAGAGCTATTGTTCATACTAGGGAGGGAAGGGTTAAGGGCCCCCTTGACTGGATTTCAATATGGGAGAAAACAGCATGGTGCTGCAAGAGAATCTGTTTGTTATGCTGAAGGCCTGGAGCAGGGGTAGTCAAACTGCGGCCCTCCAGATGTCCATGGACTACAATTCCCAGAAGCCCCTGCCAGCATTCGCTGGCAGGGGGCTCATGGGAATTGTAGTCCATGGACATCTGGAGGGCCGCAGTTTGACTACACCTGGCCTGGAGGTTAGATCTGCTTCCCCACTGTGTCCCATTCCTACCACCATTTGCTCTTCCAGAAGAGGGAAGAAGGCTATGGCTCAGAGATAGAACCTCTGCTTGGCATGCCAAAGGTCCCAGGTTCGATCCTCGGCATCTCTCATTAAAAGAACCAGGTAGTAGGTGCTGTGAAAGAGCCTGAGACCCTGGAGATCTGCTGACTTTGATGGATCAGCAATGTGATTCGGCATCAGGCCGCTTTCTCTGTTCACCAAGAACTACATTGGTGGATTTTGCTTTAAAAGGGGGCCTCCGCCAGGCACTGTGTAGTCCCTAAACGGACTAGCTGTGGCTAACAGGGCTATCTGAGGGTTTAGGAGAGGATTGCTGCCAACTCTGGCAGATGCAGAGGGAGGGGAAAGGGGAGCAGCTGTTTTAAGAACAGCAGCCTAGAAGAAAAGTCCCATAACCTCTGTGGTTGCAGACATCTGTCTCTGAGACCATAACTATCTGAGCTGGGAATGGGGTAAGGACACCTACCAGCAACGTTCCCCAGTGCAGCAAAGATCTTTAAAAATATGTTTTCCTGCTTTAACTTTGTATAGAATTGTGAACCTGCCCACCCCCAATAATACCCAATAAAAAATACAAATTGTTCCCTTTAAATCGCTATTCTGACCATGTGTTTTATCCTTTCTTCCTCTTGTACATTCAGCTGGTTGAGAACATTTCCCTTTTCTCTCGGACAAAGTTCAAGTCCAGTGGGACCTTTCGGACCGATAAAGCTTTATTCTGGGTATAAGCTTTCGTGTGCAAGTTTATGCCATTAATAAAACATAGTTGGTGTAAAAGGTGCCACCGGACTCCCGCTTTGCTCTGTTCCTTCAGACCAACACGACTGCTCATCTGAATCAACCCCTTTTCTCTGTTATTCTTAGGCCCACCGTTAGGAGGGACACAAAATGTGAGCAAAACTCCAGAGCAGCAGCGGCCTCAGCCAGGTAAGTCCAGCAACTGCGCTGGGAATGGAACAAAACAAATGGGTATGCCTGTATTCCAATCTGGGATGTGTGGTAGCAGCTAGGAACAACCAGACTCAATCCCAGTTGATCTGCCAGATTAGATGGAAGGAAGCTAGGACCCAGGGGAGCCAAAGCAGTTTGCTTGCTTGCTTGCTTGCTTGCTTGCTTGCTTGCTTGCTTGCTTGCTTGCTTGCTTGCTTGTTTGTTTATTTGTTTGCTGGCCTCCCCGAAGGCTCAGGGCGGTTTACATCAAACAAGAATAATACAAATTGCTCAGTTTATAATAATACGATAACAATAACAACATTATGAGCAACACAACATTGGGGAGAACAATAGAGCAACGCTTACTGATGGCCCAATGGCTTTGAGAGTTTGCGGTGATGGTTGTAGGGGGGAGGCTGGGGGGGGGGGATTGGAAGAGGTGGTTCTGGTCGACCTCAACCAAATGCCTGGCCAAGGAGCTCCCTTTTGGCCATGAGACTGCGGTATTGTATAGATACATTTTCTGCAGAGCTGATCTAGCAGGTTGGTGGCCGGCCGGTGACTTTATGAGCCCTGGCTGCTAGTTCTGAAGCTGAAGCCACTTCTGCTACCTCTGTCTGAGGCGTTAGGCACGAGAAGGATCCGTAACCTTCACATTCTGCACTTTCTTTACTTTTGACTGACGTGCACCTTAATGTCTGAATTATGATTTTAAGGAACTGGATACTAAGTAGTATTAGAGCCAACTTGGTGTAGTGGTTAAGAATGGAAGACTCTAATCTGGAGAACTGGGTTTGACTCCCCTACTCCTCCTCCACATGCAGACAACTGAGTGACCTTGGGCTGGTCACAGTTCTCTTGGAACTGTTCTCTTCCAGCAGTTCTCGGTCAGCCACGACGACCTCACAGGGTGTCTGTTGTGGGGGTGAAAAAGGGAAAAGAGTTTGTAAGCCGCTTTGAGACTCCTTTGGGTAGTGAAAAAGTGGGGTATAAAGATATTAACTCTTCTCTATATCGGGGCCTGTTCTTCAGACTAGTATCAGATAAAAACTTCTCAAACAGTCTGAGAAGTAGGTGGCAGGAAGAATAATGGGAATTAAAATGAAATTACATCTGCATCATCTTGTGCCACAAGGCTTAATGATGTTTCTTTTTCATTTTCTTTTTGTCCTGTTGCACATAGATCCTTACCAGATTTTAGGACCAACCAGCAGCCGTTTAGCTAACCCAGGTGAGTTGAGGTGGGTCAGCACATCACTAACCTATGTGGCAACATTGGGATGAGCGCATGTTCCCTACCTGAAGAAGTGTGCATACACAAGAAAGCTTCTACCTTGAATGAAACTTTGTTGGTCTTAAAGGTGCCTCTGAACTCAATTTTTTCCCCCGTTTCCCTATTTAGTTTCTTTTTATACTGGTTTGTATCTTCGTCAACAATTCTTGTTCTCTCTTTAATGCCTATCATATACGTAATGTTGACTTATTGATGCACAAACTGAGCTACAAGTGTCAACATTCATGGGTGGGAATGTTGGCTGCCGGGAGAAACAAAATATGGAAATAAAGATTTACAATTTCAAATTGCACAAGGGAGAAATGAAGCCAAATCGGAGATTTTTAAGTTCAAGCCAAGGGGAATTACAAATTATTCACACTGATCTTCCACTTCTCAGACATCAAACAGGTGTAGTGAAGATACTGCATATTTGTCTGCCAATAAAAATAGGGTTGTAAGTGTTTTGCATAGTGCAGGGGGTTGGACTAGATGACCCCGGAGGTCCCTTCCAACTCTGTTGTTCTATGATTCTACCTTGAAACCAAAGGGAGGGGGGAAGGTTTAACCTTTCAACTTTGGTTTGGGTTCAATCCTGTAACCAGAATTGGCTCTTCCACTGTGCTGTAAACACTGTGTGTGTGTGGGGGGGGGGATGGTGTGTCCTTTAAGAAGACATCTTTTCCCCTTTGAAATATGAATCCCTAAGTGAGGAGCTTGGTTTTGATTAGCAAAAGCCCCTTTTCTCTTCCCTGCATGACCCTGTGGCAAACTGAGGCCATTGTTTCTCTTTTGTATACGGACGGCGAGACGTGATCTCCATCACGTTTCTTCGTGCTGTTAGATCAATACTTCATGATTCTTTATGGTCTGGAGTTATAGCTGTGTCTTTCTTCCATGAAATAAAAATATGATTATCATAGGTTATATTCTGAATGCGGAGTTTTGTACAGAGGGCACACCTGTTAGTGGAAACCTCCTTAAACTCACCAGATCAACCTCTCCTTGATCTGTAAATTTACATCCCGCCTTATTTTGTGCTTTTGAGATGTTCAAAGCACTTCACATACAGTATTTTGTTGTCGTTCTTAGAACAACCTTGTAGGGCAGAGGTGGCCAAACTGGTCGCTCTCCAGATGTCCATGGACTATACATGCTGGCAGGGGCTCATTGGAACTGTAGTCTATGGACATCTGGAGAGTCACAGTTTAGCCAGCCCTACTGTAAGGACAGTTTAGCCAGCCCTACTGTATTGAGTCTGCCATGAAAACGCTAGAGGGCGTCACCCCAAGGGTCAGACATGACTCGGTGCTTGCACCGGGGATACCTTTACCTTTACTGTAAGGCAATGTTACAATTCCTGTGATTGCAGAGGGACGTACTCTGGGGATTCCGTGTCCAGAACTCCCAGCCATTTGGGAAAGTAAATTCTAAAGGTTTAAGTGGTCTGATTCAGACTGGAGCAAAGCAGAAGGTTTTACGAACCCACCACATCCCCCTTTCTCTAGGAAAAGCTGCTTTCTTGCCATGAACTCAGCAGCTGGTTCACGGACAGAGACGATTTACGGTAGTCTTTCATTGCCATCAGCTAATGTAGCAATAACATCACTGCCTTTTCCCTCTGTCTTCCTGCAGGCAGTGGACAGATCCAGCTGTGGCAGTTCCTACTGGAGTTACTGTCGGATAGCTCCAACGCCAGCTGCATCACATGGGAAGGGACTAACGGGGAATTCAAGATGACGGACCCCGACGAGGTGGCCAGGCGCTGGGGA
This sequence comes from Paroedura picta, assembly GCF_049243985.1. NCBI lineage: Eukaryota > Metazoa > Chordata > Lepidosauria > Squamata > Gekkonidae > Paroedura > Paroedura picta. The sequence continues at coordinate 9,708,047 of NC_135380.1, read as the reverse complement.
GAGCGCAAGAGCAAGCCCAACATGAATTATGACAAGCTGAGCCGGGCCCTCCGATACTACTATGACAAAAACATCATGACCAAAGTACATGGCAAGAGGTACGCCTATAAATTTGACTTCCACGGCATTGCCCAAGCTCTTCAGCCCCATCCAACTGAGTCGTCGATGTACAAGTATCCGTCGGATCTGCCCTACATGCCTTCGTATCATGCGCACCAGCAGAAAGTGAACTTTGTGCCTCCGCATCCTTCCTCCATGCCCGTCACTTCCTCCAGTTTCTTTGGAGCTGCGTCGCCCTATTGGACTCCCCCCACGGGAAGCATATACCCAAATCCCAACGTACCACGTCATCCAAACTCCCACATGCCATCACACCTAGGCAGCTACTACTAGATCTTTTCACCTTATGTGGCCTTTCTCAGTCCAACTGGCGATTCTCTTCCCTTCTTGGATGTATCTATGGTCTTTTTTGTTGGACTTCCATTGTTTTGCCGGGGAGAAAAGCTGAAAAACTGGATATTATTTTTATTATTATTATTCTAATTATTGGAGTAAACCTTTTTTTTTATTTTTGTAACTTTGCTTCTTCAGTCTCAAACGGGCAGATGGATTTTCCCAACGGGCCAGTATTATAATGATATATATTTACTATTTTGGTTCCAAGCCTTATAGCCTCTGTTGGACCAAGTCGAGAGCTTTACAGATACGTTGTGGAGATCATCATGCCAGCTCCTAACAAATGATGGAAAGCACAGTCAACATCAAGGGGAAAAAAAAGACCCATGGGTCTTAGAAGATTATTGTTCACCCCAAACAAAATGGCAAATATTTTTCCGGTTTGGGGGAACCAGAAGGAAGATCCAGATATTGTCTGGAGAGGACCTGTTTTGGTGGCGCCAACTGGAAGCTAAGCTTTGAAGCCCATAAAGGCTTATCTTTTCACCCAACTGGAAAAAAAGAAATACATATTATATAAATATATATATATATTCATATAAATAAATATGTATATTTTAAGACTATCAAGGGCATTGAAGGGACTTGTCAAGATCATTGTGTTATATGGTGTGTGTTTTTTTGGGAACATCCAAAGTCAAGTTTGGGTGGGAAATCGCAATGCATCGAGGCAGACATTCTTACGAACATGAAACGGGACTCAAATAAATGACAGCCGCTCCCAGCACTTGGCTTCAGTGCCGGGAGTCGCAAAAACACAACCGATTCACGAACGCTGTGCGTTTGTCAGACAGCCACTCAGAAGGTCAATCGAACCAGAAGGCAGTTTACTGTATAAATTATGCAGAGCTATGTTTTTACCTATATCTCACAGTGTTAAGAAAAAGATTAAAAAAATTAAACGAGTTGACCTCGGTCACAAATGCAAGTTGTTTGGTTTTTTGGGGGGATGGTGTTTTTTACTAGCAAATCCGTTGTTGGTTTTTTTTTTTTTTTTTAAAGTTTAATTTGTACATCTTTTCTATCTGTACATTTGGGTTTCAGCTTTGTAATTTTTTTTGCTAAAAAATAAAGTGGAAAAAAGGAAAATATATATATATGTAACGTCTCTGTTGATGGAAAAAAATAGAATGCCTGGATTCTGGAAGGAAGAATGCAGCCGTTCTAAAAGCAAAGGGTTAGGTGCACTGGGAATCTAATTGGCTAGGCAGATGAAAATAACTTTCTTTCAGTGGCAGCCGTCACCTCATTGTTGGCTTTATTCTTTCTCACTCATCTTTCCGAGTAGCTCTTTTAAATGACCTTCTCCCTTGCACATGAGCTGTTTCTGTTTGTGGCTCCATTTCAGTTTGGTGGCTGTGCCCACCGCCCTATATAGAGAATTCAAAAGGTGCCCATAGACGCAAAGAAGGGACCCCTGATCTAAACTTTCATAGCTTCCCCCCAAAAAACTGTAAATTGATGGGGCTGGTGTACGGACTCTATTAGAGTCCCTTGCTCTACTCAAGAAACTACAGCATGGAAGGGAAGGGGTTTAGTATTATTAGGCCACCCTGAGATGTTGCAGTGAGTATATAACTCAAGTGAATGAATGAATAAATAATATAATCCCAACCCCCCACTCCAGTTATGATTAACTGGAGTTATGATTAACTGGAGTTGGGTCCCAATACAAAAAGAACAGTATTTAGTCTCTTTCTGATGATATTAAAACTCTACTGACCAAAGCTGACCATGAACTGGATCCAATGAGGTCCTTCCTGTCGTGGGAATTCTCCCATGAGTGAAAGCACATCTTTAGAAACATTCCCAACAGTTGGATCCAGCCCATGGTGACTCCAAGGCCACCATGCCACCAGTTTCCCTACGATGGAAATCTCTTCCAGCCATTTTGGTGGCAATCCCAGTGCTCAGCTGTTGGGTTTTTTTTGGTCAAACATTTGTTCCAAAACTCTAGGTCAAAACCACAAATGTTTATCATCAGAAAGAAGCATACGTAGTTTGCAAACTAGAATTTGCTCAGTTGTGAATTCCTTCAGATTAATCAGTGGTGGGCTTAATTCAATCAATAGTTCCAGAAGCAGAGCAGAAAAATTACTTCTCCATGGTGACTGAAAAGCCCTTAAAATCCACAGCCAGGGAAGCTAGCTTTGTACATGCTCAGAGCAATGGCAGTGTTATGCAAATGACTCATCTGTTCACAACACTATTACATGGTGTAGCAGAACAGCATCAGCATCAGAAGAGTAGGCTTTTATACCCCACTTTTCTCTCCCTCTCAAAGTGACTTACAACCGCCTTCCCTGCTTCTCCCTTCAACAGGCAACTTGTGAGGTAAGTGGGGCTGACAGAGTCATGTGAGAATTATGACTGGCCCAGGGTCACCAAGCAGGCTGCATGTGGCTCTCTCAACCATCATATGGGGCGATAGAGTGGACCTAATCTTGCTGGTCCCGCCCCCTAGCCTCTACACAATTGCCGAGGTGATCAGGGGAAGGGCATGTGCAATTCATGGATGGATTCCCCATGACAAGATTGTGCCTGCAAAGATTCTTTATTTGAAAGCTACTACTGTATAGGTCAGCAATCTTTGAGAATCAAAGGGCCACACGATGTCAGAAGTCAGAGCACACGATCAATAGAGCTTGTATTGCTGTTATTGTTGTTAGTTGCGAAGTTGTGTCCGACCCATCGCGGCCCCATGGACAATGATCCTCCAGGCCTTCCTGTCCTCTACCATTCCCCGGAGTCCATTTAAGTTTGCACCTACTGCTTCAGTGACTCCATCCAGCCACCTCATTCTCTGTCGTCTCCTTCTTCTTTTGCCCTCGATCGCTCCCAGCATTAGGCTCTTCTCCAGGGAGTCCTTCCTTCTCATGAGGTGGCCAGAGTATTTGAGTTTCATCTTCAGGATCTGGCCTTCTAAGGAGCAGTCAGGGTTGATCTCCTCTAGGACTGACCGGTTTGTTCTCCTTGCAGTCCAAGGGACTCGCAAGAGTCTTCTCCAGCACCAGAGTTCAAAGGCCTCAATTCTTTGAGCCTTCCTTATGGTCCATAAGAGCCTGTATAAGAAAGTCTATTGACTTAACTGAATGTATACAATTGGAGAGAGGCCGTGGCTCAGCGGCAAGGTATCTGCTCACCATGCCGAAGGTCCCAAATTCAATTCCTGGCATCTCTGGTTAAGAAGGTCTAGATCATAGGTGACGTGAAAGATCTGTTCCTAAGAGCCACAGGCAGTCTGAGTCGAATATAATATCCGTGAACCAAAGATCCATCTGATTCAGTAGAAAGCAGCACCATGTGAGGAGGGGAGAGGGGATGCTCATAGGAAGTGCCCACACCTCCCTATGAACAGCAACATTTTGTCATGGTGAAAGGGTGTGCATATGTATGGGAACTTCCTCTGCAGATTTGCCAAATGCATGCTACCCAGCAATCTGTGGAGGTGGAGGAGGGGTGAAATAAGCTGCTGCCCAATCTACTTCAATACATGGCGAGACCACAGGGGTGTTCTGTAGAATATGCCAGAGAATTCCCTGCAAGACAGAAATGGGAGAGCCAGTGCTATGGTAGCAGTTACGGACTTGGATCTGGCAAGCCAAGGTTAGGAGGCCCCGCTCTGTCGAGGTAACTTGTCGGGTGACTTTGGGCCAGCCACACTGTCAGGCTAACCTACCTCACAGGGTTGTTGTGAGGGTTCAATGGAGGAGACAAGAACAACGGGAGTTGCTTTGGGTCCCCATTGTGGAGAAAGGGGGTGTAGAAGTGAAATAAATAAAATGAAAACCTATGGCAGACCTGTTTGGGTTCTTTGGCAGAAAAGTAAGGTGAGGGAGGTTACCTGAAGCCTGAAAGCATGATAATCCCAGGATTCCACCCACACACACACACACACACAAATAACCCTACTTTGTAAGAGAACCAGTCATGATTTTCCTAAAGTCAGTTCGGACCTATGACTTGAACAGCCCTGCTCAGTCCATCGCAGGCAAAGTCCTGGGGTAGCGGGGTGAGATGTCTATTCATACCAGGTGTTGAAACTATGACCTTAAGTTATGATCATTTACAAATTGCTCATCACTTTAAAAAGAAGCCCAGGGTTTCGTGAAGCCTTGGGCTTTCTTGACAGCCCTGGAAATTTGTTAAACATTTATTGGGTGATATGACCATATAGGTGTTGACCCAATAACCCCTCCCCAAATGGCCAACGATGGGCCTGGAGGGGATGGGAAGGGGAGGGGCCCTAGGTGGGCGTGTCCACAGCTCTGCTTCCCAACCATATTCTGCATGATTGCTCCACTTCTGGGGTTTCTCAAAGCCTGAAGAATGTTTCAGGGGTTTCTCAATGGTAAAAAGAAAGTTGAGAAAGTCTGCTTTAAAATAACAAGCAGAGATCAAGAAGTCAAGCCAATGTAATGCTTTTTGGAATATGTGTCGGTAATCTGGTTGCAATATCCATGGGGCCTTTTCCAAAATTATCTTTTGAAATTCCCTATAGGAATGGGCTGTTTGTTACTGCATATAGATATGTATACAATATATTTTTGGATATATAATTGATCTTTGTTAGCTTGGGGGGGATTTCTTTAGGGAAAAAAATTAAATTGTGTTAAGCTGAAGACTGTTGTATGATGATGGAAAATGGTAAATGTTTTAGAATAAATAGGTTTTATTCCTTGTTTAAGGATTACAGATGGTGGTGCTTCTTTACTGTTTGTACAGGCGAGCCCCTACACCTTTTACCAGACAAGGATTTCCTTGGGTTGTGAATGTCCTGCATAGTTTGGCGAGAGCCAGTGTGGTGTAGTGGTTAGGACTGTGGAATTCTAATCTGGCAAGCCAGGTTTGATTCTGCACTCCCCCACATGCAGCCAGCTGGGGGACCTTGGGCTCGCCATGGCACTGATAAAACTGTTCTGACCTAGCAGTGATATCAGGGCTCTCTCAGCCTCACCCACCTCACAGGTGTCTGTTGTGGGGAGAGGAAAGGGAAGGCGACTGTAAACCGCTTTGAGCCTCCTTCGGGTAGAGAAAAGAGGCATTTAATAACCAACTCTTCTTCTTCTTCTAGTGCAGTGGGTAGGACTAGATGACCCAGGAGTCCCCTTCCAACTCTGTGATTCTATGATTCTATAACTGAGCAGAATATAAAAGTGTTCTGCAGGAGATGTTGGAGGAGATGCATTTTTAGAACCAAATATCATATTCAGTTCCATCCTCTGCTGTTGCTGCTATGGCCAGAAACGGCTTCCTTCTTAGACCACACTGGATGATCAGGAGACTATGCCACTAATAATACATAATCCCTCCCCCCGAAATCTAGGGTTAGCCAGGCCAGACAACCAATATATGAGACTCTGTGGACTCATAGTCTAATATTTATACACCGAAGAATTATTCCCCCCCAGTTCTGACAATGAACTTCCTGGCTCCTGTGGTCTTTTTAAAAATGTAAAGGCTTTTCCTGTCTTAACACCTTCTTGTTTTCACATTAGCAAAGAGGAGAAAGGGGAGGAAATATTAAACGTATATTGTACCCTTAACCGATTTAAATTATTCCTTCAGATCCGATGCCACAAAGTGAGGAATGCTTGCTGGCCGGGATAACAGCCAGATCAGACTTCCTTCAGCTTTGCTTCTGTCACTTGGAATGTGAGCCGGGAGGTTTGAAATATTTTCCTCCATTATGATTAGAAAGGAAATGACTGTCTACCTTGTGTAAATGTTTTTTTTTAAAGAAACAAAGCCTAGAAATTCACCTCTTTTGTTTCTGGACCACATAGCAGGATTCTTTAGACAGAGACTGAGAGAGACAGAGAAACAGAGACTATGCTTTCACCAGAAGCTTTAAGCACAATTCCACAGGACCTGCAAAACAGAGCTCTTCCGCCAAGCTTTTGGTTGAGGCCAAAGTTAACACCTATTTATTAATTATTTTATTTAAAATTAGAAGAAGAAGAGTTGGTTCTTATATGCCACTTTACTCTACCAGAAGGAGTCTCAAAGCGGCTTACATTCGCCTTCCCTTTCCTCTCCCCACAACAGACACCCTGTGAGGTAGGAGGGGCTGAGAGAGCCCTGATATTACTGCTCAGTCAGAGAAGTTTTCTCAGTGCTGTGGTGAGCCCAAGGTCCAAGGCTGGCTGCATGTGGGGGAATGTGGAATCAAACCCGGATTTCCAGATTAGAAGTCCACAGTCCTAACCACTACACCACTACACCAATTAGACTTATTGACCTCTGCTCTTTGGCCAGCCGGCTCACGGTAGTTCAAACCAGACTAAAATCACAAACAAATCAATACAGCTAGATCACGCATTCAGCTAAAGGACAATGGTGTAGAACAAACCTAGGACATTCCATGAATAAATGGTAGAGCGTCTCGGGGTTGTTACATCCATGAAAACAATCTCACTCCTGAGAAGGAACCCAGGAACGGGTCTCATTTTCTTCAAAGGAGTGTAAAGGCCAAATTTCCAGCTGCAGGGAATGAGGCAGAATCCAGGCCCAGGATAGAAAGAAGGCAGCTGTAGCTCCTTGCAAGGCCCTGATGGAAGTTAGAAAACAGAGCTGGGAGAGAGTGTTGCCTAAAAGCTCTGCTAAAGACTTACTGCAGGAATCCTTCGCTAATGGGATCCCTTCTGCTGTAGTCCTAAACTCTGAAAAGAGGAGATGCTGGGAATGAGAGGGAAAGGGCTGGCTATTTCTGAAAGCGAGAACTGCAGGAAGTTTGCGGTGCAGCGGTCTGCAGCGAAAACTGTTGGCCAGATGCTGCGCTGAATTCGTTGCATCCGCTGGGAACTTGCAATGTCATTCCAGCCCAAGAATAGAGAGGTCTGCCATGCAGCGAAGGCCTGATAGGAGCAGGGCACATTCCTGCAGGCATCTGATGCTGTTTCTCTAGGATGAATGGAGGCCCGCAAGGGAGGTCTGTTTGGTGTTGCCAGCCTCCAGGTGGGGCCTGGAGATCTCCCATAATTACAAGGAATTACAAGGAATCTCCAAAGTTCCCTTGAAGGAACTGGCTGCTGTGGAACATGGATTCTATGGCCTTGTTCCCTGTTCTGCCCTCCGATTTCCAGAAATTCCCCAACCCCGTTTGAACCCAGCAGGTTCACCTTGCAGGGCTTTGACTTGTAGTATTTAGACGAGGGGTAGTCAAACTGCGGCCCTCTAGATGTCTATGGACTACAATTCCCAGGAGCCCCTGCCAGCAAACGCTGGCAGGGGCTCCTGGGAATTGTAGTCCATGGACATCTGGAGGGCCGCAGTTTGACTACCCCTGATTTAGACCATCGTGCCAAAGCAGTGCTATGCATTCCGGAGACGACATGAAGATACACCCTCTTTTTCTTCTCTATGGCGCTGTATCTTTTGAGTATCTTCAGCATTAGCTACGTTCCCAGTTGTCATGCAAAGAGTGCAGACGTGCCACCTGGCGGCCACCTTCTTGCCAAGAGAAAGAAGGGAAAAGATCACTGGCTCCCTTCATTCAGTCCTGCAGCACCCCTCTGTGGTCTTTCTTGCTCACTGCCGCTCCAACCTAGGATCCCTTTCTCCAGCGGAAAGCAAAGGTGCTTGCAGAGCTCTGGAATCCACGTAAAGACAGCACTTAGCAGCCCAGTATCCACCTTAACATAGGCGAAGATAATAGGTGTTCTAGAGCAGAGGTAGTCAACCTGTGGTCCTCCAGATGTCCATGGACTACAATTCCCATGAGCCCCTGCCAGCATTTGCTGGCAGGGGCTCATGGGAATTGTAGTCCATGGACATCTGGAGGACCACAGGTTGACTACCCCTGCTCTAGAGGGATTGTTCTGGAGAATTGTTCTAGAGGGACTGTGAGTGGCTGTTTGCATGGTGATGCAAGCAGACAGAATGAATTCCGGGCTCCTTTGCTGATGCTTCTTTTGTTCCCTCTGGATAAAAAGGTTAGCAAGGGCAGAGGGACAAATGAACGGTGCCTACAAATGTGTTTTCCCCCTGCCTTACAGAGCCGTTCCCTGGTTATTTATTCATTCATTCATTCATTCATTCATTCATTCATTCATTCATTCATTCATTCATTCATTTACTGTCACAGTTCTATCCGAGCTATCTCAGCTCCACCTACCTCACAAAGTGGGTTTCTACTGCAGGGCGAGGAAGGGAAAGGCATTTGTAAACTGCTTTGGAAGTCCTCTAGGCAGTGAAAAGCGGGGTAACCTACTCTTCTTCTTCAGGCGGAACCTGGGGACCCCTTGGAATTACAGCTCATCTCCAGACTACTGGAGTAAGTGGTTGTTTGGGGGATAAATGAGTATCCCCACTGAGGTCCCTGTCCTCCCCAGGCTCCACTTTAAGCTCTCCTAGAGTTTTCCCAACCCGAAACTTTCAACCCTACCCTCTACCTCCCCTGGGTAGGGGGCCCTGTTAACACTACACGGAACACAGTGCCCTGGCAGAACCAAATCTACACCAGACATAAAAATACCTTCTATTTGAAAATGACACACATGTGTTCCGATTCCAGGACTCCTCAGAGGCCTTGGACAAGCTTGGTTTCTTCTTTTTCGGCTGGGGGAACAGGGAGGAGGGAATCAGCGTTGGACAGGTCTATTGAGCGTCAAACACCGCTCTCCAATTGTCACAGCACACAACGGCCGAGATAACAATTTTCGCGCCGGGGAAAGGATCAAGCAATTGTTAGCTGTCGCGAAATGTCATTAGGCTCTCCTCTCGCTGTGCCTGTGCTGGAAGATTACATTTATTTTCGTCCTCCCAACAGAACTTTCTCTTGATGGCCGGGGGATGACAAGCATCCAAATAGATTTCCTACGGGATTCTTCCTCGGTGGATGCTGTATTCCCCCGATAACCTCTCTTCCTGGACCCGGGGCTTTTATCTGCCGGCTAACAAAGAGCCAGCGCTGGACAGAGAGGAAATTCCACTCATTGTTCTCTAGCTGTTGGGGTCTGTTTGGAGGGCTCTATCTGCTCCCCAGTGGTCTGCCTCCGTCACGCTGGGACTGCCAGGCATTTCCTGCTATGGCAATCAGCAGGAACCCTATGGGCAGGACTGGTCTCTAGGGCCCTAGTCAGCCCCCATGGAGTCCTGTCCAGCTCACAACACCACTCCTTTGTCGATGAGCCTGCTAACCTCACAGCAGCCAGGAAGAAGAGACCTGTTAGTTTTAGGGTTGCCAAACGGCAGGGCCTGCAAAAGGGAGCTCTTCCACCAGGCATTTGGTTGAGACCAGCAGGTGACCAGCACCAACTACAGGGCCCCTGCTCTCTGCCTTTCAGAAATCCACCCATACCTTATATTCTGGACCTGTCTGCATCGTTATACCTCTGTTATAGTTTAATGCTAAGATTATTGTTATTATGAACAGCTGAGTTCCATTTACTGTTTTCTGCACTTCATGCAAACTGCCCTGAGCCTCAGGGGAGGGCGTTATATAAATACAATAAATAAATCAAATGAATCAAATAAAATACATCAGATCTCTGGATTGCAAAAATCACTTCTGCAGGGAGAAAATGGCTGCTCGGGAGTGAGGATTGCATGGCGTCATACCCGGCTGTAGGGAGCTGATTTGCGGATGGGTTGTCTGTACAGGGCTGCGCACCATCTGTGCACAATGTATGCTTGATATGTTCATATAATAATGCTCAAGATAGTCAACCCATGTATTCAAAACCCCATGCTTACCCAGGTACTGGTCTCTGCTTTCGTTGGTAAAGGGGACATCTGCCGGCTCTTTCTTACGAACAAATATATGGACGGGCGGGCGGGACATACGTGTCCGAGGTAGATTAAGTGCACAAAACTTGAGTCGGGGATGCTGATCAGATTGTGGCTCTTCCCTTCCCTTCCCTTCCCTTCCCTTCCTGCGGCCACATTTGCATCCCTGCCCTTTCCTCCCCCCACGTTTTGAATACAGCTCCTTTGGTTTTAATTCCGTTTTCATTCTCAACATCCTGACAGCATCCTCGATTTGTATATATTTAGGAAGAAGATTTGATTGCTGGCTTTAGGGGGGGGGGGACATCGGAGCAGAGCTCCAAAGGAAGGCATCCAAAGGAAGGACTCCAATGTCCTAATTCCTCTGGAGTGGCCATTTCTGCTGGTTTTTTGAAGGATGGGCTGCTGCTGGGCATTCAGAGAGAGGGATGCCTCCATCTCTCCACACTCTTCGCATGCATGCTCAGAAAAGCCACAACAGCAGTGAGAAAGGCTCTATTTTAGCACAGCCATGCTGAGAACGCCTTCCTTCCTGTCACATGATTGTGACTTCCTGCTGCCATGCTGCCCCCTGGGATTAATGTTGTGTCCCCAGCATGGTCGCCAGTTGGAGCAAAATGCCCTGTCCCTTGAGCAGAAGTCGGATACGTGGAATGGGGTCTGGGAAGCTTTTCATGCCGTGCCGGTAAGTAACACCCCTTGGTAAATCATGCCCCGGTGGGCCTCTATTGAAGGGACATGACTTTTTCTCCTTTTGTCTAGTTGCCAATCCTAGGCTCAGGCCTGCAGAAGTTGAAGATCACCTAACACGGAGGCCTCCTCCTAGAGTCCAGGCAGTGGTCCCCCACTTTTTGGATGCAACTTGTCCCCACTAGCCCCTCCCCAACCAAAAGAAAGCTACAAATTAACATGCCATGCTGACCTCACCCAGAAGTGACATCAGCATAGGGTTGTTGTGTGTGATTCTCTGGTTTGAAGGCAGAAAAATCTATGGTTAGAAGCTAATTCTACCATAGAGTTGTGCCCAAAAGCCAGAGCATTACCCCCTGATGTACCATCATTTCCAGGTAATAGTAGCACCTTGTGCCGTTCTTCCCCATTCCTGGAAAATGTTTCTTATCCTCGGCTGGCAGCGTCGAGGGACCTGTCAACAATACTGCCTCCTTACCTGTACAAATCCCTACAGAAGGGCAGTTTTGCTTAGTCTAGAGTGTGGGCCTTGAACAGAATTTTGTAATTTGGTTTATCCCTGGACAAGACTGAGATCTTCAAAGGGATATTCCTGGAATTTCAGATAAGATGAAGTTCATTCACGTTTTTTTCCCTGTGGGTTTCCATAGTCTTTAGAAGACAGTATGCTACCCAAACTGGTGACAACTGAGACGGAAAGGGAAAAAAATGTGTGTGTACACAAAAGAATTACTCACATCTGCGTTTTTGTACATGGATGGCTGAGTGCATGTGCATCATAGAGTTAGATTAGGGTAGAGGGCCCCTGAAACTCAGATCTTTGTTTGCTAGGGTTGTGGAATCTACAGGATGTCAGTGGTGCAGCCAATAAATAACTAGTTCCTAGCTGGATCTCTTGAGAGCCTGCATGGTGTAGCAGCTCTGTGAACTCTAATCTGGAGAACTAAGTTCAATCCCCCACTCCTCCAAAATAAGCTTGTTGGGTGACTTTGGGCCAGCCACAGTTTGCTCAGAATTCTCTCTGCCTCATCTACCTCGCAAGGTGCCTGTTGTGGGGAGAGGAAGGGAAGGCGATTATGAGCGGCTTGGACACTCCTCAGGGTAGAGAAAAGTGTGTGTGTGTGTGTGTGGGGGGGAAGCCTACTCTTCTTCTTCTGGTTCCAAACCTCTGTTGGCACCTTGTAGTGTATGAGAAGATCCAGGTCAGTCCCTCATTCATGATATAACTGAACAGCATGACTTGGCGAGAGCATTGCCTGAACTTTGGCACAACAAAGCAGAAATTGGCGACAGCAAGTACTGGTGATATTTGCGATCATTTCCTTGAGCGTTGGCGAGTATTAGAAATATCTGTGTTTTCCGCACACCATTCATACTTGTACAAACTGTATGATATTCCACCATGCACATATTTTTTCTGCACTAAAAAGTCTTGAATTCTTTAGCCATTTTGCACAGCAAATATGCTCCTGCTCCATAGTCAGGTCCTTTTCCTGGTTCCATGGTATCTTTTTTCTCTGTGACATTTTGTATCTCATCTTTCCTCCATGGAACGTTTCTCCTTTGCACATGTTATCTTCACAACAACCCTGCTAGGTAGGTTTGACTATGAAGCAGCAGCTGGCCTGATATCAGCCAGCAAGCTTTGTGGCAGAGCAACCAATCTGAACCTCTGTCAGACCCTCCCCTGACCATTCATCTACTATACCACACTGGCTGTCAAAGATCCTATTTGAGGCTAACCATTGTGTTCGTATTTGGCATGCTTAAGGTGGATACAGCATCAATTTCCATAAAGCCAGTGCGGTTTTTAAAAGAAATGCAATGCAGTCTATTTTGTAATAGTTCCTAATACTGAATTTCCCTTTTCCATTCCGGCTGCATACAGTTTCTTCTTAGCTCGCATATTATCAAAATGACTTCCTAGATCTATGGGTTCTTCTTTTTCCTTAAAAAAATGTATTCTCTAGAAGTCAACTGGTTTAAGTAACAGTCCCACAAATACACACATATATATAAAAAATACATTCTGTGAAAATAAACATGATGTCATTCAGAAACATTCAGGAAATGGCTGCTATCGATCCTGTTTTCATTGGGCTAGGAGAACTCATCTGGTACCCCCAAACAACCCCTATTCATTATGTTCATTATATCAGCATGACACCTTAGTTATTTTCGAGAGTTCTCCTGTCCCACCAACGCCCAAAGTTACATTTGGGTGTCTCTGGTTTCGTTGACTTCTCGAAGTTGGAATCCAAGGTTGTCATACCCCATCTTGGCTTTCGCTTTGGCATCTTTCTCATTGTAGAGGCAAAAGGCACAATGGGGAGTCTCGACTTCCACCGTTTTGCCAAAATTGTGAAAATCCACTCTGTACTTCCCTTCTTTGGTCTTGGAGACAATGGGGGCAAAACGATAGCCCCAGAGGACCTCCTCTGCGAGGTAGGACGTCCTGACTTGACAGGTGGCACTGGTAGATTCCACAGTCCCATCTAGGAACACCACCAACTCAAACTCTTGTTGGAGGATGGTGTCCGCTGCCATGTGGAAGAAGGGGCTGTTCTTGTCAATGATGTGGTAGATGGTCAAGGGAGAGATGAAGAATAAGTTCTCGTTGCCAGCGTCGACTACAAAATCCACGCTGACTTGATCTAAGATGATGGTCTCTAATTCCGGTGTGACCGTGGTCTTCAGCAGTTTGCCGTAGATATGGCTGCCGATCAAAAGGCTTTTCCTGAGGTTGGCCACCCTAATGAGAAGGCACAGTTTCCCCCCTCGCTTGCTGATAACAGCATTCTTACTGAAGGTGATGGTTTTTGCTCTCTTTTTGGGCCTGGAGATCTTGGCCAAGATGGCGCCACACATGAAAGAGTTTATGATGACTCCTAAGATAGATTGGAAGATCAGCAGGAAAATTGCCATGGCACATTGTTCCGTAACACACCTGAAACCATAGCCTATAGTGACTTGGGTCTCCAAGGAGAACAGAAAGGCAGAAGTCAAGCCGTTGATGTTGTCAACGCATGGGGTGTGATTTGCAGAGGGGCTGAACTCCGGCAGATCTTCGTGTACATATGCGACTATGTACCACAGTAGGCCAAAAAGAAACCAGCTGCCTAAGAACGCTGAAATGAAGATGGTCATCTTGTACCTCCATCTGAGGTCCAGGATGGTGGTCCAGATGTCAACCAAGAAAACAAACCTTGACTGTTCTTCAACGTTCCCGAACTCGATGTTGCATCTCCCATCTTTAGACACCAGCCGTGACCTTCGTCTTTTGCATTCGGTTAAGTGACTGACGAAATGGTTCCGGAAGTACTTAAACATTCCCACCAGCCGCTCTGAGGGAAAGAAAAGAACATTGCATAAACATTAGAGCTGCTAATAGCCCGTTGATCTTTCCTTTGCTTAATCTGACCCATTCTGGAAGGGATTCCAGTGGATGCATAAAGTAGTAAAGGTGTGCCTGCCTAAGGGAGAATTCCATAGAGGTACTTAACTTTGTACTGTACAAACAATGCAACCTCATGACTGTCCAATAGAGTAGCTAAATGGGGACCATTTATCTGGCACTTGAGTGCAGAAGAAAGTACAAATCATGAAACGGTCACATGAGGTTCACAGAGCATGGGGTGGTTGTTATTCTAGACCTGACGATCACACTTACAAGTTGCAATGAAGAGGGTAGATTTGGGATTCAAACCCTGTCTTGAAGCTAAGCTGAAACCAATGGATGAAGATCAGTGACTCCTTTGACGTGGTTTGATTATTTACTCTGTTCCTCCCTATCCTGCTGCAGCCTGAAAGAGCCGTTTGTCACTTAGGAGGAGGGGAATATGCTAGTATGTGCATGGCTTCCCCCCAGTAGCAAATTAGGAGCTTTGGAAGATGGTGATACATTCAAGAGGGGTGTAGAGGTTTTGCAGTGGCTGTAGAACTCTGAAACCCAATTCCATCTGGGGAAGCCTGGGCCTCGATCCGTAATAGGTGTGGTATAGTGGTTAGAGGACTGGCCTAGGACAGCCTTTCTCAATTCTTTTACTGTTGAAAAACCTGGGAACATTCTTCAGGCTTTGAGAAACCCCCATAAGTGGCATGAACAAGCAGAATATGGTTGGGAAGCAGAGCTGTGGACATGCTCACCTGGGGGCCTCCCCTTCCTACCTCCTCCAGGCCCATCATTAGCCATTTTGGGAGAGGGGATGGGTGGGTCGGTGTGACCATATATGGTCATATCACTTAATAAATGTTTAACAAATGTAAAGAATATTCAAAAATGTAATTACCCCCTACCCATTCAGGAAACCCTTCCAGGGCTGTTAAGAAATCCTGGGAAACCTGACCTAGGATCTCAGAGATTCAGGTTCGAATCTCTACTCTGCCATGGCAGCTTGCTGGGTGACCTTGGACCAGTCATTGTTGTGACAATAAAAACGAAAGCTGGGAATGCTGTAAGGGTTTCCCTGCTGGGAGGAAAGGTGGCGCATCAATGAGGCGAGAAGCCCACGTCTTGTGCTTGAGGAAAGAATGGTACCCCAGTTAGATGGCAGAAAATATAATAATGCAATACTTGCAATGAACTTGAAGGTTTTTAAAATGTCTTGACCCAACTGGCCCAGGCTACCCCAATCTCATTAGATCTCAGGGTCTATCTTGGCTATGAGTTGGATGGGAGACCACCAGGTTACCATGCAGAGTCAGGCCATGGCAAACCATCTCTGTTGGGCGGTTGCCTTGAAAACCAAATGTCCACTGCGACTTGACAGACCTTCCCACCATCACCAGCAGCTTTAGAACACAGCTCAGAAGAGCACCGAGCATCTTGTATTTTCTTTCATGTTCCGCAAATTGTGACAAAATTTTTAAAAAACCCGAATGCCTGACGAGGGGAGACGGAAGCGATCGAGAACATATGATTCGGCAATGCATGGCAGCAGCACATCTCTGGCTTGGCTGGGTCTCGTGTTCCCGCTCGCCCAAGAAAGGCCCTGCGGTCATACTTGTTCTGGCTTCAGACTGCCCTCCGGAGGGAGGGGGGTTCCAGTTAAACTTTAAGCAGGTGTGTGAGCAGAGGAAGAGGGACAAGGTCATTCTCCCAGGTAGTCCACAGGTTTTATTTCTTTGCGCTCACTTGAGGTGTGAGTGCTGCAACTCATGATGGAACAAAAAGAAAGCCCTCCTTGCACAACAGAACTTTCCCAGTAATCTTCCAGTATTTACACACACACACACACACACACACACACACATGGTTGCCAACCTCCAGGTGGGGCATGAAGATCTCCTGGAATTGCAACGGGTGACTTGGGTTGCTAAATTCCAGATTATAACCAATCTCCAGGTGGCAGAGATCTGTTCCCCTGGAGAAAATGGCTGCTTTGGTAGGTGGACTCTGGCATGCTACCCTGCTGAAGTCCATCTCCTCTCCAAACCTTGCCCTCCTGTGGCTCCACCCCAGATTCTCCAGGTATTTCTCAATCCGGAGCTGGAAATCATACCAGATGACTGGTATGTCTGTTTCCCCTCTTTGACTGGTCGACATCAATACAAACACTATAATTTATTTGAAAACACCTAAGAAAGAGGACAATAATTCTCCACTGAAGAAGAAGAAGGTTGACATCCCTTTTAAAACCAGGGTTGCCACCTCTGGGTCAGGAGATACCTGGAGACTTTGGGGGTGGAGCCAGGAGTGGGTGGGATTGGGGGCAGGGAGAGACCTCAATGTGATGAAGTCTACCCTTCAAAGTAGCCATTTTCTCGAGGAAAACTGATCTCTGTCAGCAAGAGCTGTAAAACTGAAGGATCACCAGGCCCCACCAGGGGACTGGCATCCCTATTTTAAACCCCACTAAGTATTTCAGACTCTTTCCCTCTTCTGACAGACTCCACCTCCTAGCAATTAGACTCCACCCCCAAAACAGCGAATTTCATTTGGGCCTGAGAAACCTGAGTTCAAATCCGTATTCAGCCAAGATTCACGGCTGTTATGGGGCTCAATCGTCCTACCCGCCTCTCCTTTACACCGCTCTGGATCTTCTGGTTCTGTCTTGACAGATGAACGAGATGTCTGTGATCAGTCTTACAAGGTAAGCGTCACATGAAACATGATTCTGGGTTTCTCTTTTCAGCTAAAGTTTTTCCGAAGAGGCATAACTTTTCAGAACAAAGCACGCATCTTGGGTGGGGGACCCAGCCATCACCAAAGCTCTTTTGTTCCAGCCAGCAAGTATGAACTCAAGACTGGCTGCGGGTGACATTAAGGAGTAGGCATGTGGTGGGTCTGCTTTTCTGGAAAGGTTATCTAACGCCGGTTGTATAAACCAGGATGTTTATAGAGAATAATGTGGTTTAAATGGGCAAACAGTAACTCAAGCTTGTCTTATCTCCTTTACCAAGGTGTACTAATTGCTGGGGAAGGACACACACAATCTTGCTGTCCCCGTTGTCGGCAAGCAGATTCCTTGTTGATTTAAGTCAGCGAATGTGATCTTTTCTCATTCCAAGACGTTTGGAAGTGTTTATCCAGTGTGGCTCATGACCCGGTGGGTTCAAAGATAGCAGTGGTCAGCCTCTTCTAACATTTAGATCGATAATTTCCAAAAAGGTGTGCCTAAATCTCTAGGGATGCCAGCCTCCCAGTGGGAATTGGGGATCCCCCAGAATTACAGGTCCTCTCCATACTACAGAGATCAGTTCCCCTGGAGAAAAGGGCTGCTTTGGAAGGTGGAATCTATGTAATTGAACCCCACTAAGTCTCCTGCTCTCCCCCAAATTTTTAGGAGTTTCCCAACCTGGATCTGGTAACCCTACACCCCCATTCCCTGCCAGTGGCCAGGGCAGACCTGGACCCCAAAAATCATATGGTTAAAGATTCCACAAGACCCACGGACCCATCCACAGAGAGGCCTGCCTGTTGGGGCTGTGCAGGCTCTCCCGTTCTTCCAACCAGCTCCAATTCTCTATCCATTACGGCTGGATGGCCAAGTCCTTCCGGATGCCCAGAAATTGCAGCGTTCCTGGAGTAGGCGCTCTGTTGAACGTTAGAATGAAACACTGTTCTCGGTTTCCTTCCTTCCGACCAGAGGGCAGTGCCTGGATCAGTGACTCCAAATGGAATAACTCAGTGGCTACTCTGCAGGAGAGGTTTCTTACTGTTTGATGTGCTCTAAAACAGGGGTAGTCAACCTGTGGTCCTCCAGATGTTCATGGACTACAATTCCCATGAGCCCCTGCCAGCGTTTGCTGGCAGGGGCTCATGGGACTTGTAGTCCATGAACATCTGGAGGACCACAGGTTGACTGCCCCTGCTCTAAAAGTTAAACCTTTTATTAGTTTACCGCAGTGATTTTTCCCTGCACAAACAAGCATGCATGCACAATCCAGTTCTGCTAAAGCAAACATACAAGTCCCCACCCTGCACCCCAGCTTTCAAAAGGCCATGAGGAATGCAGCCTTTCCCTTTCAAGACACCAAAGTAGCAACCTTACTTTTTTTTTAAAGCTTTTGGAGATGTTGAGCAGTGACTGCTCTTCTGCAGGCCCTGAAATAAAACTGAAAGTGCTTTATCCTTAGTTACTTTTTTTATCCCCCAGTAGTTTTTGAAGTGGGATGATCTGGATGAATCAAAAGGGATCAAAAGCTAGGGTTGCCAATTTCCAGGCGGGACCTTGAGTTCTCCTGGAACAACAATTTCTCTCCAAACTACAGAGATCAGTCTCTGGGAAGGAAATGGCAGCTTTGAAGGTTATGGCATACCATGGAGACTAGGAAAAGCAGAGCTCCTAGAATGACATCACATTCCCCCTGAGTTTCTGCCCACTGGCCCCTAAACAGAGACTCTTACCTTTCCTGTATTATGGGTAGAATAGCCTTCACAGGCATCTGCTTGCAAGCTGTGCCAACTGCCTTCTTATACCTGAAACCTTGTTGGACAGAACCTCTGTCCTTGTGGTGGAGCTCCCAACCTCCAGGTGGGGCCTGAGGTTCATAGGGATGCCAGTGCCTAGGGGGGACTTGGGGGTCCCCCTGTTTTACAGCTCATCTTCAGGCAACAGAAACCAGTTCCCCTGGAGAAAACAGCTGCTATGGAGAGTGGAATCCATAACATTATGCTCCTCTGAGGTCTCTCCCTTCCCCACTCCTGTTTCCACCCTCAAAGTCTCAAGGTATTCCCCAACCCAGAGAGGGCAAGCCCTACCTGGAGATCTCTCAGAATTACAACTGTCCTCCAAACTACAGAGGGCTGAAATGGACTCTGCGTCATTACACCCTATAGCAGTCCCTTTGCTCCCCCAACTCTCCAGGGGCCACACCCAAATCTTGAGCCATTCCCCAATCCGGAGTCACTTCCTTATTGTGTTCTGTCCTCCCTGTATCTGGAGCGTAGATCTCCATTTATTGCGGCAATCCTGGACAGCCTTGACTTGGGTACAGGAACAGAGAATATTATTTCTTCGACATGCTACGGACCCATGGACATGTCGCCCATGCGGCCTCATTGTTTGTGTTGCTTGCCCTGGAAACCTGAGCCACACGCCATGTCTAATCAGCAGTGTTTCCGTTTGGTGTTTTTCAAACTAGGGCTTCTTCATTTTGTTCCCAATTAATTTTTATCGCCTCTGTTTTTGTTGTCGTGTTTTTTCTCTCCTCGGTTAACCTTTGCATTCGGCGCATTTGTAACTTAACTCAAGATTATAAAGGCCTTTGGCCGTGGGCAATAAAACGTTATCATTATTAGCTGGGAGCCTGGCCTGCAGCCATGCAGGAGAAGGTGGAAGAAGACTTAGAAGGGAGAGTGGCCCATGCTAATCCGGGTTATGGTTGACAGCTCTGGGTTGAGATAGTGCTGGAGATTTGGGGGCAGAGTTTGGGGAGGGGACAGAACTCAGCAGGGTATAACACCTTAGAGTCCACCTTCTAAAGGAGTCACAGTGTGGCAGTCTCTAATCTGCCTTTTCTTTTGGCTCATTTTGTAGCCTTTCTCCAACCCTCCCCAAATTAAATGGCTTTGCCCTTGGAGCAAAATTAAATGGCTTTTCTATATTCCTCTACTTCAGTTGCAGGGAGGCTCCTTTAGATGGAGGAAGGCTATTTGCAGAATGGTTGGATTTACTCCACTTGCAACAGAAAGCTGTCTGTGTTACAAATGGAGGCTGAAGGAAAATAAAATCTCACACAACAACCTCTAATCAGTTTCCAAAGCTGTGGTTTCAGTCAGTTCCTCCAGCTTTAAAAGAATGTCAGAATCAGATTCAGAGTACCTTTAGTGGCATACATTCCAGCTTTAATAGAAATGCCTGGCAATTGGTGGGAGGGCCCAATGCTGGCTGTAGTGCTATGCCATTTCTAGCAAAGAAAAAAAAATCCCAAGTGACATAGGGTAGTTCTAGGAATCACCAGAAACTCTATGGTAACATCATAGAGTTTTCAGTGATTCCCAGAGCCACCTTACGCCTGCCCATGACAGTACCTTTTTTTCCCTTCTGCCATGGCCCAGGAGATACTCCTTAATTTAATTCCATGCAAATTTTCCATTGCAGATTTTTGCAAATTAGAGCTCTAGTACAACCCCACCCCCTCCCACGCCAGCAGGTGACCTTACTCCCAAATGTTAATAGCCAGGTGACGTACGATAAACATAGAATCGAGTGCAAAGTAAGTAACCCCCCTCCCCAAATTACCCTTCTGTTGTCAAATCAGAAGCAGTGGACTCTGCATCTGAGGAAGTGAGGCCAGAAGCATACAAGCTTACCCTGAATAGACTTTATTTGTCTTCAAGGTTCTATCGGACTCCTGTTTTATTCCAGTCCCTTCCAATATCCCCTTTTATTAAACAGTGGGGATGGGGATGGAAGTCCGTTTACGGGATTCGGAAACAAACTGAACGACTGTCCACCGGCTCTCTGTCCACCTGCTCCTTTTTTTGTTAGGGAGCAAATAAAGGCAATAGCTGAAAGTCCCTGAAGGGTACCATCTGTTTTCTCTTGGCAGGCTGTTCCAGGAACACTTGGGACTTTGCCTGTGGGCACGGAGTAGCTCTTGCCACCACTTCACACCCACACAGGCATTGTCACCCCCCCTCCCCCCCCCAAGCTAGCTTTTTAGAGCATTAATTTCCCAGGCGCTGGTGCCGGCCAGAAAATTGGAGCTAATTGTTCCAGAAGATGAACAAAGAGGTAATTAACACCTAAAAGGGTTTCATTAACAAGGGATGCACTGAGGATCCTCTAGGAGTTTATCCAGCTAGAGTTTGCAAGCAGAATAAGCCACTGTCCCCCACCCCCACCCCGCCCATCCTTGACAGCTGTTTTTGCAGCTTTTGCACACTTGTGTAAGCGGGGCAGCCAGATCTTCCGCCATAGTGAGCGACCGAGGGGTGCAGAATAGCTCCTCCTCTCCTTGTTAATCCTCACAACAACCATGAGGTGGGCTAGGCTGAGAGGGTGTGTCTGGCCCTTGGCCTTCTGTGGCCCAGGTGGAGATTTGAACCTGGATCTCGTAGATCTGAGTGTCAGTCTTCAAACAGCGGCTGGATAGATACTTCTCAGGGATGCTTTAGGCTCGCCTTTCTCAACTCTTTCACCATTGAGAAACCCGTAAAATATTCTTCAGGCTTTGGGGAACCTCAGAAGTTGGGCGATCATGCAGAATATAGTTGGGAAGCAGAGCTGTGGCCACGCCCACCCTGGGCCCCTCCCCTTCCCACCCCCTCCAGGCCTATCATTGGCCATTTTGGGAGAGGTGGCAGGTCAACATGAGCAGATATGGTCATATCACCCAATAAATGCTTAACAATTTTTTTAAAATATATATATATATATGAATAACTCCCGCCCATTCAGGAAACCCTTCCAGGGCCTTCAAGAAACCTCAGGGTTTCACAAACCCCTGGTGGAGAAAGCCCATTTTAGGCTGTCTGGCCTCTTCCAACTCCAGGATTCTTTGATGCTCTGAACCACTGCCCCCTCACTCCCCCCAGGCTCTCTGCATGCCACCAGGAGTCGTTCTAAGAAAGAATGTGATATCATCAGAACAGTCCTTTTTAATTTGGGGATTTCCTGCTTCCCACAAAGGTGGTGGTGGGGGGGGGGGGTGGAACTCTCATCTCAAAGTCACTTCTCTTTCTTGACATGCCTTTGTGGAAGAAATCTGATCTGCTTGCAGATTAAATCCCTGTTCGAATCTGATGTCACTGTATCATGGGTTGATATTTGACCTGGGTTATTGAAATGTGTGCGGAGGAGGCAGGACACGGCGATCTTGCAAAAGGAAGGGCATGGACATGCTTGGCCTGGGCAGGCTATGGAGTTCTGGCAGCTCAGGCTGTGCAGAGCTGACAGTACATACATACTCAGCCAGAATCCCATGAAGGAGCATTCAGATTCATGAAAACTGAGTAGGAACGTTAAGGATATGGACCCCCACGAGTGCTAGAAAGAATGGATTTTTAAAAAATCAGCATTAGACCTGAAAATAGCATACAAGAATGGTAAATCATAGAATCATAGAGTCAGAAGGGGCATCCTGGGGCATCTAGTCCAACCCCTTGCACTATGCAGGACACTCACAACCCTATCGCTCATCCACTGTAACCTGCCACCCCCTTGAGCCTTCACAGAATCAGTCTCTCCGTCAGATGGCTATCCAGACTCTGTTTAAGGATTTCCAAAGATGGAGAACCCACCACCTCCCAAGGAAGTCTGTTCCACTGAGAAGCCACTCTGACTGTCAGGAATTTCTTCCTGATGTTTAGATAGAATTTCTTTTGAATTAATTTCATTCCATTGATTCTGGTCTGTCCCTCTGGAGCAAGAGAGAATAACTCTGCTCCATCGTCTATATGGCACCCTTTTAAATACTTGATACCAGACATCAACACTTTGAGTGTCATAACAGATCCTCAAAAGTCCCAGCTAAAGGATAGATAAATAAGTTAATTTCTTCTTTGGTGATCAACAGTCTGAAATGTGTGGGACCAGGTGACATAGTGGACCAATTTATGAGAAATTGTAAATGGCTGGAGGGAAAAATCTGATCATCTCATCCCAAGACAGGGGAGAAAATAACTGGGCATGAGCCAGTTTGGCATACAGATAAGAAAATGGTACTTATCTTCTATTTGCCAACTTCAGCCTGGGGATCTCCTGCAGATTTGCCTGCAATGGGGGGAGCTTGGGTATGGCCAGGAGTTCAGCAGAGATGTGACATCATAGAGTTCATCATTTCTTCCAGAGGAATTTCATCTGCAGATCAGCAGGACAACTTAGGGCCCTACCTGGGGACTGGCAACCCTAGCTTTCCCGTTGTACTCCTGCCTGAGAAACACACCAAGAGAGCCAGTTTGGGGGACAAGCGAACAGAAGAAGGAGTTTTTGGGTCTCTGCTACATACCAAACGTTAATGGTTAAGGTCCAAAAGGCACAGAGCACATTCAAATTCACTCTCCCCTTCCTTTCCCTGTTGCTGTTACTCTTAAGAATCTTAAGAGTAAACTATTAACTCAGAATCGGTTCCTGCACAACCACACAGTCACGCCTCGGAGTCAGTGGGAATGAAAAAGAAACCTGGAGAAAACCTGATGATTCATGAATCGACCAGTGTGACGGGCTCCAGATTCCATCCACCTCCCTGGGCTAGAAGATTTGCTCATAAGAATTGAGTTTCCACTGTTTACACCAGGGGTAGTCAAACTGCAGCCCTCCAGATGTCCATGGACTACAATTCCCAGGAGCCCCTGCCAGCATTCCCATGAACATCTGGAAGGCCGCAGTTTGACTACCCAAGATTGCCCAAAGTCTGGCATGCAGAATCCTTAATGCTCAGAGTGCATAGGTCCCTGGGGGAGAATTTAGTTTTTGAGTAAGTCCCAAAGTAATGAAAATGATGCCACCAAGGTGCCTATCTAAGCCTGTTTCCCGATCTGTTTTGAATGCACGAATCTGCCTTCTGCAGCACGAACCCGTTAGTCTCTAGCTGAGCAATGTCTCCTCTGACATTGGGCACAGCAAGGGGATTGGGCACAGCGAGGTCTCTGATACCACGTGGGGTTAGGGATTCCTTTACCAAGAGTTGTCAGAAATTGAATCCGGGACCTTTAGTCTTGGAGGAATCACACAAGTGACCTTCAGCTGAAAAGGAAGAAGGTATACTGCAAATTGGAAAGCCAGTGAGGTATAGATGTTAGAAGAAGAAGAAGAAGAGTTGGTTCTTATATGCCGCTTTTCCCTACCCGAAGGTGGCTCAAAGCGGCTTACAGTCACCTTCCCATTCTTCTCCCAGCAGTGGCCTCTAATCTGGACAACCAAGGTAGAGTCCATGCTTACATTTTTTCCACTGTAAATCTTGCCGAATTCTGGTCGATTAGAACCCGTTTCTACAGCCTCCTTTCCCCCCAGTTTTAAACACGTCACCCTTCTGCATTTGCATTGTCCCAATTTTCAGTCTCCTTTCTGTTTGATTGGCGGTGAGGGGGGGGGGTGTCAAGTGAAGCTCCAGCCAAAGGGAAGAAGGGAAAGGTGTGTGTAAGCCACTTTGGAATTCTATCAGGTTGTGAAAAGTAGAGTATTAAAAAAAACAGTTCTCCTCCTCTTCTTCTTCCATGTCTCTTTGAAAGATGCAGGGGAAAGCACCTGACCTTGCTGGAGCCCCATTAATCTGCACAACAAACAAATGGTTTGTACTCCAGATGAGTGGCCACTCAGCACACAGCATGGCCCATGCTTCGTCCTGTCCTTAAGCAGCCTTCCCTTGCCCATCTGAACATCTTTGGGACATTCTGCCAATGTGGAAAATATTAATGTGTCCTTTACTTTAAAAACAAATGGAATGCACTTATTTACTCTCAAGAAGTGCGCCACTTGCAGCATTGTGGTCTTCCACATTGCATTCTTGCACATCTGGCATGTGCAAACAGATGTCTCAAGAAAAGTCATGCAAATTTTGGTGAAGGGGGGACGCTGCAGGGTTGCCGTATGTTGTCTGTGGCTTGACCTCACTTTCTACTGACACCATAAAGGAAAAAATATCATAACTATAACTATTTTTTGCGACACCTCCCACAGCATGGCCAGTTTCTTAATTTAAACTTTCTATTTGCTGCTCTCTGAATTGTCCTTTATCTTTAAAAACAACTTTTCCTTGTTTTGCTGCAAGCATGGCATTGTCTTTGCACAACCATCCTGGTTTTCAAGCTCCATTGAGTGAGTTATCGACCCGTCAAATGAGCCGCTGATGGGGAGAAGCAGTTAAGCAAACGAGATGCAAAGATTCCTTTTGCATTTGCCATTGCAACGACAATCACTAATAGCTTTTTGGCTGCATGATGCGCTAAGAGACTTCGCCCTTTTAATCAAAATGCATTTGCCCAAATTCAGGCCTGGTGGATATTAGTTAAGGCTCCACGGAGCCTTCTTCCTGAAGACTTGTGCCCTTCCTAAAGGTCCAAGAATACCCACCTGTCCCAAGAAAGATTCCTAAATGCCACAAGGTCACTGTCTTATTGACTGGGGGCTTAAAATATCTTTGGGCAAGCTAAAGAAAAAGGAACCAACTATAACATGGGGAAGGTGATCAACGATGGATACTTTCTAATGCAACTTTGCTCTTGGACAATTCATAAAAGACTGAATTGAGACAGATCGGTGGAGTGGCGGGATGGTCCGACTAGAGCAGGGATTCCCAACCAGGGGTCCATGGACCCCTGGGATTCAATGGGAGCCTTAGAGAGGGTCCACAGCCTTCCCCCCCCTTGCCTTTTTGGGCTTGGCCACAAGCTAAGGAATTGGCCACTTCTGCCCAGAGAAGGATAGGAAGAATTTTACACTTTTAGCATTCAATTGAATGCAATGAAATCATTTAAGGGGGCATTTCTATGAAGAAAACAGAACTGCAATGGCAAGGAATGGAGTTAATTCCGCACACAATGAATGATGCACTTTCAGTGGAAATGCCAATTGCCACTTTGGGATTGGGAGGTGAATTTCTTCCAGGCCAGACTGGTTTTTTTGGGTGGGGGGCATCATCTGGGCACGGAATTGGGGCTGCTGTGGGTGGGCAGGGAGTTGTGAATTTCCTGCAACCTGTAGGGGTTTGGACTAGATGACCCTCGATGTCCCTTCCAACCTTATGATTCTATGATTCAAGGTGCTTTTGCAGCTGGATTTCCCTGTGTGAAGCCGGACAAGCTGCTTCTGATGTGTGCGGAAAGGAGGGTTTGCAGTGCTAGTGGTGTAGGGTTACGCTTTAGGGTATTATCCTGTGCTTACCGCATTCCCTGCCCTTGTAATCCAGTTCTGACACTGTTCATGGTACGTCATACTGTTATTGCATTGTTTGCAAACTTCAAAGACATCCCCGACAATGCATGAAAGCCGCTTAACCTTGCAGTTGTGTCCCACCCTTCCCCAAGGCTAGCAGGCTGGCGCTTATGGGGAGCAGCCAATTGAATCCTTGCAACAACCTTGCCAGGTAAATTTGGTTCAGAGAGAGAAAGAGAGAGAGTAAAGCCATCCCAGCTCACCCAGAATGTAGATTTCCAGTTCTATCCCAGTGCTCATAATATGCCGAATTAGAATCACAGAATCATAGAATCATAGAGTTGGAAGGGGCCATACAGGCCATCTAGTCCAACCCCCTGCTCAACGCAGGATCAGCCCAAAGCATCCTAAAGCATCCAAGAAAAGTGTGTATCCAACCTTTGCTTGAAGACTGCTAGTTTGGGGGATCTCACCACCTCCTTAGGCAGCCTATTCCACTGCTGAACTACTCTGACTGAAATTTTTTTCCTGATATCTAGCCTATATCATTGTACTTGTAGTTTAAACCCATTACTGCGTGTCCTTTCCTCTGCAGCCAATGGGAACAGCATCCTGCCCTCCTCCAAGTGACAGCCTTTCAAATACTTAAAGAGGGCTATCATGTCCCCTCTCAACCTCCTTTTTCCAGGCTGAACATTCCCAAGTCCCTCAACCTATCCCTTGGCCCCAGATCATCCTCATCACTCTCCTCTGTAGCCTTTCAATTTTATCTATGTCCTAAATCTACCTCTTGATTTAGGCTATGAAAAAAGGAGGGGCCCTCGATTATCTTGTGAGTTATAGGGCCAAACAGGGATTCAAGCCCAGGTCTGAGTCCAGCATTATTTCACATGACTTTTCCACCCTTGGTATGCCGCAAGGATAAAGACGCAATCCCTGGCATCTCCAATTAAAGGGCCAGGCAGCAGGAGATGTGAAATACCCTATCCCAAGTCCCTGCAGAGCCCTGCAAGTCAAAATAGACAGGTATGGACTTTGAAGGACAAGCACTCTCTTTTCCTATAAGGCAGCTTCATGTGTTTACGTGTTCACCCTTCTCCCTACCTGACAGATCCCCAAGCAGAGAGAACTCAAAAGCAAGGCAGCATTGGGAAAACACAATACAAAGCCCCGTCTTTCTAGAAACCGCCTGGGAAAAACAGATCTTCTGTCACGAGGGTCACAAGGAGTTTCCTCTTACCTTCCTTGCTAAGGAGTAAGAAACGCTGCAGAGTGGGGGTGGGGGGGCACAAGAAAGCAGTCGCCCACCTTCACCCAGTGATTAGCCTTTGGGATCCCGGAGGCCGTGCAATCCTTGGCTATTGTGGTCCACTGGGCTGCTGGATCCAACGAAAAGGAACCTGAGACTCCCTTTGGTATTTATGTATCCATGCGTTAGATCAAACTAGTTCCCAGCTCATCTATATGCAACGGTACAATTAGGACTGTGGTTTACTTTATAACTTTCCTGGAAGGAGAGAGGTGTGGCTACTAAAAAGCTTTGGGTAGAGAACAGGTGACAGAGTTTCAATGCTTAAAAGTGGGGGGGGGGGGGCGCAGCGCTCGCAGAGTGATTCGAATAGATGGAACACTGTCTGGGGCAGGGATATTCTGTCTTCTCGGTGCTGGGGGAGGCAACAGTGGGAGGGCTTTTGGAGTTCTGGCCATGCTGGTAGACCTCATGATGGCACTTGGAGTTCTGGCCATGCTGGTGGACCTCATGATGGCACTTGGGGGTTTTGACCACTGTGTGACGCTGAGTGTTGGACTAGATGGACCATTGGCTTGATCCAACATGGCTTCTCTTAGGTTCTAATGCTCTGAGGTAAACTTGTCACCACTACCTGTCTTATCTCACTACACTTTGAGACAGGAGTCTGTTGTGGTTAGTATGATCCCATTTGTCGCTGCTGCCTTTCCCTGCTGTGTCTTTCCTTCCCATCTGTTTTCCCTCCTGCCAACCATTCCACGTTCCCCCTCATCCAAGCTCCCTGGGCCTTCTGCCCTTTGCATGTTTGCCTTCCTTCTGGGGTAACCCCTGCACCTTTCTCCTCTCCCTCGGAAGACTGCTTATTTAGAAGAGTCACAAAGCAGAAACCCAAGCGTCGAATTCAATGAGTTGGGCACTAGTTGAGGATTTGGCAAAGCAAAACGGTTTATTGGTTTGTCTCGAGGAAATTATGGCAGTATTTTCAAGGGAACTGTTTGTTTTCAGTTTCTTCCGTTGCCTGGGTTCATTTTCCTTTCCTATTGCGTAACTCAGCTTGGGCCATGACGTTACTCTCAGGTTAAGTATCTCTTTCTTTCCCTCTTATTCCACCCCCCACCGTGGAGGAATTTTAAAGCGTAACCATGGGGAAAAAGCTTCCGTTTGGATTTTTTTTTTTGCACGCCTCTGGGAACTCCCACATTACTTAACCATGATAAAAGCATGGGAGGAGGTGGGAAATGAAAAGCATGCCTACTGGATGGGGGATACGCTTCTAGGTAACACTGTGTGTGAACGAGACCTTGGGGTACTTGTGGATTGTAAACTAAACATGAGCAGGCAGTGTGATGCAGCGGTAAAAAAGGCAAATGCCATTTTGGGCTGTATCAACAGGGGCATCACATCAAAATCACTAGATGTCATAGTCCCCTTGTATACGGCACTGGTCAGACCACACCTGGAGTACTGTGTGCAGTTCTGGAGGCCTCACTTCAAGAAGGACGTAGATAAAATTGAAAGGGTACAGAGGAGAGCGATGAAGATGATCTGGGGCCAAGGGACCAATCCCTATGAAGATAGGTTGAGGGACTTGGGAATGTTCAGCCTGGAGAAAAGGAGGTTGAGAGGGGACATGATAGCCCTCTTTAAGTATTTGAAAGGTTGTCACTTGGAGGAGGGCAGGATGCTGTTTCTGCTGGCTGCAGAGGAGAGGACACACAGTAATGGGTTTAAACTACAAGTACAACGATATAGGCTAGATATCAGGGAAAAAAATTTCACAGTCAGAGTAGTTCAGCAGTGGAATAGGCTGCCTAAGGAGGTGGTGAGCTCCCCCTCACTGGCAGTCTTCGAGCAAAGGTTGGATACACACTTTTCTTGGATGCTTTAGGATGCTTAGGGCTAATCCTGCATTGAGCAGGGGGTTGGACTAGATGGCCTGTATGGCCCCTTCCTACTCTATGATTCTATGATTCTATGATTCTATGATTCTATGAAATATCTCATAGCTGATTTGTGGTGACCCCTGGTGGGGTGTTCAAGGGAATAGACTTTTGGAGGTGGTTTATCATTGCTTCCCTCCATGTCACAGAACCCTGGACCTCTTGGGTGGTCTCCCATCTAAAGATTAGCTAGGGATGACCCAGCTTAGTCTCGGAGATCTGACGAGATCAGGCTGGCCTTGAGCTACCTAGGTCAGGGTGCATCAATCTCTAACCAGGAGGAATTATTTACAACCTTCATTTCCTACCCACAAGTAATAAAACCTGAAAATAAATTTCAACAGGACAGTGCATGCTTAAAAAGCCTATGTCCCATTTTTTTCAGTGCTGGGTATTTTATATCTGTTCTTCTAATTACGGTGTCGTTCTTATGTGTGCATTGCTGGGCGTTGCGTGTTTCGTGTCCGTGATATAATCTCTCTCTTTAACTTTGTTTATAGTGTTTCATTAATAGTCCGTCTTTGTTGCCGAACTCGATGGCAAAACACAGACAACTGTTCGGTCAGATTGCAAAGCGATAGTCTTGGACTCGAATGACAGAATCTCAAGACCAGGGGTGGTCAAACTGTGGACCTCCAGATGTCCATGGATTACAATTCCCATGAGCCCCTGCCAGCAAACGCTGGCAGGGGCTCATGGGAATTGTAGTCCATGGACATCTGGAGGGCCACAGTTTGACCACCCCTGCTCAAGACAGTGCGAACAAACAGAATGGACTAGGGCCACAGTGCAGGAAAAGAGTGACACAGACTGTGCCACAAAAGCATAGTGCTATAGACAATAAACATTGCAATGGACTACCTTCCTATGCTCTTGTAAAACCAACCTCTGGAGCTGTTCTCTTGGACCACAGGTCAAATCCCTTTCTTAAAATGGTGAAGTGGTTATGAGCCGCAGCTTCTAATCTGGTGAGCCAGGTTTGATTCCCCGCTCCTCAACGTGCAGCCAGCTGGGTGACCTTGGGCATGTCACAGCCCTAATAGTGCTGTTCTGACCAAACAGTCCTGCCAGACCTCTGTCAGCCCCACCTACCTCACAGGGTGTCTGTTGTGGGGAGAGGAAGGGGAGGGGACTATAAGCCACTTGGAGACTCTTTCAGGCAGTGAAAAGCAGGGCATAAAGACCAGCTCTTCTTCTTCTACCTGCTGCTGCTTGGTGCCGTGCAGAAATCATCTCCGAGCCAGATTACAGATGACCAAACACCTTTCCCTTTCCCTGGGTGTGGCATCAGAGTATCACAACAAAACAGCTTCTCTTAACTTACGGGCATCCATGAGAGTTCGCCAAATCTCGAGGGGCCCCGTCTCTTGGCCAGTCCTGTGCCGCATGTCTCCGATGGCCTTCTATGCGTCCCAGGGTTGACCTGCTATAAATACGTCTTGAAACCTTATCTGGTTGCACCTGCAGGTACCTGTGTCAAAGGGACGGCCGCGATGCTGCATTTGCTTACAAGCCACAAGGGAATTCCAGATGGCCAGGTGGCTGAGGCTGTTTTTGTGGTGTGGGGAGTGTTTCCAGGCACTGTGCTTCTCCCAGTGGTCTCCCAAGCTTCTACAAGGTGTTTCCTCTCAGAGATTCCCCTTCCGATGGAATTACTCTTTGCTAGGTTGCCAGTCTCCAGGCGGCACCAGGATATCCCCCACTATTACAATTCATCTCCAGATGACAGAGACCGGTTACTCTGGAGAAAATGGGTGCTTTGAAGGGTGGTGTTATATCCCACCGAGGTCCTTCCTCTCCCCAAATCCTACAGTCACCAAGCTCCACCGTCAAATCTCCAGTCATTCCCCAAGCTGGATCTGGCAACCCCACTCTTTGCCCAGGAATCCAGATTCTCAGCAGTCACTGCTGCCCTAACAAGCATGAATGCTCAAGTTTCCATGCTATGTCGCATTCATATTGCAGGCACCTACTGGTCAATGCCTGTGACACCATGTATTTCCCTCCTCCCCCTGTACCATTTTCAGAGACCATCATGAAATGTGTCTTCTTGGAGGGGTGAGAAGCGCTCATAGTGGCCCAACACTTTCCACATGGAAGGTCCCCATTTCAACTTTTGTCACCGAGAAGGGACTGGGGGGAAGAAGTGTTCTTTTCTGAGGTATCCAAGAGCCACAGCCGGTCAGAATAAATTCCACAGGGCTCACTAGACCAACGATCAGACTCTGTCTGGAGGAGGAATATGCATTTATGCCAGACCTCTCTAGTGCCTGAATGTGCTTCTCGGGGTTCTCTCCCTGTACATCAAGGCTAATCTACCACCATTCTTACAAGATGTTTGGGTAGATCAGCAATGAAAGGCAAAGAAGAGGTGGTATTTTTTATACCCTGCTTTTCACTATGGGAAAGAGCCTCAAAGTGGCTTCCAAATGCCTTTCCCTTCCTCTCCCCACAATGGACACCCTGTGAAGTAGGTGGGGCTGGGAGAGCTCCAAGAGAACTGTGACTCGCAGTTCTGGGCCCCCAAGTCACCCAGCTGGCTGCACGTGCAGGAGTGGGGAATCCAACCTAGTTCTCCAGCTGTTCTATAACCACTACACCACCCTGGCGCTCTTCTTTCATACTGATAGATGACGTATCGGTGAGTTGGCCAATAGGCCTTTCTATGGCCAAGCCACAATTGTTCCAATTTCTTGCAAACATTTCTGAAAGTGTCAGAAAACACCTCTCACTTTCCACAATCTTATACCTCTCTGTGGCTGGCAGGGAGACCTGTGTAGACACTTGGAAGTCATCGCGAGGGAGTGGTTATGAGTGGCAGCTTCTGATCTGGAGAACCAGTTCTGATTCTGCACTCCTCCACTTGAAGCTAGTTGGGTGACTTTGGGCCACACACAGTTCTCTCAGAGCTCTCTTAGCCCCACCTCCCTCACAGGGTGTCTGCTGTGGGGAGAGGAAGGGAAGGTGATTGTAAGCCGGTCTGAGACTCCTTCAGGGAGAGAAAAGTGGCATATAGGAACCAACTCTTCTTCTTCAGTAATATCAGGGCTCTCTCAGCCTCACCTCCCTCACAGGGTGTCTGTTGTGGGGAGAGGAAAGGAAAGGTGATTGTAAGCCGCTCTGAGATTCCTGAGGATAGTAAAAAGCAGAGTACAAAAAGAAAAAGAAAAAAAAACAGCTCTTCTTCTTCCTTCTTCCTCTACCATGCCGCCCTCACTCTCCCAGCATCTCTATGTAGGTTATGCAAAAATCCTTCCTCTCAGTTCATGCGTCCACCCAGCACCAAATTGTTTGTTGTGAAGTTTAAAAGCTGCCCTGCAGACAGATGTTTGTGGACATCTCGCTTTTCTCTTCTACGGGGGAGAGCTTTTGATTAAGAATTATCATAATCCCGTGGAGGTTACAAGCCTGACACTCTGCTCTCTTTTGATACTTCAGCCTCATTCAGTGGCAAAAATGCTCCCTGCTTGCTTGCTCTCTATTCTTGTCACGCAGGAAATCTTTCCCTTCTCACTGCTCAGCAGGTAAGGAAGGAGGCAAGTCTCAGAAAGGTCCAGGTCAGTTTGCAGGGGATGCGTGATCTGAGAAATGCCCCTGCATGTTAATGATTGCACTCAGCAATTGGTGCTTTAGAATGCAAGGAGAAACATTTGCATGCCACTAAACGGAGGATCTGTCTGTATCCACTTTTGAAACAGCCCACCTGCTTAGTGTAGGGAGAGCCCAGTTTTGAAATCGATGTGCAGGTGCTGGTTGACACCATTCATTCAGAACCCAGCATGGCTTCCTCCTCACCAAAAACACAAATGTTTCAAGGAAGGTGTAGGTGGAACAATGAACAGGAATTTCCCTTCACCCTTCTTCTTCAATAAGAGGGGCATTACAATACTCCATTAAGAGCCTCTTGTGGTGCAGAGTGGTAAGGCAGCAGATATGCAGTCTGAAAGCTCTGCCCATGAGGCTGGGAGTTCGATCCCAGCAGCCGGCTCAAGGTTGACTCAGCCTTCCATCCTTCCTAGGTCGGTAAAATGAGTACCCAGCTTGCTGGGGGGTAAACGGTAATGACTGGGTAAGGCACTGCCAAACCACCCCGTATTGAGTCTGCCATGAAAACGCTAGAGGGCGTCACCCCAAGGGTCAGACATGACTCGGTGCTTGCACAGGGGATACCTTTACCTTTACCTTTACAATACTCCATTAATCGTTGTTTTGTTGAGATATCAAACAAATGGTGGGTCCTTATAAGAGGCCGTTTAGAAGGCAGAAAAAGATAGTAAGCAAAACAAACACACACACCCTCGCTAGACTGTCATGTTTTAATGGGTTAGTGTGAAAATTGCCTAGGAATTTGGATCTTTCTCATTTCCAATAGGGCACTGGACCTCAATGTATGCTTCCCATTGCCCGCAGGTTCTAAGACCCCTTTACAAGCTTTCATTCCAGGTAAGATGAGTAGTGGTTATTTGTGCTGCTTTAGGTAATACATGATTTATAGTCCATTGAAATGTCTCCGTGACATCCAGATAACTCTCCACTGCCCTCTGCTGGCCAGTCAAAGTATCCCAAAATAATCACAGTGGCAAAGGTTATAAGCTGCGTTGGTGTGTTAAGAATTCTGCACAGCAGCCTTCTAATTCAGAGGGGATGTATTGCTACACAAACTCCTGTGCTCTTTGTCAGACTGGATGTTGAGGGGGGGAAGGGGAGATGAGATCTCAGGAGATGATGGGGAACCCTGAAGTATACACTTTAAAACATTTGCCGAATAAATAACAGGTGATGCTTTAGAGTTAATTAGATTAGATATGATGGTTGCAAAATGGGTTTCAAAATGTACTGGGGGTCCTCAGATTAGAGAAGCAAAACTGGCCTGAAGGAGCCTCAAAGCGGCTTCCAGTCGCCTTCCCTTCCCTTTTTTCGCAACATACACCCTGTGGAGTAGGTGGGACAGGACTGCTCTGTGAGAACAGCACTATCAGGGCTGTGACAAACCCAAGGTCTCCTCCCAGCTGGCTGCTCTCCAAGTAGTTTCATCTGTCTGGAAATGTCTCCCTCACAAACCTGCAGGAACCTCCACAAACAGCTTGAACATTTGTGGAAAGTTTGTGCTGGGTGACCTGCCATGAACTTGACTTTGCAAAGCATGAAATGGCCAAAATTTGTCACAAACTTTAGTTTGTGAGCCACTTGCTGCCCATCCCCAGAGATATACCTAAGGAGATGCCCCCCTCAGTCATGGGGAAGAGATAAACAAGCTTCATTTGCAAAATGCCATCTCCGCATTTCTGGGGAGGGGTCAGGGGAAGTTTCACAAGAGCCCTGCTGCTTTTCCCTTTGTAGCCCACTTAGAGGCTCAACAATAAGTATGAACCAAGTTTTTGCACTGAATACCTGCTCGTCAATAGCCATTTTCATAAACCGACTGGTCCTTCACCAGTTGCTGTGATTACATGGGGGTTGGTCCTTATTCGCTTTCAAGAAACATTTAACTTATTATACAATTTCATTTTTAAGAACGTCTATCTTGCCCAAGATTCAGAAGACCCAGGCTTCAACACCCACCATGCCCTGGAAGCTTGCTGAGTGATCCTGGGTCAATTACACCATCTCACCCCTAACCTACCTTGCAGAGTTGTTTGTGAGGACAAAGGAGGAAGAGGATGGAAGCCACTTAGGGTCCCCAGTGGGAAGAAAAGCAAGCGAGAAATCAATACATCGTGCAAAGAGAGGGGCAGAAAGTTCCGAGCAGGACCATGGTTCACACCCATTCATCACTGCATCAGGTGGGATGCAAATTCCCTCTCAAACAAAACAGTTATCAAGGTCAGCCGGTGCTGCGGATCTGTCTCTGCCAAGAACAAGATGTACAGATGTGATGAAAGTGGAGGCACCTGGCCCCGCAAACTTGCCGGGAGGGCTGCCAGAGGAAAGAAACAACCAAGACACAGCAGGTTTAAAATATCTCAAGAGAGAGTGACATTGGGCTGCTGAATCCTCAAAAGAATAAGTTTTTTAAAATGTCACTCACCTTCTTTGCGGGGGGAGGGCGGCATCCAGGTTTTTAAGCAGGAATCTAATTTCCTTGCTTCATGAAAACCTTTCAGCACCCCAGATTAATAACCTGGTCATGGCACAGCACATAAATTAAACTCCCCCCTCCCCGAACCCTGGGTCTACCTAGAATATGCTCATGCCCTTTGGGTGTCTAGCCTCTCCTGTGCATCATCTATCTGTTTCAGAACTAAAAAAGAAACAGACTGTCAGGATCGATTCTTGGAAGACGCATGACTTCATCAAAACCAGGGGCATATCGGAGACCAGAAAGCAGCTCTGACATAATGTCCAGCCAGATTTCTCTCCCTCCCCCCCTCCCTTTTTTTGAGTACTCAGGAGATTTGGACAAAGGAGAGTAAAGGCGGCCCTGGAGCGGCCCACGTGTACATCTACACACAAACCCACAGCCTGATTCTATGGGAAAGGGAAATGAGACCTTGGTAAATGGAAATAAATAGAAAGCCAAAAGCAATGTAAAATGTTACTAGACGGCAAATTGCATTTTACTTGATTACTCAAGAACAGCCGTATTTGAGAAGCAGAGCATGTACTGTGCATGCAGAAGGTGCCCAAGCGCATGCTTTGCATGCAGAAGACTCCAGGTTCAATCCTCTAGGTATCATGGTTGAGAAAAGATCTCTGCCTGACAGCTGATAGAGCTACGGCATCTCAGCAAACAACAAGGGAGGCGACTGCACACACAAACTTAAATACACTCAGAAATGACCCGAGAATAGCAAAGCTTCTTCTGTAGGAATGCATACAGCATTCGTTTTAGCTCCCAAAAGGAAAGGCTCCTGAATTGGACAAAGAAGGAAAGTAATAGTAAAAATAATATGGAAGGGGTGCATTGCAGCAGTTAGATTCAATTGCCCCAGCAGTCGTCAATGTTATAGCAGTAAAGGTCTGACATTCTGTTGTGTTTCCATTCTCCTCCTCTGTCATAATTTGAAATAAGGTCAGGGCGACAGAATATGATAATGAAAGCTTGGACACATTCCGTTTCCAAAGAAATCTCGCCGGGCACCAACGGAAAGGATGCTGGCGCCAGTCGCCAAAGGCCAAGGATGCGGTTTTCCGCTTTCGTATGCCTCCTGCCTTAAGGGAGCTGGCTTCTTACAGAGGTCTTCATTGCAGGCCCCAGTTAACTCAGCTGGTAGTGTTTGCATGTAATTGAGGGCATGGACTTTGCAGAAGCAGGTCCCTCGTGCACCGGTAAGAACGTCAACAGGGTTTTGCTGCCGGCATCAGACAGCCATGAAATGCCACCCGAAAAATTGCTGGCCAGGAAAAAAGCTCTGTGTATAGAATGACCCTTTAGTCTACCCCTTCTTCTCTTCCTTGATTTCCCTACTTCATGAAAAGGGCTACCAGCAGATCCATGTGCGTAATTGACTTCAATGCAAACGCAAGTTCTGTCAGGTCACAGTGACAACCAGCTGATGGTGACTCCAGCAAGGGACTTTCAAGGCAAGTGAGAGCCAAATCTTTATGTCAAGGTCAAGTGGGGGAACCAAACCTGTTTCTCCAGATCAGGTCTTTCAAGTCACTGCTGACTTCTGGCAACCCTGATGGGCTTTTAAGGCCAGAGATGTTCAGAGGTGGCTGCTGTTGCCTGCCTCTCCATCACAGCCCTGGTATG
Organism: Paroedura picta; assembly: GCF_049243985.1. Classification (NCBI taxonomy): domain Eukaryota; kingdom Metazoa; phylum Chordata; class Lepidosauria; order Squamata; family Gekkonidae; genus Paroedura; species Paroedura picta. Next base: position 9,671,027 of record NC_135380.1, on the reverse strand, counting down.
CCTCAGTGAACTATCCAGGTGAAATATACCTGTCCCTAAAAATGTCCACAAATGGCAAATCACACCGTACATATCACATATTTTTCAATCACACTATGTCCAACTGGTTAGTTTTCAAAAGAGAATGCCTCCCTAATATGTTGGGGGCAAGAATCTTGACCACCCACTCCCAAAGCCTTGAAGGATTCTATGTAGACTATTCAGGTTTCTCTTGTTTCCACACAACTTATCAGTGGCTACCAGGTAAGATGCCTATTTAAAAAGGAGTGAGCCTCATCAAGGGCTGTTAGCCTGGATGCCTTCCCATGGGTAACCCAGGCGACTGCAGTCTCATCAGATCTTGGAAGCTAAGCAAGATCAACCCTAGTTAGTAAGTGGATGGGAGACCACCAAGGAAGCCCTGGGCTCCTACAGAGTCAGCCAATGGCAGAACACCTTTGAAATGTCTCCTGCCTAGAAAAAGCCTACGGGATTGCCGTACGTTGGCTGCAACTGGATTGCCAAAAATAATGAGCCAGGATATTAAAATTAACCTCCATGTCCATAGATAATATATCACTGCCCACCAAACCCCAGGGACAAACCAGGAAGGAAAGCTCACATCTTTACTTCCTTCTGGCCTACGGTTGAAAACAGAACCGTTGCACTAGATGGACTTTCGGCCTACTCCATCCTGTTCTTATCTTAATGTTCTTGTCCTTCCTTTTGGGGGGAAATGAAGAAACTCGCCAATTAGCAGGAATCGCTGATGTGCGCCTCGTCCGCCAGGAGTCCAAGGGAAGCCAACCCACTCATTTGAACATATTTCATCCTTCTGTAGGCTGGCCGGAATTCCTGTTAGGCCGTCACTTTCTTATGCCCTCAAGGAGAGCGTCTTTCATTCCCCCCTATCTCGGCATTAACATATCAAAGGTTTGGAAATTGCGACTCCCCCATTATTTTGTTAGCAGCAGCGGGTGAAATACCAAGAGTTTTCGTTAACTGGCTTTGTTGCATAAATCTTCTTCCCGAATGAGCCTGCTGTAGCCTGGCAAGTCGGCTTGTGGAATTTGGAAGGCTAATAGAGCCCTAGTAAAATTATCCCTATAACTTGGCCAAATGGTTGCGTGAGATTGTGTCTCAATTCTCTGAAGCAGGTTTAGTCAAACTGCGGCCTTCCAGATGTCCATGGACTACAATTCCCATGAGTGAATGCTGGCAGGGGCTCATGGGAATTGTAGTCCATGGACATCTGGAGGGCCACAGTTTGACTACCCCTGTGGAAGGTCTCTTGAAGTCTCGTCAAGGAGCATAACGGTAGACAACTAGATTGCAGAGCTCTTCCTGGGTGCCGATTCCCTGTCACCCCTTTGTTTTTTTTCTCCCAGTGTGACAAACAGGAAGTGACATCCCTCCTCCTGGAGACCAGCTTGTGAGTCAAATTAAAACACCGCCCAGAGTCACTGTCTTTGATTTTTATCTTGTCCTGGAAGCAAAGACTCGAGACAGTTGCGGCTGACTCAGAGGGAATTACCAGAGATGTCACTGGCGGCACCCACAAGGAGATGAGCGGGATCTTGCTTTTCTGATCCGTGACAGCCTGCTCTGCTCTAGACGGAGCGCATAGATCTTAGATCTAGTTCTGAAAATGGGGACTGAAAAACAAAATCTGCACAGTGGGACCAGGTAAGAAACCTGAGGGAACCCCCAAGTTTGCAGAAACATTTGAAAACTTTTTTTTTTACCCCGATGGTGGGGGGGTTAGCCGTTCCAAAATGGAGAATACCGACCAAAATTTTGCAAAATCACATGAGATGATGGTTGGTATTGTAGGGTCTCTTACCCACCCTAGTACTATTTATGGGAGAAAGCAATAAAAGGAAATGGGGTAAAGAAAAGAGAGAAAGTTGGGAAGCAACCAAAGGGGGGTATGATCAGGGAGACCATAACAATTAGAACATGGTGCTGGCAGAGGCTTGTGGTAATTGCAGTTCAGGGACATCTGAAGAGCCCCAGTTTGGCCACTCCTGCCATAGAAAATAGAGGAAATACTGATGGGAGATGGGGAGTGGGGAAAGTGGGACCCAGCAGTAGACTGACGGCATTTCTCTCCTTTGCACATCTTGTGAGTCCCTGCTTCTCTGTGCATTTAAGAGATGATCCTTGAAAAACTATAAGAAGCAAGCCAGATAACTGAAAAAACAGTGGGCTTTTTTCTTCTTCTTCTTCTTCTTTTTGCCATCAAGTCACAACTGACTTACGATGACCTTGTCGAGTTTCCAAGTCAAGAGACATTCAGAGGTAGTTTGCATTGGGTGCCTCTGCACAGCAGCCCCGGAATCCTCTGGAGCAGGGGTAGTCAACCTGTGGTCCTCCAGATGTCCATGGACTACAATTCCCATGAGCCCCTGCCAGCGTTTGCTGGCAGGGGCTCATGGGTATTGTAGTCCATGGACATCTGGAGGACCACAGGTTGACTACCTCTGCTCTGGAGGTCACCACATCCAAATACTAGTCTGGGACGGCCGGCCCTGCTTAGCTTCTGAGATCTGACAAGATCAAGCTAGCCTGGGCAATGTATGGATGCAGATTCACCATTTTAGACAAGAGCTGTTTGCCCCTGCCAGCGTTTGCTGGCAGGGGCTCATGGGTATTGTAGTCCATGGACATCTGGAGGACCACAGGTTGACTACCTCTGCTCTGGAGGTCACCACATCCAAATACTAGTCTGGGACGGCCGGCCCTGCTTAGCTTCTGAGATCTGACAAGATCAAGCTAGCCTGGGCAATGTATGGATGCAGATTCACCATTTTAGACAAGAGCTGTTTTTTTGTGTGATTCCCGCTCCATTTCTATCGTTTGGCAACAGCAACACAATCAACAATCCAGAACATAACCTCTTTTCAACCCTCCGGTCCGGCCTATTATCTCACTTGCATTTATTCTGTGTCTGCCATGCAATTAACCCTGGATCGGGTTCAGATTCAGAATGAAGCCTAAAGAAATCTTGACTTTGCAGGAGGAGGGCTGCTGTTTGCAGGAACTGCTCAGCAGAGGGCAGCACATGGCAATCAGTTGGAGACGCAGAAGGTTTTTGACAAGGAAGGCTTATTCACCAGTTTTCCAAATGGTTAGTCAACTTCATTGACTTTGTTATTTCATTTTCATAAGACCACTAACCCCATAAGCCACTGAAAAGTCCACGGAAGCCAGTGGTGCATTGGATTAAGACCAGGGAGATGAAGGTTCAGGTGCCTTCCTATTATGGTTGCCAACCTACAGGGGGTGACTGGAGATCTCCTGCTATTTGAGTGGATCTCCAGGCGAGAGAGATCCGTTCCCCTGGCTGCTCTGGAAGGTGGATTCTGCAACAACATTATCATTATTTTATTTCATTTTTTATAACCCACCCTTCCCTAGACAGCTCAGGACAGCTGACATCAAGCTTTTAAAAGCAGTAAATGCCATAAAAATGCAATGAAATAAACAATAAATGCAATAAAAACAATAAATGCAAATTTATTATTATTATTATTTATTTGATTTTTATACCACCATTTCCATAACTGGCTCGCGGCGGTTAATAAATTAGAAACATCCATACAATTTAAAATCCCCATAAAACAATTAAAACAGTATACAAGATATAGCAAATGTAGCAATTTACATTAAAGCAATTATATAGAACATTAAATTAAATGTTGCTTATAAAAATGTTTTTTTAAGTCATTTCCCCCTTTTCTTCTTAGGGTTCCTTAGGGTTCGACTGTGAGGTCAGGCAAGGGATGGAGAGCAAAAGAAGGGTCAAAGGTTTGGTTTGTGCTGGGGGAAGATGTTGTTGCATCAAGGCTTGGGGGCTTGAAACAGAAGAAATTCAAAATCATCCCTGATTCTCTGAGGACATGACATGAGGGAAGACCACTGCAGCTGACATAGGGATGGGTACTGCCTCTGAAAGCTTCCTGCCCTTCCTTGGTACTTGATACCTGGAGACATCTGGAGACCCCATTTCACTCTGGAGTAGGATATATATCAGGGGTAGTCGAACTGCGTCCCTCCAGATGACCATAGACTACAATTCCCATGAGCCCCTGCCAGCAAATGCTGGCAGGGGCTCATGGGAATTGTAGTCCATGGACATCTGGAGGGACGCAGTTTGACTACCCCTGATATATAGTTTGGCTGCATGTTGAGCTGGGTGAGATGTTGGTTGCATTCTTCCCAGTTCGTTGTTCCCTACTCTCCCTAGAACACAAACACCTACAAATAATTTCAAATCTTATTATAAAGCTTTCATTTAAGGAGAAGGGAACACGATGTCTTGGTAAAGGTGTCATTGTCTTTAATGTCATTGAAATTATAACCAGTTTTTCCAAGAGGAAGACCGAACGTTCAGTGCCTTCTAACAGGCAGGTGACTGAAGGAAACCATCCCCAGGGACAAACGGAGGAGTGACTTGAAAACCTATTTGCTTTGTCTGAAGTAAGCAGTTTTGGTGATGAAACTGACCTTTCTTATCAGAGTGAAGGTGCAAAGGGAAGAGACAGCTCAGGAGCCAAACGAGACACTTATTTCTGAAGCAGCAAATGAAAATTGGGCCGATGTTGACATGCAATTTACATTCTGGTTCATTGGTTCGATTCTCACGTGCTGTTGACACGACAATGGTCAAGAATAAATATGCCCATGGACAAGCGGAACTTGGTTGCTTTGCAGAGGTGTGGCTGTCTTTAGGGTCATAGAAATTACATACAATACGCATAACAGGTTCCAGTTTATATAATGTGGCATAGTTGTCTGGGAGACTCGGGTTCGAATCCCTTCTTTGCCCTGGAACTTGCTGGGCGGCCTTGGGCAGATCATGCACTGTTCTCTCTCCAGAAGGTCCACCCAGAGATGTTGGGAGGATAAAATGGAGAAGTGGAAAAGAGTGTACATCACCTCAAGTCCCCCAGGGGAGAAACTTGGAATATAAATGCAATAAATTAATTATAAGAAATCAAAATCCCTTTGTGTGTGTGTGTGTGTGTGTTCAAGGTTTCTGCTTTTTGCAGTTAAGAAATGTTGCCCATATTCTATAAAACAGGGGTAATCAACCTGTGGTCCTCCAGATGTCCATGGACTACAATTCCCATGAGCCTCTGCCAGCAAATGCTGGCACAGGCTCATGGGATTTGTAGTCCATGGACATCTGGATATATGGTGGTTTTGTTTCTCGGTGATAAAACAACTACTCTGCATCCAGAAGGTCCTGGTTTCAGTCCACAGTGTCTTCAGTTAAATGTTAGTAGGTTGAGGCCCTGGAAATCTGTGCTGCCAGCCTAAGTACCCCATCCTGATCTTGATAGACCAAGGACCCAATTTATGATGAGATTTAATCCCCTTAAACAAAAAAAAAAGACTATACCCCAGTTCTCAATGTTTAGGAAACACTGCACTGCACTGATCAAAAAGAACTTAAAAATATATAATACTCACCATGATTGACTCATTGTTCATGTTCATTATCAGATACTAGAGAACAAGCCCATTGCATTCAGGAATACAACGGGTGCTAGATTAGGGGGGTGGAGTGGAAGAACTTTGTGGATGACCTCCCCCTCCCCCCAGGATCTGGAAAGGCTGCAGGCAGCCGGTAGGGAACTCATCTGCAGCGGCAGCTCCCATACGGCAGGGAACTGCAGCCTCCAAGCCTCAGAGGAAAGTGGAAGGAAGAGAGGGTGGTCAGGGATGGGGGACGGAAGGTGATTGGCTGGCTACTGGATAGACAGGCAAGCCAGTTGGAGGAGGAGACACTCAGGGGCGGGATAGCCACCCTGAGTGGGTGTTAAGCGCTGAGTGGCACTTAAGCCATGAGACACACTCCTTCTCCAAGGCCTTACCAGGAATATTAAGTGGAACAGGTGGTCAAGTCACCACAGAATGTCGTTTTCACTTTTACTATTGTATTTCTAGGCTAAATAGTCTTCTTGGGAGAGCTGGACACTGCCCTCATGAACAGGCATGTGAAAATGGAAGGATCTCTGTGTGTGGTGCCATGAAAGTGGTTTGCCACGGCCTGCAACAACCCTGAACTTCCACGTTGGTCTCCCACCCAAGTACTCACCAGGGCTAACCCTGCTTAGCTTCCAAGTTTTGTCATGATTGGACCATCCAGGTGAGGGCTGGAAGGAGCTACAATGTGAAAAACCATGGTGATAAATGGGCAAAAGCCACAGCATGGTGGGAAACGTCCAGGTATATTTCTCCTCAAGGATGGAAGGCAAAGTATGAAGGTGGACCTCTTCTAATACAGCTTATGTGGACCATTTAAAACGACCTTATACTCCCGTTGACAGGGGCTCTCCAAGGACTGATGTCTCCTGGAAATGTGCTCACTAGAGATGCCAGGGACTGAACCTTCTGTGCACCAAGCAGGTGAATCACCACTGCAAGGCTCCTTTCTCGCACCTGGGCCCTTACCCTCCCTGATGGCAACACCGTCGCACGTTCCAAGAGCACCTATCCTGGAGGAAACATAATTTTGTTTCTGTTGCCAAATAAGTTCTGGCAGAACGTAAGGCTGGAGGAGGCAGGCAACACAAGGGAAAACTGAGAAAGGAGAGGAAAAGCCAAATGTCTGGCATCTGAGCCCAGCTGGCGGAATCTAACAAATGGTGCAGAGAGCTGAATAATTTGCAAAAGGAGAGAGAGAGAGAACATCTTTTCCACTCAATCCTGGACCATTTTTTCCTCCCAGAAGTGAAAGGCACATAAAATGAATGCATTGTTGGGAAAGTGGTTGAATCATTTGTTTATCATTTTATGAGATGCATCTTTCTCTTGTCCTTCCTCTGAGGAGCACGGTGCACCCCTCCTTACCCTCTCCCTTCCTCTGTTTCATGCTCACAACTATGGGGATATTTGGTGTAAGCTTTCACGCGCATGCAGATACAATGCAATGGGGTTTTTGCAGTACGCACTTATATAAGCAGAGGGTGAGCGATGGATCAGGAAATGAATACAAGGGCCTTACAGGAATGGCAAGCTAAGTTTATAAGGTTCGCACTTTATAAGATTCAACGCTGGGGGAGGGGCATAATAAAATGAAATAACAATGGCAAAATTGGAGGCTAATGAACAGGTACATCCCCAGGGGCAGAATGAAGAGTAATTGTGATTCAGTTATCCCTTAAATCGTAGGCAAGGTGACATGGTATAGCCCAGAGTTGTCAGATCTCATAAACTAAGCAGGGACAGCTCTGTTTAGTACTCGGAAGGGAAACCTCCAAGGGAGACTGCAGAAGAAGGCTACGGCAAACCACCCCTGCTTCTCCCTTGCCTTGAAAGCCCCTTGCTGGGGTTGCTGCAGCCAAGTTTGGTTCTTGGATGGGAGACCACCAAGGATGCCTCTGCAGAGGAAGGCCATGGCAAACCTTGCCTTGAAAGCCCTTGGCATTCTGGAGGGGCCCAGGAAGACCCAGCCCCCAAGTGATATTAAAGGCTGAGCCCAGCTGAGCGAGCCATGACTTGAGGTCTCGTTTCATCCTCTTTTCCGAGGACTCACCGGAACCTTTGATACGTGAGTGCAGGAGAAGAGAACGATTTAGAAAATTAAATTTCACCTTTATATATTATTTTAATAAATTATGTGCACACACACACACACACACACACAAACACATAGAGAAAATGTGTGAATCCTGTTAAAAATTCTACAGATGGAAGAGATCCCCTGTCCCCCCTTCCCTCTGCACCTTAAACGCCACCCCCAGCACTGCACTGCACTTCAGGGACAGCCCTCCCCCCCCCATAACATAAGGAAGGGGTCAGGGTTCTGCAGTGGGAGAAATAAGCAAAAACCACCTCCCTCCCTCCCTCCCTCCCTCCCTCCCTCCTTCCTTCCTTCCTTCCTTCCTTCCTTCCTTCCTTCCTTCCTTCCTCCCTCCCTCCCTCCCTCCCTCCCTCCCTCCTTCCTTCCTTCCTTCCTTCCTCCCTCCCTCCCTCCCTCCCTCCCTCCCTCCCTCCTTCCTTCCTTCCTCCCTCCCTCCCTCCCTCCCTCCCTCCCTCCCTCCTTCCTTCCTTCCTTCCTTCCTTCCTCCCTCCCTCCCTCCCTCCCTCCCTCCCTCCCTCCCTCCCTCCCTCCTTCCTTCCTTCCTTCCTTCCTTCCTTCCTTCCTGGGATCCAACCCTCTTGAGAGGACCGGTCTATTGTCCCTGCACAGGGCTCTATTCTTTGGTCCAGTGTTTCAGTATGGAATGATTGTAAACATATAGTGACCTCTTCTTCCACAGGAGGCTACAGGAGACAGAGTGGCTTTCTTGCACCTCTCTGACCATCCTTTTGTCTGGCCACACTGCAGCAAGCGAGCCCCACTTTTATTATTTATCGCACAGCTTGTGTGCGATCCTAAAAGTGGCTGCCAGGCAAGACATGCTGGCAGGGGGTTCGCCACTGTCTGCCCCCGTATTGTGTGGAGGGTTACCCAGGTCGGGCACAAACCTGCCAGAGAGAGAGGAGGAGGAGACGCCCGGCTGCTTCTCTCCCCACCCCTCCTTCCCGCTCCTCCTTTCTTCTTCTTCTTCTTCTTCCTCGGCGGCTTCTCGACAGCGGCTGACGGGTGCGGAAATGCGCCGAGCACCAATGTGCATCTCGGGGAAGCTCCTGCATCCTCCCCCTTCCCACCACCCCCACTCCCCGGCCAAGCTTGCCTGGGAAGAAAAGGACGAGGCCAGGGATTTCTTTTTGGTTGGGTGGTGGGTTTTATTCCTTAAAGGAGCAGAGCCCCTTGCGGTCTCTTGCCCGTGCTCGGAAAGCAGCAGAGCTCCAGCGGCAGCCACGGGCCAGCTTTGGAGAGGGCAGGCGAGCATGGGGGGGGGAATTCTCTAAGCCAGGGGTAGTCAACCTGTGGTCCTCCAGATGTTCACGGACTACAATTCCCATGAGCCCCTGCCAGCACGCTGGCAAGGGCTCATGGGAATTGTAGTCCATGAACATCTGGAGGACCACAGGTTGACTACCCCTGCTCCAGGCAGCCCACGCCCAGCTCTCCTTTGAGCAGCCTGGTCATCTCTCTGCAGCTGGCACGACCCCACCTCCTTTCTCCCTCCCTCTGTCTGTCTCTCTCTCTCTGCCCCCCCCCTTCATTGAGAACAGATGATGCTGGGATCGCATGGGCCCACCTCCCGGTCCTCCCCTCCCCTCCGGCCCCTTTAAAAAGCCAGATGACACCCAGCGTTCATTTGTACTACACACACACACACACTCACACATACACACGCCCCTACGGCCGCGGCCAGAGACCGAGAGCGAGTCGCGGCGGCGGCGGCGGCGGCAGTAGCGAGGGGCGCTTCACCATCCCTAGGGCGGCGGTGGGCGGCGGGCGGGGTGGGGAGAGGCGGTGCCCGGGGGGGGGGGGGCGATGGCCCAAGGCCGGGGGGGCTGAGCGCGGTGGGGGGGGGGCGTGCACCTGCCAGGCTCGGAGGGCGGCGGCCGTCTGGCTCGGCTCGGCTCGGCTCGGGGGGAGCGGCAAGAGCCAGGCGAGGGAGCGCTCGGCCGCCTCCGGCTGAGGATGGCGCGGGGCGGGCGCTGCCCGGAGGAGCCGCCGCGCCGCCGGCTTCCAGCGCGGGAGCCGCCGCCGAGTGGCCTCCCAGGGTCCGCCGCAGCTCCGCCGGACGCAAGTAAGTGGCGAGCCGGGAGCGGGAGAGGGAGCGGGAGGCGGGGCGGGAGGCGGCCGGGAGCTTCGGTCCTGCTCCTGCCTGGCCGCCGCTTTGGCCACCGAGGGGAGCGCAGGGGCCGATCGGAACCGGACCTGGCGTCGTCTCTCCCGGGCAAAACCCGCGCGATCCTATGCAGATCCAGTCGCCTAACTTCATAGGACTGCCCAGGCGGCTGGACCTGCTCGCTGGAAACGGAAGTTTCGCGTCAGGAATGTGATATTATTATTATTATTATTATTATTATTATTATTATTATTATTATTATTATTATTATTATTATTACTTCGTAACTGCTACTTTTCCTTAGGACCAGCATTCCTTGCCCCAGGCTATGGTGATAGGATTTTTTTAAAAGACAAAATGTAAGGGGTTCAATAGAACTTCCAGGGACAGAGGCAGTATGCCTCAGATGGAGCTCAGTTCAAACAGCTCAGTTCGAAATTCTTGTTGGAAACTTGAAGTTTTCTTCCAAAAATGGGATAGCTTTTTAAAAAGGATTAGACTAATTGTATGGACTTAAGTGGAGCCTCCACTTACAGAGGCAGTATAGCTCAGGCACAGAACTGCTGAGTTGGAGATTCTTGCTGGAAGAGGAAGTGGAAGAGGACTGACAGGTCTTTTGGATTGGAAGATTAAGTAGGGCCTCAGAAGTGTATGCGTGTTTTTTTAAACTGCAAACCGTGCTCAGGGGCAGCAGGAATTCTTTGGCACACAGCATGAGTGTGGCTTTTTCAAAAGGGTTAGACCAATGTATGGAATTAAATGGAACCTCTAGGTGCAGAGGCAGTATACCTCAGGTATTCTTAACCCACACTTTGGAAATGACTCAGTGTAGCCTGCCCTGAGGTCTTTGAGACAACAGCCACTCCGAAAACCTGTGAGAGGCGCAAACTCCCAAGGCATTGTCTACGTAGCTGTAGGCTTTCCATCCGAGGCGGGTGGGTGTGGCCGTGGCTGCGGTAGAGGCCATGATCCTGACAAGGATGGACCTACATCGCTCCAACTATCGATCCAATGGGTGCTCTGTGACCTACCTCTCAGGGTTGTTGTTGGCACCATAGAGGCATTCTGAGAGGGAGCTTTTCTGCGTTCCTTCAGGTCACCTCCTCTAAATTCAACCTGCTGGACTTTACCTAGGCCAGGCACCTGGTGAGCACCCATTGAAGCAAAGTGAGATTGCATGTGAATGAATGGGCACGTAGCCCCTCTCACCCTTTCCCCCTTCTCTCTTCAATTGGGGTAGGTGGCTGTTAAGCAAAAGTGGGGGACAGCTGAAAGTGGGGTACAGCCAATGCCATATTTCCTCCCTTTCTTCAGGAACTTTTCTCCCAGTCAAGTTCAAATGAGGAAACGAATGCTGGGCTGGGGGGGGGGGGTGGAGGGATGGGATGCTATATGTAAGGTGGGAAGAAGTTTCTCTTGAGAAAGACCACAGGACAGCATGGTCTACTCTGACCAGCAGCAGCACTAGCACGGCTCATATGACCTTCTAAAGCTCCTTTTAGCTGCAGATTCCGGGATCGAACCTGAGAACTTCTGCATGCTCAAGTGTGAGCCACACCCCCTCCCCACTCATAGCCACAGCCTCTGAATTCTACATTTTGAGCTCCTACACATACACACAGGCACACTCTTAATTGCATTTGGGCAGAGCAAAACTAATTTAATTTGCCACCCTGTTCAATTTGGTGCTGCCCAGATTTAGATGGCAAAGACCTTGGGGCAGAGACCTTTACTGTGTGTAGTGCCGTGTCTTTTGTGTAGCTATCTTAATCAGAGCTGCTGTAGTGTAGTGGCTAAGGGACTTCCAATGCAATTGTTTTGAAGTTTTATTTCAATGTAGGCCCTTTGAAAGGGTTTATACTGTGTTAAGTCTACAGAGGATTGCACCATAAGCTGCAAAATCAGGACATTCTGTCACTGTGAATGAACCTTGCTTTGGCCCTGAACATACGATGTGGCTTAAGACAGTCTCCGTTCCCTAAAATCTGCCACATTGGGGTGAGAATACTGACCTACCTTGTAGGGTTGTTGTAAAGCCTGCAGCCAGCTCACATGTGAAAGCAGGTCGAATTCTATAAAGCACGCAATGATTAATCATGGTGACCAATCCTAAAGACAGGCGTGTATGTGTAAACTGCCAATCAAGTGGCAGCCGGCTCATGCTGACTCCAGCAAGGAGCTTTTGAAGCACGTGAAAGAAGAATTTGCCATTGCCTTCCTCCACAGAGTCTTCCTTGGTGGCCTCTCTTCCAAGTACTGACCCCGCTCAGCTTCCGCGACCTGGCAAAATCGGGCTACACCATTCTTCCTTCTCTGCATAAGCAACCCTAGATACGCCAGGATATTCAGCATTATTCCAGACACCCAAGCAAAATTCCAAGCTCAGTTATCCACAAAGCCTTAGGTGCAAAGCTTCCACAAGCTGATCTGATGCATGCAAAGTTTTGCATCATTGAGAGTCCATTTCAAATTGAACGCTAAACTGCGGACACTGCTTTGACTTAAGGTAGCTGGCATCCAGTAGTACGTAATTAGAGCCCTGACATTTGGCCTGGGTTTTCCGTGGAGGCACAGCTCCCAATCCGCCTCACATTCAAAACTGCGCATCAGAGTGCCAGTCTGCCAGCCCTCTTTCGGTTGAGGGCAAGGTAGCCCATTGGCATGCTATCCTACTGGGACCTTCCCCTGAAATGACTGCTAGCCACACTTGAATACAGTTTGTGTTCATGCCAGAGTCCTCCGGTTTGCCAAATGGCCAGAGAAAAATGTCATTTTAAATAGAGGCTTCATGGCCTGTTATTTACTAGGCGATGCTATTGGCCTCCATGCCATGAAAAGTTTCACGGGCCCGTTTGCATGCATTCAACCTCTCTAGCCAAGGGATAGAACATTATTTGCTGGGCCAGCTGGCGAAATCGCTTTAGACCTTTCCTTTTCTTGCTAGCGGGCTCTGATTAGCAGCGGCATTCCACTGGCGCTATTAAGTTCTGTATCACTGGGAAGTTCTGGGACTTCGGGGGAGGTCAGTTCCGCAAGGATGTGAATAGACCCCATTGACCGCGGCTTAAATTGTCGCTAATCTTGGGAAGGGGAAGTATTAGCCGAAACAAAGGAACTTATTAATGCCGTTAAAAAAAAAATTGATCCGGAGTCTTGTGACACCTTAAAGACTTGCAACATTCTCCCTCCCCCCTACCATAAGCTTCTGTGGACGAAGGGAACGATCAAAGGGCCAGAAAGTACAGTGCGAAATGTAATTATGTAAAATGCAGATTTAATTAAGGAAAGTCCAGAGACCATTAATTAGTGATGCTTGGATAGTTAACACCTGGGGTGTCCCAGGTTTGGTTGAGATGGTTCACACCTGTAACAAGGAAGAAATCCCAAGTGTCAGATTTGAATTTTACATAACAACATTTTGCCCTGAGCGATATAAATTTCATGGTTGCTTGACCCCGTTGTTTGTTTGGGATTTTTTTTCATGCCCTTACGTAAAATGACTTAGTCACTCAGAATTTAGGCAGATCTCTGAGAGGGGCAGGAAGGGAAGAGCCAGTGCTTAGCTCTCATGGCCTTTCCCCGCATGCCCAGGTTAATGCCCATTGCCAGTTTGGGGTCAGGAAGGAATTTGGGGTCCAGAAGAAATGGGGAGGTAGTTGTGAATTTCTTACACTGTGCAGGAGGTTGGACTAGATGAACCGTTGATGCCCCTTTGTGCTCTGTGTTTCAATGACAGCATAGGTGAGAAAGCATTCATTGCCCCTGAAGGAGTAGGAGGTAGTCCCCACAGGCTGGATCCAGACTGAAATTTCTGTTTCCACAAAGCACTTGACGTCGGCAGAATGCAACTTTCCTGTCATCATCCCTCCAATTGGTCTCCCAGAAAAACACCTCTTTTGTTGTTGTTTGAGGACAGGGTGGGGGGTCCCTAAAAAACCACATGCACTTGAATCCCAAAATGGCGATGTCCTACATGAACAAAATAAAAAGAGCTGTTTGTTGGACCCTGCTTTTTGCTACCTGAAAGAATCTCTCAGCGGCTTTCAGTCGCTTTCCCTTCCTCACAACAGACACCCTGTGAGGTGGGTAGAGATTATCACATTTTTATCCGGTTCTTATCAAACTAAGGGCCAATTCACATTTACAAAGCCCTTCTGGCCATCATGAGGACTTTGTATCAGATGTGTGATAGGGATTCTGTGCCTGCCAAGCGGACATGGGTCCGGTTTGGTGTAGTGGTTAGGAGTGCGGACTTCTAATCTGGTGAGTCGGGTTCGATTCTGCACTCCCCTACAAACAGCCGGCTGGGTGACTTAGGGCTCGCCACAGCACTGATAAACTATTCTTCAGTTCTGATTGCATCTGTAATGCATGCGGTGGAGGGTTTTTGACTTTCCCCTCTCTGCAGCCGTCCCATCCTGAAACCACCCTAAGAGCTGTTGTTTGTTTGTTGTGAAGAATGCATTTGACGAATTCCAGTTCTGAATGTTCCTTTACGGAAAAAAAAAACACCTGTCCTCTGTGTAAACAGAAATTGAGCAGGGTAGGGAGAAAGGGTCTACCCTTGCCTTCAGTCTCTGTTGGTCTTCCTATTTGCAGTTAGCTTTTAAGCAGAGAGCCAGGATGGTGTATTGGTTAGGAGTGGCAGCTTCTAATCCAGCGAGCCGGGTTTGATTCCCTGCTCCTCCACATGTGATGTCGTAGTTGGACGAACTTCTGACAAATCCAGGTTCAAATCTCCACTTATTCCATGGAAACTTGTTGGGTGACCTTAGGCCATTTACATGCTCTCGGCCTGCTCTGTCCCTCAAGGTTGTTGTGAAGCAAAGGGAATGATGCAAGCTACTTTGTGCCCCCCTTAGGGCAAAAGGTGGGATAAAAATAAAAGAGATTAAGCTGTGACACTTAAAAACACTCAACAAGAAGAATTTTTTATATATATATATACTGCTTTTCACTACCTGAAGGAATCTCAAAGCAGCTTGCAATCACCTTCCCTTTCCTCTCCCCATAACAAACACCCTGGGAGGTAGGCAGGGCTGAGAGAGCTCTGAGAGAACTGCTCTGTGAGAACAGTTCTAAGAGAACTGTGACTAACCCAAGGTCACCCCACTGGCCTCATTTGGAAGAGCGGGGAATCCAACCCCCTTCTCCATATTAGAGGCCGCTGCTCTTAGCCACTACACCATGCCAACTCTGTCTGTTGGTTAACTTTTATGAAAACCAGACAGGCAACTCTAAATATTCCAATATCGTTTTTCTCCGACATGCGGAAAGCTTTCTTTAAAAAGAGATATCCGATTTCTGAATCCATTGGAGACTATGCAGGAAGGTGAATCTGCCACCGTATGTCAACCTTTGCAAGGAATCTTTCATTCTGAGCCCAAATCCTTTACAAAAAAAAAACCCCATTTTGACAGACAGGATTGAAAAGGGTAGTTTGAATCAAGTTTTGAGGCCCTTACCTCAGTTACTCCGTTTTTATTCTGTTGGGTGCGTGTGGTGGGTTTTTTAATTAAAAAAAAACCTCTTCTTACCCTCCCACGCCCTCACAGAAACGGTGACATAGAAACTGAAGTACGTAAGCCAGAGAAAGCCACTGGGATTTTGGCCCAAATTAAACTGACTTTAGAATGTGCACTTTGGCAATTCAGCTCTGTTTCCAAGTCCGTTGGTGGGGGAGAATAAACCCATTCCTTTGAAAAAGGCCAAACTTCAGCCAAAGCACTCTCTCTCTCTCTCTCTTGAGAAAGCATCTCCGCTTTGTCTTTTTCTCCAAAGGGATGGTGGAACAGAAAAGAAACCCCTGCATAGTATCCTCTCCTCCCCGCCTCCTTTCAGCATCATAGGTACAGTATTTCAGAGGCTAATGCATTTCAAAGAGACCAGCAGTCAGCAGGTGGGGTTCTATTATACCAGTCAGGGAAGCAATCTTCCAGCTTTGGTAAGTAACTATCCTCAATCAGTCTCCTTTGTGCTTCTGTTGCGAGGTATCTCACTCAGGCAGTCCTTGAGGGGATCCCATTGTCAAGGGGCATTAATTTCCCTCTCTGCTGCCGGAAGGTGTTTCTGCCGAGGGAACAAAACCCCCCCGGGAAGATGAAGACGCAAGCAATTTTTATAACTTCCAGGCTGAAATGAGATTACATTTTGAATAGGAATTATATGGGAAAGGTGGAAGGATTCTTTTTCAGGGGGCTGGATGGAGCGAATTGATGGCTTGGGTAAGCGTTTTCTTTTGGCACAGGCCTAGATTTTGCAATAATGTTAATAATAGTAAATAGTTCCTTTCCAGGGCTTAGTCCAGGGGTGGTCAAACTGCGGCCCTCCAGGTGTCCATGGACTACAATTCCCATGAGCCCCTGCCAGGAGCAGAGCGCATTGATGGAGTTCTGGGAGGGAGGGAGCAGGGGCCCTTCAGATGTTGTTGGTTATGCCAGTTCTCCACCGAATGCCTGGCAGAAGAGCTCCTTTTTGCAGGCCCTGCGGAACTGTTTTAGCTCCGTCAAGGTCCTGATCTCCTCCGAGAGCTCGTTCCACCAGGTGGGGGCCAGGACAGAGAATACTCTGGCCCTGGTCGAGGCCAGGCGGGCTTCTTTAGGGCCAGGGACCCTTAGCCGGTTGGTGGTGGCTGGGTGTTGATCTCTAAACCAGAAGAGCTTTAAACCAGAAGGGATGTGATGCTGCAGCTGGCATTGTATTTTTTTAATCCTCCTGCACCATCACTCAGAGCAGCAGCAGGCAATGGGTGCAGGAGAAAGGGGGTCTTCCCACCCTGACTGGGGTCCTCGCAGCTCTGATGAGGAGGGTTATAGCATCTTTGATTCGCTTTTCACTGACTGCAGGGTGACGGGAGGCCTCTTCTGCTTCGTTCTCATACTGAATAATATTAACTTTAGCGATCGCCTGGCCGTGTTCATTAGCTATATACTTTTTCAAAAATGGTATGTTTCATTTTTATCTTCTAAATTTCGTAGAGATGAATGCATGCCTTTTTCCTCTGAAGAAATGCCATGGGAGACTTGGAATACATGGGGAACGGCCCGCTTCACACTCCTTTATATAATAAAATAAATACACACGAGGCATGAGGGGAGTAACCTATTTTATTTTGCTATCTTCTGACCCAATTTTCAAGCAAATATAGCACTGCAAATCCCGATCCCTAGGAAAGAAAGTAACTTGCAGTTCCTACTGGAATTATCTCTCTCAGAGGGCTTGAAGGTGGCAAGTACAACTCTGGCCAGTTTCTTTTCCATGCTTCATAAAGTACTTGTTTTCATTCCTGCTTTGGGACAGCAAACCTCAGGATTTTAGACAGAGAAGTCTAATGTACATAGCTCTAAAGTTTTGTGTTTCCCTTCCTTTGTGCCTTCAACTTTGCTTTCATTTTCAAAAGGAAGCAAAATACTAGTCCATGTGGTTTCAAGGATAAGTCTGAATCTTTGAATCCTGATTATTTGCAGGGTGGTTCTCAGTGTAAGGCTAAGGTTGCCAGGAGTTCTTGCTGTTGCTCCTTCAGGTAACAGGATCCATTTTTTTTAGAAGCTACCAGGGTCACATGCATCATGATGTCACTTACAGGGAGAACCCAGAAGTGGTGTCATGTCACTCTAGGAATCGTCAGAAACTCCATGGTAAAACCATAGATTTCCCCCCAGTGATTTCTAGAGTGGTGTAATGTCCGTTCTGGTTTTCCCTAGAAGTCACATTATTCTGCACTTGCCACTGGTCTCCCAAGTCTCCTGTTGGATGTAATGTTTTTAATTTTTATGTGAGGTTTTATCTTTGATGTAACCAGCCTGAGATGGCTCGCCGATAGCAGCAGGGAAGAAATCCAAAAATAAACGAGTGAGTGAGTGAGTGAGTGAATGAATGAATGAATGAATGAATGAATATCTTCCCCTCGAAAGAGAGCCAGTGTGGTGTAGTGGTTAAGAGCAGCAGATTCTAAGAGAACCAGGTTTGATTCCCCCATTCTTCCACATGAAGCCACGGTTCTGCTTTGAGACTCCTTCAAGGTGAATAGCCATGTTAGTCTGTCTGCAGCTTTAGAACAGAGTCCAGTAGCAACTTAAAGATTAAGAAAATTTGTGGCAGAGTATGAGCTCACTTCTTGAGATACCTGGAAAACTGGGTTTGATCCCCCCCCCCGCTCCTCCACATGAGGCCTGCGAAGTAACCTTGGTCCAGTCCTTATTCTCTTAGAGCAGTGGTCCCCAACCTTTTTATCACCGGGGACCACTCAACACTGGGGACCACTCACCGGGGACCACTCAACTCCTTTTACTGAGGCCCGGTGGGAGGCAGGTAGTTTACTCCTCTACTCTCAACCACTACCCTAACGCTCTCTGATCACTATGGTAATGTTTAAACATCCCTTCAAAATAAGATACAGACACGCCACAACAATGAAGTGTGTTGTAAATGGATGAAGTAAAGGGCCGGGGGGGGGGGGGAAGGCATCCTTCGGGGTCCACCTCCAATTAGTTGAAGGACCACATGTGGTCTGCAGCCCACAGGTTGGGGATTGCTATCTTAGAGCTCTCTCAGCCCCACCGGCCTTACAAGGTGCCTGTTGTGGGCAGAGGAAAGGAAGGTGACTGTAAGTTGCTTTGAGATTCCTTTAGAGCCAGTTTGGTGTAGTGGTTAGGAGTACGGACTTCTAATCTGGCATGCCAGGTTCGATTCTGCGCTCCCCCACATGCAACCAGCTGGGTGACCTTGGGCTCGCCACAGCACTGATAAAACTGTTCTGACCGGGCAGTGATATCAGGGCTCTCTCAGCCTCACCCACCCCACAGGGTGTTTGTTGTGGGGAGAGGAAAGGGAAGGCGACTGTAAGCCGCTTTGAGCCTCCTTCGGGTAGGGAAAAGCGGCATATAAGAACCAACTCTTCTTCTTCTTCTTCTTCTTAAGGAAGGGAGAAATGGGAAATAAAAAACAACTTTTCTTCTTCTTGAAACGGTCTAAGAACAAAAAAGTATTTAATTCAGTCCGATGTCACCAGTGCGTGGCTGAAAGTTTTGTCTCAAAAATATACTATGTGGATGAGGGTGCATATCTACTCCCAGTTTAGGAGAACTAAACTACGCATGGCTGAAGGGGGGGAATGGCTCATGCTCTGCCTTCCCCAATTCCCAGGGGTTTTCTGTGATTTTGATGAAAGTCTGTGCAGAGGGCCAATTTCCGTAATGACCCGTTTTCCTTCTGTGCAGAGATTATATGAAAAAATTATTCAAGAAGATCGTCAGACATCTTACTAGGCAATTTTCTTTGATTGCGGCCGGGCAAAAATCGGAAATGTTCAAAGTCCACTTCTAAGAAAGGCCTGCTTTGTGAAAATTGGGTATTTGATGGAGATTGAAAAAATAACTGAAGCATTGGGAGAGGGGGAGCAGATAGAAAGAAAATTATTCTCCTTCTCTCACAAGAGTGGAACTTGGTGTGATAAGCATATTAGTTAACCTGCAGAAATCTCATAACGTAAATAGGAGCTACTCCCAGAAACAACAAATCTTTAGCCAATTTCTCACAGAAACTAGGCTCCGGGACAACTATCGTCTTTTCCATAAAGCATTCATGATACTGGGTTGATTTTTCACAGAGGGCTAGATTCAGAGACTTCCGAAACCTCTTGGGAAAGCCTTTTTGCCCACCCTTCTGTAAACAAAATCCCTTTCTGATCTGAGTCGGTAGAATGTCCCGAGCGTGTGACGAACCACCTTTAATAAACGCGAACGATCCCCTGTTGGTATGCCTTCAGTCTTTGCAATCCATTCTTGTTCCCATTTTGCAGCCAACCCATTGGACGTGAAGGGGGAATGCCTGAACTGAGGTTACCAGGAACATCCATGTCTAAAATGGGATTTGAACTCAGGACCGCCAGGACGAAAGCCAATGCCCTATGTATTGGACTACACTGGCTCTCGCACTGAGGTAAGGGCTCTGCTCGTATATGCTTCCCAGAGGGGCATCCTATAAAATCTGTTTCCAAAGACCATCCGAGTTTTTAGCGCAATCAGTGCCGTTTGTTTATGCTTAGCAGTCTGTTGAGCCCATTCTAGACTTCACTGAGTGGGCTGTGACTCAGTGGTTCAGGCTTGGGTTCAATCCACCTCCTTCATTCCCATCCCACTCTTTCTCCAAGGAGCTCAGGGTGAATCATAGAATAGAATCATAGAATGATAGAGTTGGAAGAGACCTCCGGGGTCATCTAGTCTAACCCCCTGCAGAATACTGGGTGCTGTACATCCTTCAGTCCTCTCTGTCTTATGCTCACAACACCCTTATGAATCTGATTGCCAGCTCTTGGCTGGGGAAATATCTGGATATTTTGGAGGTGGATCCCCATGGGGCATAATACCATACAGTCCACACCCCCCAAAGCAGCTATTTTCTCAAGAGAACCTAATATCTCTTGACCAGAGATCAGTTCTAATTCCAGGAGATGTCCAGGTAGGGATGCCTGCTTTGGGTAAGGAGTAAGATATCAGGAGAAGAGCCAGGGTGGGTGGGGTTTTGGGGAGCCGAGAGGAGAGGAGAGGAGAGGTCTCAGCAGGGTATAATGCCGTAGAGTCTATCTTCCGAAGCAATCATTTTCTCAAGAGAAAGGTGTTGGTCACCCAGAGAGCAATTGCAACTGTGGGAGACCTTCAGTCCACCTGAGGTGCCACCGGACCCAGGAAGCTCCATGATAGGAGCTGGGCTCTAAATAGGAGTCTTCCAGACTCCATTAGGGTTGCTGGGTCCCTCCTGACAACTAGAGAGGGATCAGAGGAACTTACTAGGAGCAGCAGAGAGGCCCAGTTGGTGTACAACGATGTGTCAACCCCACTGCCCATGTGACCCAGAAGTGACATCATCACATCCGGGACATAAGGGCTCCTGGCATTTGGGCAAAATATCTATGGTAAATTTGGCATCTACCATAGATTTTAGGCCCAAATAACAGAGCATCGCCCCAATGTCCTAGATGAGATCACACCATTTCCAGGCCATGTCAGATGGTTCGCCTTCTTTTTCTGGGTAAGTCATCCCCCCACTGCAAGCTGGGAGGTAGGATAGGGGGGGGGGCACCTCTAACAGGGGGTCTGGCAATCCTACACTCTCTGCACAGGCTCAGCGGGGTCGAACAGTCCTTTTAAACAATAACATTTGATTTACCCCTTTCTTGGCTTTAGTTCACTCGGCTGTGTCGATCGACACTCCTGTAACCTCGAGCCTAGATGACTCTTAACACGCTTCATGTAGGACTGCTCAATTTATTTCGTGTAGGGCTGTTCAGTTAATTTCAATTAAGCGCCAAGCACAACAGTTCAACAACAAACTGAGATCCAGCATTTCCCCCTGCCTCACAACAGTTTCACGGGCTGCCAGTAAGCTCCTGGGCTCCATTTAGGAACCTGGTTTTAATCTTTAAAGCGCTTAACTGCCTGAGGCCCACGTACCTGGAAGACTGCTTCACCCAGCTGTGAGATACTGGAGTCTCTTGGGAACACGCTTCTCAGGTAAACAGAGTACGACTTAAGAACAAGAAATTGTCCGAGACCATCTGGAGGCCTCGGAAGCCATTTGCCGAGCCCCAGCAGATAGAAAGGGACCATAAGCGAAACACATACTGGGGCTGCTGCAGGCTCTGATGCACTTGAAACTTTAATAAAACTTGTAATGGAGCTACTAAAGTTAGTCCTGTGTACTTCCAGGTCCTGACAATATCCCAGGCCAGCCAGTTCTCAGATGTTAAGCAGGGTTGGTCCTGTTGAGTCTTCGGATGGGAGACCACCAAAGAAGTCCAGGGTTGTGACAGAGTCAGCCAACAGCAAACCACCTCCGAATGTATCTTGCCTCGGAAACCGTCCCAGGGGTACTCAAATTGCGACCCTCCAGCTTTCGCT
Organism: Paroedura picta; assembly: GCF_049243985.1. Taxonomy (NCBI): domain Eukaryota; kingdom Metazoa; phylum Chordata; class Lepidosauria; order Squamata; family Gekkonidae; genus Paroedura; species Paroedura picta. Next base: position 9,649,450 of record NC_135380.1, on the reverse strand, counting down.
GGCAGGGGCTCATGGGAATTGTAGTCCATGGACATCTGGAGGGCCCGCAGTTTGACTACCCCTGATCTAGGTCATCCTAGGAAACATGCAGTTCTTCCTTCTGATTTGCTGGGTTTTGTTGGGTATGCACTGCCACCATCTTTGCATTAAAAAGTGCTCTGTAGTGCTCATCCAGGCCCATTTCCAAAGGAAGGGTCAGAGTGCAGCACATGATCTTCCTTCCACTTACACAAGTAATGATTCTTTTCCAGCAAATCCCACCCACCCCACCCCAATCCAGTCCGATACTTCCCACAAGAGCATAACAATGTGGATCTCATGCTAGGAACGGGATCTTTTGGGGGGTAGGGGTGTCAAAGTGCAGGTTGTCACTGATAAAGGGCCTAAAACTAAACCACAGAAGAACCCCCATTCCCACTTGATGTCATTAGGGACGACGGGAACAGGAAGTGAATTCCATCTCAAGCTTTTGTCCTGCCTCCCATTCTCTTTTGCTCATTCTGCTGTCCTTGGAGTCATCCTTATGTTATTGCTTTTCCCCAAACCTGTATTTCTTAAATTGTTTTTTTTGTTTCCTCCTACCCCGTTTACAAAGTGATGAGAAGATCAAAGTGAGATTAACAAAACCTGCTTAGATTTCGAACAGAGTTTGCAATAGATGCACATCTAGCTAGGCTTCCTGCTTGCTTTGATGTACTGAAGAGGCTTCTCTCTTTAGGAGATTCCTTCTTTGTCCCTGGATAAATGATAAGATTCCTGGTGGGTTTGGTCTTTCTTTCTTCCTTCTCGCCAGCTGAACAAAGAGGTTCCATTAACAGGCACACTATCTCTGTGTGCAACCTGTTAAAACCACCCTGGTTTGCTGGTAGTCGAGAAGATTTGACAAGTCCCTTTTTGCACCTCTGTTCTCTCATCTGATCGAATTTGTCTAAGCAAACGACTGAACGAACGGATCACATTTTCCTCCAGGGAGCAAAGGGAGACCAGTGTCATGTTCTCCACTTTTCAATACATCTTCCCCAGGTTGAGAAAGCCTGACTGATTCGCAGTCAGCCCCATAGCCAGAACACTCATTGAAACTGATGGGCAGTACATTCAGGGTGGGCAAAAGAAAATACTCCTTTACACAGAGAGAAATTAAAAATGTGGGATTTGCTGCCAGAGGATGTAGTGATGGCCAAAGAAATAAACAGCTTTAAAAGGGTATTAAATAGGTTCATGGAGGATAAGTCTGCCAGTGACCACAAGCCAACTGATGGGAACCTTCATGTTCAGAGGCACCAAACCCCTGAACTCCAGAGCCAGGTGAGGGCCTTGGCCTCTATACCTGTTGTTGGCCATCCAGAGGAACTAGTTGGTTGCTATGTGAGACAGGATGCTGGATTAGTTGGACCAGTGGTTTCATCCATCCAGGTTTCATCCTTCCATTCTTATGACTGCTCATGAAGTTATATTTATTTTATTTTTAATCTAGCCCAACCATGGCTGGAGATTCGAGAATCTTCATGAACCAGGACATGGAAATTGGCGTCACTCCAAGAGAGCCCAAGAAGATTCCCAAACAGGCCCGAGATGACATCCCGATCGCCACCGATCGCACGCGCCTTTTGGCGGCCGAAATCAAGAAACCGCGGCAGCGCTACATGCAAAAAAGCGGCAAGTGCAACGTCCACCACGGAAACGTTCAGGAAACCTACCGCTACCTTAGTGACCTTTTCACTACGTTGGTGGACCTCAAGTGGCGTTTCAACCTTCTTGTATTCACCATGGTTTACACGATCACTTGGTTGTTTTTTGGCTTCATTTGGTGGCTTATTGCTTACATCCGAGGAGATCTGGACCATCTCGGAGACAAGGACTGGATCCCTTGCGTCGAAAACCTCAGTGGGTTTGTCTCGGCATTTCTGTTTTCCATTGAGACCGAAACCACCATTGGGTATGGCCATCGGGTTATCACTGAAAAATGCCCGGAAGGCATCATCCTGCTCTTGGTCCAAGCCATACTGGGATCCATAGTGAATGCCTTCATGGTAGGGTGCATGTTTGTGAAGATCAGCCAACCAAAGAAGAGGGCAGAGACCCTCATGTTTTCCAGCAATGCTGTGATTTCCATAAGGGACGAGAAGCTGTGTCTCATGTTCCGGGTTGGGGACTTGCGGAATTCCCACATTGTTGAGGCTTCCATCCGAGCCAAGCTGATCAAATCCAAACAGACCAAAGAAGGGGAGTTCATCCCTTTGAACCAAACAGACATCAATGTGGGGTTTGACACTGGCGATGACCGTCTGTTTCTGGTGTCGCCGCTCATCATCTCTCATGAAATCAACGAAAAAAGCCCCTTCTGGGAGATGTCCCGGGCCCAGCTGGAGAAAGAAGAGTTCGAGATTGTGGTGATCTTGGAGGGGATGGTGGAAGCAACAGGTAAGACGCGTTGTTCCGGTCGGCACTTTGTTTACGTTGAGCGTGGTTCAGAAAATCCTTTTCTTTGTCTGGTTTCCCATCTTTCTTTGTTTTCTTTCATCATTTTTTCAAGGCAAATTTCCACTATTTATACAGAAACGGGCATTAGTTTTAATGGAAATGGTTGGTTCCAAGTTGGGATGTCCAAAATAATGGGCAAAGCTTTCAGATGGCTGCCTTACCACTCTGCGCCACAAGAGGCTCATTATATCACATGCGTGTATGTAAATATCAGACCACTGATGAAGACCCCAAGAGGAATTGAAACACGTTTGTTTTTTTTTTGGTTTTTTGTCATTTATCCCTGCATTAAAACGTTTTATATTTTTGAAAGTGCACGATATATTTCGATGTTTTAAAATTTTATATGTGCACATGTATTGAAATAAATATCTGCATTTTAATATTTAATATTTTCTGCTGCCGCTCAACCTTTCCGGTTCCTAACTAGAGAGGTAGGGAACTAGATCTTCAGTGGTGTTGAGGAGCCCTGATCTCATTGGAAGCCTAAACAGGGTCATCCCTGGCTACCACCAAGGACGTCCGGGGTTGCAAGGGTCAGGCCGGCAATGGCAAACCACCTCTGTTCTTTTCTGACCATGAAAATGCTACTGATTTCAGATGCCGAATACTAGCAGCAGGTGAATGATAATAGTGTGATTGGATTAGGTGTGAAATGCAAAAGGGTAGTAGGTGTAGAGAAATCAGGCCTGGCAATGAGTCAGGAAACCTAGGTCTTGATTCAGTCCAGGAGGATGCGTTGTCTTGAGCTTCATTATCTGTTGCAATTGGGGAGGGATTGACACTGACATCCCCAAATTCTGTTACAGAATAATAATAAAAAAAGAACTCAAAGCTGTCATAGACAGAGTTTTTTGAAGTTCAATCTCTAGTTCTGGTTTTGCTTCTGAACAGAGGTAGAATTGCAGAGAACAGTTCTTAGGATGAAGAAACACGCATCTCTTCAAGGCAAACAAATTGTTCAGTGCAACACAGTGGCAGTTCTGGGGGCAGGGAAAGCTCCCCCCCTTTGCAACTTCTATTAACTCTCTCCTGGAAGTCTATGCAGCCTCCTCTGTGACCTTCAAGAATTGTTGGTTGCCATGGAAGCCCATTGCCAAGCAAGAGAAAACGGACAAAGAAAATGCCTTTAAAAAACCCTCAGAAAACCATAGCAAGCTCCCTTGGAAATGAATGGACTTGCGTATTCCCTGCCTGCATTTGAAACTCCCAAGGCTTGCAAGTTTTTGAAAATGTGTTATATTAAGGACAGTAGCTGTATACAGAGAGAGTGGGAGGTTCATAGCCTGGTTTGCACAGTTCCAACTTTGGATAAAGAGGGAGGGGGGTCGTCACTGAAATCCTGGGAATTGTTGGTCACTACACCTCCCTTTTTCTAATTTGTGTATGGTTAGGCTCCATGTGTATCAACAGACAGCTGAACATTCTTGCACTGACAAAAAGCATTCTCTATAAGCTAGTGTGTGACAGATACTTTCTTGGCTTAATCGAAGGGCCCAACTATAGGTTATGGCAGGGGTAGTCAAACTGCGGCCCTCCAGATGTCCATGGACTACAATTCCCAGGAGCCCCCTGCCAGCAAATGCTGGCAGGGGGCTCCTGGGAATTGTAGTCCATGGACATCTGGAGGGCCGCAGTTTGACTACCCCTGGGTTATGGTTTTTAACAAGTAGGGTTCATGGGGCTGGGTTCCCTAGACCAGCAAACGCAGGCAGGGGCTCATGGGAATTGTAGTCCATGGACATCTGGAGGGCCGCAGTTTGACTACCCCTGGGTTATGGTTTTTAACAAGTAGGGTTCATGGGGCTGGGTTCCCTAGACCAGCAAACGCAGGCAGGGGCTCATGGGAATTGTAGTCCATGGACATCTGGAGGACCACAGGTTGACTACCCCTGCCCTAGACCCAAGCTACTTTCCCTGCAGCTGCACAGCAGCTGTAGGGAATCAGGTTGCCAACTCTGGATCGGGAAATGACCGGTATTTTGGTGAAGGGTGCTTGGGAAGGGCAGGGTTTGGGGAGGGGGGGAGGACTTCAGGAGGGCATAATGTCACAATGTCCATCCTCCAAATTAGCCATTGTCTCTAGGAGATCGGATGCCCGTCATCTGGAGATCCATTGTAATTTGGGGGAAGGGGTCCCAAGCCCACCTGAAGACTGCCCATCCTCATGAAGAATGTCATTTTTGAAGCCTTTGGGGCCCGGTTTGGCATGGGACTTTGCCACAAAAGGAGGAGGAGTTCTTGCCTCTCCCCCCTTCATGGCAAAGCAGCCCTGGTGGGACTTATTTGCATAAAACTGGAACTGCACATGGAGTATTCTGGGAACCCACACTCAAAAAAAAAAAAAATTGCAATATGCAGTTTTGCCCTAGTTCTTAGCATGGTTGTGAAGATAAAACAGGACAATCCCCTTGCCTGTCATCCCATGTTGCTAAGCGCGGGGAAAATAAGATACAAATATGAATAATGGTAATTCAAAACTGCAGTGACGTGATCGTGGGCAACACGTTTCGGTGGCCCAGTTTGCAATGTCAAAAGAGAATCTCTGGAGCCGCTCTGAGGCATAGCTCTGTCAGGGGCTTGCATGCCTATTAATACCGGAATTAGTTTGTACAGTCAATTGTAAGGAGGTTAGACCTTTATTGTGGGAACAGATGTCCATAGAAGCAAATAAAGAGAATGGGGAGGTGGGGGGAAGGGTCAAGTCACAGCCAACATATGTGGGATTTTCAAGACAGGTGATGTTCAGCGGTGATTTGCCCTTGCCTGATCAAGCACAGAAGCCCCGGTCTTCCTTGGTAGTCTCCCATTCAAGTCCTAACCACCAGCGTCAACCCTGTTTTGCTTCCCAGGTCAAACAAGATGAGGCTTGTCTGGGCCACCCAAGTCAAGGCAAAATTCAGGTCCATGACAGTAGAATCATAGAAGAGGTGGAAGGGACCTCCTGGGTCATCTAGTCCAACCCTCTACACAATGCAGAACATTCACAACCCCATTGCTCATCCACTGTAACCTGCCACCCCCTTGAACCTTCACAGAATCAGACTCTCTGTCAGATGGCTATCCAGCCTCTGCTTTAAAAATTTCAAAGATAGAGAACCCACCTCCTCCTGAGGAAGCCTGTTCCACTGAGAAACCTCTCTAACTGTCAGGAACTTCTTCCGCATGTTTTGAATTAATTTCATCCCATTGGTTCCGTCCCTCCGGGGCAAGAGAGAACAACTCTGCTCCATCCTCTATACGGCAGCCTTTTAAATACTTGAAGATGGTTATCAGATCCCCTCTCAGTCATCTCCTCTCCAGGCTAAATAGACCAAGTTCCCCCAATCTTTCCTCCTACGTCTTAGTCTCCAAACCCCTCACCATCTTTGTTGCACTCCTCCGGACACGCTGCAGTTTGTCTACATCCCTCTTCAACTGCGGTGCCCAAAACGGAACACAGTTTTCCAAGTGAGACCGAACCAGAGTAGATTACATGAATTTGTGCAAAGCCGCCATTTTCTCCAGGGGAACTGGTATCTGTCACCAGGAGGTCAAGCGTAATAGAAAAGATCTCCAGCACCACCTGGAGGCTGGCCGTCCTAGTAAGGATGAAAGCTTCAAAAGCATCCCTAGTTGCCATGGAGTGCGGTGATCTCAGACCCATTCTAAAGGAGGCTGGTAACTCAGCACTTCTTGAAAGCTGCCAGAAAGGCAGTAAAAAACCCACCATATTTCAGAGCTTAATGTTGTTTTCAAATCAGTTTTATTCTCCTGTTTGCATTTTGGAATGTTCAGAGAGCATTTCTGGCCAGTGGTGACATTTAATTGCTGCTTGTATTTTTGAGTTGTCTTTGCGCTGACGTGCTAAGATGTTCAAGCTGTTATTAAGATGTGCGTTGTTCTTAAACCTTCAGAAGAACTTTCCCCCTTCTGTGACATTATTGCAATCTGGGCGTTGTTATTGCCCCCTTTATCAGGGCTTGCATCGTGGATGGGACGCAGACACAAAGGACAACGCAATATCATCATGAACGGAAAACGAAAACAGGCACTCATGAATGATTCAGGGGAGGGGCCACCATAGCTTGGCAGCAGAACATCTGCCTAGAGAAAGATCCAGCTTCAGTCTTCACCATTTCTGGTTAAAGGGGGTCAGACAGTAGGAGTGACCTCTTCCAGAGATCTTGGACAGCCATTGGCAGAGCAGACCTTCCTAGACCGATGGTCTGACTCAGAATGAGGCAATTTCTTACAATTGCTTCACGGGACTACAATACTTGGTTGTCCTCCATTAATGAGACCGGTGGTCTATTGAGTACAGCATTTCCAGGAGAACTGAGGGATATCAGTAGGACATCATGCCATAGAGTACACTTAACAAAGCTGCCATTTTCTCCAAGGAAACTGATCTCCATCATCAGCAGTCATATCAGGAGATCTCAAGGTCCCTCCTGGAAGGGCACAACTCTACTCATAGGAAAGATGCTCCCACTTAGAATCATGGAATCACAAGAGTTGGAAGGGACCGCCAAGGTCACCTAATCCAAGCCCTCGCAGAACACTTCTTGACCATCTTGGTTGTCTTCTGTGTTGTTCCCCCCCTTCTGTGCTTTCTCCAGTTCCAAACCTTCCCTTCTACAAAACCTGGAAGTGGAGAAGAACCTGGAAAAATAACAAACTTCACAAATGTCAATAAGACATCTCTCAAAGAGGAAATAACAGGGCCAAATTAGGACTGACCAGGGATGCACAATCCAAAACAGTAGTGTTCCCAGTAAACACAGGAGAATGGGAGTTTATTTCCAGGTCTGTTGGGAACCGATTCTATGCTTGGCTACAGACAGTGACTCTCCATCCAGAAGCTCAGACATGGCTAATGATGTGCAAAGAGGAAGTCATTATCAATAACAACCTTGGAATTAAAAGCATGACAAATGGGTTCTCCCACCCCAGGGAATGTACAGGCCAGTGCCTAATAGCATTAAGGAGCTTGTAGTTGTGTAAACGCCATTATTCTGGTCCCAGAAGAGTTACGCCACATCTGGCGTGCAGGCAAGAACACGAGGGGGGCAAGCGCACAGCTGAGATTCTCCTTGTCCAAATTCCTCCCCGGGTTTTGGGCCTCTATAATTTTGCTGGGATTGAGAAGGTTATTTCCCAATTTTCAGATTCTGGTAAGGGGCTGAACATCATTTGAATGCAAGTTTTTCAAGCTCAAGGCTTTGGCAAGCAGAACCCTGGTTAAACCCCTGGCAGTGCAGAAATGACAAGGGGTAGGTGTCTCTTTTCCGTGACTCTCCAACATGATTTTATCAATTTGAGCTCCCTGCCCAAACTGTGCCCTCCCAGCTTTCTTCCTCCAGATCTAAAGGAATTTCACGTGCAATCTGGTGATGCAGCCTTTGCAAACGACCCCTCCCTTCCCTGTGGTGACTGCAGCGCCTGGTTGCTGAGATCCAAAGGAAGTGGCCAATCCTCATAGCTTTTCCTCATGAGCAGCGGCACCCAGGTGATGCTTAGAACTGATGCTCAGACAGCCAATTAAGGGTGCTGCTTGCCATGAGCCACTGCAGCTGCGTTATGCTCTCCTGTCCCCGGGATTAAGAGCACTCATATAGGCCACAATCAAGCAGGCTAATGAAGGATATCCATTCTTTAAAAATATTTAACCCTACATTTGGGTAACCTGCTCTCCCCCCCCCCAGCAGCTTATGATTAAAATAAAATCACATCCTACATCAAAATGCATGCTAAGAGGCAGAACCATCCAAACAGACAGCAGATTAAACCAGCGGATAAACCAGAAAGCAGTCAGAAATCGCAATTCAGCCTCTGTCCAAACCAAAACCAAAAGCTGGAGAATATCCAAACAGGATCAGAGTTGGTTTGAAGTGATTTTCAGCTCTGCCTTTGTGGCTTTTGCAGCTCTCCCCCAACTCTCTCTAAAACACACACACACTGAAGAAACTTAAAAACAAGCAGGCTGACTAGAAATGGGGAGACATAGATTCAAATCATCCTTCTGCTGTGAAGCCCACTGAGTGACCTCGAACCAGCCACCCCTTTCGACCTATCCTACCTCGCAGGGTTGTTGTGGAGATACTCAGGGGAAGAGAGATTGGTGCATGCAGCCCTGAGCTGTCTTGAGGAAGTGTGGGGCCAAGCATGCAGCATAGATTAAACCGGGTGACACTCTGGATGAGCCAAGGGACGTCTAGCGATTCTTGTCCGACGGAGAACGCGAACCAAGACGCAACCGCCAGGATGGTGTATGTGAGAGACAGGAGAACACCTTGGCAAGGAACAGGGTTTGCAACATATTTCCGGCGGGGGGGGGGGGTGGCCTTGAAAAATGTCACCACGATCTAATAAATAATTGCCGTTTCCCTCTGTCTGCCCCTGTAATTTAATCTGGACATTACCTTCCCTGCCTTGTTCCTTAGATTCAATCAGTTTCCAAGGAAGTAAGTTTTATTTACAGCTCTCGTCTATCTGTGTTTGCTTGCACATAAATCTTCTGGAGTTCAGCAGGAACTTTCTTGTAAGTTAGCATGCATAGAGGGGCTGCCTCCCAGCAGAGGGGGAGGATCTTTTGCTGTTTTGTTTTTTTTACAGCTCTGATTTCATTATTCTGCAGCAAGCGAGAGGAGGGTAAGAATCAGATGAGTTTCACTAGCCAAGGCTGCCTTATGATACTTGACCAATTAGGGTTGCTAGACCCCCCTGATTGGAATTAGGGATCCCCCACTTACAGGGCCCCCCTCCCCACTGCTGTTTAGCTGGCAGGCAAGGGAGATGTGACCTGGAAGTGATGTCATACTATCCAGGATGTCAGGGCAACATTTAGAAAATTCTACGGCAGAAGCCAAATTGACCATAGAGCTTTTGCCCACATACCAGAGCGTCACCCTGAAGTCCCAGATATGATGACATTGCTTCCAGGTCTTGTGAGCGGTGATATAGACATGTTTCTACACATCGGACAGACCTCCCTGCTGCTCCCAGCAACCCTCCCCTTCCCCCTGCCTGTCGCCAGGAGGGATTTTACAACCTCAGCCTGAGCTCTTCTTCTGCCTCTTGCTTAATGCAAAGGGCCCACTGATCACTTTAGGCCATGAATCCTCCTCCTTTGCCTTCCTTGAAAGGGCATCTCACCAGACGGCCATGATTAAGTGTTACAAGAGGGGGGAAAGCACATTGGCTGGCAAAGTGCCTGTCGCTTGAACAAAACTGCCTTTGCGAAGGACAGGGAATGACAGCCGGCATTCTCTCTGCTCAGCAGAACTGACTGGGTGGATTTCTGGCCCTGTCTCCACAGCAATGAATCAGTGTCATGGAGTGAAGAATGATCACACACTATGCACACACAGTTGTCTTCTATTGAATCACGCAGGGTCAGTACTGGCTACTCCAGGGTTTCTCAACCAGGGTTTTGTGAAACCCTGGGGGATCCTGGATGGCCCTGGAAGAGTTTCCCAAATGGGTGGGAGTTAATTAATCTATATTTTAAATCTGTTAAAGGTTTATCAGGTGACATGACCCTACGACCCACCCTCCTGAAATGGCCACTGATAATCCTGGAGGGGGTGGGAAGGGGAGGGGCCCCAGCTCTGCTTCCCAACCATATTCTGCATGATCATGCCACTTCTGGTGTTCCTTGAAACCTGAAGAATGTTTCAAGGGTTTCTCTACAGTAAAAATGTCGACCCAGGCAGCAGGTCTCAAGAGGTAGAGTTCTTTCACACCACATGCTGCCTCATCCTTTTCACTGGGTGTCGGGGATTAAACCTGGGACCTTCTGCATGCCAAGCAGAGGCTCTATATATTTTCACAGTCAGAGTAGTTCAGCAGTGGAATAGGCTGCCTAAGGAGGTGGTGAGCTCCCCCTCCCTGGCAGTCTTCAAGCAAAGGTTGGATACACACTTTTCTTGGATGCTTTAGGATGCTTTGGGCTGATCCTGCGTTGAGCACGGGGTTGGACTAGATGGCCTGAATGGCCCCTTCTGACTCGATGATTCTATGATTCTATGATCCTGCGTTGAGCAGGGGGTTGGACTAGATGGCCTGTGTGGCTCCTTCCAACTCTATGATTCTATGATTCTATGATCCTGCGTTGAGCAGGGGGTTGGACTAGATGGCCTGTGTGGCCCCTTCCAACTCTATGATTCTATGATTCTACCACTGGGCCAGCAGCTATTCCCAAACAACTCCTGTTTGATGAGTTCTCTAACGCTGCTGTTCAGACTCGGGTCTCCTCAGAAGGAGGTCCCCATCCATCCCATGGGATTTCCTCCCAGGAAACTGCCCTTAGGACTGCAGGCATAGTGTCCGAAAGCCTGCGCATCAGATTTTCCATGACAGCTGCTCCTTGCTTCCCAGCTGAAAAAGGTCTCTTTGCTCAAAGGAGTAAAGAAAAGTGAGTACAAAATCAAAGTGGCCTTTAAAAAAGCAAGCATCTGGCTGCTCACCCCCTGCGTGCACTCACATTTGTCTGAGATTTGATGAATGACTTGGCTGATTCAATTAGAGAACATTAGAGAATGCAATTTTTTTCACAGAGGAGCCATCTGACCGCATGACAAAGGGGTCTGCACCGTCCTCCCAGACATTCTAGCTGATATCTATTGCCTCCCTGCCCTCCTACTCTACCTGTGTCACATTGACCGTGAAACCTTCCTTTATTATTCCCTCTTTATTATTCGTGGCATCAGTCCCGAACCGTACAATTCACTCTGTTGTCCCTACCTAAATAAGATGCTGGGAGAGGAGGGCAGAGAAGGAGCTGGTTATTTGACACTATTGAGAAGGTCACAGGCCTACCTTCTGATCTACCCATCAGCAAATCCCTGGGTTCAGAATCTCCCCTTGGCCGTGAAGGTAGGCTTGAAGAAGTGCTTCTCTCTCACCTTTCCTGGAGAAGATAGGAAGCTCCCTTGGTCCATCAAGGTCATTATTATCTACTGAGACTAGCAGTAGGTCGCCAGGGTCTGAGGCACAACATCTACTACTTAGGTCAGGGATTCCCAACCAGGGGTCCTGGGGAAGCCTGGAGTTATGTGAGAGCTCCCCAGGGGTCACATAGCCTTTCCCAGAAGCTCAGGTGGCCACTGACATTATTAGATGTCCCTGAAGTCCACTTCCCCTGTTGCTCTACAGGCCTAGTCCCCCTTTCTACGATGGAAACAATAAAGGATGGATGGATGGATTGATTGGCAGGTTCCCACATCTGACTTCCGTGCCCACTCCTCTAAAGGGGCATGGCACCACTTCCAGGGTTTCCTGATAAGTATATAAGCATACGCATTAGGGTTTCCAATTGGGTAGCCAGTTCCCTTTGGCCACTGGTTGGGGATGTAGAGATGCTACATCCAGGTTGGGAAATTACTGGAAATTTGGGAATGGAGGCTGGGGAGAATAGGGATCCCAGTGGGGTTCAGTGTCACCCAACCCACCCTGCAAAGCATCTGTTTTCTCGAAGGGAGCTGAATTTGGAGACGAGCAGTAATTCCTGGGGATCCCCAGGTCACACCTGAAGGCTGGCATCTCTGGTTGCCAACCTCCATTTAGGGCTTGGCATCCTTCCAGTATTACAACTGATTTACTGACTGCAGGGATCAGTTCACTGGAAGAAATGGCAAGCCTCCCCCCTCCCCCCCAAAAAAAACCTTCAGGAATTTCCCAAGACAGAGGTGACAACTGATCGGGCGTTTTTGAGCCTTCATTGGGCATGCTCAGAAAACGAGAGTGGTGTTAGTTCGAGCACAGTGATTTGCCCATTATTGTTCCTTGTGTGCAATCAGATGGCCAGCTCAATTTTACCTTTATTCATTATATTTTGATGAACAATTGCTTGCACAGAATGGCCTTCCGGTTCTATCAGCGAACCGAGATTCAGAGAGTGAGTTTTTTCAGGCATGCTCTGCTTTTCGACGGAAAGGAAGGAATACCTTGCTCTGAGACTGAATCTGATTTCCTGTGTTCCTTTCCTATTCCTTTTGATCCCTTTGTCCTTGGGCTAGGTAGATTCTGAACTGAATGCACAAAAGAAATTAAACCTTGCGGCCCCGAAATAGGGGCCTTTTGTTTGTCACGAGATGCTTCGTGGATCCCTGGCATAATTTTATTTTTTAAGAAACAAGGCTTCTCTTCCTCTACTGCACGGACTAAACTGGCATTTCTCTTTTGATCCTTGCCAACTTCTGAATTTCCAAAGCCCACGGCCATTCACAAACCCACGGAGCATTCAGAAGAAGTGCAATCCTGAAATCTCCCTCCAGCATGGAAATCAAAGTGCGCAAAGTGCAGCATGGGATGGAACACTCCGAAAAAACTGGGACCTGAGCCCAAACTACCTCCCAACAAGGTTTTGATGAAGAACAAGAGCGAATTTTTCTGAGGTTTTGTTGGATTAATTAGTGCAAGTGGGGTACTAATTTTTACAACCACTTAAAACCATATGTCGTGAATGGATGCCTCCAACCTAAGTAGAAAAACTATAGAATATTTATGACCATAATTTTTGCACCCTGGCTAGATGGCGGCCACAATCCCTCTGTGCATTCTGAAATTACCTACTTGGGTCCGTCACTTTTCCCACTCCTCTTTGAATTGCTAGCAACCATCTCTAAGAACACTTTCCTGGAATTAAGCCCCGTTTCATAGGCCCAAGTAGCATTCTTAGTAGACCTAGGCCTAGTCAGCACACATAGCGTAATGCACTTTCCGTGTGCTTTGGCAGCTGGATTTTCCTGTGCAGAACAGGAAAATCTACTTCTAAAGTGCATTGAAAGTGCATTATCCTATGTGTGCAGACTAGGCCCTGCTTGAGTTTGCTCTCTGAAAGACTCTTGTGTGAGTCCTAAATGGTAGAACGTTTATGCACTTTTAAATACGAGAATCTGAGTTGTGCTGGAAGAGCGCCTTTTTGTAGGCCCTGCAGAACTTGGATAGTTCCGTCAGGGTCCGGGTCTCGACTGGCAGCTCATTCCACCAGGCTGGGGCCACAGCTGAGAAGACCCTGGCCCAAATTGAGGCCTGGCGCACTTCCCTCGGGTAGGGGGCCACCAACATGTTGGTACTGGATGATCTTATATCATTTACTGTGCCTTTTAAGTGGAGATGAGGCCTTCTGCAGGCCATTCAAATGCTCTGCCACTGTGCCACTCTCATTCTGCAAAAAGAGGCTGTAAAAATGACCAGAATAACACACACAAAGCCTTTTGAACGCCAGACCCGCTAGGTAAATGTCAACTATTGCTATTGAGTTAAGCTCCTTGTGGATTTTCCAAGTGTTTGACCCGTCGCTCTTGATTTCTATGTGACTTTTAACTTTGGATGTTATGTCAATACAATAAACTCACCCGCCTGCATCTCTGAGCATTGGTTTCCCATGCGCTGCTGCAGGGGAAAACTTCCCATCCAAACTGACCCTAAGAGTCTCTTGTCTACCACTGAGCAGATCTGGGGGGGGGGTGGAGGGGATGATAAACACGGAGGTCACCTGCTTGCCAGCAGAGGAAGAAGCAGCCTCCGGCTTGCATTTAATGAAGCCCATCTCTTTCGTCAAAGACTCTTAACACCTCTGTTGTTGACTTCATTGGAGCAGAGGAATAATTAACACAGGAAATGAAAACGCGCCTTAATGATCCCGGGCTGGAGAGCAGAGGCAGCCTCCAAAGTGGAGCCCCTTAATGGGATTTCGAGGCCCTCTTCCTTTCGGAGGGAAGTCAGGGTTGCTACGCACTGCATCCCTGCATGATTGATACAGATGCACATGTGTGCCGGAGGAATCTCTGAACGGCATTCTGGAGCAATTACAAGTCGCTTCAGTCGTGCTGGCTCTGTGTCCCCCCTGGGGTTAAATAATAAAAAAAACCCACTTTTACAGAATGCAGCATGGGGTTGGTATTCCATTGCTCCAGTCTTAATGGGAGACTTGCGGCAGGAGAGGACTGCAGATCGTCTGTGGAGGTCCAGATCAGCATCAGTTACCAAAGGCTGTTCGGAGAGCCAGTTCAGAGTCATGCATTAATGTGAACTCTCTGAAGCCATCTTGAACTCAGCTGGGAAGGGTGGTTTCTGCTGTCTGAGATTGTAGCAGGTAGCCCTGCTAACGACAGGGAGGTTCGAGTATGGAAGATACAATTGAAAGCCATTGCGTACAGCAGGGGTAGTCAACCTGTGGTCCTCCAGATGTCCATGGACTACAATTCCCATGAGCCCCTGCCAGCAAATGCTGGCAGGGGCCAGCATTTGCTGGCAGGGGCTCATGGGAATTGTAGTCCATGGACATCTGGAGGACCACAGGTTGACTATCCTTGGCCTAGAGCAGGGATTGCCAAACAGTTCCGTGTGGTCTGTAGGAGCTTTGGAGGGCGCCCACAGCCTTTCCCCCCTCTTGCCTTAATATTGCTCCTCCTCTCCGGCTCTCGAGTATAAGTGAGTGGCTTCTGAGCCTAGGAGGGGGTGGAGGCCACTGCCGCCAACCACTACACCAAGCTGACTCTCCCCACTCCTCTTCCAGAGCCAATTTGGTGTAGTGGTTAGGAGTGCGGACTTCTAATCTGGCATGCCGGGTTCGATTCCCCGCTCCCCCACATGCAGCCAGCTGGGTGACCTTGGGCTCGCCACGGCACTGATAAAACTGTTCTGACCGGGCAGTGATATCAGGGCTCCCTCAGCCTCACCCACCCCACAGGGTGTCTGTTGTGGGGAGAGGAATGGGAAGGCGACTGTAAGCCGCTTTGAGCCTACTTCGGGTAGGGGAAAGCGGCATATAAGAACCAACTCTTCTTCTTCTTCTTCCTTGTGAAGCCAGCTGGGTGCCCTTAGGCCGGTCACAGTTCTTCCAGAGCTCTCTCTGCCTCCCCTACCTCATAGGGTATCTGCTGTGGGGAGAGAAAGGGTAGGCAATCGATAAGCCACTTTGAGGCTCCTTTGAGTAAAAAGCAGGGTTCAAAAACATCTCTTTCGCTTTGTGGCAGGCAAGTTTCTTCAGACTGACCTGACCTGGCAGGATTCTTTCTGACCTACTGTTAGGAACATAAATTCCTAGCCAGACTGCCACTTACTGGGTGAGGTACACTCGTCCTGTTCAGAACACTGTGCATCCGCTTTCCTTCTCTGGCACTATATTGTTCATGGCAGCTCCTGCACTTCCTGCCTTTCCTGAAAGCCAGAATGCTGTGACTAACCGTGTTCTTGTTGTTTCTGCCTGCCCGGAAGCCGACAATAACAGAAGTCCTCTCTTGACAACCGGCTTGAGAGATTTCTAGCCTAGTTCCAAGTGCAAAAGAAAAAATAAAGCAGCCTTCCTTTTCTGTGTTCCTCTCCAGTCATCTTCTTGAGGAGATCTAAAAGCTTGATGGGGAACAATATTAAAGAAAAGTATATGAACATAAGAAGAGCCCTGCTGGATCAGATCAAAAGTCCTTCTAATTCAGCGTCCTGTCTCACACAGTGGCCAACCAGTTCCTCTGGACAGCGAACTACAGGGCACAGAGGCTGAAGTCTTCCCCTGACGTTGCCTTTTAGCTCTAGGATTCAGCAGATGAATGCCTCTGAATATGGAGATTCCACATTGTCACCAGGGATAGTAGCCAAGGGCTGATTCCGCACAGGCGGAAAAAGCCGAAAGGACAGCCATATGGAGGTGGGGCAAATCCCTGTGTCCATATAACATTGCCGCCAGGCCGATGCTCTCCCTGGCCTGATGCGGATTGGCCCCAGAAGCCCCGTCCTGCAGCTGGCCTGTTAGGATGGGAAGGCCAGGGCTTTCTAGGCCCTGCTTCTCCCTGCTCTACAGAGGCATGCAGGGGACAAGCAATGCCCCAGATGTCTTCGCAGTGCATCCTGACACAGCTGGGCGGACTAGGGCATTCTTTGTTTTGTTCTTAGGAAGGTGGGATTGCGTAGAATGCAATCCCACCATCCAGCAAACTACAACACCTCCTGCTACCCACCCCCACACGGCAGAACCTACCTGCTGCCACCACCTTTCCCATGGGGACTCCGTACACTGAGGAGCATGCAGTTCCGCAGCATTGTACCGGTGCTAGCCTGGAATGGCGCCACGGGTGCGGAATCACCCATTGATAGATTTATCCTCTAACAATCCATCTAATCCCCCATTTAAAGCTGTTTATTCCTCTGGCCATAATTAAATTCTCTGTCAGTAAATTCCATATTTAATCATTCTCTGTGCAAAAAAAAATAATTCCTTTTGTCCATCTTGAACCACCTGATTATCAGCTTCATTGGATGCCCTGGAGTTCAAGTATTTGGGGGAAGGAAGAGATATTTCTCTTTGTCAACTTCCTCCATCCCATGCATAATTTTATAAACCTCTATCGTGCCTCCCCCCAGTGGTCTCTTTTCTAAACCAATAAGTTCCAGAAGCTTTATTCTTTCCTCCTAGCCTTTCCTCCAACCCCCTAATCATCTTGCTTGGATGTGAAATTTCACTTTTTGCTGAGCCGTTACATGGTGTAAAATCAAACAGCCCATCAGGAGCTGTGTACAGCAAAATTATTCCTAATAAGGCATAAAAAGGATAAAAAGTTTTCCAAACAATATTGCTGTCAAATAATTTCAGAACAGTATCCAACAACAGCTGAAGAATACAACAATCAAAGTTATAAATAATTATGATTGAAAATGCTACCAGCTTGGTTTTCAGCTTTGAGCCTTTGCAGCCAATGTGAGCTCTGATGTTTTTTTGGTTTCAGTAAATGATTCTTTGAAAGAAGGCATTTAGCTGAAAACACAAGCTATGTTCTTTGGAGGAAAAGTTATCCTTGTTATGTCTTATTTGGAGTAACTTTGCCATTCACAGTTTCTGTTGGGCTGTTTGATTCTACGTGATCTATGTACTGTGACTTCATTTGACTTTGGGCTGTTACATGGAGGGAAAACATTCATGTCCCATTCAAATATTCATTTTTATCACTCCTTGACATTTATCTGCTTAATGCCGAGTTCATTTTTCTCACCAAGTTTCACGGCAGATCAGACAGTTAGAACAACACAACAAAGAACGGTTGAAAACGTGCAACTAACAATGAATGAAACTTCGCTACCTAATTAGATAGCAGTGTCCTAACAGCAGTATAAAATAGACAGCAAGAGTCTAGAGCCGCCTGAATAGCCCAGACTAGCCCTACCTTGTCAGAACGTGATTTTTCAGCCAACTGCCTTCAACAAGAAAACTCCATTTGTAGGAGAATCTCGTTATTGAAAGGAACAATGATGCTAGCTACCTGGAAGCTTTGCTAAGACCAAACTTCCACTGTCTATTGCTCTGCCTTAACCTCCATGTCCCCTCTGCGCCCCCCGCTTGTCCATCTGCCTTGCCTGGATGTCCAAGGCTAGAAGATGAGCTGTTTTTTTTTTAATACCCTGCTTTTACTACCCAAAGGCATACCAAAACATCTTACAAACACTTTTCCCTTCCTCTCCCAACAACAGACATCCTGTGAGGTAGGTGGGACTTAGAGAGTTCCGACAGAACTGCTCTGCAAGAACAGCTCTAACAAGACTGTGACTAGCCCAAGGTCACCCATCTGGCTGCATGTGGAGGAGCAGGGAACTTGGATGGGAGACCACTGAAGCCGCTCCTCTTGGGTGGGCAATGGCAAACCACCTCTGAATGTTTCATCTTGAAAACTATAGGGATTGCCATAAACCAGCAGCAAATGGAGGTCACTTTGCTCCCCTTATTAAACAGACGAGTACAGAATAGGAGAGCAAGTCCTGACTTTCCATCTCAAGACTGCATCGGAAGCGAGAGAGGTTGCAACTTAAATACTTTGCCCAAACCACTTTTTTCCATTAAAACTTCCCTTTTATGCAATCAAACTTTTTTGCCCTCCAAAACACATGCTCCGTTCCTTAGTTACTTGGTGCTTTTTTTGCTTAAACATAAGATCCCTTTTTATGAAACTTGTTCAGCAAAGAATGTTTCCATGTCCCGAAGCAGTTGGGTATGGAAGCTACACTAAAGTGCTTTTAAAGGAATAGGGGGACAGGGCGGGGGCATCGAGGCTGACTGTCCATGCTGAATCTTCCCCTCTTGCGTTTTTCAGTCCGAGTAACGTTTCTTCCCTCCCTTCTCTTCACTTAGGAATGACTTGCCAGGCACGGAGTTCCTACATGGACACAGAAGTGCTTTGGGGGCACCGCTTCACCCCTGTGCTTACCCTGGAGAAAGACTTTTACGAAGTCGACTACAACAGCTTCCACAACACCTACGAAACCAACACTCCTGTGTGCAGTGCCAAAGAACTGGCTGAATCTTTACGGGAAGGGCGTCTGCTCAGCCATCTCTCCAGCATCAACCTTCTGAGTGGAGGGGAAACAGAGAAGAGCAGAGAGGAAGATGGAGATAATCAGGAAGAAGAGAAGGAGGAGAATAAAGAGGAAGGCCAAGAGCTGGCTGAGTTGAACGGAGCCAATGGGACTGCAGGAGAAGTGAAAGACAGGGTGTCCTTATAACGCAAGAAGCTTGCCAAACTGGAGACAATTCGAGTGCAACAAACATGCCGCAGGCCCAAGGGAGAGTGGGAAATCGAAGGCTTGGGAGAAGATGCTTTTGTGGCCAACTGATTCCTGGACACAATGAGGTCTTTCCTATTATCGGGGCTTCTTCCTTGCTGACTGCAAGATTGAGGGGAATTACAGGGACTTTGCTTACCGTTTTGAGATCCATGGACAAAAAAGAAGAGAAGAATGATGAATGTCAAAATTTCACTGCTGGTTTCTCTGAACACTTCTAATCCGGCGGTGGGAGGGTGTGTATTGTAAAAGGAATGTAACTATAGAATTTGCTCGTGCTTAACACGGCAGTACGTTTGGGACATTGTCGTTGCCGAATTAAAAGAGAGAAGGGGAGGGAGATGGGATGGGATTGAGAACCTTCTGTAGCCAGCCAAGCATGACTTGAACTTCCTGTGGGTGGCATTTTGCCCTGTGGATTGTGTCCACTGTGGCTTCAATCCAGAGGCAATTGAAATGCCCCAGCATTGGTAGACTGGATCTCAGTGCTGGAGATTAAATGGAGACTTCAGGTTCTTTGTGGCTTCTGTAACAGAGCCCAATAAGGTTCCGCCTACACCTGGACAAGGAGCTGCTCCCAAGTGGATGAGTTGGATCTTGTCTAAGAACGTTTTCATGTATTATGCTGCAGCCAACTCATGTCTGCCAGAGAGCTTCAATTCAGCAGGGGGCTATAGCCAAGAAATCTGGATTTTGATATTAAAAGCTATTAGGCACAATTCTCCTCCTCCCTGTTTATATAGTACACTGAAAACACTGTAAAGAACTTTTTATTGCATCGGTCAACAGCAGCTCTGTGAGATACATCATTCCTCTTGTCATTTTACAGGTGGGGAACCGAGGCAGGGAACCGAGGAGGAATTGTGTAAGGCTAGTGAATAAAGATAGTGGCTGACCAGGAATTTGAACATAGCCATCCATTGGCCAGCTCGATCACATGATTCACGGACTCACTAAGCTAGGGCAGGGGTAGTCAACCTGTGGTCCTCCAGATGTCCATGGACTACAATTCCCATGAGCCCCTGCCAGCAAATGCTGGCAGGGGCTCATGGGAATTGTAGTCCATGGACATCTGGAGGACCACAGGTTGACAACCCCTGAGCCAGGGCATACATTCATTTAGGCTATCTCCCAAATCCACACATCTCAGCCTTCATGGTATCATTAAAGAACAGGAGAAGCAATCGTTCTCCAAATTCTAGTTCATCAAAACACGAAGGCAATCTTAAGCAGAATTGCAGCCTCCTAAGCCAGGGGTCCCCATGGACACCACAGGAGCCATTGATCACTTTCCTGGTACCCACCAAGTGTTTTGAGAATTTGGGTGGGGCTTTTACCCAGCAGCGCCTCTGATTGGCCACTGGTGATCCAATTGACCGTACCGAGTCAAACAACATGGTTTCAGTGGTAGCTACCACTGAAAAGTGTGGCTTTTCTTCTCTCTCACTTCTCCTTCCTCACTGCATTTTCCCAAACTGCCCACTCCTCTTCTCCTTTGCACTCAGGCTTTTCTGTGTGGCCCAGTTCTGCCCACCACCCATGTCAGAATTCCAGAGGTATCTACAGGCTCAAAAAGACCAGGGGAACCCTGTCTAAGATCACTCGGTCGAAAAGGCTTAAAAGGGTGTAACTCTGCTTAGGATGGCGCGGGGAGACATCTGATGCCACGTTGTTCTCTTTACAGTTTGGCTTCCTCCTTGTGCAAACTGAACGTTTTCCATGCCACTGACTGTTCCCTTGAAGTGACTGTTTCCCATTAAACACATTTCCTACCATTTTTGGATCCATTGGTTATAGATGGCATATCATAGAAAGCCAACTATGAACTGGGAAAACCCAGAATCAAAATGGAGAGGGTGTTGGGGCTCATGACGACATAAAACAAGCAAAAAGAACTGGGAAATGATGGATTTGATCATGTCTACAGATAAGGTTGTCCACTCTGAATTTGGAAATTCCTGGAGATTGGTGGGTGAAGCCTGGGCATGATGGAGTTGGAGGAGGGGAGGGACCTAAGTAGAATATAATGCAACAGGGTGCACTGTCAAGCAGCCATTTTGTCCAGAGGAATTGATCTCTGTAGTCTGGAGGTTGGATTGATGACTTTCAGGTTACAACTAATCTCCACATGACAGACATCAGTTCCCCTGAGCAAAATGTCTGCTTTACGGGTCTCTATAGAATTATGCCCCACTGAGGTCCTTTTCTCCCCCAAACCATGTCCCCAGTCTCTAGGAATTCCTCAATCAAGAGTTGGCAACACTATCTGGAGAGCAATTGTAATTCCAGGAGACCTTCAGCCCCCCTCCCCCTGGAGGTTGGTAACCCTATCTACAGATCATACAGTATTCAGAATTGTTCTCTCAGTGCAGGGGTCTTCTTGAGCCTGGGCTGTGTTTTTAGAATTCTAAGGCTGTGGTGTGAATGGCTCCGCAAAATGGCTGCCAACAGGGGCAATCGCAAAATGGCTGCCACAGAGGCTAGGGCCAAACACAGAATCTTAGAGATTGCAAGCCAAGAATCCTTCTGTGATGCAGGCAGCTGTTTAGGAATGGACGTTCCCTGAAAATACAAAATGGGTTATTGTGATGCACTGCATGCTCCACTCAGGTGGGGGTGGGGACAAGATTTGCTGTTTGCTTTAGGAAAGAGATACTTTGTAAGCAAGTTGGTGCCAGCAAACCTATTGATGGTCACTCTGGTTCTTCCAGGTGCCATACTGGAGATCATTGACCTTGTTCTGAATCAAGAACCTGGTAACATACTGGCAATATACCTGAGGGATGGAGGAACTACTCTCTCCCTGGTGTCATCCACTTCCCTCCCTCAGAGGTTTGTTTTTCCCTTTTACTGACTGAGCCACCATAGAGTTTGGAGTGTCTCGTGACACCGTGATGTCACTTCCGGCTATGTGGCTGTAAACTATGTCCTAATACCACAGGACGCAATTCTGGTGACCACTCTATTACCCAGGCTCCCGATTTGTACTCTTTCCCCCTGATCATACCGTGAATTTATAAAGTAAAATTTTAACAACATTTCATTCCAGGAAAGCTTCATTAAGAAATCTCTCTCACCCCAATCCAACTAGTTCAATAGTGACTTGCCAGAAAGCTGTTACCATAAATATTTTCACAGTCTATTTTTGCCCTGCAAACTGCTGGCAAGTTTATTGTCACTTTGTCAGCAAGGAAACGAAATCAACTGTTTGTTTGCCTCACACTCCCCTCCCTTTTCTTCACCTTCTGTTCCCACCTTGTCACACTGTCGACAGGCTTCCGAAGTCTAACTCTGCCGACCTACAAGGAAACACAGGAGAGAGACTGACAACCTTTTCCTCCTTCGCAGAGGAAGGCCCATGAATTGGGGCCTGTGCCGAACTGTGACATGGCAAAACAAAGCCTGAGTAGACTTTTGGAGAATACTTCTGTATTCTTTACAACAGCCCTATAAGGTAGGACCTGTGGTATTATCTCCAAATTACAGACACAGCTAAAGGCTGAATGACAGTGAAGATGATGAAGCAGAAGACTTGGTTACAATTGTCTTGCCTTCCTCCCCCTACAACATGTGTTCAGTCCTGCCGAGGTTACTGATCATCCCAAAAAATAGCATGCAGTGTGTGAGTGGAGACAGTCCAAAAAAAATTGATGGCTTTATGAATGGAAATGTCTATGACTATGGCCATCACTACATCCTCTGATGGCAAATTCCACATTTTAATCATTTCTCCTTTTAAAGAACACCAGAACTGTTGCTGGAATTGGAACGCAATGGTGATAGTTCAGGTGTTTCACATAGGTGAGGCCGTCTGAGGTCCAAAGATAATGTAGAATTTAGCTTAATGATGTCTACAGGTGACCCAAGAGGGTGCAGGAATATGGTTGCTTGGGTTAGGGTGGGACCTTCCTGAGGATTTGGGGAGGGGGGGGTTGGGGCCCTCAATGGGGTATAATTCCACAGAGTCCTCCTTCCGAAGTAGCCATTTTCTCCAGAGAACTGTTGCCTGGAGATCACTTGAAATCCCAAGAACTCCTGGCACCACCTTTAGGTTGGCAACCAATGGATGAAGACAGTGGAGGTTTTTGCATTCTGTGATAACAAGCACACTACCGAATGTTACTTTAAAAAACACACACACACACAGAGATGAAAGGGAAAGCTGCATGCATCTTTTGAAGCTGCAGCAAACCATTGCTGCTAATTTCTTCTCTTGAAATCCCTGTGAGGTGATGCCATAAATTAGTCGCAACTTGATGGCATTTTCCACCAGCAGAATATCACAATATAAGAAGGCAGGGGGCAAAATTGCCCCTTAGGCAGCTCTGCGCCACATGCTCTGCATAGAAGAAGAAGAAGGAGAAGAGTTGGTTCTTATATGCCGGTTTTCTCTACCCGAAGGCATCTCAAAGTGGCTTCTGTGTTCCCTTTCGGCACTGTGGGGGCCATTCGCCTTCCCTTTCCTCTCCCCACAACAGGCACCCTGTGAGGGAGGTGAGGCTGAGAGAGCCCTGATATTACTGAAGAAAAAGAGAAGTTGGTTCTTACATGCTGCTTTTCTCTACCCGAAGGAGTCTCAAAGTGGCTTACAGTCGCCTTCCCTTTCCTCTCTCCACCACAGACACTCTGTGAGGGAGGTGAAGCTGAGAGATCCCTGATATTCCTGCTCGGTCAAAACAGCTTTATCAGTGCTGTGGTGAGCCCAAGGTCACCCGGCTGGCTGCATGGGGAGGAGCGGGGAACCAAACCCGGCTCGCCAGATTAGAAGTCCGCACTCCTAACCACTACACCAAGCTGGCTTTGGACACCAAGCATAAAACGCCACAGATTCCAGCCTGTCTCATGTCCCCTGGGAAGGGGACTGAGCCAGAAACAGAAGGGGCACAAAGCCACAGTAAATGGCAAAGTTCTAACCTGCACACTCCTACACCCTGGACACAAATGCTACGTCTCATTTCCCCTGCCCTTATTTCCCTTCTCCTCTTATTTGTCATGTATTACTAAAGGTTCATCACCATCAGAAACACGGAGCCACACAGCGGAACCTGAGATGCATGCTATTTGTACTGGAGGAATTAATATCTCCCGAAAAGCGGCCTCCGTGGTCATTCATCTCTCCAGCGGAACGTCGCAGGGCGGCAGGTTGCCAGAATGGATTTCATGACAGTCGAGAGGTGAACTTAATTAAGGTCGGGGAAACTTGGCAGGCCCTTGGACGATTTATAACTTGGCCTCCATTTTTCAGTTTTCGAGTGTGAAGGATGATCGGTGGGTGAGGGTCTGATCCCATTAGGCATCAAACAACAAGTGGAATTCAAAAGCAAGGAGACCGAAGTTAAAGCAAGGGCATGGGAATGAATGGGAGTTGGGAGTGTCCCACATAGTGCAGGGGGTTGGACTAGATGACCCAGGAGGTCCCTTCCGACTCTAGGATTCTATGATTCTAGGTCTGCAGAATAGACAGAATGTTACCAGAACAGTTGCTGGATCATTCTGCTGTACACGGCAGGCGAGGAGGCGCCTGAAGGAATGTTCCCTTCTATAATCTCCCTGCACAGAGAAATGTTTACATATGAAGCTGCCTTATATTGATGAATCAGACTATTGGGCTCTCCAGGTTAAGAATCGTCTACTCTGTCAGCCACTCTCCAGGGTTTCATGTGGGGGGCTTTCGCCAACTGCCTGATCCCTTCACCTGAAGGTGCCACGGCTTGATCTTGTGAGAACACCTTTTCCTTCCTCTCCCCACAACAGACACCCTGTGAGGAAGGTGGGGCTGAGACAGCACTGAGAGAACTGCTATGTGAGAACAGCTCTAAGAGAACTGTGACAAGCCCAAGGTCACCCAGCTGGCTGCATGCGGAGGAATGGGGAATCATACCCTGTTCTCCAGATTATAGTCTGCCGCTCTTAACCACATATTCGAAAACGATTTCTGACAGTTAAACCACGTAAAATATACTTTCAGATGCACTGACTCCAGACACAACTGCATCATTGCTAATGTCTGGGAACCTACCGTGCCCAGAAGCCTAAATCTGTAATGTCATCCCCTATGGAACAACTTGAGTCAAATGTTTTAAACTTCGTACATCATGCCGATCTTGCCTTGTTCTTTTTGGATATATTACCTGGCTTGTAGGAACTCGACACAAACGCTGGCCTTTTTTGCTTTTGCGTTCAGTAGCTCCTCTTTGCCATCTCATTGGAGCAGCTGGCTTTTGAAGGCCTCTCCCGGAACTCTGGCACCATGACGACTCGATCAATAAGCAGAAAATGACACAGGCTTCTCCGGGAGAGTCCCAAAGGGCAGCATGGCACATGGCTGCATCTGAGCAATCTGGGAAACTGCTGTCACAGCCGTCCTTCCCCCACGCCCATTGGTGGCTGAGCTGAAGGAGATGAAATCCGAAGGCGGCTCTAAACAGATTCTGTTTACATGTGTGGGTTTCTTCGGAAACAACCAACATTTGTCTTCGCCACCCATCTGAAAGCCACAGCTGCGTTTGCTGTGTTCCAGTCATGCTATAGACGAGCCACTGCGGAGAAAGATTTCACTCAGTAGAATAGCTTGGGTTTGCTGTGATGCGTTACCGCTGCCCACTCCCCATTACCACAAACCCACATTTCAAGACCAAGCATACTTTGGATCTCTTGTGCACAAGGCATTTCTGGCCGTAGCTAGAGAATCAGGATCTTCCCCACTGGGGATCGGCTGGCCACGGGTAATCCATTACGCTGATCTACATCGACAAAGCAAACCAGCAGAGAAATGTGGCCGTACCAGCAGCAATGCATAATATAGACAAGAATCTCCCTCGGTTTCCATTCATTTCCCCCAAGAGATACAACTGCTTTAAAATTTTGGCCGTAAAGCCATTTATCATGGTGCAAGGGCTGCTGCAGAGCTGTTGGCAAAATCCCTAACTAGGCTGCAACTCATTTTTGTTGATTTGGGCTGAAAATTGTTCGCTAACAGGAAATTCTTAAGTGTGTGAGCAGAATATTAGCTGGGAGAAAATCTTGTGCATTTTCTCATCTTGTTTCAACTTGGTCTTAGATTTCTCTTTGGACCTCTTTCAAGCTGGTGATTAAATTGCACACAAGCCCCCAGTCTAATTTACAGCGTGATCTGAAATAAGGCACTGTGTGGGGGGGGTTTGGCACTGCTTTCTCATCAGATAATGTTCAGGAACTTTTCAGCAGTCCAAGTGAAAAAAGTTTCTTAGAATCATAGAATCATAGAGTTGGAAGGGGCCATACAGGCCATCTAGTCCAACTCCCTGCTCAACGCAGGATCATAGAATCACAGAATCATAGAGTTGGAAGGGGCCATACAGGCCATCTAGTCCAACCCCCTGCTCAATGCAGGATCATAGAATCATAGAGTTGGAAGGGGCCATACAGGCCATCTAGTCCAACCCCCTGCTCAACGCAGGATCATAGAATCACAGAATCATAGAGTTGGAAGGGGCCATACAGGCCATCTAGTCCAACCCCCTGCTCAATGCAGGATCATAGAATCATAGAGTTGGAAGGGGCCATACAGGCCATCTAGTCCAACCCCCTGCTCAACGCAGGATCAGCCCAAAGAGTTCTTGCTTAACTCATTTTGCTCTCATCTACCCCAAGACTTGTATACATCTGTACACCTTTTGCCCGGAAGCACCTCTAAGAGACCTTTATTTAATGCAGGGGTAGTCAAACTGCGGCCGTCCAGATGTCCATGGACTACAATTCCCATTGAGCCCCTGCCAGCTAACGCTGGCAGGGGCTCAATGGGAATTGTAATCCATGGACATCTGGAGGGCCGCAGTTTGACTACCCCCGATTTAATGTCTTTATTTATTTGTGATATTTATATACCGCCCTTGCAAGCGCTGCCAATGTTGTCCGTTTTGCCTTTAAAGAAGAAGTGTGAAACGGAGACTGCGCAATACACGGATATCACCAATTTGCCTGGAAAAGCTGCTCAGGCAGTCCGATTCAGATTTGATCCCAGCTCCTATAGCATTCGAGAGGATCTGGCTGCTTTCTGTTGAGACACAGGCTCCCAGATTGCAAAGCAAAACCAATTCTTTCCTTTCTATTCAGTTCATTGGTTTGTGATGTCAAATGAAGCCCCATGACGTTTGATGGCCACAATGCACCAGCGCTAATTAAACAGCTGACCCTGGCGTAGACCTCCCTCGCTTTAAGGAGGCCTGGGATACTGCTTAATTAAGGGAGCTCCAAGAGTTGTCGATGGAAAAATTTTAAAAGCCCTTTTTCTTCGGCTTGAAGCTGCATGTCGGCTGTCCGGCTGAGCCCCTCAACCGCCCTCCCTTTTCTTCTCTCTGCTTATTAGTTCCTGTGTTTGCCTAGCACCGATTTCAAAGGTCAGCGCTGTTCTGCCGCTGGGCGATGCACCTGCTTCCCCTCCACGGCTGCATCAAGCCTGGTTTATTGTGTGATTAGGCTTAACTGAAGTTCCCCAGCAAAGGTCTCAGTTAACCAGTTAAAAGTGTATGAAGTCAATGTCAACTTTTTTTTTGCAGATGTGGTGGGAAGGCCAGGCCAGATTGTTAGTTAGAATTGATTTGGGAGTTAGAAGAACACTTCACTTACATAAACGTCCAAATGGCTGACGATTGCATGTGGGAATGGGCCGTGGCTCAGTGGTAGAACATCTGCTTGACATGCAGAAGACCACAGGTTCAATCCTTGTCATCTCATAGAATCGTAGAGTTGGAAGGGGCCATACAGGCCATCTAGTCCAACCCCCTGCTCTACGCAGGATCAGCCCTAAGCATCCTAAAGCATTCAAGAAAAGTGTGTATCCAACCTTTGCTTGAAGACTGCCAGTGAGGGGGAGCTCACCACCTCCTTAGGCAGCCTATTCCACTGCTCAACTACTCTGACTGTGAAAATGTTTTTCCTGATATCTAGCCTATATCGTTGTATCTATATCTCCAGTTGAAATGATGAGGTCGTTGGTGATGTGAGACCCAGGAGAGCTGCTTCTGGTCTGAGTAGACAATACCGACCTTGAGTTGTGAGTTCCTGCATTGTGCAGGAGGTTGGACTAGATGACCCTGGAGGTTCCTTTGAACTCTCTGATTCTATGATGAACCAAGGCTCTGATTCCATAGAAGGCAGCTTCATGGGTACACATTTTCACTTTTTATATGAAATGTTCATGTATGTTACATTGTCATCAAGTCGCTTCCAATTCATGGTGACCCTATGAATGAACAAACCCCCAAATGTCCTATTGTCAACAGCCCTGCTCAGCTCTTGCAAAACAGAGGGTCTGGATGGCTTCCTTGATTAAGTCTCTCCATTTTATATTGGGTCTTCCTCTTTTGCTGCTGCCTTCACTTTTATCAACTCCAGTCGGCTAATGGAGCAGTGAGACGTTGGGAGCATGCTGAAAGGGCAGAAGTGGCCACCTGCAAGACAAAATGATGCATGGGTTAAAAATCGAATCAGCCTAGTCCTCCCTTCTGAAATCCCTTTGGGGGAAGAAAACGTTCTTCTGCACCTTCCTCAGTGCAGAAAGTGAAGCGGGGATAAGTGTGCCTGGAATAAGTGCCTGGAATTTCAGACTTGCCAAGGTTCAGACTGATGATCATCACAGAAGAGCTGATTAAAAGACAAACAACCCGTCACATTGAAATGAAACTCTGTGAGATGGAAGTGGTGTGCAAATCACTCACTTTCCCAAGAAAACAAATTATGCCTGTACCTCACACATGCATATTGTATGAAACTAGCAGATTGCATTGATCCCTCCTGCATCTGCAAAAAAAAAAGTAATTCCAACTCCAAACCAGACCTAAATCGGTGGTAGGTAGCCAACCATCCATGGACTTTACTGAGCAGGACTTTCCTGCTTCCCTCCTATGTCCCAGGAACAGCCTAGGGGCTAAATTGAGCATCTGTAGCCTGAGTCTTGCAATATTTAGCATGTGCTAACCCTGGAGTGATGAGGAAATATTACACTCTATCATGATCTTTCACAACAGTTCTGTAATCAAAATAATTCTGCAGGTAAACTCAGGGGTCTATGGAATCCATATAAAAGCATGGCTTCACCTAATTTTTTGTTTTAAATCAGCCTTGTTACTTCATCATCTACAGAAGAAATCCACTTTATTTTCATGATCACGTCAAGAACAAACTTATCCTGCTCTTTAATGATTTTCTGCAAGATCAAACGCCCCGATGTTGTCATTTTAAGACAATTTCCAAGAATACTAAAACTGATTGAGGATAATGACCATTTTGAAGCCGTGGTTTCAGTCAGCTCTGAGACTCATTGCCTGTGGTTACAAAGATCCAAGATGATGTGCAGGTGAAAAT
This sequence comes from Paroedura picta, assembly GCF_049243985.1. NCBI lineage: Eukaryota > Metazoa > Chordata > Lepidosauria > Squamata > Gekkonidae > Paroedura > Paroedura picta. Next base: position 9,620,092 of record NC_135380.1, on the reverse strand, counting down.
TTGAATCAGATGGCACATAAGCATATGTAAAATAAGAACTCCCAAGCAATCATGGATATTCTAGCTATTAAAATAATTGGGGGGGGGGAGTTAGAACAATCAATAGATTTCTTTCTTTCAAGGTAAGTAGTATTAACTGAATAATTTCTTGCTTTTTTGTATTCAGAGGATTATTTCGGTAGCCATGGAAACTTTGACAATAGCTGTATTTGCATGATATATCAGTTCCTAATATGGGACATCTTGCTATTTCCAGGAAACGTCTGCAAAAGAGATCAGGCAGTTCTTCCGTAGAGTCCTTATAATTACCATTTATTTGCCTACCCGACTTGTAGAGGTTTACTGGTGGAACACGGGGGGGGGGGGAAGCAACTAATCTAGCAGGGCTTGCAACGAGGTTTGCCAAAAAGTGAGACATTAAAAAGAGGTCTATTAATAAAGAGATGCAGTTCTAGGACCCTGTGAACTCATCCAGTGAGCTGCATCAAGAACATCTGAAAACATAAAACTTCCAAATGCCGAATGAGACTCTTGGTCCACCACAATAACTGTTGTCTGCTCAGAGCAGCTGAGAATCTCCAGCCTTTCACATCACCTATTGCCAAATCTTTTAGCTGGAGATTGAACTTGGCTACTTCTGCATGCCAAGCAGATGTTCTTCCACTGAGCCACAGCCCCGCCCAAACATCAATATGGATTCATTTCTCCTTTTTTCCCCCCTTCTGAGTCGTTAGTCCCCTTTCAGCACCAAGGACAGAGTTCTCGGTTTGTCCATATGGCACAGGAAATTAATTTTAGTCAAGGGCATGCCGTGCCAATCTTATTTAATGGGCAGATTAATTTGTGTGATGTCCTACTAGGTGCTGATATATATTTTCCAAGTGGAAACGTCTGACATCCTTAAGTCCCCAAGTGGTGTGCATTATGGGGCTTGCTGTTGTTTCATTTTAACTCTTTGCTCCAAAGCTGTGTTCATTTTCATGACACCCTCCTCCTTATGTTCTTCGTTTTTATTTCCCACTAGTTGCAGTTGGAAGCATTTCCGGCTGCATCATCTCTCTCTCCCAGACAGTTTTGATGGCATTTGCATGCACAGGAGGGTCTCTCTCCCAGACTTCGGAGATATAGAGAGCTTCTAATTTAAAGGCAACTGGAAGAAAGATGCGGGGAAGTGAAGGAACAAAATGATTTGTTTCCATTTTTATTTCATTCGTTCCGCCTGTTTCCCCCCTTTAATCTTAAGAACAAATGGGTATGCCACAAGCATAGGCACCGCACTGTCGTGACAGCACATTAAAAAAAAATTCCACATAGAAGATGTCAGAAATATTTGCATTAACCCTTTATGGAAACCTGGATTGTATTTCAGCTGGGGCAGAGGCCTAATCCTGCACAGGGGCTTTTGTGACTAGCCACTGCTTGGGCTGATCAGCTGCAGAATAGTTGGGATAGATCTTACCCCTACAGGCTGCTCGGGGACAATCTGTCTTTGACTGTTCCCCTAGGTCAAGAACTCAGTGCAAGTATAAAGCAATGTCTCTCTCCTCACCTGCTGTGGGATCCAGGAAGGCTTCTTTGACAGGAGACAGGCTGCAGTGACAGGCTAACAGGGGCCAACGGAGACGCCTTATAAGGCTTCCCATGGGGGAAGAGCAGGAGAGATGGGATCCCAGGCAGGCAGCTGCCCACTGGGTCTAGGAACTACCAGTTGGCAAAGGGTTGGCATTGACCACTACCTGATATGCCTGTTTTCTTTACTCAAGTAGGAATGCCACTCAAAACTGGAATTTTGCTGTTGGAAGGGTGCCTTCTACACCTTCACAGAGGGGCTCATGGGAATTGTAGTCCATGAACATCTGGAGGACCACAGGTTGACTACCCCTGATTTAAAAGGTGCATCCTAGAGGAAGGGGGAGGCAACTAGGGAGATGCTATTAGTGGGAACTGTAAAAAAAACAACACAACACTCCTCTTTTTGTTGAGGTTCTTTTCCCACGGGAAGCCTTACTGAAGAAACCTGGAGAACACAGCCCTGAGCTTCAGCCTGAAACAGGAGTCTGACAAAGGACCGTAGTTTCTTTTACCACATTGGCCCTCTACCAGATCTCTGCCACACATTTTGTTACATGCATCAATTTATATCTTCCTAATATTTTCACTTCTCCCCTGCCTTGCTCCCGAGGGGACATACCGAAGTGGTTTACTTTGCTCTCCTCTCCTCCTTTTTAACCTCATGACAATCCCGGAGGGGAGGGAAGACTGAGAGTGGGAAAGGATCCCAAGGTCACCCAGCAAGCTTCCATGGCAGAATGAGGATTTGGACCTGGGTCTCCCATTCCTGTATACTACCCTGGCCCTCAGTAGGTGGGTAGGTGTTGAGATTTGAGTAGGTGTTGAGATTTGAGCTGCCAGAATCTTTGGTCCCACCATTCAGACTTCAATTAATTCCTCAGAATCTCACACCAAGAGCCTTCTTACTTTGCAGGGTCCTTACCTTTATACTGTTCTGTAAAAGGGCTACATTATCAAAACCAGAGTTTAGAGGGTAGCTCCATGCCCTGTAATCCAACCATGCTCTCAGAATTGAAATTACACCCTTCTAAGTCTATTGATTCAAGACAGTAGTGGTTAGGAGCGCGGACTTCTAATATGGCGAGCCGGGTTTGATTCTGCGCTCCCTCACATGCGACCAGTTGGGTGACCTTGGGCTCGCCACAGCACTGAGAAAACTGCTCTGAGCAGGAATATCAGGGCTCTCTCAGCCTCACCCACCTCACAGGGTGTCTGTTGTGGGGAGAGGATAGGGAAGGGGATTATAAGCTGCTTTGAGACTCCTTCAGGTAGAGAAAAGCGGCCTATAAGAACCAACTTTTCTTCTTCTACTGAGGGTTGATCTCTGATGTCATCAACTTTGGACTGGCGCCAATGGGATCAAGGTTCACTGCATCCTCCGGGTTCATCTCAATTCCCACAAACTCTCAAACTGGCCTTGGTTCATTAGTATATTTCCTCCTTTTCATCAGCCAAGTTATTGCTTCCTCTAATCACACATTGCTTTTCTGGCTTAATTATGACTTTTCCTGACCTTTTCTGAGCATTGAATGTATAATTGATTCCATATCCTTGGCATTTCCTCACATCTGCTTCAGTTCTTAGTTCTGACATTTGGTCATATTGCCAGGGGGCCATTTCCCCTGTCTTCCTCTCCGGTTGTCATTTTTGTATCCAATAAGTAGATTTTAATCTCCCATTGTAAAGATGCCTCTAGCTTTTCTAGGAGGGCAGTAGCATTGGTGGACTATTCCTAATATACGGAACATCTTGAAGACACGGAACAAATCAAAAATGAAATTCTAAGCCAGGGCATGAGTTATTGGAAGTCACTGTTTTCTTTGCTGCATTACATGGCAGTCCATGCATTGTATCACCATCCGAGCCTCCCTTTTATGGGTGGCAAAGGCATACTGCCCTTAGCAGCAAGGGCCTTAACATGATGGTGTAAAGCTGCTTGGGATACAAGTTGCATATAGTTCCAAAGGGCCTGCAAGAGGGAGCTATTCCACCAGGCATTTGGTTGAGGTTGACTGGAATCAGCAACAGCTACAGGGCCCCTGAACCTCTCTCCCAGGAACCCATACACCTGATCTGAACAAGGTTTGCACACTCCACTGCATTTGGCTGCTTCGGAGAGCACCAAAGCTCTGACCACCTCAAAGTGCTGGCTGCCTCTAAGCGCTGGGCACTTCAGGCTTCAGTGCTCACTGCAGAGATCAGAGTGCTCCACCCTAATCTGAACCCTGGACCTGTTTGAACCATTGCTTAGACCAGGGATAGTTAAACTGCGGCCCTCCAGATGTCCATGGACTACAATTCCCAGGAGCCCCTGCCAGCGAATACCATGACAGACATCTGGAGGGCCGCAGTTTGACTACCCCTGGCTTAGACTGTTACCTTCAGTTGTGATTGCTAATGTGAATGTAATCATTGTTGCAGTCCATCTATGTTATGCAGAAACAAAGTTCCATGTACTGTTTATGTTCCATGTAAACTGCCCTGAGCCTCAGGGGAGGGCAGTATGTAAATATAATAAATAAATAAAATTTAAAAAATAAAAATAAAAGCATATTTCTTAGCTGCCTGAGTGATACAGTGGCTAATGCCGTTCTGCATCCCCTGTTAAAATGTTGTTCATGTTTGAAGCAGAAGGAGCACTGAACTGGCCAAGCGGTGGACTTCCCCTTTCAGTATAGATTCAAATAAGTAGCTGTGTTGGTCTGAAGTAGCCCAATAAAATCAGAGTCCAGTAGCACCTTTAAGAGCAACAAAGATTTATTCAGGGCGTGAGCTTTTGAGTGCAAGCACTCTTCCTCAGACTATGAACTCCTTACATGACAGGGAATACCCTTTCTCAGTATAGTTCTCCTTTCCAAGACCACATTTGTTCAAAATCATTCCACTCCACACTCAGCATAGTTGCTGTGTGTATGTCCCATGCTATCCAGTTGCTTCTGACTTATAGCAACCCCGTGAATTAATGTCCTCTCATTAACAGCCTTGTTTGGGTCTTGCAACCAGAGGGCCCTTGTGGCTTTCTTGGTTGAGCTGATATTGGGTCTTCTTCCTTTCCTGCTGCCTTCAACTGGTCTGAGAATGATTGTCTTTTCCAGGGACTCTTGTCTTCTCGTGAGGTGACCAAATTACGATAACCTCTGCTGAGTCATTTAAATTTCTAGGGCGAATCCATTGACAATAATGAAACACAGCTTTGGATCTGTAGCCACCTACAAACCTGCTAATTCTAAGCAGCAGCCAACGTGATCTAGCACTTAGTTATGCAAGAAAACAGAGATGTGAGTTTCAATCTCCACCAGTCCAGTGGGCAGGATTAGAACTAGGGGAGGAAATTTCAAGGAAGCAGATTTGGGCTCAATATTTGGAAGAAGAAGAAGAAGAAGAAGAAGAAGAAGAAGAAGAAGAAGAAGAAGAAGAAGAAGAAGAAGAAGAAGAAGAAGAAGAAGAAGAAGAAGAAGAAGAAGAAGAAGAAGAAGAAGAAGAAGAAGAAGAAGAAGAAGAAGAAGAAGAAGAAGGGGGGCACTCTTTCTGGTTCTGTCGGAGATGCTGATTGCATATTCCCACAAAGAACACAGCTTAGGGATAGATAACCTATAAGGGACATTCCAATATTCTGTGACACGAAACTCCCGGGTGACCATTGCTTTAACCTACCTCGATAGGGTTGTGGTGAGGATAGACGATATGCCTCCTTGGAGGATGCCTGGGTGAAAATTAGACAGAAGAAGAGTTGGTTTTTATACCCCACTTTTCACTGTCCAAAGGAGTCTCAAAGCGGTTTATAATTGTACCGTTCCCTTCCTCTCCCCACAACAGACACCCTGTGTGGCAGCTGAGCTGAGACAGCTCAAACAAGACAGCTTGGTCAGAACAGCACTATCAGGGCTGTGACTAGCACGAGGTCCCCCAGTTGGCTGCATGTGGAGGTGGAGCTGGGGATCAAACCGGGCTCAACAGATTAGAAACTGCTGCTCATAACCATTATACCATGACAGACAGACAGATGATTTTGGTACAATTTTGGTCTGGTACAATTTATAGCACCCCTGTCTGTCCCTGGAAGAATGCGATGAGTCCATGTAAGCCTGTAAGGCTAAAGCATGAGATGACGTATGTACATATGGGCAGCCAAGTAGCAAGTGACCTATGGCAGCCCCATCAAGCAGCTTTCAAGGCAGGCAGAGGAACAGAGGTGAGTCACCATTGCCTTCTTTTGCAGGGTTTTGAGTGGCCACTTATCCAAGGATCAGCCCTACTTAGCTGTCAAGGTTTTACAAGATTGGGGTTATCATGCCGCCTTCCTCCTAAACATGAGATTAGGATCTCCCAAGGAGCTGTATTCAAATCCCTTGACAGGATTTAGCAGACAGTTTGCACCCTCCGTTCTCCATCTGCACGAGAGAGACAGACAGAGAGAGAGAGAGATCACCTAGTGCATGAGGTTACTTGATGCCTATTTGACAAATAAATTGCTACACATATAATACTGCCATCGCAAATGCCAGTGATTTATAATGGGTGAATCACTGTGTTTCCTCAAAACAACATGCCCTCAAAAAACACTTCCAACAAAGCAGAACGCTCCTGCCTGAAAGCATTTTCCCTTCCCCTTAATTGAAAAAATGAGGTTTTGAACGCTGACTTCGTGTAAACAGGAGTGTGGCCCACCCCAGCAGATGCTGCTGCATCAATACATTGCCATTCTCGCATCTGGCACATTCATCTCAGCAATTAATGCTTTCCCCTACAAATTATCTGCCAAATCATTGCCTACTCTGAATCCTTGCAGCTGAGGCTGCCTTCCCAAACCTCAGATATTCCAAATATCAGCAACATCGAAAGGAAAGCTTTCAATCAGGTTATCCAAACCCACGGCCAGATTGATGGGTGGGGATTCCACATGCAGCCAGCTGGGTGACTTCGGACCAGTCACATTTCTCTGAGCGCTCTCAGCCTCACCTCCCTCACAAGGTGTCTGTTGTGGGGAGAGGAAGGGAAGGCGATTGGAAGCTGCTTTCAGACTCCTTCCAGTCGTAAAAAAAAAAAGCAGGATATAGAAAAATCCGTGCTTCTTCTTGCCTTACACTGCACTGGCTTTGCAAGTACACTGATATTCTCAGATATAGTAGCTAAGAGGCATTTTTTAAAATGTAGCTGTGTTAGTCTGTTTTCGCAAAGTGAAAGAGAACTCCAGAGGCACCTTGAAGACTGACCAAGTGGCTTCAATAAGTGGCTTTCGTAAGTCAGCGTTGACTTCATCGGATGCATACAGTGTGGAAAAGCTTTTTATGGGGAATTCTTATAAACAGAATCCCAAGGGGGTGGGGAGAGGAAAATCCGTAGCAGAGAAAAACCTGTTGTAAGTCATCAGGGACCGGAACGGATGTATTTCTGACCTACAAAATCGTATGCTGGAATAAAGGCTGTTTGTCTGTCTGGTGCCACCCAATTTTTGTTAATCGTGAATGGTTGGAATCACCTTTCTGTAACAAGATGGAACTGTTTTTCCGGAGTGCAAATATCATCAACATGATCGCGTGATTCTTTTTTTCTGCAATGGATGGCAGCTATATATCATGACGGCTCTGTGGATGGTGTCCTGAACAAACCAGAAGGTCCCTTCCAACTCTATTATTCTATGATTCTAACAGAGAAGCCACAAGGAAAGGCCTAGGGGCTTGAGAATGTTCAGCCTGGAGAAGGGGAGGTTAAGAGGGGACATGACTGATCTCTTTAAGTATTTGAAAGATTCCTGTTGGCACCAGAGGTTAGGGCCTGCAGTAAAGGGTTTATAAACTACTGGCTAGAAATCAGTTCTAAAAAAATTCACAGTCAGGGTAGTTCAGCAGTAGGATAGGCTTCCTAGTAGTGACCCCCCCCCCCCACACACACACACACTGGTGGTCTTTAAGCAGCATCTGGATAGATACCTATCATGGATGTTTTAGGATGCTCCTGCATTGACCAGGGGATTGGACTGGATGGCCTGTATGGCCCCTTCCAACTCTATGATTCTATGATTGGACTGGATGGTCTGTATGGCCCCTTCCAACTCTATGGTTCTATGTTGGATCAGACCCATCCAGTGCATCACTCTGAGTCACACAGTGGCCAAAACCCAGGTGCCCTCAGGAGGTCCACCAGCAGAGCCAGAACTTCAGAAGACCTCCCAGCACCAAGAATAGAGAGCATCACTTCCCCAGGCAGAGTGTTCCATCTCTACCTTGTGGCTCATAGCCACAGATGGACTTCTGCTCCATCTGCTTATGCAGTCTCCTCTTGAAGCTCTTCTTGCTTGTATCCATTGCCCCTTCTGGAGGCAGTCAGCCCCACGTGAAGAAGTGCCAAAAAGAAGGCATTCTGTGTGCAGACTCCATGCTTCCCTTCCTTGTTTTTGCTTCGAAAACCGAGGGTGGTTTCTTTAGTCACTACATCTGTGCGTATTTAATTTCCAAGTAGGAGTTTGAACATAATAGGCCTCTGGCTTGCTCATAATATCGTTATTATTGTTTTCATGGCTTTCGAAGACAGCTGCGGAATTATCTAGCTTAAGGCCAGTGCCAGAGCCTGTATGTGAAACAGAATATCCTTTGCCTGCTCATGCAAACTTCCCAGTTAGTTTCTTAAGACGATCAGCAGCAACTCGGATGCAGAATCCCCCATCTGTTTCTGAGATCCGAAATATCGGATCTCTTGGAGATTAAAAAATGGCTTGCATCTCCCTTCCCTTTTGTTACTTAGGTGGAGTTGTTGCCTTTAAAAAGGAACATGTTAAAAATAAAATCTTAAACCCAGGGAGGCTTTTGATTTAGACTTGGTGACCTTAGAACCAGAAAGGCTGAAGTTTGCTGGCAACCTGCTGTTTTAATCTGCAACATCTGGCACTGGGGTGGGGGGTGGGGACAAGATCCCTGCACAGGGACACTGTTTGCTTTCTGGGGAGCGCAAAGGAGTCATGTCAAAGAAATGCCAAGAGAGAGTGAGATTCACAGCAAGTTTCAGAGGCAGGTTCTCAGATGCATTTGAGATCCCTGCCATTGCCTACCTCTGTACAACCCTAGATTCCCCTGGTGGTCTGCCATTGTCTGCCTCAGTACATCAACCCTAAACTTCCCTGGTGGTCTCCCATCCAGGGGCCAATCAGGGCTGAGTCCGCTTAGTTCCCACAACCTGACAATATCAGGTTGACTTCAGCTCTCCAAGTTGGGGCTTTTTGCCCATCATCCCTCAACATCTCGTGTGCATTGACGTGTTCTGCCGTGAGCCCCATTGTTATTATTATTATTATTATTATTATTATTATTATTATTATTATTGGATTTATTTCTCACCTCTCCCGACAGGCTCGAGGCGGGTCACAACAACCAATCCCATTAAAATTCCCATTAAAACACCAATCTACTAACATGATGGCTAAAAATCCCATCCCTCCCCCAATTATTAAAGAGGTGAAGAGGAAGGGATAGGGGAGTAGCGTACTCTCCAACTCCTAGTTGCTGTGGGCTCTGACATAAAAGTCTACCCCGAGCTGCTTTGAAGCCCATTCGTTGCGAGCCTGTTCAGAGCTGGCCTGCCCACCAGGCAGAGAGAAGCGAAGTTTGTGTCTCAGCGTTCGGAGATGAGAACATGCAGACTTCTCCTCAAGGTACATCCGGCTTTGAAAGTCCCATCTTAGCTGCTTCCAGAGGCCACCCAGGAGAATCCACCCTACACCACAAGAAAGACCATGGAGAGATTGCTTATGGCTGCCAATGAGTGGAGAGTGTAGCTCGAGGGGCCGGAGAACAGAGGGAAACGGGGGAAGAACTGCTGGAGGGGGCCTGAAGCCCCAATTAGCATGGGAGACACATCCAAACCACTGCTGGCTTTTATAGTTTCAAAGGAAAACTTGCCAAGTTCCTTTGTCCCCATTGCCTTTGGTGCAGCATGTGATCATGTCTACGTCTCTCGTAGGATCTAATCTAATTAGCGGAGCCGTCTCAAGCAGAGCTGCGCCCTTCGAAGACTGCTGACTTCAATGGATTTCGAAGAGCGTAACTTGGCTTAGGAGGGCCCTGTTAAGTCTGTATTGTTGCTCTTCCGCTCTTTTAAGATTTTGACAACCTGCAGGATTTTTCCTTCCCATGAGGTCACAATGCCCTGGCCTGGATAGCCAAGGCTAGCCAAATTGTATCAGGTTTTGGAAGCTAAGCAGGCTGGCAGCTGGCAAGTACTTGGACGGGGGATTGCCAAGGGATTCCAAGGTAGGCCATGGCAAACGACAGAGGTAGGCCATGGCAAACCACAACTGAATGTCTCTTGTCTTGAAAACCCCACTGGGTCCCCATAAGTTGGCTGTGATTTGACGGCACTTTTCTACCCCCAATCCCACAACAATTCTTCTTTCCTTTTTCGGCTTGCTTTTCTCCTGGCTCACTTCTTTCGCTACCCGAAGGAGTCTCAGAGCAGCTTACAGTTGCCTTCCTTTCCTCTCCCCACAACAGACACCCTGTGAGGTAGATGGGGCTGAGAGAGCTCTAAAAGAGCTGCTCCATGACAACACCTCTAAGAGAACTGGGACTAGGCCAGGGTCACCCAACTGATTGCAGGGGGGGGGAAGAGTAGGGAATTAAACCCAGTTTTCCAGGTTAGAGGTAGCTGGCCTTAACCACTATACCACACCGGATCCCTGTAGGGTTCCTGGGGGCAATTTTGGGCTCCCGCAAGGACCTCATGCTCTGTGGGCAGAAGTCCTTGCTAGTCTGGATCCATCCCATAGTAGCTAAGAGTTATTTCTTGTCACTTCAGTTCCCCTTCCTCCTTTGCCATAATAATATGTTAACAGCAATGTAGTTCTTCCATACGGAATCGTTGTGAGGATTGCAGAAAGATCCTGCATGCGGAGCACAAACAGAATATCCAGAGCGCTATTATTATTAGAACAGGAGCTGTTTAGCTCAGAATCCCCAATCCCAGCCTCAGCTGAGTCATGAACTCAATTGGACACGCTCTTTGGCCTGCCCTCTTCTCCCCATCTGTACTAATGTGTCAAGCAGCTCTGGGTCTCTTTGGGAAAGGCTTTGACAATCTGCTTGGTTTCTCCTCTCCCTTTCTGCTTCTCGGATTCCTGACTCCCCCAGTGAACGCGCTCCCTGCAATCTACGGTAGCTTAGTGCATGCATTACCGGCTCTTTGCTTTAGGATGCTTAGGGCTAATCCTGCGTTGAGCAGGGGGTTGGACTAGATGGCCTGTATGGCCCCTTCCAACTCTATGATTCTAGGATGCTTTGGGCTAATCCTGCGTTGAGCAGGGGGTTGGACTAGATGGCCTGTATGGCCCCTTCCAACTCTATGATTCTATGATTCAATGAATTATCTGAATAAAAGCCCAGGAAAACCAAAGCCCAGCTGGAAACACGCCGTGTAAAATCGCCTCTCTCAAAGGGGTTCCCCTGCATGGCCATGCAATTTCACATTTACAAAAAAAAAGAAGAAGAAAATCACAGACAACCGTAAGAGCATTGAGGCTTACTGCCGCTCTGCATGAGGTAGCGGGGAAGTCTGAATGCAAAAATTGTCTCTGCGACGGTGCCTGGTTCATGATTGCCAAAGTGCGATGAGGACGGGAGTGATTAAAATAAAAACAAGGCGTTAAAGCAGAGTCTATCCAATACCCTTAGAGTCACCCCCGTGAGGATGCAAAGAGCTGCAGCTCAACACTGCAGTCTCTGCTTTGAACGAGAAGATCCTGGGATCTAGGGCCAGCATCGCCAGTGAATAGATTTTAGAAAGCAATTTAGAGAAAAGATGTCCTATTAAATGCTTGGCAGTGCCAAGACCGGCTGATGTGCTGAGGTTGTTCCCACTTTATGGAGTAGATTTAGTGGAGGAGAGGAAGGGAGATAGCATGGGATAGTCCAATCTCATCAAATCTGAATAGCCAAGCAGAGTCACCACTAAGATGGGAGACCACCAAGGAAAACTCTGTAGAGGAAGGCTCATGGGAATTGTAGTCCATGGACGTCTGGAGGGCCACAGTTTGACTATCCCTGGCCTAAGTGAATGCTTCCCTGGGCTAAACTTCAAAGAATGAAACAGGATTACCTTTTAAGGACACCTGCTGAGTTTTGCAAGCCTGGTCCTTTCTGCCGTCTCTTACAACTTGAGCAAGCTTCTCCTTGGCTCCTGGAATGACTGCAAATCTCCAGGCTTGTACTGTTTTAGCTGCCAAAAACTGGAATGCAAACAGTCTATTGGTCCCTTGGCTCCGCTCTTCCAAGTAACTTTAAAACACACACACACACCATCAATGCTGGCTTCTTATTTGAAATTGCCCGTGGCCATAAATCGAGAGAGAGAGAGACAACCTCTTAGATGAGTAAACAAAAACAAGATCAGCATTTTAACTCTTTGATATCTAAATCCCCCCCACCCTGTTAACCCCTATGCTATTATAGAGGAAGAAGAGGAGGGGGAGGGGGAGGAAGAAGAGCTGTATTTTGTGCCCCACTTTTTACTACCCAAAGGGGTCTCTTTCAATTGCCTACCCTTCCCCTCCCCACAATAGATACCTTGTGAGGTAGCTGAGGCTGAGAGAACTCTGAGAGAACTGGGACTGGCCCAAGGTCACCCATCTGGCTGTCTGTGGAGGAGGACGAACTCTATAGTATCACATCCCCCTGCACACACACACACACACTTGGAGAGAGAGAATAATGCACAGAGTGGAAGAGGGGGATCTATTTGTGGGATGGCTTGCAACAACAGCTCTTGTCTGTTGGCAGTCTCTGGATTCTCTAGGGCAGCTGCTTGGGTGTTAACAGGGTCCCTGTTCTCTGTTTGTTTCACCCCTCCTTATCAGCTTTCCTAAATTGGGAAGCCCCGTTCAAGCTAGGGGGAGCCTCTAAGAGGCGTCAAGTGCAAATTAGGTGTGAACAAGAGGGCACACAATCACTAGCTGGGTAAAAATAGCAGGTGATGGAGGTCCAGAAAGGCAGGAGACAGCAAACAAAAGCCAGAGACTTTGGACCCCAAGTTTCCCTGCACCTTTGGAATTCTGGCTCAGAGTGGGAGATGCAGCCACAAAATGGCCGCTTGGTATGTGAGGCAGAGCCAGCCACAAAATGGCAGCCAAAGCTTACCTTCAGTCACACAGGGAAGGACCTTGTGCTGGGGTGGCATCTAGAATCATAGAGTCGGAAGGGCCCTCCTGGGTCATCTAGTCCAACCCCCTGCACTATGCAGGACTCTCCCAACCCAATCGCCCATCCACTGTAGCCTGCCACCCTCTTGAACCTTCACAGAATCTGCCACCAAAGCAACATTTTTCCCATAAATCTGCACAGCCAATCAAAAGTCCAGTGGCCAATGAAAAGCCACAATGGGGAAAAGCCACACCTGACCCCGCCCACTTTCTAAAATCACTTGGGCATGGTGGTGTCCACATGCAGCACCAGGAGGACCCCAGTTTTGGACCTCTGTTTGCCAAGCTGAACTGGACCCTTAGCAGGAAAGTGCCTGGTGGGGGTGCTGCCCTAGATTTTTCTTCTAAAGAGGGGTATGTAGGCACCTGCAGGATGTGTGGGTGTGAACAGGGGCTAAGGAGACACACCTCTTTCATAGGGACAGAAAGTTTAGCCCCTGGTCTCCCAAGCTCCTGGGCAAGTCACATAATACTGCTCCGTAAGAGCGACAGAATGGTTTATGGATGGTTTATGCAGCACCCAGCTCGCCGTCACTTCTCGGTTGTGAAAAGAGTCTTCTGGCAGCAGAGAGGACCATTTCCTGCTTGCATGAAAGGGGCAGAGGCTCAGTGGGAGAGCCTCTGCTTGGCATGCAGAAGGACCCAGGTTCAATCCTCGACATCTCCTGTTAAAAGGACCAGGCAGGAGGCAATGGCAAAGACCTCAGATAGAGACCCCGGAGAGCTACTTCCGGTCTGAGAAGGCGATACTGAGCTCGAAGGACCAAAGGAATATATAAGGAAGCTTCACATGTTCATGTGTCAATGGTGCAGATATCTGTTAGTGCCTTCTGACCTCCAGCCAGCATCTCTCCGGGTTTCCCTCTCCCTTCCTCGCCATCTCAGCCTCTCCCATATGTCCGTTTCCTCCAGCCAAGCCTCTGAACCTGCCTGAGTTTTGACATCTCATGAGAAGGCTGTCCTGCCCTCCCCATACTGTGCTGACACAAAGCATAATTGGTAGACACTTTGGTGCATTCCGAATGCCGGGAGCCGCGTAAACAAGGTGAGGGCGTCCCTGAAACAGTCACATGTTGGGATTCTGCTGGGTTCTGACAGTGGAAAACAGACTGGCAGAAGCTGATCCACAAAAGCAACTGGCTTAGATCGAGCTGTTTCTCACAGTCCCTCTGACAGCTGCTGAGCAGGTGAATGCCATCCTGCTTCTCCCTGCCTTTCCCTGTGCTTCCCCGCATCCCTAGAGAACGAGCCGTGGGACTATAACAAGAGCCCAGGATTCTTTGCTTCAGCTGCCACCCTTTGGCAAGAGGAAGGGTAGCAGAAGCCCAAGGATGATAGAGGACACATTGTCTAGAACAGGAGTTTAATCAGCTTGGTGCAATGGTTAGGAGTGCGGACTTCTAATCTGGAGAGCCGGGTTCGATTCCCTGCTCGCCCACATGCAGCCAGCTGGGTGACCTTGAGCTCGCCACAGCACTGATAAAGCTGTTCTGACTGAGCAGTAATCTCAGGGCTCTCTCAGCCTCACTTCCCTCACAGGGTGTCTGTTGTGGGGAGAGGAAAGGGAAGGAGATTGTAAGCCGCTTTCAGACTCCTTCTGGAAGAGAAGAAGCAGCATATAAGAACCAACTCTTCTTCTTCTTCTAACTGGGCAGATGCCAGTGTGTAGGTGTGTGTGTGTGCATCTGTGGTTGATGGGAAGTGTAATCACATCCCAGCTGATTCCCGGCAACCCCATTGGTCATTCAAGGCCAGAGGAGAGCAGATGTGGTTTGCCTTTACCTTCCCCTGTGAAGCAGCCCTGGACAACATTGGGTGGTCACCCATCCGAGGACTAACCATGACCAAACACTAATGATGGTCCATCCAAGTGTCGTTTCTGAGCTCTGGTGGGACTGGGCTAACCAGGGCCAGATGGGTGTGTTTCATCACTGGGTTTGTGAACTGATCTTGGAACTCAACAAAAACAGAGTCCAATAGCACATTTAAGATTTATTCAAGGAGCAAGCTTTGGAGTGCACACACTCTTCTTCAGACTAACAAACAACCATCATATCTGTGTAGATATAAGGGGAAAGCAAATTATGGTAAATTAAGCCATATCTAAATTAAGCCATATTTCTCCATTGTTTTTGTGAACTACAACTGAACTCAAAAGGACTGATTAGCTGTTTTAGCAAAGAATTATCATATGGCACCATATCGCTTAATTTGGATATTGTGGGGAGAGGAAAGGGAAGGCAACTGTAAGCTGCTTTGAGACTCCTGGTAGAGAAAAGCGGCATATAAGAACCAACTCTTCGTCTTCTTCTTCCTTAATCTTGTGCATTTCTGACGGCTTTCGCAAAAGCACAGATTCCCTCGTTTATCTTCCTTTCTGGGGTCCGTGAATATAATGGCAAAGGAAAGAGGGTGAAGATCATGCGTACAGAGCAGACTTTATAGCATAATTTCCCCCAACCTTATCTTCCCCCAATTATGGGACAACAGCTGAAGTGCAACCTATGGTAAAATTTTTATCTATCAATCAAATAACAAAGCAATCGGTGAAGATCTATTCCACACACGCATTCAAAGGAGCAAGGATAAAGCTTCCATTTGCAACTGTTCATTCGCCATAGCCCCTAGATGTAGCCCACAGCTGACGGAACATGGATTTCAACCCAAGAGCCTGCAGGAAGGATCAGGAACCCACTTTATTTTAACCAACTTAACAGATTCAAGGAAGGTCCGGGAAGAACAAGCTAGGTTTATAAAGAATCGATTCTGGGGAGAAATATAGGGAAACAAATACATCAAGATAGGAAACTAATGGACAGGTGCATCCCCAACTGCGGAATGTGGAGCCGGGTTAGCTGAGACCCTCTCACTATGCTCCATCCATTTTTAAAAGTTCTAAAAACACTTGATGAGCACTGGGAAAGATGTCAAAGGGACCACGGCAGCAACAGGCACCATCTTGGGGGACCCTACTCTAACCACTGCT
Organism: Paroedura picta; assembly: GCF_049243985.1. Lineage (NCBI taxonomy): Eukaryota > Metazoa > Chordata > Lepidosauria > Squamata > Gekkonidae > Paroedura > Paroedura picta. Next base: position 9,604,352 of record NC_135380.1, on the reverse strand, counting down.
GCACAACGCTGTCCTGCTTCGTGTGCTGGTTCAGGCCCTGGATCTGTCACTGGAGCCAAGAAACACGCAGAGCAGCCAAGACAACAAGGCTTCCTCCCATGCAATCCTGGGAACGTGCCCTTGCAGACTGATGTAGGCAAATGCCTGCAGAGTGGAATGGGTTTTCCTGCATCAAAGACCCCCAGCTCTGTTGTTGCCAGCTCTAGCCTACAACAGCTGTCCAGAGCCTTAAGTAGATATTTCTTAACACAACCTAAATCGGGAGATTCTAGCAGCTGAACCAGGGCTACATGGTCTCCAGCAGCTGAACCAGGGGGATTGGGTCACGGTCCCTCCTTATTTTATCTAGGATCTTTCCCCTTACAGTCCTGGTCCTGTTTACCTGAACCTCAGGGCTAAAATAGCTTTTAAATCTACAGTGTGCCCTTAACGTCTTCATTGAGCCCACTAAAATTTGTCAATTAAAACCGGGCACCGGCAGTTCATTAACTCAGCTTTTAGTGGATTTGTGTGCCTTTTAAACTAAAAAGCCGTGCTAACAAAAACTCACCTACCGAGTGACATGGAGAAGATTCCTCCATGACCAGGCAAGGGGTTATTTGGAAAGTGACAATTAAATGGATGGTCTACAGCCTGAATTTTTGGGGGGCCTCCCGCTAATGTACACATCTGAAAGCCTATTACGCTCCCTGCTGCTTTAATGGATTTGCACAGCGCGCGTCCCTCTCACCCCCGGCTTTTGATTTTGCTCTCTCGATGCCGGTGCTGGTTCTGCATGCTTGCATGTCCTTCCCCCACCAACCGCAATCATGGAGCTAAAATGCAGGCTGGTGTATCTTGCCTTTACAGATGTCACATCCTTCTGAAGGAGCGACAATAGAAGGGGTGAGAGAGGGCCGCTTCCAACACGGAGCCAAAATACTGTTCCTTTGGAGGTTTGTGGGCGTTTTGCCTTGGACTGCCATACCTTCCACATTGGGGGGACCAAAGACAATTTCAGACACCCTCTAGCTAGAGGTGCACATTCCGTTTTTGAAAAAATAAGTATTAGTGGTGTTTCTAAATTTAGAGTGTGTTTCCCTTGCATGAAATAAAAGCTATTTCCTTTGAAGAAGAGTTGGTTTTTATACCTTGCCTTTCACTGCCTGAAGTTTTCTCAAAATGGCTTACAAACACCGCCCCCCCCCTCCTCTGCCCATGACAGACACCCTGTGAGGGAGGCGGGGCTGAGAGAGCCCAGTGGGGAACTGCTCTGTGAGAACAGCTGTAACAGGACTGTGACTAGCCCAAGGTCATTCAGCTGTCTGCATTTGGAGGGATGGGATGGGAAATCAACCCCAACTTGCCAAATTAGAAGCCACCTCTCTTAATCAAGCCGGCTCTTTTACAGAGATCCATTTTTTACTTGCTTGTTCCTGCTGGCTTGGTGTAGTGGTTAGGAGTGCCAACTTCTAATCTGGTTTGATTCCCCACTCCTCCAAATACAGCCAGCTGAATGACCTTGGGCTAGTCACAGTCTTGTTTTATTCCCCGCTCCTCCACATTCAGCCAGCTGGGTGACCTTGGGGTTGCCACAACACTGATAAAAATGTTCTGACCGAGCAGTGATATCAGGGCTCTCTCAGCCTCCCCTCCCTCACAGGGTGGCTGTTGTGGGGAGAGGAAGGGAAGGCAATTGTAAGCTGTTCTCATACAGCAGTTCTGTCAGAGCTCTCTTAGCCCCACCTCCCTCACAGAGTGTCTGTGGGAAGGCGACTGTAAGCTGCTTTGAGACTCCTTCAGGTAGTGAACAGCGGGGTACAAAAAAAAAAACCCCTTCTTCTTCTACTACTTCTAGTTCATTAAAAATTATTGGGGAATAACATCTTGTGTCTCTTTAAGCTACCAGACATCTCTTAATGTTGCACTGGATTCAGATACCAATTAGTGGACAGAACATATTTTCCTGGTAAAGCCCAGACTGGAAATGAGGGGAAGAAGGGCTGACTTCCAATCAACCCTGATTTTCTTGTGCCAAGCATCTAACTTGCTGATCTTCGAAGATGTCTTTCTGGAGCAGGTATTGCAGCCTTAACTGCCTGTCTGGTCAATCTTTCCTCACCTTCAGCAGTGTTCATCTAGGACCAGCTGTCTCCCGGAGGGGCTCTTCTCTCTGGCTTCACTTCACACTCCCTCTGAAAACAGGTTAGTGACACCCACCCCCTGCCACACACACACACACACACACACACACACACACACACACACTTAGAGGCAAACAAACCAAGGCACTTGGAAAGCACAACCGGGTGTATATTAAACCGCAAGGAAGAACGGCAGAGCGCTCAAAGTTTGGGGAGGTCAGGCGAAGAACGGCTCATTACCTTGAAGCGCTCTCTGTCAAGCCCTGGAGAGTCATTGCCTCGGACTGCAGAGAGGTTTTTCACCTCCTAACTCTTTATGAGGCTTTCTGTTTCTCCAGTAATTGTGGCTGCAGGACAAGAAGCCAGCAGCAGCAGTGCTGAGGATTCTTAGATGCTTTTACCGGCTCCTCTGCAGAACAAATTGGGGCCGATGGAAAAGGAGAGATTCTCAGAGCTGGTGGTTTGGAAGCCTCTTCTAGAGCAGGGGTAGTCAACCTGTGGTCCTCCAGATGTCCATGGACTTCAATTCCCACGAGCCCCTGCCGTGGGAATTGTAGTCCATGGACATCTGGAGGACCACAGGTTGACTACCCCTGTCCTAGAGCACAGTTTTGGAGCATCAAATGACAGCCTAAGAGTTCTGCCTCACTCTGGAGAGACACCATTGTAGGAGCAGCAGGGAGCCAACATAGAGTGCTCGAAGCAAAGTGTAATGGATGCCAACAAGAGTTCATTCCTTTGGAACCACATTGGTGGTGTCAAAAGACCACTGGGGCAGATGGCAGGGGCAGATGACCTGGCAGGGGGGAGCAACCTAAGGTTGCCATTTCTGAATTTAGAAGAAGAAGAGAAGAAGAGTTGGTTCTTATATGCCGCTTTTCTCTACCAGAAGGAATCTCAAAGTGGCTTACATTCACTTTCCCTTTCCTCTCCCCACAACAGGTACCCTGTGAGGGAGGTGAGGCTGAGGGAGCCCTAATATTGCTGAAGAAGAAGAAGAGTTGGTTCTTATATGCCACTTTTCTCTACCAGAAGGAGTCTCAAAGTGGCTTACAATTGCCTTCCCTTTCCTCTTCCAACAACAGACACCCTGTGAGGGAGGTGAGGCTGAGACAACCTTGATATTACTACAGAGAAGAAGAGTTACCGTATTTGCCGGCGTATAAGACGGCTTTTTCCCTCTCCAAAACATGCCTCCAATTGGGGGGGCCGTCTTATACGCCGGGTGCACTTCAGTCTGGATGCGGTGGAGGGCGGCGGGCGGCGGGCGGCTCCCCCCCCCCCGACACTGAGCTCATGGCGGTGGCGGGCGGCGGCAGCTCTCCCCCACTGGGCTCACAGCGGTGGCGAGCGGCGGCGAGGCGAGCGGCGAGCGGCGGCAAGCGGCTCCCCCCCACTGGGCTCACGGCAGGCTGCGGGCGGCGGGCGGCGCGGCGGCGAGCGGCTCCCCCCCACTGGGCTCACGGCAGGCTGCGGGCGGCGGGCGGCGCGGCGGCGAGCGGCTCCCCCCCACTGGGCTCACGGCAGGCTGCGGGCGGCGGGCGGCGCGGCGGCGAGCGGCTCCCCCCCACTGGGCTCACAGTGGCGGTGAGCGGCGGGCAGCGAGCAGCTCCCCCCCACTGGGCTCACGGCAGGCTGCGGGCGGCGGGCGGCGGGCAGCGCCAGCTCCAGCTCCCCCCTCACTGGGCTCACGGCGGCGGCAAACTCCACATTTTGAGTGAAAATGTTGGGGGGTCGTCTTATACGCCCAGTCGCCTTATACGCCGGCAAATACGGTAGTTCTTATATGCCACTTTTCTCTACCCAAGGGACTCTCCAAGTGTCCAATAACATCTCCAATAACATTATTGTTATTGTTGTTATTATTACTAGCTTGAAAGGGTCCCCTCCCCATGACAGGCAGCTTAAGGTGGCTTTGGGCCGCAGCTCGCAGCCAGATCAAGTGGGGCGGGCGGGGGCTGGGCAGCTTGTTAGCAGGGCCAGGACAGAGCTCCTTAGCAGGCAGGCAGCAGGCTGGGAGGCCCTCATCAGCAGGCCCTGCTTATCAGGCCAAGAGGCCCTCGTTAGCAAGCCCTCTACCATGACCCTTTGCCCAGGGCCCTCTCCTCTTACCTGCTGCTGGCTCCAGGCACTGAGGCATCTGAGAGCAAAGAGGCTAGAGTCCAGGGACAGAGGGCGGGAGCTGCAGGGGCAGGGCCAATCAGGGCAAAGCTGGCTGCACCCTGATTGGCCCTATTCTAACTTGGATAGCTGGACACATCCCACCCCCTCGACTGTTTCACAAATATATAGAGGAACAACAGTGGATAAGGATATTGTGAAATATTTGGGAGGTATGAAGAGGAGAAAGGCCCCAACAGGTCATAATGCCATAGAATTCACCTTCCTAAGTGGCCACTTTCTCCAGTGGTCTTGGTCATCGGGAGATCAATTGGAACAGCATGAGATCTCCAGGGGCCACCTGGAGTTTGGTAGCAACAGCCCTGTGTGGAACACCAGGCTGAGAATATCTGACTGTGCACACACCATATTTATGTTTCAATTCAATCTGTGATGTCAAAGAGAATTTTACGCCACGCTGGCACTTCACGGGGTTTTTTCAGCCCACCTTTATGACCACTGTTCAGTATGTCACCCTTTGACAAACCTCTTGGCTACATGACGTAATTTCCTGAATGATGTAAACAAGCCAGTGCTGCTTTTATTTAATTCTTGAAGACTGGCCAGAGTTTCACGGACAGAAGCACCGACAGGAGCTGGAGAGAAGTGCTCCTTTGCGACGTTAAGGTAGGAGGATTGAGCTGGAAGGTTCTGGGAAGAGAAAGTTCTAATGAGTCTCCAGGGTCTGGCCGAGGAGATCAGCGGATGCTGAGCTGACAGAGCAGTTCATTGCAGAGGCAAATGCAGTCAGCCTCACTGGAAGAAAAGGCTCAGGAAATCGCTGATGACAATGTAAGGGATGCCCCCAACTTGAACGCATGATGCCTCAGCTCTCCGGGAGCATCGGAGCATGCAAATCTGTCAAGATGCATGTGGTCTGCGGGGGAGACAGGCTGGTTTGCTCAGCGTTTAAAGATGCATCCTCGCTAAGTGATGAACTTGCATCTTCAGGTTCAACGTTGCCAGGGATCTGGATTTCTCCAGTGACATAAACCAAACACTGATACTCAGTGGCCAGCTCTTCTAACCAGAGGAGGGGAAACCAAGGCTAAATGATGCAATATATATTTAGCTGCAAGGGGAATGAAAGATTATCGGTGCAAACCAACAGTTAGGGCCTTTTTGCACGGCTTCAAAACAGCACAATGGTTGCTAATTGAAAACGCTACTGATTTGGAATAACGCACGTCGTAGACAATCTGCAACACTCCTGAAACCGACCCGCAAAAAGCGCTTTGTTTTAGCACTTTTAGGGAAATCCCAAAAAGTGGATTCACCCTTCGGAAAGCGATACACTCCTGCAACCAATCTGCAACAATAGCGATAAAGACCTGTGCGTTAACATTGTTGCGGTTTCTTCAAAGTCCCTCCTCCTGAGCCTGTCCTCCAAACTTCCGGCGAACTGTTCGCCATTTTTTTTAGTGTTTGGGCATGTAAAGTTACACCCAGCTTATGTCAACTCCAGCAAGGGGCTCTCAAGGCCAGTGAGAAGCAGGGGGGTTGCCATGGTCCTCCTCTGCAGAGTCTTTCTGGGTGGTCTCTCTTCCAAGTACCCACCCTGCTTAGCTTCCAAAATCTGATGAGCAAAAGGTACTGTATGCCATCTTTTGTCCCCCAGCAATAAATAGCTAGCTCAAAGCCTTGATTAAATCCTGTCTTGTGTTCTTGAGAGCAAAAACCTTCTAATTTAGTTTTTTAAAAATTTACATGCACGGTATATCAGGATAACCATTCCTGACCTTTTTAAGAACACATTCCCACAATTACTAAACAGCTTTCAGGAGGTGGTTTTGGAGGTGAAAACTGGTTTTATGAATGCTTTTGGCACAGGTTACAGTTACTAACCATTGTATTACTGAGAGCCTGACAGGACAACAAAGTTTGCTGTCGGTTAAGATGGCCACACGCAAAATTCTGCACACCTTTTCAGAAAGTGTGTTTAAAGCAGGAGACTTGGAACAGTTCTGTTCTGTGAGAAATGGGCACCCTTATCATTATGCAGCGAAGATGGGATTAACCACCCACCTAAAGTTGACAAGGCCAAGGTGGGGGGAGGCAGGGTTTTGGGAGGGAGGGACCTCTGCAGGGGATAACACCAGGGAATCTGCCCTTTAGGTGTGTGTGTAATTCTTTGGTTTCCTTTGTATTTAGGCCTGGCAGCCCTTCAGAGATAGGCAGGTTATAAATGTTTTTAAAATAAACTGAATAATACAAGGGAAAAGCTGAGAAGCGTGCTGATGTTCCACCTTCCGACCCACCGAGACATTTTCTAGTTCCTGAAGGCTTGATAGAGGCTAACTCAGGGATTCCCAACCAGGTTTCCAGGGAACCTTGGTGTTATGCTAGAGCTCCCTTGGGGCTTCAAAGTTCAGATGGCCACTGACATCACTCGACATTCCTGGAGCCCACTTCCCTTGTTGCTCCACAGGCCTAGTCTCTTTCTCCACCACAGAAATGGTAAATAACCGATTGATTGATTGGCTGGTTCTTGCATCTTACTTCTGCGCCCACTTTTCTAGAGGGGCATGTTATCACTCCTGGGGCTCCTTGGAACCTGAAGAATACTTTGGCGGTTCCTCCATGGTCCAAAAGTTGAAAAAGGCTGGGCTATCTCATTGTTTGCAAAACTGTACACTGCCTATGAGCTCCTCACATCTCCTTGAAGCCATAGCTCATGGCCTTCTGAAGATTCCATCGGAGAAGCTTCCGCTGGATTGCAGCCAGTTTCCTAATTTCTTGACTCAAGGACGCTTGCCTGCCACGCACGCACAGAGGCAGCCAGGCAAGAGATGCTGCAGGCCATACAACGGCTCCACGGCAGAGCTGGTCCTTGAACTCTGAGCCCCATTCAGCTCACCACAGGCTGGATCTAATTGTATCATGTATCAAATTGGCACACGGGGCCAATATTATGTCTTGGCAGAACTGCTGGGAATTGGAGCAGCAGGGCTGTACATCACCCACGTCTTACGTCTGTTGGTGGACTTCTAAGTGGAAGCAGAGACTGTGTCTTTATTGGTACCATCTCCCTTGCCTGCTGTTGACAGCCTAAGGTCAGAGAATTTTCGGAAGAAAGCAAATAAAGGAAAAATATAAGTCCAAACAGGAGGGTGGGAGGGAACAAAGTCTTCAATCAACCAGGTCATAAGACTTGGCCATATTGGGCCTCAGCTCTAGTTTGATAGGGCAGCCAGGAGGCATATGTGTTATGAAGTAGAGCATGTTCTAAGGGGGGGAAATCATTTCAGACCCAGGATTGTTTTTTTTGGGGGGGAAGGACTTTTCCAGGATTGCTGATCTTTGGGTACAGTATTACTGGTTCAAGATTCAAATTTCTCGAGCGGGGGCTTCCCAGAATTTTGGGACCCTTATCTTCAATGGGAACCAATTTGAGGGTCTGAGCTGGCTGATTTTAAAGAGAACAAATCTGAGTGTTCTGCTTTTCATTGTTTTCGCGATGTGCTTTTGTTGGTTTTAGTGATGTTTAAGATGTGTGTTTACCCTGTTTATTTTAATTGGAGAGCTGCCTCGGTGGCCCTCATGAATGCAGAAAGGCGTGGGACAAATTTTGTGAAATGAAGAAATAAACATTACCCTTTTGAATATTAAAATCCTCAACACTCTTGCTTTGTGAAATGCTCCCAATAAAGACATGCCTATTCCTTTAATTTTTGAGGGGGGGGGGAAATTATATCCAGCCACGGGAGTGCTGCCTCAAATTGGCTTCCTGTTAGAATGAAGCTCCTATTTTTCTCTTTGAATGTTCAGCGCCCACCATTGAGTACAAAAATCCTGCCAGAGCAGCAGGGGAGCATGAGTGTTCAGATGTAATTCTCATTACCTCTCAGTCCAATCCAGCATCAGGCTGGGAAGATGCTCCGGAGGCTGATGGGGAGAGAAAGCAAGAGAGCGACTCAAAGGTACAAAGCAGAGGACCGCCGGGAGCCCTGGGGAAGCTGTGTTTCCATTTGGGTTAGCTTGGCAGTCTGTTTATTTGTGAAAGGAGCAGCTGAGCTTTGATCCCAGGTGAACAGGACTTGGGGAGTTCATTTTGTTCTGGTTTCCTGGGATAGTGAGTGAGAGTGCAGGCTACAAAACAGAAAACTTTTGTTTCGTTTACAGGCAGGGAGCTGCATGGCATCGTCTCATGCAGAGCCTACCGCATCTATGGGGCTACCAGCTTGCCCTGAGCAAGATCGGTGATCCGTTTAGCCCGGTCAGGCTCTGCGGTCCTCCAGGGGCTTTTGGAGTCTCTATCCCAGACCTTCTGTCTGAGTTCCTTTAGCAGGAGATGTCAGCAAATGCAGTCTGGCAGGGAATGCATAAAATCCACGAGTTTTGCACCTGATTTCTATTCTGCACAGCTTCTCTCTTTTTTTTTTTTTACTAAAATCTCCATGGTCCATTAATGTGTTTTCAGTTTAGTAAACAGACACGCATAACTTGGGATCTCTTCAATTATAGCTAATTTGCATTATGTGGGTATATGTACTTGTTGTAAGATCATAAAAACATGCCTTGCAAAAAAAAATCTCTTTTAAAAACACCCATTTCATCATTTTAGAATGCTAATATTAGATTTTGTGAATTTAGAAGAAGAAGAAGAAGAGTTGGTTCTTATATGCTGCTTTTCTCTACCCGAAGGAGTCTCAAAGCAGCTTATGTTCACCTTCCCTTTTCTTTCCCCACAACAGACCTCCTGTGAGGTGGGTGAGGCTGAGAGAGCCCTGATATTACTGAAGAAGAAGAAGAAGAGCTGGTTCTTATATGCTGCTTTTCTCTACCTGAAGGAGTCTCAAAGCGGCTTACATTCACCTTCCCTTCCCTCTCCCCACAACAGACACCCTGTGATGGGGGTGAGGCTGAGAGAGCCCTGATATTACCGAAGAAGAAGAAGAAGAAGAGCTGGTTCTTATATGCCGCTTTTCTCTAACTGAAGGAGTCTCAAAGCGACTTACATTAACCTTCCCTTCCCTCTCCCCACAACAGACACCCTGTGAGGGGGGTGAGGCTGAGAGAGCCCTGATATTACTGAAGAAGAAGAAGAAGAGCTGGTTCTTATATGCTGCTTTTCTCTACCTGAAGGAGTCTCAAAGCGGCTTACATTCACCTTCCCTTTCCTCTCCCCACAACAGACACCCTGTGATGGGGGTGAGGCTGAGAGAGCCCTGATATTACCGAAGAAGAAGAAGAAGAGCTGGTTCTTATATGCCGCTTTTCTCTACCCGAAGGAGGCTCAAAGCGGCTTACAGTCGCCTTCCCTTTCCTCTCCCCACAACAGACACCCTGTGAGGTGGGTGAGGCTGAGAGAGCCCTGATATCACTGCTCGGTCAGAACAGCTTTATCAGGGCTGTGAGGAGCCCAAGGTCACCCAGCTGGCTGCATGTGGGGGAGCACAGAATCGAACCCAGCTCACCAGATTAGAAGTCCGCACTCCTAACCACTACACCTGATAGTAAGTGGGTGGGCAGAAGGGATTGTGTCTGAGCTTGGCTCTTGTGGCCCTTTCTTGCATGCCCAGGGAAATGCCATCAACACTTTGGGGTCTGGGGGCAAATTTCCTCCAGTCCAGACAGGCCAGGGATTCTGGTTGGGGGAGGGACATCATCTGGGCATGGCATTGCGGTCACCATGGGTGATATTTACAGAACTGTAAGGTAGAGCCTTTTTTAAAAGCCCCCCCCTCCCAGTAAACCCCACATAGCCCCAGCAAAAGGCAAAGACACCTCCAGCTCATTACAGGAGCTGTGCCTGCCAAATCTTAAAGCAAGATCCAATCCTTCTCCTTAAGTCATAGGAAATGACTTTAGGCCCAGGTATTAGTTACTATTTGTTTAAGGCTTGCTCAGAAAGGTCCTAAAGCCCCCGTAATGCCACTTCAGAAAGCAGAGTTCTTGGATTAGCGCTTTTGGGAAGGCTAAATCCATATCGGTGAGTTGCCTTCCCCATCGAAGGAGAAAATAAATCCGACAGAAGAGACACAGTGGGGGAGAAGAAAGTGGAGATCACAGCGGGACGAGTTCCAAGGAGGGTGAGGGTAAGGACGTGACTTCTCCAAACTTTGACAACTTGCCTTTTACAAGAGACCAGAATGCAGACCTGTGTCTAGCACAGGCACAAACCTTGTCAAGGGACTAATTTTTTTCATCTGTGGTTGAAAATGCTGAAGGAGACATAAAAATTCCTCCTTCAGATTTTTTTTTAACGCAACCCTGGCAGGGAGAGGTGCTTGTTAAAGGGGAAGCCCAAAGAAATGAGAAAGTGCTGTCTACACTCTTTCCCCTCGCTTCTTTTTATGTGCTGGAAATTCACCACCTCCTCAGGCTGTTTTTAATTCACAAGTGGGGAAGTGTTATGAGTCCAGGCTGGGGGGGGGGGGGAGAGACTTTTGCATGAACAGGAGAGAGAATAAACTTGCAAAGGAGTGGCCATTGATTAGTATGAAATTAACAGGGGAGATGCCTAGCAAAAAGACATTGGCCTTGCTCCCAAAGCAGCCATTTTTGCAAACTTGGTGGCATTATCTGCTGGGTTAATTGACGGTCACAAAGGTGCATTCACAGCAGCCATCCTGCGCCCATTTGCTGGCAGGGGCTCATGGGAATTGTAGTCCATGGACATCTGGAGGGCCGCAGTTTGACTACCCCTGCCCTAAGCATTCTAGGACCCTTAACTCTACGGGACCACCTTTCCCTCTGTACCCCACAGAGTATTACGCTCAAGCAATCAAACTCTGCTCAGGGTCCCTGGCCCCAAAGAGATAAAAATAAGAGAACACACCATTGACATTTTTGGCAGCCTCTGGAAGGGAGCTAATGACTGATAAATAGACATCTTCACTCTTTAAGTGACTCTGATACTCTGCAGCTCTTACTTTGGAGATTTTATTGGCTGCTGTATATATATATGTAATGAACTGGCGTGTGTTAAAACCAGACCCTTGAGGAAGGCCCTATAAGGGCTGAAACACATCCGTCCATTGGTTCATATAGTGCATTGCACACTGTTCTGCAATAGCCTATGGGCTATATATTCCTAAAGGTTTTTAAATTGTGCACAATAAAAGTTATATAATTTCAACATTAATACAGACATTTGAAGGTCCTAACTGTCATCAGTTGGGCTTTTATGGTTCCAGTTCCAGTTCCCCTCCCCTGCTCTGGTTTTTGAGGAGACCAGGGCCTTGTAGGACTTTAAGCAGTTCTGCCCGGCCGATGGTTGAGGCCAGGTGTACAGATTAAGAGCCTGTCCTCCATCCACCAGCAGAAACCCCTCCAAGCTCTGACCAACCTCAGAAAGAACAAGACAGTCCAATTATTTAGTGTTTTTTATTAATGCTTTTATTAATTGTATATGGTTGTTTGAAATCTGATGCTACCCACCCTGAGCAGACCAGGGAAAGGTGGGCTAGGAATATAGTATTAAGAATTATTATTAATTATTACTGTTAATTATTATGGTTAATTATTATTTATTAATAATAATTATTGTTAATGTCATCATCATCATCATCATCATCATCATTATTGTTGTTGTTGTTGTTGTTGGGGGTGGTAGGGCATCCTCTTGGTATGCACAAGTCCCAGGTTCAGTCCCCGGCATCCCCGGATCAAGTAGTAGAGATCTCAGCCTGAGACCCTGGAGAGCTGCTGCCAGTCTGAGTAGACAATACTCTGCCTTTGATGTGTCCATCCCAGCCTCTCACCAGCCCTGGACTTCCCTTTATGGGGCTCCTGTAAGTCAGGTCTTTTGATTTGACGGCACCTGCTTGTGCTCGCTTCAAGATTCAGGAGTCAATTTGGGGGGGGGGGTTGTCTTTCAACTCCGTGCTCAAAATCCAGAATGCCGTTCAGGTCAAGGACTTCTGCACTTCTTCCTTCCCTGCTTTCATTCAGATGACTCAACAGGGCCTAGCAGATGGACACGTTCCCTATGAAAAAGTGCCCCTAACATCTCCAGCTTCCATTAGACAAGATCTTAGTGAAATGCGGCCTGAAATCCTGGCTACTTTTGGGAGCCGGAGGGGGGGAGAGAGAGAGTGAGATACTTGGGCTTTTAAAGGTTTTTATGGGTTTCTTGTTCTGCTAATTTCACCATAGTTAAGTTATGAATTAATAATCTGCCGCTGCTGGGACTGCTGTGGATCAAAATGACGCTTTCCGAATGTCTCACTCAATAATTCATAGCGCTAAATGAGTTGCTTCCCTGACCCAAGCAGGCTTACACGCTGCGACTACAAATATTCATCTAGCAGGGTAGTCAAACTGCGGCCCTCCAGATGTCCATGGTCTACAATTCCCATGAGCCCCTGCCAGCCCCTGCTCATGGGAATTATTGTAGTCCATGGACATCTGGAGGGCCGCAGTTTGACTACCCCATGGTATAGCTGAATACATTGAGACAGGGCATTTGCAGGTATAAAAAGCAATGTGGAGTCATTGCTCTGGGCTCTGTTTTTGTCACAGTCCCTTTGGATGAACAAAGAAATCCTCACCCCTTAGTCTTGATTCTCCACTTGACAATAAGACATATATTGGGGAGGGGGGCATTGCATCTCATACCTCTCCGGGCAGAACAAAACAAAATCAGAGTCCTAGTAGCATCTTTAAGACCAACGAAGATTTATTCAAGGTGTGAGCTTTCGAGTGCAAGCACTCTTCATCAGACTAAGAACTACCATCGTGACAGTGGGCATATAAAGATGAATCTCTCCAGGCAGAAGCAGAGGTCTGCAATGGGAATGGGGGGGGGGGGAAGAGAAATTTTTGTGTGTGTGTATATATATATATATATATATATATATATAAAACTTTTCTCTACCTGAAGGAGTCTCAAAGCAGCTCATGATCGCTTTCCCTTCCTCTCCCCCCAACAGGCACCTTGGGAGGTAGGTGGGGCTGAGAGATGCATGTAAACTTCCCTGGGATTTTACAGACGTCTTTTGCACACCTGGTATCTTCAACTCAAAATGGCTATGAATTAAACACACACACACACAAAATGAACGGTTAGCTGCTATATTGAAAAAAGTACAATTTATGTTAGTAAGGAGGAATCTTCTCCAATTTGGAGACTGAATGTTTAATTCAAAGCTTCATTTTAATTGGGTTCTGGGGTAATGATTGGGGAAGGCACTGGCAAACCACCCCGTATTGAGTCTGCCATGAAAATGCTAGAGGGCGTCACCCCAAGGGTCAGACATGACTCGGTGCTTGCACAGGGGATACTTTTACCTTTACCTTAATCAACTACATTTTCCTTTAAAGAACTCAAAAAATGAAAGGTGTAGTGTGTAGAAGTGAAATCCGTGGTGGTGAGTTTTCACAATTTGTGGCAGTCAAATGCCACAGAGCAATTGAATTTGTAGCTGCACTAAAATATATGTATAAAGCTTCTTTCCCCCCCCCCCCCTCCATTTCTACCACATCTCATATACAATACATCTCATATACAATGAACTGGCAGGACACCTTATTACCATATTAGTTCATATCCATCTGAAATCAAACACCCCGCAGGGAGCAATTAAAACAGCAGTCAGCCTATTACTAAGTGCTCTGCAGTAACCAGTTGCTTTGACCCAAGCTTATGTTACACAGACCCTGGAAGGGATGGTCTGGATTCTTTGCAGAGATCAGTGCCGTAGATTTATGCCTTAAAAACCAATTCCACCCAATCTGAACATGTATCAGGTTGCCAGAGTAGGAGTGCTTCTTGTACACTCCCTCCCCCCTTTCGAGCACACAATTCAAACCAAGAAGCCAGCAGTCCTGGTGTGCTGAGTTCCTAAGACTTCAGATAACCTCTGAAGTTCACAAGCCTTAATGAAGATCAGTCCTGAGCATCTTTGCTTCAGACATTAATTTAGAAGTGCTATTCACTTGCAGTTCTGCAAGCCCCATATCTGATAGATGCTGGAAACAGACTTTGCATTATGCATGAACGACATGGCCTGTGATTCAGCTGGGAAACTACTGCCTGCAGACCCACATCTCTGTGTGACACGCCCGTCCAACGCCGTGTATCTATGATGGCTTGGGTATTACTGAAATCGTACTGCTTAGCTACAGGCCGTTACAAATTTTAAATACACAAATGAAAATAAGAACAAGGACCTCATTTCCCAGCTGGATGATATCTGGGAGAATAAGAGACCTCCTCTAATGTTCTGTAGCCTTTAAATGAGTGCAGGGTTTTTTGCAAGACAGTCTTCTCTTGAGAGAAGAGACTTCTGTTGACACTGGAGAGAATGTTTATTAGAAATGAGTACAGCTTCTTCTTCTTTATAATTCCACAAATTGGAGAGTTCACACATCAGCGGCTCATTAAATGGATGAATAGAACAGCCTGCCATACATCATAGTGTGATGTGTAAAAAAGAAGTGTAGGGATGTGTGTGTGTGTGTGTGTGTGTGTGTGTGTGCACACAATTCTTTTTTGGATGCTGTTAGAAAAAAGTCTTGCAAGTAGGAATGGATATGAGATGCCCTTTAGCAGTTCCTTTGGGTTCGCGGCTGAAACACAAACCGAACCACAAACTGATATATAAACCAGGTGGTTGGTTTGCAAGCTGAGCCATTTTGTAGCAATTTGTGACCCTTGCTTTCTGCTCCCCGACACTTTTCATGGAGAGCAGAAAGCTTAAATGGCTTGGAGCCCATACACCAATCCTCTTTTTTTTTCAGTGACCCAAAGGAACCTGATTTCAAGGTAGGGAAAAGAAGGGTGCAGTGATGGGGGTAGGAGGTGAGAGTTGCCTTCCTTGAGTGACTCCACTGGTGCTGTTTAGGATTCAAGACATTTATGAACCTATTAACCTCTCCATAGCATTTTCCCCCTTAATAACCTTGTGTACCTTAGTTCAGGGGTAGTCAACCTGTGGTCCTCCAGATGTTCATGGACTACGATTCCCATGAGGCCCTGCCAGCAAATGCTGAACATCTGGAGGACCATAGGTTGACTACCCCTGCCTTAGTTGACTCTCTATATATTTTAAGCTCCACAATTAATATGGCTTGGCAATAGAATCAGTCAAGAGAAGTGTATCTTTGGGAGGAATGTTTTCAAGAAAGCCAGGAGAAAGCAGATTCAAATCAGACAGCCAACAATGAAGAATCTACAGGAGCTGACTTTTGACCCACAGGCTTTCCAATGGCTAAATACAGCAGCAAGGCCACTGGCTCTCAATTCAGGGAAGAAGCTTTTGAGAATCATATCTGACAAAGCAAGCTTTGACTCTTGAAAGCTCACACCACGAAAATCTTATTGATCTCTAAGCTCCTAGAGGCTCAAATCTAGGTCTTCTGCTGCAGGACAACACGGCTACCCTCTGAAACACATTTTTATTCTGCTTTGTGTTTGGACTCATGCTGCTGTGAGCCATTTTGGACACCTCCTTTGACAAATTGCTGCCTTTTAGATTTCTCACTGAGCATTTTAATGTTAAACTTTCTACGCAGCCGATTTCTGTAGATGACTGATTTGTCATTTGGAAAACCAGCTTGAACAATTTGTGAAGTGGGAAAGTGGGTAACAATAAACGGCATCTCGATCAGAGCTAAGCATTAAGTATTTCTGAAGCCCACCAACGGTTTGATGTTTTTCGCGGCCTAAACTGCCTATTTTACCGAAGCCATTCCCTAAAATATGTCAGAAGTTCATGCCATTAATAGCCACTTTCACACTGTATTCTGTAGTCATACGGCTGCACAGAAAGTTACTTGAGTATTTCACACGTGGCAATATAGATCATTTAGTGGGAAGAGAAACGGTTTGGTATGCAAAAGTTAAAATGCTGCAGGATTGCAGATCATCAAAAGAAGCACAACACTCATTCATGAAAGTGTGACTGGTAAGCTTGGTGTAGTGGTTAAGAGCAGCAGCTTGCTTTAGGATGCTTAGGGCTGATCCTGCATAGAGCAGGGGGTTGGACTAGATGGCCTGTATGGCCCCTTCCAACTCTAGGATTCTATGATTCTAATCTGGCCAGCTGGGTTTTATTCCCCACTTCTCCACATGCAAGGTGGCCTTGAGCTGGTCCCAGGCCTGTTAAAAGCTGTTCCCACAGAGCAGTTCCATCCAAAACTCTCATAGAATCATAGAATAATAGAGTTGGAAGGTACCTCCTGGGTCATCTAGTCCAACCCCCTGCACTATGCAGGACACTCTCACAGTCCTACCTACTTCACAGGGTGTCTGTTGTGGGAAGAGGAAGGGAAGGTGATTGTAAGCCGCTTTGAGACTCCCTCAAGTAGTAAAAAGCAGGATATAAAACCAACTCCTCCTCCTCTCCTAACCATGACTTAGCAAAATCATGGTATCACTGGGAACAGCTGTCAAAATTTTTCGATCTGGTTTCATGCAGCTGTCATATTCAACTTTAACACTGATGCTTTAACTACATTTCAGTGGGGAAAGATCTAATTAATACGTGCTTCTCCAATCCCCTCCCAAAGCATTCCACATTTGATGTCGAATCTCAATCTTGAGACGTGTTGAAGCTCTGAAAAGTCAAGTTCATCACGCCTGGCTCCAAGAAAATGTCTGATGGGCTTGACTGTGTCACAAATAGTAGGACAAATTGGCCTCCGTTCAGCCTCTTCCAGGGGCCGGGCAACCTTGATGATGTCATTAATCATTACAACGCGGAGAATCTCTGCCTTTGTGCCATTACACGAAGCCTTGATCGGATTTCTGGAGAACAGTGACCGATGAAGCACTGCGTAAGTGACAAAACGGATATGATGGGATGTGTCAAAACACAGGCCAACTTTGCTGTGATACAAAGAGACAGAAATCCAGGGAGACGTCGGCTAGCTAGGGCACAATTTGAAAATTGGTTTAACACGGACAAATTGGGGCTGGAATTAAAAGCAGCCATTTCAGAATTAATGTTCCTTCCGACACTGTGACATGCATAGGAAGCTTGAACACAAAATCTGCTTTATGCTGAGTCAGGCCACTTATCAAGGCCAGGCTTGCTTACTCTGGCTGGCAGCATGTCCCCAGTGTCTCTGGTAGAGGTCTTTCCCGAGATCCTGACGCTTTTAACTGGAGATGCTGGGGACTGAACCTGGGACCTTCTGCATGCAGCACAAATGCTCTACCTCTGACCCATTTTTGTTTACTTTAGTTGCCTGATGGCCAGTGCAGAAGAACATTTTTCATCTCAGCAGTAAACAAGCAAGGAAGGATAACAAATGAGATCATTAAGGTAAATCGTATAAATGACTGTAATGGCAAAGCAGCCTTGGGGCCTGAACTTAACACAAAGATAGGCAGCAGATGAAGGAGCTCACCAGGTGTTAGCTTTTTTACAAGGATCTGGGATTGGTTCTCTCTCTTCTTGTCTCCTGTTAAGAACAGCCATTCTTGCTGTTTACACTCCAGGCAAGTTAGCATTCCCATTCGGTTGAGTCGGGGGCTTAGAAAATGAATGTTTTGAAGCATATTACAAAGTGAAAAGTTCCCCTCAATACTATGCAGCCTGCAAAATCGCTGTTAGCACAGGATCTTTCTTTTTAATTATCCCCAAAGTCCCTTGTAAAATCATCTCGATCCATACTCTGGGTTTTGTTTTGGTTTCTGTTTAGCAATCAATATCTGCGTTCTCATCAAAGATTTCTCCCATTCCAAATGTAGGTGGCTTAGTCCGATTCCAACCAGGTTTTCTGCTGCTAGTTGGCTTTGGGTGTTGCTTTGTGCCTTGTTTTATTGGAATTGTTGTCTTTTTAATTATTTGACTGTGCACCACCAAGTCCTTTTAGTAGAAAAGCAGATTATAAACACATATAAAAGGAAAAGCTTATATATGGGAACTGTTAAGAGGTCTCTGTTTGAAGTTCTAACCCTAACTTATTTAGGTAAAGCATATTAAAAAAAAAAAACCTTCATCTTGAATTTCTAAAGCTGAGGCTCTATGAAAAGGGATGGAGTAAGTAGCCACATAGAATGGCAGAATGTTATGTCCCCAAATTGGGGTGTCCCTACCGAAAGGTGATGGATTATTAACCACTATTTGCTTTTTTTTTTAAGCAAACTACAGGAGATCTGTTTATGAAACTCTTTATATAGCATCCAAAGTTGCTCACAGCAATACAGCACAAACTGCATGGAGAATAAGCATAAGAAAATAGTTCTAGTTGTGGCAAGAGGGGGGAGCATGGCCTTTAGTCAGATCCCAAGTCACTAGTCCCTAATGAGGAAGACAGATCTTCAGCTTTATTATGTCCGCCACCTATTCTGTTTTGCTGTTCTCACTAAAATATGAATTAGAGATATGTCTAATTCTCAGAAATTAGATTATCCCTGTTTTTTTGTCCTTAAAAAATTCTTCTGTTGCAGAGCGCCAGCTCTTATTGTGGAATTTGAAGAACATGAGTGCTAAAGCACTGAATAAAGGTAAGTGCTAATAGAGATTAGTTACCTAAATAGGAAAGATTAAGCGGTAACCCAATAAATGTTTACCTACGGCTCACAAGGTTTATCCTAAAGGAAGATACAAGTAGAGAGATGTATGAAAAGTTGATGATGATGGTCTAGAAAATCTCTCAAAATTGGTTGGTTCTTATATGCCACTTTTCCCTTCCTGAAGGAGACTCAAAGTGGCTTCCAATTGCCTTCCCTTTCCTCTCCCCACAACAGACACCCTGTGAGGTAGATGAGGCTGAGAGAGCCCTGATATTACTGAAGAAGAAGAGTTGGTTCTTATATGCCACTTTTCTCTATCTGGAGTCTCAAAGTGGCTTACAATCTCTTTCCCTTTCCTCTTCCCACAACAGGCACCCTGTGAGAAAATTAGAGATTTTCCTGCAATAATCTAACGGCTTCTTACAAAGGAGTTCTGTTCACCCCTGAAGAGTGAATAGTTTTAGACTGGCTCATACATTCATCATTACACGTTTCATAGTCTGATGCCCAGTAGCTGAAAGAATAAACTGGGGCCAGGAAAAAAGCCTTTGTGTCATTTGAGGCAATGTTGAGGCATTCTTAGCAGGGTGTTAGATCTCTGCGGGCTCATTTGAAGCTGCAGTCTTTGTACATCAGTTGAGTCAGCTTTCTTAGTCTAGGATCCATTTTCTCAGAGAGGGTAAAAGCAACCTGGTGGAAGGAGGCAATGTTTGCACGACAGCTATGCAGGGAGAGGCTTAAATAACCCCTCTCACCTTTATCATCTTTAGGATCACAGCCCTAGTAGCTGAGTTTCATTAAAGCACATTACCAATTTAATATTCAAGCAATGTTTTGAGCTAACCTTGAATACTGATCTATTCCGACTTGCCTGTTATGATAAAATACAATCATGGTATTCCATCCCAGATGATTTATTAAGAGCACAATTTGATGGGTCTAATCTGAGAGGCTGGATCTTTAATACTGATGCCATACTGGATAGACAAACAATAATAAAATCTAATTTTTCTCCTTTGTTTAAACTATTCAAAAGAGTCCATCTCAGATCAGACTATTTAACAACCATTTCTGTACAAAAACTTCAAATGGCGTTTGCTCATTTACGCTTTCAAGTTATGCCATCAGCCCTACTCCGGTGTACCTTTTGACCTTCGCCTATGTATTTGTGGAGAACATGCTGTTGAAGACCTTTATCATTATGTTTTGGATTGTCCACTATACCTGGGGCCAAGAACCAAATATATTGAGAGATTTTTGAGTGGCCAGAACTTCCCTGCGAATTTGGACAAAATAGTCTTTTATTATCGGATACCAACCCCCTAATTAGTTATGTTTCACTATTTGCATTATCAGCAAGGAAAATTTGAGCCAAATTTACACCACCAGAGAGCTAGAAACCTGAATTTTAATGTCTTTTATTATCTATGGACTACCACATGTATTGTTCTAATTCTTTTACTGTTTTTATATCAACGGATATGTTATTGATAGCATTGTAATGGCCTATGGCTGGAAACAATAAAGTCTTAGACTTATACTCATTAAAGCACATAGCTGGAAATAATAACCCCAGAAAACCAAAATAAATTATTTGTTATTCCAGCAAGGAATTATCTGATCTTTATAATCATGCTGCATATTTGTTGGACATCGTCATGTGGCTGTTCACTTATTTATTACTAATTTACTCTCTACTTATATCTGTACTCCTATGATTCCTGTTCCATTGCCTGCGGAAGTGTGCATGCACATGAAAGCTCACGCCTTGAATAAAGATTTGTTGGTCTTAAAGGTGCTATTGCACTCAAGGTTTTGTCCCAGAAACCACACACAGCAAGAAATTCTGCTTTTAAAGTGAAAGCTGTAGGTGCTGTCCATGGTACTGACATCGCATTTTGCTATACTCCCTTTTTCTAAATGGTCATGTAAAGGCCAGATGGGGATAAAGGAGACATGACTCAAATCTTCATATGCCTGCATTATATGAGAAGGGCAAGACCCCAGACAGTGATGAAATAGTGCCTTGTCACTTTAACACGTCCACAAAATCCTCATACATGAAGCCATGGATCCCACACAGAGGAGGACTATAGCATACAAGGCAGCCTCTTGTGACGCAGAGTGGTAAGGCAGCAGACATGCAGTCTGAAAGCTCTGCCCATGAATCTGGGAGTTCTATCCCAGCAGCCAGCTCAAGGTTGACTCAGCTTTCTATCCTTCCAGAGTCGGTAAAATGAGTACCCAGCTCGCTGGGGGGTAAAATGGTAATGACTGGGGAAGGGAATGGTATTGAGAAGGGTATTGAGTCTGCCATGAAAACGCTAGAGGGCGTCACCCCAAGGGTCAGACATGACTCAATGCTTGCACAGGGGATACCTTTACCTTTATAGCATACAATCATAGCATCATAGAGTTGCAAGGGGACAGAGAGGCCATCTAGCCCAACCCCCTGCCCAATGCAAGATCAGCCTCAAGCATCCAGGATAAGTAGCTGTCAACCCATGGCTTAGACTGCCAAGTGAGAGGGAGTTCACCATTCTTGTGGTTTCGGGATGAAACAGAAAATATGAGCTATTCAAAGCACAGCTTTGTAACTGGTGCAAAGTCTTGGCATGAGAATATGTAACAACTCAGCCAAGACTCTTGTCTGGTTGCCCTGCTGGAATCCCAAAAATGTTCCGAGGAAATCATCCTCTGTGGAACACACTGATTGTACCCGAAATCTGGTCCCTGCCCCCAAGTCTCCATTCAGACAACAGCTCAACTCAGTTCTTGCCTCTGGCATGTAGAGATATAAATGGGTTTCTTTGACTTGCAAAATGGATGTTCCTGTAAAAGGATATTCATCTCCCCAGTTTCCAAAGCCAGCTCTTTGGAAGAGCTGGTCCATTAAAAAGAGGACAAAAAAGGGAAAACAGGTCATTATTTCCTTTGCATGACGAATGCAAATTTCTTTCTAACTTATCCTTGCATGGAAATGTTGACTTGTGTGAATTGCTACAGCAAAGGAACTCAGGGGGTTTTCTCTTAAGGCTGAGCATTGCGATAAGGCAGAGCAGAAGGCAGATGAACCAGGAAGTCTGCTCACTGCATTCAGCTAGTCCTTTTGCAAACTTGACTGCTTTGTCTGACCCAACAAGTGCTGTCTAAAAATACCTTTTGCAAGAATATTTTCTGAAATTATATCTGGTCCAGTTGGGTTTTTTTTTTAATCCTTCTGTGAAATGGCAGACTCTGCAAAAATTCATTCAAATCACAAAAGATAGCTTGATGTATTTTTACCTTAGTGAATCAGGTAAGCAGAGGATCAAAAGAAACCGTTATGGTATTCGAATGATTGATGTCCAAAATAGAATTCAGAGATGCTGATCCAGCTAAATTGACATTCAGAGGCCATTAGCCAGAAAGTGAAGCATTTCAGGTGAACTTGCAAAAAAAAAAAAACCTTTGAAAGCAAGAGAGTTTGTGATGGATTTCAAGGGCCTGGTGGTTGGATGTATACAAATCTGTATACAAATATACATTTATACATCTGTCCGCTACTATGGGGAAACAAGAACTCAAAGAACCAAGATGCCTATTTATTTATTTTTATTTAAACAAGACTTTTACCTCATCTTTCTGTCCTCAGATGGCCACCAATGTGGCTAGTCATAGTCCTGTTCTCACAGAGCAGTTCTCCAAGAGCTCTCTTAGCTTCACCTACCTCACAGGGTGTCTGTTGTGTGGAGAGGAAAGGGAAAGTGATTGCAAGCTGCTATGAGACTTCTTGGGGTTGTGAAAAGTGGGGTATAAAAACCCAACTCTTTTTCTAACCAACTAAAACATCCAAAATTAGTTTAATCATAAAAGCCATTAAAACTAGTCCAAAAAGGTCCAATTTAAAACCAGAGCTAAATACAAAAGATAAAAATGACAGTTAAAATGCTGGGAAGGGAGACGAGATCACTGAAAGAAGGCCAAGAGAAACCAAACAAGACCTCTTCACCTATTGATGGAAGGTGGCAATAGCAGGGGAGAAGGAAACACATCTCCCTGTGCAGAGAGTTCCAGAGCTTTGGGGCCATGAATGAAAAGGCCTTCTCTTGGGTTGCCAACCACCAAATCTCAGAAAGTGGGTCACCCAAAGGGGGACCTCCAAAAATGACCAACCTAATCTCAGAAGGTGGGTCACCCAAAGGGGGACCTCCAAAAATGACCAACCTAATCTCAGAAGGTGGGTCACCCAAAGGGGGACCTCCAAAAATGACCAACCTAATCTCAGAAGGTGGGTCACCCAAAGGGGGACCTCCAAAAATGACCAACCTAATCTCAGAAGGTGGGTCACCCAAAGAGGGACCTCCAAAAATGACCAACCTAATCTCAGAAGGTGGGTCACCCAAAGGGGGACGTCCAAAAATGACCAACCTAATCTCAGAAGGTGGGTCACCCAAAGGGGGACCTCCAAAATAACCAACCTAATCTCAGAAGGTGGGTCACCCAAAGGGGGACCTCCAAAAATGACCAACCTAATCTCAGAAGGTGGGTCACCCAAAGGGGGACCTCCAAAAATGACCAACATGGCCAGGTGGGTTAATAAGGAAGCAGGCAGTTATGGCACAATCTTTCTACTATGATTTATTTATACCCCCCACCTCTTTGCCCAAAGGAGATCAAAAGTAGCATACAACAGTTTCTCTTCTCCAGTCACCCTTCACAACAACCTTGCAAGGTAGGTTAGACGGAGAAAATGTAGGAGTTAGGGAGCAGGAACCAAAGAAGAGCTCCCGTCAGAAGTAAAAAAAAACAAAACAACCCAACTCTTCCAAAGGCTGGAGGGCAATTCCGGTGTTCCGACTGTCTGGACCGCTTGGGAGTGGGTACAAGAGGCATCCTCCCCATAGCTTCTGTGCAGATTCCTTCCTGCATTAAACTGAACGTACCTCTCACTGACCTACTTTGATTCGGCAGAGCTCAGCATGGCGGAGATTACAGGGAGGGCGTTATCTGTGTGCGAGAGAGTAATCTTGAGCCACATCCGCCTCAGCAATCCCGGCACTTTGTGTCAAACGAGCCTGGGTTTTGCCATCACACCGCGCAAGCCCACACATGTTGCTAAGCTCCAGCTGACAAGGGGCCCAGCTGATGTGGGAGGGACATGTCGTCATCCCCCTGAAGCAATCCTCTGGGGCAGCAAAGTGCCTGGAAGACCTCGAACAGCACGCTGAGTCAAGTTGCGTCGTCTCAGTCCAGAAGGAGTCGTGCGTCTGTGTGAAACTGGTGACTCCCGTTGGGGCCGTTGAGATCCAAATCCAGCCTGAGTGATGCTCAGCTCTTCAGCCCTTCCTGCCCCTCCTTCGTTTCTCCCATTGAGAAAACCCTGTCTCCTCACCCCCCCCACCCTCCCACTCCCGGTTTATTGTTTCAGCATTAGCAAGGAGGTGAAATCCACTTCCTCTCGGTGCCTACCCGTTTCCTTGGTTACCGACTTCCAGTTACTCACCTGCGCTCTCCCGGTCCATGCGTGAAGCTTTTATTTGCACATGCACACAGATTTATCGCATCCAAATGTCAGGAGGCGGCATGCTCTTCAATGAGAAAACCAGGGAGAGCGGGATGCAAAAATATGAAGCATCGCAAACATCAGAGATTAAACCCTTTGCTTAAGTACCGGGCAGAAACGGGGCCCGTAGGAGTATAACTGGAAGAGGAATATATACCTGATAGTTATAGAATCATAGAGTCGGAAGGGACCATCCAAGCCATCTAGTCCAACTCCCTGCTCGATGCAGGATCAGCCTCGAGCATCCTTGATAAGTATCTGTCCAGCCTGTGATATAATCACCTTTCCTTTGGTTTGTGTGTTTGTGTTTTTGCTGGAAGTGCTTCTTGAAAGAGAATCATAGATTTGGAAGGGACCATACAGGCCATCTAAGTCCAACCCCCTGCTCAATGCAGGATTAGCCTCAAACATCTGTCCAACCTGTGATATAATCAACTTTTTTCTTTTAGTTTGTGTGTGTGTGTTTTGCTGGAAGTGCTTCCTGAAAGAGAATCATAGAGTTAGAACTACTCTAGTTAGTTTCAAACCAGTCATATCATCTTCAAGAGGGTTTCTCCCCACTTTGCAAGCCCTCCTATGTTCCTTTCCCATTTTCTTGTGCAGAGCTTGCACAATTCCCCCCCCCCGCCCGCTTCAGTTATTTATGATGCTGTGCTTTGAGAGGAATCTTTTTAAGGTTGCAATATGAGAGGCACATTGTCACTGGGTTCTGCTGGGCACTCTGTGGTTGCACTAGTACTCCTGGGCCTGTAAAAATGCTGCCTCTTGCTTAGATTGTGATTGAGCTGGCATTGCCACATTGGTAGTGGACCTGTAAAAATGCACTTCACTTTCAGCTTCTACTGCAGATATTCTCTGGTTTGACCTTATTTCTGTTTGATTTGCACTGCCACAGTGACACTGGTTCTGCTGAGCTTGCAAAAAGGCCCCTCTTCAGTTTCTACTGCAGAAATTCTCTGGCTTGACCTTAGTCTTGTTGGGTTTGCAGTGCCACAGTGGCTCTGCTGGTCTTGCAAAAATGCTCCCTCATCTTCAGTTTCTACTGAATAGAAGGACTTTGATTCTGTTCTGCTGGACTTCTATTGTCCTTGCCCGTTTGTTTTTCCACTTCCATTATAAAAAAAATGGATGGAGGCACCTTCTTCGGGGGGGCATAATTCAGACCCCATAAATCCAGTCCTCACCACAATTTGGAGGGCAGGTAGAGCAGCCAAAAACCCTATGCAAATGTAATGTTTCTAGCAGGCCATGGGTAGCATTCTACCACATAATGAACCAAACCAGTTCATTTGGCTTCTAAAAGTTCACAATGATTCTTGGTTCACAAACCAGGCATGCCACAAACCGTGACCCAAACTGCATTTTCCTGGCTTGTGCCTATTCCCAGTAACTTTGAGCCTTAACTACCATTAATAGATGCTCAAGAAAAGCGTCCAAAACACTTAGCATTTTCCCAAATAAAAACGATCGCCAAAGATTTCCTCATTAAGGTAAGACAAAGATCAAGTTTTCTGATTTTTAAGAGGATGGAGTCTGTGACCCTCTTGAACAGCTCCAAGGAGACAAACTTTGTATTTCCAAAGTGAACGCCTGAGTAGAATCTTTCTCTTTGTGATGCACCTTCATTTCTCCCATCCATTTTTATAACAAGGAAAGAATCTAAAGTCCCTGTTGAGACGGCAGTTCATGCAGTTAGAAGTTGCCCGGCTTTAATGACCTGGACTGAGACCTCAACAGGGACCGTAGATTCCTTTCTCATTAGAAAGCCGGATGAGAAGGAATAAGACGAAGATTCTGACATGGCGCTACACCACTGGATGCTGCAAAGTGCCTTTCAGAATGTCAGGAGACAGACTGCCATTGACCACAGCGCTTAATTTGTTTTTAAAAGGGGGGGAGGGAACGGCCTTTGTAGCTTCCTGAAATAAACAAGCGCATGCACATGTGGCACTGAACTGACCCTTCCGTTTAATGAAATTCTTCTGCCCATGGGCGGGCAGCACGTCTGTAAATCGTCAACATTTTAAGAACTTTTTAAAAAACGAAACCGCAGAGGCTCGAGCTATGCCAGGCGCAACCTTACAACCAGTGGGTGAGTGGAGGAGGGGGAAACCTTGCGTCTTTCCCAAGGAGCTTGAATGACAGAATGCCTTCTGCCAAGCGCCAAGGTTCCAGCTGCCAACTCTGCTACAGTCTCAAAGGCCTTGGCAGGCGCTCGGCAAAGAGCATATTTTTGGCTCCTGCTAATGACAGTGTGTCCACCGGAAACCTGATTAAAAGGGTTTTTTGTCCACTCAGGCAACTAATTCAAGACAACGCTTTGATATTTGCTCAGAACGCATCGAAATGGATGGAAAATTGAGCTCGGTCGGGGTGGCCTGAGGTAATCAAGAGCTGGTCCTTGGCGTCACAATTGCATAATGGTGAGAGGAGCGGCCTGGATGGCTTCGGAGCCATTGCGTGACCCCATCACCCCACCCATGATGGAAACTCTGAGATGCCACCAGCCCCCACCCTGAGCTCCCTATACTCTTGAAGCCTACACAGCTAAAGGTAGAGGGAGACCTTCTGAACCAACGCAAAGAAACGGGAGGCAATGTAAAGCCAGATCACCATGAGACAATCAGGAAACTGAATCAAGGGTCTGCTTCTTTTTCTGAAGTAGAGAAGAAACACAGGGAGGAGCTGAGGCTCAGCGGCAGAGCCTCTGCTTCGATCCAGAAAGTCCTGGGTGCAATCCCAGCATCGCCAGTTAAAAGGATGATGGGGAAAGATCTCTGCCTGAGATCCTGGAGAACTGCAGCCAGGCTGAGTAGACCTTGATGGACCAAGCAGGGGGCAGCTCCACTCATTTCTCCTTCTCTCCTTCCTTTTCTGGCTCACTCATGTACCCATGATGCACCTCTTCCTCCCCTGTTGCTTCACTCTCACCATGTGCCCATTGCAGTGGGTGGCTTTAGTTTGGATTAGCCTTGAGTGAATGCATTTAGCTTAATGGGCTGGGAATGGTTTAATTGTTTCTTGATTACTCATTGCCTAATTTGGGTGATTAACTTGCTTTCTGCTGTATTCCCTGACTTGGGTGTTATGCTGCATAGGGCTTAAAAAATAAATCCACTTTCTGCTCCTGCCTCTTCCTCCTGTTTATCTGCATTCAATAAAGATCAGATTTGGCTCAGCTACAAAACTGCCTCTTCTAGCATCGGATTTCCTGCAAAGATCTTAGACCTGCATCCGCACAGATCTCACCTTACAGTCAAGACATGCGGAGGTAAAAACTACTGACTTACCCCCCTTTGCTTCCCTGGTAACCCAATGGAATTCTGCTGGAGATTGCTTTAGCAGCACAGCAAGAGGGGAGAAATGAAGATAATTAAGGAATAGGATGTCAAATGGACCAGCAGCCAAACCTTGCCACAAACCATCTGGGTGACCTTGGGCTCGCCACGGCACTGATAAAACTGTTCTGACCGGGCAGTGATATCAGGGCTCTCTCAGCCTCACCCACCCCACAGGGTGTCTGTTGTGGGGAGAGGAATGGGAAGGCGACTGTAAGCCGCTTTGAGCCTCCTTCGGGTAGGGAAAAGCGGCATATAAGAACCAACTCTTCTTCTTCTTCTTCTTTTTGTCACTCTTGGAACCTCTTCGGTGCCTCAAATTGAGGAATTTGTGTTTTAAGTTCCCCCAAATTGAGAACAGACCTAGCAGATGATGCAGCTCAGGCACTTCAACTGAACTGTGCATCTTTTGATGGGACATTTCTACCATCCTCCTTTTTCTTCCCCCTGTCCCTTCCCCTAACAGTATGAAATCATCCCTGCATTCAACCCCAGAGTACAGGCTTCGGTACGTTGCTTGAATGGATTGTCCCCATTATGCCACTTGACACACAGCCCGGTCTGCTTGTCCCTGCCAAATCTGAGCTCAAGCTCCCACCTGCGTCGGCCCTCAGGGAAGCACTAAAGCGTTTGCTGGCAGGGGCTCATGGGAATTGTCGTCCATGGACATCTGGAGGACCACAGGTTGACTACCCCTGCACTAAAGGGCTGCTTAGCCCATGTATTCCCCACCCCTATGGAAGCAAGGTTGACTGCACAGCATGCGCAGGCTAAGCATATGGCATGGCCGATTGCCCGTGTGCCCCATTTGGTGTGCATCAGTGGTGCAGAAGACCTCCCTTGGGGTGGGCCTCCTTGCTGGTCAAACCAAGCTGCTCTCTGTCACTTTGATTCTTCACTGCATCCATCCAGGTGCTATAATTTTGTCCTCCTCTTTTGTTTTTGTACGGGAAGGGAAGCAAGCTCTCTGGCATTGGTGTGACGTCCCTCTCCTTGCTGTCTGTCACCCTCCTGCCTTTTCGTTCTCCTGGAGGCATCTTGGCTAGTTCAGCTGGCTGGTAGGCCTCTGTACCCATCAACAGTGGAGGGTACCTAGGCTGACACTTCTCTTCCATGGTGTTATCAGGTTGCTCAATTTTGGCTGCTTAATCATAGAATCCTAGAGTTGGAAGGGGCCATCCAGACCATCTCGTCCAACCCCCTGCTCAAGGTAGGATCAGGCCAAAGCAACCAGGATATGTATGATGAGTGACACCTAGACTGCTTCCTCAAGTACCTGCAAATAACCTCTGGCATGTCAGCAATAAGCTGGTTTTTCTTAACCATTTCTTCCTCTGGTTCTTCCTCTTTCAACCCCTGATGTCCAGGCAAGAGGCATCTCTTCTACAGCGTCATTTGTTTGCATCCACCAATCAAAATGAAATTCCATAGTTTTATCATAGAGTTTCCAGAGATGGCCTAGAGAGGCATGAGGTTTCCCCCAGAAGTGACATAGCACCATTGGCATAATGGTGATGTTTAAATTTATTTTTCTCCAACCAGCCAACGCGGAGGCCATGGGGGTTTCTGGCAGGAGACTGGGCAACCCCACCCTGGAGCCACTGCCCCAAACTGGTCCTGCTGGTTGTGGGGAAGTCCCCTGCTGCCTCATGAAGGAAGCAAGGCCCTAACCGCCTCCTTCCTCCCTAAATATCAAGTGTGAGTTGGGGCAATGCTACAGGACTCTACAATGGCATACCAATGCTTGCTCCCATGCTCCTTTCCTTGTGGTCCATCCAGTCCTATTGTGGAGTGGGGCAGGAATGGAATTCTCACCACTTAGAGAAGAGGGGAGCATGTAACAGCACATTTAACTGTAGTCCATCACATGACGAGAAACCAAACGAGAGACCTGGGAAGATTTATAGCAAGGCCTAACCCCTGGGTGGCGATGACACAAACCAATTTGGTTATGATGCTGCTATGATGCTGTTAATTTTTTAACAGGTTTTAAATAATTATACTACCGCTAAGGTTTAATGTTTTATTGCTGTTTTTTAAAGGTTCAGGTGAGACATGATGTGAAGGTCCCCTACCTGAGACACAGAAGAACTATCACTGGTTGGAGGAGACCATAGCCACCTTGATGGACTTGATTCGGGAGAAGGCACTTTTTTGGGTTCACCTGGGGAAGAGGTGGCGTCATGCTTGGCTCTAGGACCTTAAAAGATCAGGGGCGGGGTTATCAAGCAAGGCCCAAGACTTACACAAATGTCATTTGGTACGGAACCACAGAAAATGGGACGGGCTACACGAGTTATGGAAAAGGGGATCTCAACCAATTGCTCAAGCATGTGTTCACCCAGAAACCTCTGCAGTGTGGGCACCTCTCCAATTAGTGGTCCCAAGGGACAATGTGCTAGGATTGTGCTATATGACATGTGTGCAGCACCATGAGCTAGGAGAAGCACACTTTAGGTAGAGGCTCCGGTGGAGGCAGTATTCTACCTAGGCTGATGACTACTTTCCATCAGCTCCCTCCCAAGCCTCAGGATCTGCTTCTCAACAAACCCGGGAGCAAACACACTGAATATTTCTGTTTGAGATTTACGAATCCCAAACTGATGCGTCCTGCATAATTGAGCAATTAGTCAAGAGCGAGTCGGCAAATTGTCTGCAGGCATCTCTTCATGAACTAGAGCAGGGGTAGTCAACCTGTGGTCCTCCAGATGTCCATGGACTACAATTCCCATGAGCCCCTGCCAGCAAATGCTGGCAGGGGCTCGTGGGAATTGTATTCCATGGACATCTGGAGGACCACAGGTTGACTACCCCTGAACTAGAGGACAAGCACTGTGAGATGCCCTCAAGGTGAAAGCAGTCCAAACTGCTGAACGTATGGCTTTGAGTCTTTCAGGGCCTGGAAACATGGAGCTCTCTTCGCTGCCTGCCGTTCAGGGGCTCCTAAGCGTGGCTTGGGTCAATAACGTCATGCTGGCTCTGCTTATGAAAGCGGCAGCCGGCGGTGATTTTTAGGACCTAGAGCAGCTGTCAAATATTGAAACTGATTTATAACTCATCATATGCCAAGGACACCATGTGGAGAGGCGGAAATCTTATCACGGCAGTCATCTTATACCAGCAAAATACATATTTGCTTAGCAAATGCATGTTCCCCAGGCCAGTTTTATCATAATAGCACAATTGCAGGAGTGGAATCGTCCCCATAGGAGGATCTGTAAGTGGCAACACTGCTGAAATCCTCTCGAATAGGATTCTGCCTTTGAACTGTCCTGTCGTGGGTAAGAGTGAGAGCTTCTAATCTAGTGAGCTGGGTGACCTTGGGCTTGTCACAGCCCTGACAGCACAGTTTTCACAGAGCAGTAATATCGAGGCTCTCTCAGCCATGCCTACCTCACAGGGTGTCTGTTGTGGGGTGAGGAAGGGAAGTCAACTGTTAGCTGCTTTGAGACTCCTTCTGGTAGAAAGAGCAGGGTATAAAACCAAGCCTTTTGGAAAGGCAGGTTTCTTGGGAGGAAAAGTTGGCAATAAAATCAGTTTTGCAGCTTACCTGCCCATGAGCTCGGACAGAAGAATCCAACCGTTTTCTGAACTGCTGCTATCTAATTGCAGACATGATTGTTGTCTCTTCTGCTGGGTTCAGCTCTCTTCCCTTTTTCACTCATGGCCATGCTAGTGCAGGCTTTCATTCAGATCTCTGCTTCCTTTTTTTCCAATGGCAGCCAACAACCCCATCCAGACTCCAGCTCTGCTGAATTGATAATACTGTTCCAGCCACTCACACACTTTTACAAGGTTTCCCAGGCACCACTGGCAGCTTTCTCTAGAGAAGTGGAAACAAAAAGCAAAGATCCTTTTGAAACCTTGATTTCAGCCTGTTTAACCAAGCCAAAACATAAGCTCAGACTACTTCCCACCTTGTTATTTAGCCTTATCTTTCAGCAACAAATCTGGGGACAATGATTTCACCAATCGTCTCTGGCACTGCTGTTTCCATCTCAAAGGAAGAAAGGAATGGATTCCTACCACCCCCTCACTGAGGGAACATATCCTCTCATCTCTTCAGGCCTGCTAGTCATGCAGCGGAATTGTTTTAATCACAGAGGTTCTACTTCATCTTGTGGACCCAGTGAAGGTAGGGTTGGAATCCCCATGTGCTATTTGTAGACCTCCAGGACATACAACTGTCCTGCAGACGACAAAGATCGGTTTCCCTGCAGAAAATGGCTCTAAGGCAGGGGTAGTCAACCTGTGGTCCTCCAGATGTCCATGAACTACAATTCCCATGAGCCCCTACCAGCATTTGTCCATGGACATCTGGAGGACAACAGGTTTACCCCTGGCATTATCCCCTGCTGAGGTCTCTACCTCCCCGAATCATGCCTTGAGCAAGCCAATGCAACAGCCTATGTTCTAAGCCCAGACCACGTGAAAGGTCACCTGCGTGTCAGGTTCATCAACAGCCCCTGGATCAACTCCACCTTCTGCCAGCAGGTCCTCTTTAGCTGCAATACTCTCAGAAGCCCCAGAATAGAGGCTAGCCAAGCAGATAGCTTAAGCTCATCACTCTAATGAGGACATCATTAACTTCCGCCACCACTTTACTTACCTCCTTCCTGGCTTGAGGCCTCCTTTCATGCTCCACCCCTTTCTCCCTTTGCCCCTCCCCATTGCAGTCATAAGGCTTCCCCAGCTCCGCCCCTCTAGCCCAGCTGCCTTCTATCTCCAATTCTCATTCCTGGGAACAGGTGTGGCTCATCTACTTAACCTTACTATTGGGCTCATGCAGTCATTTGGCTGGGACCGGCTGCTCCTTCTTTCTGAGTGCTCAGTGGCCTGTTTGGCTTGAGTGAGTATGGCTGGTCCTCATTCCCCCTATTTCCCCTGTGATGTCCTCCTGAAGAATCTGGGTTTGGTGGCTTGAGCTGGACTATGACTCCAGTGCATTATCCTCCTTGTGGTCTCTGCCTTGAATGTGCTGCCTTCCCACTACGGCCGTCAGATGTGTTTGTTTTGGGAAATAAAACAGCCGATAACATAATACCCATGAACAGCTCTGCGATACAGGCTGGTCTCGAATATTGTGTGTGGTTCTGGTATCTCTGCTTTTCAGCATGTGCCTGACTATCTTGATCCATTGTTTCCTTTTTGTGACAGAGTCACTTTTGGGTTGTGTGTGTGTGTGTTTGCTGGAGGCACCTCCTGAAAGAGAATCATTAGGATTAGAAGAGGCTGTACAGGTCATCTGATGCACCCACTTGCTCGATGCAGGATCAGCCTCAAGCATCCAGGATAAGGATCTTTCTGCTGTTTGACTTAAACAATTGCCTGCTGAGTGGAGCAGCACTGCACGGGTGAATGTGGAGAGTGCCCCGGACTGTTTGAGAAGGTGGATGCTTTAAGTTCCATCGAGTCCCTTCAGACTTATGGCGACACTGTGAATTAATAACCTTCAAAACGTCCTCTCCTTTACAGGCGTGCTCAGGGCTTGCAAACTGAGGGTCCTGGCTTCCTTGATTGTCAGCCCATCTTGTGTTGGTTCTCCCTCTTTTCTTGATGCCTTCAGCTATTTCCTAGCATTTGAAAATACCCGTGTGCCAAAATGCCCAATGCATGTTTAGGAAGGAAGCAACAGCCACAGACGGGTCTATGAACAGGCAAACAGCCCATTGAAAACTCAGCTCCCTGATCATGCTTGGCGAGCAAGACGGGAGTCAAAGTAGCAGCTCTTTGATCATCCCTAGTTGTCCCCCCCACACACACACTCCCCCCCCCATTCTTTCTCAGTCATGAACTCTTCAATCATTCTGTAGCAAGTAGGGGATTCAAGGGACATCCTTTGAACAGATGTAAGCATCCCAATTGGCTTTCTTCCTTCAACTTGCTGGCTTTTCTTTTTCTGACGGCAAAAGGATCACGCTTCCAAACACAGCAAACATCTGTGACTTTCCCAGAGCCTACGATATCTAAAATCTAGAGAGACAAGAACATCTGTCTCTCTCCCCCTTCCCTGGACAGTCACAATCCTACTTTGTAAATCTCCTTGAAAAGGCAGCTGAGGCCACAGGAAGATGCTGTCAGCCCAAGATGCAGCAGGATAACTTGGGATAAGTGGAGGAAGACAAAGGCAAGCATCCTTTCCCCCAAACAGATGAGACTTTGAAAAAATGATGCACTGGAGCAGTGGTCCCCAGCCTTTTTATCACCGGGGACCAGTCAAATTTTGACAATTTTACTGAGGCCTGGGGGGAGGGGGGGTAGTCTTTTGCCGAGGTACGTCGCCGCCACCTGAGCCCCTGCTCCACTTGCTTTCCTGCCGGCACCCCTAACTTTCTGCTGCCCACTGGGGAGCACCGCCAGCAGTAGCTGTGCAGTGCCACACCAAGAGGGAGCCCCAGGCATAGCGGACACCGGAGAGCACTAAAGGTGAGCTGGAGGCAGAGGGGAAGTGCAGCCCCTGAGGCAGCAGCCGGGGAGGAGGACGAGGAGGAGCTGCGGCCCGGTACCGACTGATCCACGGACTGAGACCGGTCCCCGGACCTGGGGTTGAGGACCACTTCACTGGAGGATTAAAGGCAATGGAAGGCTACAGCCATTTCTGATCTTGGGGGTCCCACGGGATAGCCAAGGGACTGCCGAGCACAGCTACTAGGTAGTCAGCCACAGCATGTTGAGTTTTTGGGGCTTATTCCGCACATGTTGGATAATGCACTTTCAAAGTAGATTTACCTGTTTTGCACAGAAAAGTCCCATTGCAAAAGCACATTGAAAGGGCATTGGTCAACGTGTGTGAAATGAGTTTTTGTTAGCGTGGTGTCATGGTTAAGAGTGGCTTCTTCTAATCTGGTGTGCCGGGTTTGATTCCCTGCTCCTCTATATGTGCAGTGCAGTCAACTTGGGTGACCTAGGGCTAGCCACAGCCTTGATAATGTTGATCTGATGGTGCAATTTCTCTTAGAGCTCTCTCAGCCCCACCTTCCTCACAGGGTTTCTGTTGTAGGGAGAGGAGGGGAAGGCAATTGTAAGCTGCTTTGAGACTTATTCAGTGGGGTATAAAATCAACTCTTCTTCTACTGTAACTAGAATAATTCAGAGAATAAATTTCTGAGCTGCTGTGGTGACAGGGAGACTTATCTCCTGTTCCTGCTCAGTGGAGCAGTAGGAGAAAAATTAAGTGATATTACAACCTCACTTCTGGGCACAAAACCGGAATGACATCAGGCATTGCTCTGGGTTTCTACCATAGAGAGTTGGTAAATTCCTAGAAGGTCGCATGATACCATGACCTCACTTCCAGGCATGTTCATCATGGAGTTACCCAATGTCAGTTTTCTTCCTGTTCCCTCCACCCCCAAAGCTGAGTGCTAATCCAGCAGCCTGGAAGAAGGCTCGGGCCTCTGTACCCATTTGTCAGCTGACAGAGCAACTGGCTGACCACTTGCTGAACTACAGAGACAATTGCACTGAGCCAGTTGGGATTGTGGCACCCCAAAAATGAATGTGTTTTTTACTAGCACAAGAAGTCCACTACTTTGGATGCATGCATAGAGCCCTTTCTGTGCAGTTGTCTCACATGGGGGAGTGAAAAACCCCAGCAGAGTCCAAGGGCCATGAAATACAGGCAATAAAGGGCGAAATGTCATTCGGTAAAGAATCAAATCGAAATTCGAGAGGAGTGAATATCACGGTCATTCAACTGGCATTTGCGCCCTTCCACTTTCATAAAGGAGCCCAAGCAAACGATTCTCCAGTTTCTTCCGCGGCTCTAAAAATACTCCCCGAATCTCAGCGGTATGTTGCAGTTCTGATAAGAAAAGAGCAGCGGCATGCCTTGGCCACCGTCCATTTTGTTTAAATCTAACAGAGAAAATTCCTCTCCTATATACTCCGGAGGCTGGTTTAATGACACACGGAGGATGCCAAAGAGCTTTCAAAAGCGCAAGGCCTCTCTCGAGGAAGGAGGCGGCCGGCCTCCTCTGAGCTCACAATTTGTGCTAATGCCCCCCTCCCCTGGAGCTCGGCAATTTTCAGATTTGGATAATCGGAAGGTTCCGTATGGAGGAGGAAAAGATGACATTAAAGGGTCTGTCAAACAACATGGGTATAGCTGCAGCACAACAATGCATGCTTTTGTTGACACCCCCCCCCCATTATTTTTCCTTCAGTATTTAATCCTGATCGAAGGTGTGGGATTTCGAAGGTGGAGCTAATTTTCACAGCCGGAAGGTCCCTGCACAGATTTTGATGGCAATTTAACCAGTGTGGGCAAATCTCTCAGAAGAGTTGGTCTTTATATGCCGCTTTTCTCTACCCGAAGGAGGTCTCAAAGTGGCTTACATTCGCCTTCCCTTCCTCTCCCCGCAACAGACACCCTAAGAGGGGAGGGGAGGCTGAGAGAGCCCTGATATTACTGAAGAGTTGGTTCTTATATGCCACTTTCCTCTACCCAAAGGTGTCTCAAGGCGGCTTACAATCCCCTTCCCTTCCCTTCCCTCTCCTCTCCCCCCAACAGACACCCTGTGAGGGAGGTGAGGCTGAGAGAGCCCTGATATTACTGAATAAGAAGAAAAGTTGGTCCTTATATGCTGCTTTTCTATACCCAAAGGAGTCTTAAAGTGGTCTACATTCGCCTTCCTTTTCCTCCCCACACCCAAATTCCTGTTTGAAAGCCGCTGATATCTGTTTATCAATATTGGTAGTAGTAGAAGAGCTGGGGTTTTGTCCTTTTAAAAAGCCCTAGACTTTTGCAGTTATTTTGTTCTTGGCTCTCCTCCCCTACCTAGCTGCTGTCACTTTTATTTCTGCTGCTGCCATTCATTCCTAAAAAGAAAATCACAGCCCTGTGTTTGGCCAATATTTGCAGGGCCAGCCCAAGAAGAGTTACACCTGCCTAAGCACATTGACTTCAATTAACTTAGAAAGGGGCAACATTCCTTAGGGCTTCCCTTGTTTGAATGTACTCTCCTGACCTTTAGCCATTATTGCCCATTCTAAGACAGGATGTCAATAGCCTAGATCAAGGGTAGTCAAACCTGTGGTCCTCCAGATGTTCATGGACTACTTCCCATGAGCCCCTGCCAGCAAACCACTGGCAGGGGCTCATGGGAATTGTAGTCCATGATTGGAGGACCACAGGTTGACTACCCCTGGCCTAGATAAAATAAACCCTAAATGGGTAGACTGGTGACAAGCAAGAGGAAAACACAGGCACCTGCCACTTTAACATCTAGCTGGATCATGTAGACCTATTTAGTGACCCAACTCAGCCACAGATGTGTCTTCCTCTGCATAGCAACTCTGGTCTCCCTTGATGGCCTCCCATCTAGTCCTCCTCAATACGCTTGCCTCTTTTGCTCAAACATGCTGCTTCCAGTGGCCTTTGAATGCCTCTTGAAGCCCCCCAGGCAAATTATGCTTGCTTTCCTGACAATGTAAGCAGAGAAGGGCAGGCAATTTTGTGTTTCAAGCCAGGGTTAGTTGCTCCCCGCTCCCCCCAAATCTCAGCTTTACGGGGAGGCCAGATAGGCAGGAGGTACGGCCGGCAAAGCTGCT
The DNA here is from genome assembly GCF_049243985.1 of Paroedura picta. NCBI lineage: Eukaryota > Metazoa > Chordata > Lepidosauria > Squamata > Gekkonidae > Paroedura > Paroedura picta. The sequence continues at coordinate 9,567,224 of NC_135380.1, read as the reverse complement.
CCTCTAAGAAGACCTGTTACTTGGGGAACAGAGCTAGTTCTAATATTTGACTTACAGAAAAAGTAAATGCTGTAAAAGAAAATTAAGGGGGGAGAAAAGCAGTCAGTTCCTTGGCTTTCCCTTCCTTGACTGAAATGCTCTCACTCTGGGAAATATCTATAATTTATTTTGCGGTACGGAAACATTTGCTGCCAGCTTCACCCTTGAAAGAGCAGAGTAGATAATGTAATTGAACCAGCAAATCATTTCATGTCCAGTCCAGTATTTAGAATGGAGGAGGCAGGGCGGGGGGGGGAGGGGGGGAGAGGAGCAAAGACTCCCAGGGCCTGTTCCCAATCCTCCTGGAGACTCTCCATCAAATGTTTCCTCTTCCGTTCATTGGCGGGGCCGAACTCCTGGAAGACGCAGGGCTGCCATTGTAAGGCGGACAGCAAGGTCCTCGCTGAGCCAACAGGAACTCTGAAGCAGGTGGAGTTGATGAAACTTTGTGGGGAGTGAGGTGGTCTTTGGGGAAGACCGAACAGGAGATGGATGGGGTCAACAGCGATTGATGAGAAGTGGAATTCCAGGCATTAAAGCCGGGGATCGGCCTGCCTCAGCCCCATAGTCGGAGGCACGAGGCTCACTGGGCAATATTCCGTGGGTCCAGCCAAGCAGGAGACATGACCTCTAAGGGGGCATGCTAACCAAGCCCCTCCAGCCAGGCTTGTTCAGCGGGCTGTCCACCCACCCACCTTACCCGTCTTCTCTTTAGACATCATCGGATTAGTTGGGGCCAAGCTGAGTTTTGAGTATCCCTGAACTGGCTGTAGGGGGAGCCCCTTTTCACCTGCTTTATAATGCATGAGGGAGATTGGTTAAACAGGCCTGGTAGGACAGCTTAGGCCAGGGGTGAACGAACGGTGGCAAGGGCTCATGGGAGCTGTAGTCCATGGGCATCCGGAGAGCCACAGTTTGGCCCCCCCTGGTACAGACAAATCTCATCGGATCTCCGATGCTAAGCAGGGTACGTACTAAGATAGGAGACCATGAAGGGGCACGCTGCAGAGGAAGGCAATGGCTGGGGGTTAGGCCAGGTGCAGATACTAGGGGAAGGCTACGAGGAAGAAGCAAGGGAGGTGCAAAGAAATAGATTTGGGCTCAAAGGAGGGTCTGCGGCCCAGTGGCAGAGCATTTGCTTTGCATGAAGAGGGTCCCAGGTTCAATCACCGGTATCTCCATTAAAAGGACTGGGTAGCAGGTGATGGGAAAGACCTCTGCCCAAAACCCTGGGGAGCCACTGCTAGCCTGAGTAGACAATACTGACCTTGATGGAGCAACGGTCTGATTCAGGATAAGGCAGCTTCTTGTGTCATTCCCAACTTCTCACTTACCTTGGAATTTCCTTGGCGGGGCCGCTTCAAGGTGGTGGCTTGACAGCTCCTACATATGTAGATAGGAACTACAGCCAGCCCCCACAAGGAGCTTCTAATCTGGCAAGTCAGGGTTGATTCTCCGCTCCACCACATGCAGCCAGCTGGGTGACTTTGGGCTCGTCACAATTCTGTCAAGAGCTGTTCTCACAGAGCAGTTCTACCACAGCTCTCTCGGCCCCCCCTGCCTCACAGGGTGTCTGTTGTGGGGAGAGGAAGGGAAGGGGATTGTAAACCGCTTTGAGACTCCTTCAGGTAGTCCTTCTTCTTAAGGGGAGTGCGGAGTAATTTCGGCTTCCAGTCTGGTCCTGCAGTGCAACAGTTGTGCTGCAAAGCCAGTTTGGAGGAAAGATCCTTCTCCACACGACCGAGATACAGCCCCTATCTCTGAGACACCCAATGCCTCTTTGCAAGCCGTGAAGTCACACTTGTCTTCTTCAACAGAGTCGCACCACCTCGGCTGCGAGATGCTTATTAATAGCAAGAACAAGTCTGCGTTCTGACAGCGCCTTTCAACGCAGCATCCGAGAAGTGACGCCGTCGTCCGTGGACTTGAAAGGCCGGTGGGTCGGCCCGGCTGCCTTTCAAACCCCTCTCCTTTCCAAAGTTATCCTGCACACCGATAATCACAATGTGGAGAAAGACGTGGCTTTAAATAACGCCTGGCAGAGACATGTGACCCTACATGGCAAAAGTGGCTCCCCCCCCCCAAAGCAGGGTAACTGACAGCATTGGAAAGGGGGGGGGGAGTGATGAACAGGACTGCCAACACTGATTGCTAGAAGCTTCCAGATCCTGGCTCATGAGGCTGCTGGGAAGGAAGTGCAATTTTTAAACAAAGTTTGCATGAGAAGTTATCATGGGGAAGGGCTGTGACTCAGTGACAATCCCTGGGGTCTCCAGCTAAAAGATCAAGGGGGAGATCTTGGGGAGGGCCTCTACCTGAGATGCTGGTCTTAGTAGAGCAGGGGTAGTCAAACTGAGGCCCTCCAGATGTCCATGAATTACAATTCCCAGGAGCCCCTGCCAGCAAATGCTGGCAGGGGGTCCTGGGAATTGTAGTTCATGGACATCTGGAGGGCCGCAGTTTGACTACCCCTGTAGTAGAGAATGCTGCGCTTGATGGAACAAGGCTGTGATTCGGTATAAACTAGCTTTATGGGGTCATGACTGCTACGCAATATTTCATTGACTGGTAACAGTCTGCCTAGGGACACACGCAGGCTCTTACAGCAGAGGTGGTCAACCTGTGGTCCTCCAGATGTTCATGGAGGACCATGAATTGTAGTCCATGCACATCTGGAGGACCACAGGTTGACTACCCGTCTTACAGGCCAAACAGCAACTCTATTAGCATCCTCCTGTTCCCAGCTGTGTCCCATACTGATTAACTGGATAGAGTTGTAAGCAATACACGATAGCTCTGTTGGGAACAAAACATTCTCATAGTATCAGAGGGCCACTTTTTGAAACGGCCCAGCCTGAGATGGTGGGTTCTCCATCTTTGGAAATTTTTAAACAGAGGCTGGATAGCCTTCTGACGGAGAGGCTGATTCTGTGAAGGCTCAAGGGGGTGGCAGTGTACATGCACAGGTGGAGGTACACACAGGTAAGTGCACATGTGCAAGAAGAAAACAGAATTCCAGACTGAAGAATAAGCACGCCAATCGTGGGATGACCTTTACTCTTTTAAAATTATATTTCAAGTTCCTTAAATCAAGTTTATCTTGCCTAGAGGGGAGTGGTTTGGTTTGCACACATTGTGCAAAAGAGTTTCCCGTATTTCTAGTGGTGAATTTGCACCCTCCAGTGGCCACACTGGATAATGCTGCAAAAAAATATTCATGTGCACACAGCTCTCCTAACAACTATAGCTGAAGACCAAATTTTTGCAAAGTTGCTTAAGACTAAAATATATTTCCAACACTTATCTGACAATACCTTTGAACTTTGTCCAGTAATTCTAATTAAGGAAGTGATAGAAAACACATGTGTGTTTTACTCAATGGGGTTAGCCTTTTGCTTTTTCTCACACTGCACAGGTGGCAGGTGACAAGGAGGCTGGGAATCTACCATCCTTCTCCAACAGCCTGGCAGCAAGCAACAGCAACCTGTCTGCCTCCCAAATGGATCCCTGCACACACTTAATGTGGAGGAACGCCAAGTTTGAGTCCAGTGGTACTTTTAAGACCAACACTGCTTGGTGTAGTGGTTAGGAGTTCAGATTTCTAATCAGGCAAGCCGGGTTTGATTCCCCACTCCTCCACGTGCAGACAGCTGGGTGACCTTGGGCTCACCACAGTGCTGATAAACCTGTTCTGACTGAGCATTAGTATCAGGGCTCTCTCAGCCTCACCTCCCTCACAGGGTGTCTGTTGTGGGGAGAGGAAAGGGAAGGCGAGAATGTAAGCTGCTTTGAGCCTCCTTCAGGTAGAGAAAGCCTCATCCACCTCACAGGGTGTCTGTTGTGGGGAGAGGAAAGGGAAAGTGACTGTAAGCCGCTTTGAGACTCCTTAGGGAAGAAGTGGCATATAAGATTCTTCTTCCTTCTTCTTCATGTCCTAAAGGTGCCACTGGGCTGACACTGCAACCCCCACCCGAATATAACTTTACAGACTAAAACAGACACAAGGATTTGTTTTTAACCTGGCTTCATTGTTGAGTTGTACAGCTGAGTTTTGTGGGACTGTTAGGTTTTTTTAATAGCACAAGACACCTCAAGTCTGATCATAGCATTACAGTACAAATTAAAAAAATAATAAAACCAAACACACCTGCATTGTACACAGTGTGGAGAAAAATGAGAATTCTAAATATTTACACAGGTTGCGTGGGGGCAGGATGCCACAAAAATATTTACACAAAAGAGCATGAGTTCATCGGCATATACATTTTACACCAGTTCTCACACACAGAAAGTAAAAAATAAAAAAATAAAAATAAGACACTCTATAAATTAAAGTGAGCACCTGGAGATCACCCAAGTCTTTGAGGGATGGTTCTCTCATGCGGCTCAGGGTAAAAGACTCAAGTTTTCCACGGCAGGAAAAAATAAACTGCACAACTATCTTCTTCTTGTTCATTTTGCATTGAAACTATACAATATAAAACTTACTGGAGACACAGAAGATGCATGAGCACATGTTCGTCAGTACCATGCTCACTGCTTCGCGTTTCTGTAACACGAGATCCTGGAGAAAATGTCATGCCGAAGCCATCTTTCAAAAATAAACTAAACCAAAAAAAAAAGATGTCTGCAATGTAGTTTCGAGGTAGTCAACCTGTGGTCCTCCAGATGTCCATGGACTACAATTCTCATAAGCCCCTGCCAGCAAACACTGGCAGGGGCTCATGGGAATTGTAGTCCAGGGACATCTGGAGGACCACAGGTTGACTACCCCTGTCCTAATGTACTGCAGGCAACTGATGCGCTGTCATCAATGCACCCAGGTGAGATGAATGGGGAAAAAAGACCACATATGCAAAGGTCCAAAATTCTTGCTAGCTGAAAAGGAACCAAGCTGGATCCCAGGCGGATTTTGGTTTTTGTGTGGCAAACTCTGCCACAACTGTGCAATTCTTCTGGTGACCCCATGTTATAAATCCCCCCCCACCCCATTTATGTCCGTGGAGACATAGGCACAATTATTTTCACTATCATCTGCATAAAACTTCAACCTGATTTAAAAAAAATTTTTTTTTTTTTGAATACGCTTACGACCTAGGTACTGACGGTTGCCCTGGCAACAATGCTCTTCGAAATCGAGAGTGACTCGCGAAGCTGAAGAGATTTTTGATTTCCCGCAGAGGCGACAGCAGCACACCCGATTAGGATTTTCATAACGCATGCGCAAAAAAAGTTTTAGGCTTCAGCTGTTAGTTTCAATGAATCGAGACGTCCGTGGTTCTCGTGTTACTGCGCTTGCGCCGAATCGCCATATTACCCGGATGCTGTAGAACCGTTTGTTTCGCGGGGAGACTGCGAGGCTTGTTTCGCGATGCCCTCTGGGAGTTGTAGTCATTTTGCTTACACCGGCGTATGAAACCCAATCACGCCAGCCGGGCATCAGCACTGCATTTCCTAGAACGCCACTCCATGCACAGGCGGAAGTCGGGGTGAGCCGCGGATGTGGAAGGAACGGAAAAAAAAGATGGCGGAAGCTGCGGCAGAAAGTGGAGAGAAGGCGGCCGTGGGAGCTTCACCTGCTCCGGTGTGCTTCAGCTTCACCCGGACAACCGGGAGGCGGCGGCTTCTCGCCGTGACGGGCCAAGACGGGGGAGAAGAGAAGCTGGAGACCGATTTCCTCCGAGCCGTTGAGGGGCGGGAATTGCAAAGCGCCCGGCCAGCCGCGCAGCCCGAAGACCTGGCGATCGCCCTCATCCAGAAGGACCGATGGAAGAAGGCGGCGGATCCAGCCGCCCTCCAGGATCTGGACGGGACCAATGGCGTCGAGGCCCAGGCCGTCAGAGAGCTCGTTGAGGCGTCGAAGAAGTCGCAGGAGCACTGGGAGAGCGGCAGCAAGATCGACCCCGCCTTTGCCATCCCCCTCCTCAGGCAGCACCGCGGCCCCGACGGCTATGGAGATGGAGAGAAAATGGACCTCAGGTTCTGTCCAGAATCGTCCACAGAGGCCGATTACAAAGCGGTGCCGGTTGAAGCCTATGGTGTTGCCATGTTGAAAGGCATGGGCTGGAAGGCGGGCGAGGGCATCGGGCGGACTTTCAAGCAGCAGGTGAAGCCGCTGGAGAACCGTCTTCGGCCCAAGGGCCTGGGCCTCGGAGCAGACCGTTCGGCAGCCCAGGATTTGCAGCCATCCAGGCCCCAGCGCCCGCCGAAACCAGGAGAGGAGCCGTTGGGCTTGGTGACGGGAGGCGCCGTTTACATTGAAGCTGGCCCCCACAAGGAGCTTTATGGAAAGATCGGAGGCACGGATGCCGACAACGCTCGCCTCATGGTGAAGCTGGCCATCGGGGGCAAGACCGTGACAGTGAGCCAGCATGGAGTGCGCCCGGTGACCCAGAAGGAATACGACAAGTCCGCCAAAGATCTCAGCCGCCTCAGAAAGGCCCACAAAGAGGAGGAGGCAGGGCAGAGGAATGGGGCCCAGGGCGACCTGGAGAGGAGGGCAGCACCAGACCGAAAAGAAAAGAGAAGCAAAAAGAGGAAGCAAGCCCCAAAGGCTGAAAGAGACGAACGTTCGGGGAAACACTGCAAGACAGGCGTCAGTGGCCATTCCTCGTCCAGAGGGGCCCCACACTGGCTGTGGCAAAACCTGCGAGTCCGTTTTGTGGATAAGCTTTTCAAGGGGGGCAAATATTACAATACAAAAATGGTAATCGAAGATGTCCTGAAGCCAGATGTTTGTGTCTGCCGGACAGAAGAGGGCCAGATCCTGGATGGCATCCAGGAGTCCATGCTGGAGACGGTGATTCCCCGGGGAGATGCCGACTGGGTGATGGTGGTGCTGGGGAAGCGTGCTGGTCAGGTGGGCCGCATTCTGCGTCACAACAAGGACCAGGGCTTCGTGCGGGTGCAGCTGCAGCGGGAAGAAGAAAAGCTGCAGACCCTGGACTATGATGCCATCTGTCATTACGTTGGCGGCTCAGAGGATGACTGAGTGCCACTGACCCCCCCTGGAATGCACAACAGCTGCATCAGCCCCCCATCCCACCCTCCTGTGTGGTCGAGAAGAGAGCCCTTCTCCGACTTCTCTCCAGCGTTGGGAAACCTGTGCACCCTCCAGGAAGAGAGAGGAGGCGATGGCCTCCTCTGCAGAGCAGACTCTGAACATCCCTCCCAAGGCTCAACAGCTGCAGCCTCGATGGGTTCTGGGTGCGAGTCCTGATCTTTAACGGGCACAGGGTTGTGCTTTCTGAATGGGAGAGCAGTCCAGGAGACTATGGAGAGGATGGAGGGCCGCTCCAAATTCTCAAGCAAGAACGCACATGTCGAAGATCAACAGGAGCCAAGGTCAGCTGAGGCGGGTCACTGCCGACTTACTCTAGAGCAGCGGAAATTTAAGGCCTGACCAGTGGAAACTGGATTGCGCTTGCTCGACCCCCAAGGTGTATTCCGTGCTCTAGATTTTCTCGACAGCAAGGGGCAGTTGTGAATTAGTGGAATGGTTGTGGGACAGAGGCGAATACCATGAAGCCCTTGCTCCAAGGAGAATGCCTTGCTCCAAAGAATGCTTTGGGTATTCACGGGGGGCAACTCGGGGCATGTATTTTTCGCCAGGATTTTCTAAATCATGGCACATCAGTCGCCCATGGAACGGTCTTTCAAGGCAGAATGTGACAAAGAGTCCCGGAATCTTTTTAGGGCCTTGAGCTAAACCAGTAATTGGGCTCTCGGGACATCAGCCAAGGAGTCAAGGGTTGCCATAAAGGTTCTAGGACAACCATTTTGGATCCTGCACTGGACTCTGGATGAAACTTTTTTGAAGGGGAACGGCTTGTCACAGAGGTCAGAAATGGTCTTTGCAGCTCTCCTGGGTGAGAAATGGGGATACCACTTTAAGGAGCTAGGGGGGGCGACTTGGCATGGCCAGGATTCCATCCAAAGCACCTTCCACTGGCTTTATTTAAAAGAGGAGTTTAAAAAATATTACTATTATTGTGCTGTAAACTAAATAAACACCTGGGTTTTCTTCAAAATAAATTTTTGTTTGTTTAAATTAAGATCAGCTGTAGGAGACCTCAAGTACTTGCTATATCTAAACCTGTCAACGAAAGGGGCCCGATTTCACTCTAAGCAGCCACACAGACCTGGATCTGGATGTATTTACAGTCCAATTGAAAATGGATCTCCAATACAGAAAAGGAGAAAGGCTCCTGAGAGCAGGGGAAATGGGAACTTAGACCAAGGCAAGTGAGCAAGTGCCGGTTCTGCCTTCGCACCCAAATTATGCTTTGATCATCAGTCAGGGCCAACTCAAACTCAGGGCTGATTAGTGACCCTCAACTTTGCAATGGCCTTTTCGCTCATTATACGGTACCGCTTCACTCCCGGCCAACAACATACTGTCCAATAACCATCGGACCAGTAGAAGACTTGCTTACGCTTCCTGTTGTTGGGTCTTGTGGTTGGTTTTAATGAAAGAAACGAAGAACCCAAAGCTCTCCCCACTGCTTGTTCACAGGAAGGAGGCTTTTGACAGATCCAAAATGAACTACAGAGATGGACGGGAACTGCATAGTTGATTTTATGGCTTTCTCGGGTGGGGGAAAAGTTTCTCTACTAGTATAGTGGTGGCATGTACAGAACAGGGCAATGGCTGCTGCTCTTTGGACTTAAAACATTTTTTTTGATAACACCACTTCCTTTTACATGCGAGGCTGCTCTGCTATGCGATTTTGGACCAATGTCCTACCAAAACCGGATGCCAACATGAAAGTTGTTGGGTAGTAAGGAAGTGGCATGAATTAAGATAGGGAAGATCGGCTGCCGAGGAAAATCTCAGATTTTATGCCCTACCCCTAAAAGTGACAAAATTTACATGAAGTTGGCTTGGTTCTGATCTCTCACCTGGAGGATAGGTAACTTAAGGCCAATATATGGAGAGAGGATAACAAAGTGAATTAAGGCTTTCATGAAGAGAAGGGTTTGCGCTGCAGCCCTCACTACCTGAACCTCAGAGATCCAAAATGCGACGGGGGTTTCCCTGCCTTAGCTCCAGGAGGAGCTCAGAGAAAGAGAGTGGGGGTGCATGAAGAAATTCATTACAAACTTCAAATGGCTGGTTCTAAAAATTTAAGGGGATGTTGGTGAAAAGCTGGCATGAGATGCAAAGTGCCCCTTGAGCAGGGGTAGTCAACCTGTGGTCCTCCAGGTGTCCATGGACTACAATTCCCACGAGCCCCTGCAAATGCTGGCAGGGGCTCCTGGGAATTGTAGTCTATGGACATCTGGAGGACCACAGGTTGACTACCCCTGCCCTTGAGTGCTGATTTGTTTAACTTTGATTCGTAGCCCACCAAATGCCGGTTCATTTGACTTTCTTGAGCAGCAGTCTTTGCAAGATTTGTACAATGGGAACTTCGCAAGGCAACGAGCTTGTCTCTCTCTTTCTCTTCCAGCCGGGGGGGGGGGGGGGAGGGAATACTTGTGGAAGTCCCTCAAAAGGGAACTGGGGGAGAGGAGGGAGGCTGAGGTAAACCTGGTTCACAGTGAATCTTCTGGCCATGACATCTACACCTAAGCCTGCCCGAGGAACAGTAACAATCCCAAACTAAATTATCCAGTCTTCAAAATAACACATCGCACAAAGCAAAAGGAGACAGTCTGCTCTTTCCTGTAACACAGGTGGGAAACGGAGAGATCCAAAAGCCACGGTGCTTGGGGGGGGGGGCGGCTTTCTGCTCCCGTAAAATCCAGCATTTTAAACCAGTACAATTCTTACTAAAACAACAACAACAAAGCATGAAGTGGATGAATCTTCCGCTCCAGGAGGATCTCGATGCAAATCTCTCAAATCCTTTTCCTCGCACAGGCAAATGGCAAAGGGACTAAGACAGAGAAAAGCTTGAGATGGTCCCTTTGGACTTAAACGCAGCAATGTGGTTTCCACCATCCAGTAACGTTTGCTGTTCTAGATCCCGACACTAAGCAGGGTGAGGCCTTCCCCATTTGCCACCGATCCAAGAGGGTCAGTGCTTTGAAAAACACTGAATATTCATTTTTCCCCCAACAAAGCGGCAAACCAATATGTTGCTTACACAGGCATCTAAGTGAGAAACAATGCTGTGCCACATAGTGTCTTCTTAGAATTCAGGGGTAGTCAAACTGCGGCCCTCCACATGACCATGGACTACAATTCCCATGAGAATTGTAATTCGTGGACATCTGGAGGGCCGCAGTTTGACTACCCCTGGCTTAGATGCGCCAGTCTATGCTTACAGCTGGCAAGAGTGAAAGTGGTGTATGTGCTATTATACGCTGGCCTCTGGTAAAGCTAGCTGGCCTCCACCACGTCTTGTTCCTCAGCATTCAAAGCCATGTATTCATCGTCGCCCTCATACAATCAGCACCGACTGGGAAGTCAGCAATAGCCAAAGACGTACTTTGTGAGCAGATGGTTAAAATACCCATCAGCAGCTTGATGCAGAACGCATCCACGATCCTTTCCCACAAAAGCATTCCAAAGTCCTGCCTCCCCAAGACGTTCCACGCAGGATGCACAGGGAAAGGCCCTCCAGATGAGGCTACCCATCCAGAGTGCTACGGCCAAAGTATATTTGTTCTGACTTCTCTAAGAGGCTATATCTTTTACGACTGTGAGAAATACAAGTCCCCCTTGCTCGGTTTGACAAAGCAAAGCTCTGTTTGCCACATATGAGGTTCTCTCTTTTAAAAACAAAGACAAACAACAAAACATTTTAATGTTTGACGAAGCAGCTTCATAAATTATTTTCCTTAACAGCAATTGGATAATGCCTCTTGATCCTCTAAACCTCAATTGCCCCCCCACACACACACCAATATCCCACACCTGCTGATCTCAACACACTTTCAGATGGAATTAGGAGCTTGAAAAGCATTCAATATACTTTTTAAAAAGAAGGTGACCACGGGATTAACATTTTAACAAACAATCTGGAAATGTAGAAATGTGGAACCATTTTTTTCTCCCCAGAGTTTGGTACGTTAAACTCGAAAGGACCAAGTTAAAGTACTTATTTAAAAAAAAAAAAGCTTGCTATTCTGTAACTCTCTCTCTCTCTCTCTCTCGTGATCACATACAAAGGACGTGATGAAATGTCTGCAGTAAAACATCTATACACATCATGCACAGGTCTCCAAAGGACAGTGTCGAAGCTATGAGGAATGCCATGGTTTCAAACTAAGGTATATGAGAACCATTCGCAGCATAACTCTTCCCGCCTTCGAGGTTTAAGAAACGCCTGCATGACTGCTCCAACCTACTTTCAGACAATGTGAGAGAAAACTATACATTTATTTACTATATATAAAAACCTGGAAGCAGCGGAGAACTGGGGCGGTGGAGGCGGGGGGAAGCTGAGAGGGCGGGAGCCGAGTAGGGGAGGCGGCCAATGGTGGGGAGTTGCTCTGACGGGGGAGTTTGTGTATCACTGAAAAAATAAAACAGTCCACTGTCCAGCAGAGGCTGCTTAACACGCTCTTATCCCTCCCGTCCCTCAAGCCTCACTCCGCGTGGATCTCAGTGTCAGGCCTCTGGAGGCAGAGCTCGGAGGGAAGGAAGGCCCCCTGGCCCAAGGCTGTGGCATAGGTCCTGCTGTGCGGGTGAGCAAAGGGGGGGATCAACCCCCCTCCTCCAGCATAGCCCCCTCTTTGGTGCTGAGGCAGGGTATGGTAGTCATCCAAATTATCATACTGCGACACCACAGTCATGGTGCTTTGGCGCTTGCCAAGGGTCTGGTACGGATAAAGGAGACCAGGGTCCCGCTCTACACTCTCGGGCGGTTGGAGCCGGAGGCTGTGGCTCCGTTCTGGCTTGGGGGGCGGTGCCGCGGGCTGCCCGTACTGCTCGCCCTCTTTGTAGCAGTCTCTGGAGTGCTTTTCAGCGGCAACGGCTTGCCTGGCTCGAGGTCGCTCTGCTTCCGGCCTGTCCTCTGGTACCTTCGCCTCTTTATGATTCGATCTCAAGGCATCGTGGCTGGCTGGAACGTACTTCCCACCAGAGTGCTGGTACGCAATTGATTCCAGCGGCTCCTGGTGCCCCTTTGATCGGTAATCAGCATACGGGGGGCCGTTTTTAGATTCCGGAGGCTGCCTATGGCTCACGTCGTGCTGCAGGTGTGTTCTGTGCTCAGTTGAATTGCAATTCACCTCGTGTGGTTTCCTGTTCCTGACGCTGTTTTGCTTTTGAGGGAGGGAGGGCTTCTCAGATTGCCCATTCCCGTAGGTTCCATGGTAATACGGTCGGTCTACGTCAGCATCCGGATGTGCCACGTAGTAGCGTTCATCTCCCTCGGGGGTCCCGACCTTGTAGGGATACCTGCCTTCTTTCCCATCAGCAACAGTGAGCAGGCCAGTTTTCCCAGGATCGGATTTACTGCGCAAGTGAACAACGTCGACCGTTCGCGACTCGTCCTGCAGCAAGGGGGCGACATTGTCATACTGGGACATGACGGGCCCTTTCATTTTCTGACGTGCGCGACTTTCTCGGCGGATGGACTGCATGCGGTACTTTTCCATGTCCTCCAAGTCCCACGAGACATACATGGGCTTGACATCCGGAGCGGGCGGCACGTCCCTGCTGATGAAGCTGTGCTCCTTGCCGGTCAGGTGGCCGACGAGGCCCCCCCGGGGGTATGGCGGCAGGCCCGGACAGCGGTACAAACTTTTGCTCTGCAGCCTGGAGTAGGTCGTGAACTCTCGCCCGGAGAGGGGATGGAACTGCCTCAGTCGCAGGGTCCCATACGGATCCAGATCGTAAAGCCCGCCATCCGCCGCAGTGTAGCAGGGAGAGCTGGAAGAGCTTGAGTAGGGGCTGTATCGATAATGGACACGGCCGTTCTCAAAGTAAGGCTGCAGCTGAGTGACGTGATAATCCGCGTGGGGCTGATATGGCTTGTATTGACAGAGAGGCCTTGGACAGTACAGTGGCTCATCATCGGGAGGCACCTCCGTACGGGATATTGGAACCGATCGGATGGCGGACGGGGCGGTGACATGCACTGAGTGGACACGTCTGATAGAGGGGTAGGGCGGCGTCTCCTCTACGTAACTAGTGCTCCTCATCGTAGGGCTCATGGAGGTCATGTAATCTATCCGGCCGCGAGGTTTGGAGTGATGGACAGAGGTGCCTTTCCCTTGAGTGGCGTATGCGTTGTACCTGGGGACCGTAGATGTGGGGGTCTCCAACAGAGAAGGATAGCCTGGATGTTGCTCGGACTTGCTGTGATAGAGGTGTGGCGGGATGCTTTCAGCCCTGTACTGGTGGACGGATGTAGGCTTGTGATGCACATAGTTGTCCGATGCTGAGGGCTCAGCGGAGCTCTCTGACTTGGAATGTGAGAAATACGAGGACTGAAGGGAAGCGTGTTTGGGTGGGGGAGGCGGCAGCACGGGATCCTCCACGGAGGGTGGCAGGGTCGAGGAAGCGAGGAAGGAATGGTAACTGGCGGGATTCATAGCATCTGCACTGTTGGAATGCATGGCTGCAGCGATTTTACTCTCTATTGTCCTCACGGGCGGGACTGGAGGTGTAGATCCGTAGTGCGCTGGGACAGATTCAGACCGCCATTGCAAAGGGGGAGCTCTGGCGTTCTCGCGGGGCTTTTCCAAGTGGATTTCATGGAGCGTGGCCACAGGGGTCGCTGACGTACACTGGATAGTCGCACTGCCCTCAGTGACGAAAACAGGAGCTGTTTCAGCTGGTCTAGGCTCATGCACTTTCTCTGGAGTCGCTTCTTCTTGTGCCTGGCGTGAGAAAGCAAAGCAAAGGTTAGTTGTGACCCTGGCCTCTCAGCACCAAGGAAGGAAGGCTGAAATTGCCTGTCGATTTTTGTAATTTCAATCTCTGTTGTCGGCCGCTGCGAGTTGGCTGCTCCAGGAGCGGTGGCCTATAAATCCAATAAATAAATAATAAAATGAACATATACCCTTTAGCAATCCCTGGGGCTACCCCCCGAAAGCACATCAACATTAAGGAAGCCAAGAGCACCTCACTCAATACAGGAAACGTGGCCTTCCGCTTGCAGGACCTGACCAAAGGTCATTAATTGACAAGCCTGCCCTAAGTAAGAAGCACCTTCATGACACTAAACACACACATACACAAACTGTGTTTAATAGGCACTTCAGTTTGTCTGTTATGAGGAGTAAGACACCAGGGGTCTTCCTCAGCTATGAAAATTAGTCAAATGGGAGGTACGATGGTATAGCTTACGGCTAATTCTCTTTCCATAATACCTTCCATGCCGGTAACACCACAATTCAACCTAGATACAGTTCTCAATGCCTCCTCAACCAGCTGACTTTTCCTGAGTGGTTTTGATAAGAGTTGCCAAGCCTGTTCCTAGGAATATTAGGAAATATTCAGTTTTCTTCTAGGAACAACATACCAAATTGTGACTTTGCCAAGTCCTGGGAAGAAAATAAGTGTATATTAAATACAACACAGGTAAATCGGCAAGAGAGGAATGGGGAAGAATTTATTCCAAAACCAGCTTAGTGTTGTGGTGAAGATCAGCAGCTTCTAATCTAGAGAGAGCTGGGTTCGATTCCCCACTCCTCCACAGGCGGCCAGCTAGGTGACCTCAGGCTAGTCAATCCTGTTAAGAGCTGTTCTCGCGGAACAGTTTCTCTCAGAGCTCCCTCAGCCCCACCTCCCTCACAAGGAGTCTGTTGTGTGGGGAGGAAGGAAAGGTGATTGGAAGCTGCTTTAAGACTCCTCCGGGTAGTGAAAAGCCGGGTATAAAAAAACAACTCTTCTTCAAACATACTTTCTCACCCTCAAACAGTTGCAAGAGTATATGAAGGTCTAAGCAGACTTTGCCTTAGGGACGTTTACCTGGACCAGGCCACCTGAAGGTTTAAGGGCTGTAGCTGGCACCTGTCCCGCGGCGGGCTGATGCTCTCCTGACCTCTGGGTTGAAACCGTATGGCTGGTGGCAAGAGCGTGCTGAGCAGCGATTTCTCCCCATGTGCAGTTGGGAGGGACTGCGGTTGGATGGAGAGGAGCGTGCTGGCTGGATGCACCGGGGTCCGATTTGGATGCTGTTGCCAGAACTGTTGTCATGTAAGCTGAAACGGCTGTGGCTGTTTTCTCCCCAACAGCCGCAGGAAGAAACTGGTATTTATTTTCCACGGCGCAGACAGGAAAGTGCAGCTTGTTGGCCTGGATTTGGTTCTTATCCATAGGGAGACAACCGTGGTGGTGAGTGTTTTCTGGAGGTGCTTCGGTTGTGGGGGGCTCTGGATCAGCCGCTCCCCTGGAGCAAGGGTGAGGGTAGTTCTGGCCCTCAGAGAGAACAGAGTGAGCGAGGCGGTGCATCTCCCCTGACGCGTGAGGATGGAAGTGGGAGTGGTCCCAGCCCATGTCTAAGCCGCTTTGCAGCTCTCCAGGCATATCAGTAGGGAGAAGGGAGTGGTCCCAATTTCCAGCTGTGCCAGCATGAGAACAGCTGTTGCCCTCGGGCGTGCCACTGTTTGGAAAGCCCGGGTTTGCAGGTAGTCCACTTCTGTGGTGATCTGCAGGTGCAGCAGCCTGAAAACCGAGTGGATTCTCTGGCAGAGCAGCATAGAGGCGAAGCTTCTCTGGAGTAACACCAGAATACGGACGGGTTGTTTCTACAGTCTCTCTGCTCTCTGCCTCTGCACAGGGGCTACAGTCAGAGAGAGCATCTGGTTTCCTGCTGGACTGGACAGAGGCTTGCTGGGCAGACTCTGCTAGGGCTAAGGCTAGCATGCGTGCTGCGTTTTTCGGTGGCGGAGGAGGGACAACAGAGACAGAACTGACTGGCACAGGATCCTGGGGGGGATCGAGGGCAACCACTCCTAGTGGGAGGAAGAGTAGGAAAACAAAAAGAAAAGAGAAGAGAGTGATTTATGTTATCCTGCAAGGCGAGCGAGCAATTCCTACAGACCATTACAAAAAAAAAAATCAGATTCTTCCAACATTTCACAGTGGCAACTCCGTGTGGCGTGACATAGTGCGTCTTCCGTTACGCATGCAAACGGGCCAGCGGTTCGGTGTGGAAAAGCGCAAGAGATTGTCTAAAGAGCAGTAGGCAACGCAGAAAGGAAAGGTCAGATCCTGCGACAGGATCTTTCGCACTATTTAATGACAGGTTACGTTTGGCAAAAAAAAGAAAAGGAAAAAAAAAGGTCCCTTCTTCAAGTGCAGACAGATTTTTTTTTAAGGTTTATTTATTTTACTTAGCTTTAAAACAGGCGATTTCTATCGGTCAGTGTACCGGTTTGCAAGGGCAGCAAGCGATTGTTTCGCGTTACGAAAGAGCGAAAAGACACAGGGGTACATAAAATATTCAAGCATTTGCTTTTTGCTTTGCGGTGCAAAGAGGCCGTAGAGAAGCTGCGGGTTCCTTGAGCGCTCCCTATTGGGGCCCGTACAACCTCCACATGCTTTGGAAGACACACACTCTGGTTTTGTCATGGCCAGATTTCTTTCCCCCCTCTTTAAAAGGCACGCAGAGAAGCGAGAGAGCTGGTCCCACGGGAACTTAAAGAAAGAATGGAGGAAAACACACTGTACCTGGCTGCGTCTGTCCAGAAGGTACAGGCTTACTCTGGCTGCTGCTGCTGCTGCTGCTGGCCAGGGGCTGCTCCGCCTCTTCTTGAAGTTCGGCTTTCCGAGCATCTCCCTGGCTCTGGAACTCTTGCTGGTGCCCTTCACCTGGCCTCAGCTCGTTGGCCCTCAAAGGTGATATTATCATCTCGGGTGGGGACCTGCTTATGGCCTCGCTGATGCTGCAGTTCCCCTTAGTCCAGTCTGCAGCACTTGAGCTCCCAGATAGCCCTCCGATGACATCTGGTACCCGGCTGGGTAGAGTGAAGGGGACAGGCTCCAATATGTTTGGGGGCGGAGACTTCAGGGGCTTCCGTCCCATCTTGGGGGAGAAGGCGTGGCTGAGCTTCTCGGAGAACAACTGGGGCTTGGACGATTTCTCTTCCATTGGGCTCAAGTCTAGGGTGAAGAAGGGACTCATGGTCTTCTCTTGATAGGGGGAGACCGGTTCGGAGCTTGTGGCACTGCCAGGGGTCTGAGACTGGCTGCCTGAGTCTAGTTCCCTCTTAAAGCTGCTCTGCTTATCCTTATTGAAGTCCACTGACTCCAGCACGGAGGTGCTGCTGTCCAGGCACTCGGACTCCGCTTTGGGAGGGCTGCACTGAAAAGACATGGGGTCAAAGTCCAGGCTGGCCACCCCAATCTCAGGCGGGCTTAGATCAACATCCTCAGCTGACCGTGGGGAGATGAGGGCAGGAACGTGGATATGCCCTTCGTCCCCATCACTCTCCTGGTCATGGGGCAGGTTGTCATAGGAATTGCAGCGGTTCATGTTCCCCAAGAGCTCCCCGTTAAAGGAAGCGGACAAGGCATCGCTACTGGAACGTGGTCTTCTAGGCCGGAACAGTTTGGACTCACCTATGAAGACAGAGAGCAAAACACTTGTTGATATAATGGCCAATCGTATGAATCGGTTCTTGGCTCTTTACACTACAATTACTAGGTAAAGGTAAAGTTATCCTCTATGCAAGCACCGGGTCATGTCTGACCCTTGGGGTGACGCCCTCTAGCGTTTTCATGGCAGACTCAATACGGGGTGGTTTGCCAGTGCCTTCCCCAGTCATTACCGTTTACCCCCCAGCAAGCTGGGTACTCATTTTACCGACCTCGGAAGGATGGAAGGCTGAGTCAACCTTGAGCCGGCTGCTGGGATCGAACTCCCAGCCTCATGGGCAGAGCTTTCAGACTGCATGTCTGCTGCCTTACCACTCTGCGCCACGAGAGGCTCTTACTATCATTACTATAGATAATATAAATCGTAACCAGGGCTTCCATTTGTACTGAGGGTTCCGTTCTCTCTGATTCTGAGCTTTGACAATGGCAGCCCTCCTTCCCTACAAGACACATTTGTGTCCCATCTTACCATCTATGGCATGTAAGGATGAGAGGGACTCTTCACTCTTAGCGGAGCGCAGGGTCCCACTGTCTCCTCGTCCCCCTGGACAGCCAAAACATAAAACAGTGGAATGCGTTTAAACAAAGAACGTACAGTTAAAATGCAAGTTCCCCATATAAATTAAAATGCATGTTCTAGCCTCACAAATACCCCTACCTGCTCCTGTTCGTAAACTGGTTAAGTACAGGATTCTCTTGATGGCCCGCAGCAATTAACAGAAAGAAATTCAACAAAGTACAATCTTCAGGGGTTCTTCCCTTGTAGGCATTCTTGGTCTGCTGCTTAACAGGCAGTGGCACATGTTTTTGTGAGCCATGGCCTCAAGTTTCTTCCTTCCTGTTTTTAAGGAGGCCCAGAAAAGGCACCTGGTTCCCTCCCAACTGCTGCATTGTACAAGTCCCTTACATTATTGCCAGGCAAAAACTTTTGAATACGTTTGTGACATACCCACTATATATGCTTACTAATTTATACCTGGATAAAATGATTAAGTGAACTGTTGGGCACATAATGCAGCCTTCGCAACAGCAGGGCCAGCTGATCATCAAATCCACCTTAATATTCTTCCTTCCATTCATTAGATATATATCTTAGGGTGGGTATGCATTTGGTCTATCGGAATTAAATCCCCTCCACACACACCCTACCCCCAAAATACCTTCCAGGTATTTTACGGATATTTTTTCAGCCTGATATAGATAGCCGGTATTAATTCCGCTATCTGAAACGGCGAGCCCAAAACATCATGTGCTGTAGAAGTCATTCTAGTCAGGATCTGTGTGCGGGGGAGATCTCCCCACCACAAATAAATCCTGGGGCTAGCTTCTCCTGCAGCACACTATAAACCGTTCTGCAAGAGAAGCCAAGCCCAGTCCCTTAATTGGGCTAACTTAATAAATATTGACAAGCTGGTATTTTTCTTCTTGGGCCTATTGGACCCCCCCAAAATAAATAAATAAATAAATAAATAAATAAATTGAGATTTCCAAGAAATCCCAGATTCAAACATCATAGTAGTATTATGACCTGGGAAATGCAAAAAACAATTTTAAGTCCTAAGCCCCAAAATACTGGATTATTTATTTTTTTAGAAAACTGCACACCCCTAATATATTCCCAGCTTTTCTCTCCAATGAGGGCACAAAACAGCTTTCGACATTGTTCATTTCTGTCCCCTCTTATCTGCAGAGTAATAAATCTTTGGGCTGAGAGAGTGATTCGCTCAAAGGTGCCCAGCAAGCTTCAATGGCAGCAGGGAGATCTGAATCACGTTCTCTCAGCTCCGGGTCAAGCTCTCTCCGCCACTCCTGGCCTCTTCAGAGGAACCACCAGCGGGCCATTGGCCAGGCTGTTTTGACAGACAGCATGAACGGCAACAGGCTGTTTGGTACGCGGAGATGTCCCGGAGGCATCGGTGATCAGCAGAGTTCAGAAAAGCACAGTAGTCTTTCAGAGGCTGGATCAAAGGGATGCCAACCCAAGACAAAAAACAGCGGAACTAAAGGATTCAAACTCTGCCCGTCTAGTTCTAAGTGTGCATTAGAAGGCTAATGCTTTAAAGTCCTTGCTGTCATGCTAAAAGACAAGCTTACCTGCCAGGGCTATGGCTTTCATTTCAGAAGGCTCACTTGGGTTGCGCTGCAATTTCCTCTTGGAGAGAGAGGAGGATTTTCCTAGGTTAAAGAAGGAACGCCAGCTGCCGACTGGGGATTTCTTCATCTTACTTGGGGGTCTCTTTCTGGAGTGAGGCGGCAAGAAGGGAGTCGACGTTAAGAGACTGCTAGAATGCACTGAACTCTCACGAGAATTGGTCCAGCGGCAGAATCAACCAGTTCGCATCCCCCGTCTCCAGAAGCATCGACATGCACCTCGTAATTTTTTTACCATTAAGAAAGAGGAAGACACTTGACGGTTCTAGAAAAGCTCGTGATTTATCATTGGCACGAGATGAGGATTATTAGAAGAATTAAACTTTAAATCTGAGCGTCAAGACAGGTATTGAAAGAATTCTCTCACTCCCCCACCTTACCCAAGTCTATCCATGATTACATACTAAATTCTCCATCGATACACTGTTGCCAAAGCTTCCCTGTCCCGTCCTTCCTTTTGTGCAACTCTATGATACACAAGCATGGTCGTATATGACCATACAGGAAGACGTCTTCTACTGAATCAGATCACTGTTTCATCAGAATCAATCTCGCCTACTCTACTTGATGACACCACCCCAGGGGGTCTAAGGTGTGTATGGGAGGGGGCCTTCTACATCACCTCCTATCTGACCCTTTTAGATGTCCTGACCTGGAGATGTCCAGGACTGAGCTTGGGGTCTTCAGCAGGCCAAGGCGACGCTGTACCACATTCTTCCCTCGTGCTATATGCATGACCACTATCTCCCAGAAATTGATCGGTGCCTTTTGGTAGAGGCAAACAGGGAATGATTACGGATGGGTTTACTGACACTGGGGGTGTGCATGTGTCAGTTCTCAAGAGGAGAATGAGCCATCCAGAGCAGTGCTTTATAGAGCAGAAACAGCAAAATCTACATTGCAGATTTTGGGAGGGATCGTTAAGAGTGTGCTCATCATCAGGACAGGCAAAAGTAAGGACCCGCCACTGAATCCGTCGCTATAGCTTGAAAACAGTTTGAGTCCAGTGTCACCTTTAAGACCAGGGGTGGGCAAACTGTGCCCCTCCAGATGTCCATGGACTACAATTCCCAGGAGCCCCTGCTAGCATTCGCCAGCTGGATATCTGGAGGGCCACAGTTTGCTCACCCCTGTTTAAGACCAACCCAGTTTTATCCAAGGGAGAAGTTTTAATGTGCAGGCGTATTCTTCAGATGGCTCGAAAGTGAATGATGGGAACCCACTGCAAGAAACTCTCTACCTTTCAGATGGAAAGTCTATGATGGTGTGGAATTTTCCCTGTAGAGCAGCAGGTCCTTCACCCACTTCAATGTACTTGCTGTCTGCCACGATGGGTGAATTTATCTGGGCCTGAGTGCGTGCTTGTGCTTCCTCCAGTGTGAGCAGCTTTGTGGAGGGAGAAGATACCAGCAGAGATTTAGGCCGTGACAAGGAACTGTGACCTGCAAGAGAAGCCCAAGACAAGGTAGAGAGAGATGAAGATGAGCAGAGTGTGTGTGGGGGGAGGCAAGAACAAGAAATTGTTCCAGAGACGAGAAGAATTCTGGCTTGAAGTGGTTAATATTCTAACAAATGAGAAAGGCAGTTGCCCTCTATGCATTATAAAACACAACACTTTTAATACCATCACTCAAACCACATGGTATCAGCCAAATCAGCAAAGAAATGACCACTGGGCATTAATGGCCACCACCTCAACCCACTTGGCAGCACTTGGCAACCCACCACTCCTTTGCCTGCTTTCCATTAATCCATCTCTCCCCTCTCACTTGTATACCACTCTTCTTCCACACACCCATTGCGAATTTTAGATGGGTGCAGTAAGAAAGAAAAAGCAGCACAGACTGCTTCTGGGAGTTATCATCATATATGGTTGATCTGATTTCTGTACTAGGAGTTACCAAGCAGCTTACAGTCGCCTTGCCTTTCCTCTCCCCACAACAGACACCCTGTGAGGGAGGTGAGGCTGAGAGAGCCCTGAGATTACTGCTCCGTCAGAACACCTCGATCAATGTTGTGACAAGCCCAAGGTCACCCAGCTGGCTGCAAGTCGAGGAGTGGGGAATCAAACCCGGTTTGCCAGATCAGAAGCTGCAGCTCTTAACCGCTATGCCAAGCATGGAGAAAATTTCTTAAGAAATTGTATTGAAATATGAAAATACATTCTCCTTGAATTTTTTTTTTGTGGAGGGCGGGGAGGTGAACTATAAATACTGTAGTAAATACATGAATTTTATTTGAAGCTTGCAAATGCCTTGATATTATCAATTTACTTTCCCTGCCTTTTAGGTCATGTTTCAGTAGGAAACAGGGCTGGCGATTGATCCACAGCTTCCTTTTAAGCCCCACCTCCCTCTTTCAGGAAATCACCAGAGACTGGAAGAGAAGTTTGCAGTTCCCTGCAGGTATTACCAGGAACGCAGCCTACACACCAGAGAGATTGTCGCAAGCAGCCTAATTGGCACTGAATGTTCCCTGACACGCTATTCAGCAAGCAAGTGCATGAGTTTTACCCACAAATTAAATTTAAACTGGTACAACAATTAAGACAATTACCTGAATTACCCACAGCCCAATTTTTAACTCCGATATAACAGGCAGAATACTTCTCTAAAAGCAACAAGAATAACCTGGGGGGGGGAGGGGGGCTCAGTTAAAAGCAAAACCTTCCAGCATGGAAAGGCTCAATGGGAAAGGTGCAGCCCAGTTATTATTTCTGACAAGTTGAAGGGTCGAGATTAGAAAAAACAATTTGCCATTAACAGAGGTCACTTTCTGATGCCAAACCACAACTTCCAGTTCTTAAACTGAATAAGCACCACTAGCCTGGAGGGAGGAAGATTCCTGAGAGCAGGCAAAGTTAGGCCACATTTCATATTTGGCAGTAGTGAAAGATGAATACAGCGTTCTTGGGAGTTGCACGTGTTACCAGAATGCTTTGAGTTTCCACTGGGACCCACCTGGGGGGAACATACCTGCACTCTCTCGAATGACAGAGCTGAGTTTGGAACTGAAAAGGACATCCACGTGATTGAGGATGAACTCCACGACCACTGACTGAATTCGAACCTCCATAAAAGCAGCTGTTCCACTGAAACAGGCAGATTCTATCTGCTTTGACCTAAGGGAGGGGAAAGAAGACAAAAAATAACAAAAGCAGTGGAAAAGGAAGAATTAATATCTATACAAGTCAAATTAATGCTGTGTTGTTATAGACTATAGCTTCAGATTTAGCAGGTCTTCTCTGTTTTTCACAAGAACAATAGAAATAAGGGCTCCATTTTACAGATGAGAAATTCCTTTTAAAAAAAACTCGTTTTTTTAGTTGTTTTCTACAATAGTTTACTCTAGTTACTACCTATGTTCACCCTAGTACTTCCAAGTGATTTCATAACAAAGATGCCTCAAAACATTCAGTTGCACAGAGTTACTAGAAATTAAAACATAACCTAATCTATCCTTAACTGAATGGCTGAGAATGAAAGGATGCTCAGAGACCCAAGAATTCTGTAGCTGCAAGTACAATCCTACATTTGGCTAATGCATCAATGCAATAAGAGATTCATAGACAATATATTTAAAAGGCGCCTTTAAATGGTGGGATGACAAATTGTACCAGTTTAATGCACAATTTCAGTGCTTACGTTATGGTTCAGAGCTCTGAATCTTTGACTCCTACACCTTCTTTCCAAAAACACTAGAATAGCTGTTACTTCCTATTAGGTTGGTGTAGTGCAGGGGCAGTCAACCCGTGGTCCTCCAGATGTTCATGGACTACAATTCCCACGAGCCCCTGCCAGCATTTGCTGGCAGGGGCTCATGGGAATTGTAGTCCATGAACATCTGGAGGACCACAGGTTGACTACCCCTGAAGTGGACTCAAGTAAGGTGTTTCACTGGCCCTACCAACTGCCACTGCCTCTTTACCCCAGGCACCAAGAAATATCCTTCAAATTGCAGTTCTGAGCAGATGCGTTGGCATGGCTAAAGCTTTCAGTAAGGTTCTAGGCTAGGGACACCTCACTTCCCACCCTTGTGAAGCGGATAACAGGTGTGCCATGTTAAGAATATATTGTAAAAGCAATAATAGTTTTCTTTAAAGGAATGGCTGAACAGGAAAACACGGCCAATTCATAGCAAGCGTATTGACTGAGAAGTTAACATCCATGTTTATCTGAATAACTCAGCTGGTGGACTCCATGGCCTTGTACCCCAAGCTCCATCCCCAAATTTCTAGGGAACGTTCACATTCAGAGCCGGCAGTCCTAATATCAGAGCTAAGAATACCTCGGATCCTACACCAGTTCTTTGTCAACCCAGAGACTCTTGTTTTGCAATTTCAATTAAGAGAACTTGATACCTCTGCTAAATGCATAGACACATCACACGCCTATTTTAAATGTCCCGACTAAGATATTTCATCTCAGCATGTGAGTTCCCAAGGGAACAAGTTATACGGCACTTGCAAATTTTTGTCCCCTCGGCTTGCGCGCGCACACGGGGGTGGAGAGGGGGAGTATGAATAGATCACATCAGCAGGGCTTACTCATGAGGGCATTTTAGAAACGCCAACAGAGAAGTACCCCAAATACAAAGGAAAACCAAATAAAAGTGGAGAGATGCTGAGTGAAACCGATGCATCAGGGAACCCCAAGCACAGCAATATCTACCCAGGTGCTGCACTTCTTGTTCAATGTCCGGGTCGGTCCTGGTGTGTGCCCTGTCCTCAAGACCTAAAGCCCATGTATGCAAGTTTCCATCGACACCAGTTACCCACATGCTACAGAAAACAATTTGGCTCATCAAGTTCAATCTCTGGATACAGATTGCAATCAGTAGAAGGCTGGGGGGGTGGGGGGTGTAAGCGGTTGGGAGATATGGGGTTCAGGGGTGGTTGGAGAGGGTGAGAGGGGTTTTTAAATATTTTATTGAATGTTCTGTAATGTATTTTAATGGATGTTGCTAGCCGTTGCCAGCTAGCTAGCTAGCTAGGAGCAGCAGTTTAGAAATCTAATAAATAAAACAAACCAATCTTGATCCCTTTTGGAGTTCCAGATGAAGAATGTGATTCACTGCCTTCTACAAAGGCTTTTGAAACAGTAACACCCCCTCCCCATACCAAACATTCATTCTTATATACACACTTTTTTAGACATATAACTTTTCCAGCATTTTGGAAATGGGATATAAAATCATCCTGATATCAAAAATTTAAAAAGGGGGTGGGGGCTACCTCAGTAGGTTTGGTGCCCAGACGATTGCTAAGTTCTTGGTGTGCATATTTGTGATGGCGCAGTAATCAGCCAGGTGAGCCAAGTGCCTCATTAGGAACTCCAGCGTCCTAGAAATGAGAGACAGAGTGAGCTGTTAGTGGGGGAAAGCGAGGACTTCACAACAGCTAGTGTTCATGACTCTGCAATTTGCAAAACATAAATACATAAATTCATGTAAATTAGTTTAGGGGCAGGAAGGAAGAACTTCAGGGGTGACCAATATCAGCTTTCTGAAAGATAATTTGCATCATTCTGAATTTTCTGATCAGATCATCAATGAAGGCAGCAACACAGGGTCTTATTGAAGCACCAGAAGGCAACAGCAGGCACGCACAATGCAAGGTGGAAAATGCAGTTCTAACACAGCTAGATATTTGGCCATTGCTTGACCGTGTTACAAGACCTGTGGGTTGCATGCAGGCATCACAATAAACCGCGGTTTGTTTAAATTATGGTTTGGGGGGTCAACTCAAACTTCATATAGCCAATCTAGGGTTGATCTGCTTCTGGCCTTCACTCCAGTAGGGAGGACATTCTCCATGCACAGCTGTCCGCACGGCCAAGCCACTACAAAGGGTGGCTCCGCTTAGTGAAATGGACAACATGACAAATCACAATTTGGACAGAGTTTCACCAGTACTGTGTGATAAAGCCTAGACTGTGTCCCTCTAACAAAATGGGAACATGACCCCAAGTTCGGCAACCTTTCACATGTCCACTTCACCCACCCTGCATTAACTAGATGATTAATGAGATGAAGCACAGTTCATGGTAGCCGCCTGGATAGCAAAGCTTGAAGGACTTGGAAGCTAAGCAGGTTCACGCATGGATGGGAGACCACCAAAGAAGACCAGGATGGCTATGCAGAGGCAGGCAACAGGCAAAGCACTTCTGCTCATCTCTTAAAAACTCCATCAGCATAACTTGATGGTGCTCACTTGTTAATTATTACAATTCATGTCAGATGCAGAATTAGACATTATAACAGCAAAGCCTGGGAGGTTTTGACAGTGCAGAAATCCAGCCTCCGGGAAATAACATATTCAGCCACACTAGGGGGAGGGGAATCAAACCCAGCAAACCCGGAAAACTAGCAAAGCATTTTGGCTTGACTACAGCCACCAGAGGGAGCCTGTGCAATGTACATCTAAGCGTGTGCTGCCATATCTATATGTTCATTAAGTTAGCATTGACAAATTTTCCTGAGCCTGGCAAAAATCATGATCGATCTACTTAAGGGGTGCCATAAAAGTGGAATCGAATCATCCTGGGCTTAAACAACTGAAGTAGCTGCGAAATCCAACATGAACAAGTTTTCATTAGACAACAGCTGTGGCTTTCCAGATGCCCCGTGGACTACAAGTACCATGAGCCCTTCATAGCCACCCCTGCATTATTGGGGGTTTTATGCTGTAACTCGCCTTGAGCCTCTGGGGAGAGATGAGTAACAACTCTAAAATAATAATAATAACAATAATAACAACAATAACAACAATAATAATAAGAATATTAAACAGGGTTGGCCTTGGTCGATATTTGGATGGAAGACTACCATGGAGCACCTGGGCCATGAAACTGAGGCAGGTAATGGGCAACTGACCTCTGAATGTCTGTTGCCTTGGAAACCCCACCAGGGATCGCCATAAATCAGCAAAAAATAATAATAAGTAACTGTCCAATAGGGATTCTGCTACGCTCATCGAAGAAGCCCAGAAAGTGCTGCTGAATGGAAATGGGAAGTTATTGACATAGATTAAAGAGAAACTAAGAAATGAAGGCCAGTCATCTGCCTAACAATAATATGTCAGGATATTTTGTGACTGCTGTGCCACATTAAAATGTCTCATTCATGAAAAAGGGTAAGGCAGCATGCTGTACAAACAGCTAAATTGCACCACATCCTTCTATTATGGTATGTGTTTCAAGGTTCCCATCTTTTGATTCAGGAGACCCACACTTATCTCCCGCTTCTGGGGGAGAACCAGCCAGCCTTCTATGTCTCCTGTCTCACTTTTACCAGCATCCTGTCCTTTTTGCCCCTTAACAGAGTAATGCTGAAGCTTGCTCAGTCAGCCTTGCTTCTTCACTGCTAACAATTAAGTACATCTGCTGTCCCAGCTAGGGTAAAGGGATATTTATGCTTGCATTAACATACGGTTCACCTTAATTGACATAATCAAATTTGCCGGATGTTGCCTAAAAGGTAAGACAAGGTCTGTTCGTTCCCTGCAATTTATTTTCATTTCACACCCCGGATTCTGCTATTTTACGCAGCATCCCTCTGCCTGGCCCTCATTAATATACTTTGCAGGACTCATGAATTCCCTTTTTCTTAACACAATGAGACAGTTCTGCTACGATGGGCCCCATTCCTTATCCCTCTCCCCAGCACTTTTACATAACTTCAGCTAAGATTATGCATAGGGGATGTTGTCTGTCTTGTTACTGATCTAATTAAAATAGAAGTCAACTTTATGCAGCTATAAATCCTTCAGCGTGCGCTCAGCCGTTTAATTTAATACGGGCAGGAATAACGCTGCCTCAGTAAGCCATCTTAGGGGCTAGAAATTGGAAAGCAAACAGAAATGTCAACCTTCCGGTTAAGAACGGTGGTACGATTGCATACCAAATGGGCAGAGCGATTTACAGAGGAAGACATCAACTCAGATCCCCCTGACCAGTAAGACATGAATTGAGATTAGTGCGAAGACTCATTCTGTGTCCCAGGACAGGGAGAGGTGTGATGCCACATCTGTAGCAGAAAAAGGACATTATCTCACACCATGAAAGAAACCCAGGTCAATGACATAAGACAGTGGTTCTTAACCTTCCTAATGCCACGACCCTTTAATACAGTTCCTCACGTTGTGGTGACCCCCAACCATAGAATTATGCAAGTGTTCTTTCACAGAAATTAAACCGAAACTGACCAATGGCATGAAGATCCATTGTTCAGGATTATATATCAATTGTTTTTTTCCTGGGGTCTCTCAGTTCAGTTCTGCCCCTTGTCTCGTTGAGGTGCGGCGCCACCTGGAGCAGCTGGTGGGAGACTGCGCTGTGCTGGAGGCACTGCTGGAGTGCCAGGTGGCCAAGTGTGAGCACCTGCAGGAGGAGAGGCGATAGTGGCAGTACTCCCCCCCCCCCCGCCATCCCGGCCAAGCTGCTTGCCCTGCTGCGACCCCTGTGAAAGGGTCATTTGACCCCCAAAGGGGTCCGAACCCCCAGGTTGAAAACCACTGACATAAGACCTGGCAGGAGAAGTTCACGTCGACACAACAAAAGACACTGTTTTATAAATATTTATTCAAAAGCAATATAAATTTAAAAAGCTAAATAGGTTCTGTATCCTAACCTGTAGTGGGGAGGTGGCAACTGTTGGATGACATCGTGGATTTTCACTAGCCGCTCTTCGTCTGTAGCAGCAGACACAGCATCCTTCAAGAAAACAAGAACTCCGTTTAACAATTCAGCAAGCCTCAACACCATGCATTTGCAAAACCTCTTTAAGATTAAGGAAGTCCTCTCCAGCATAAACCTGCTCAGGTGCATCTAAAGAAGTGACGTCTCACTTCGGAACGCTTGTGCTGGAAAGAACTCGGTTACCCTTAAAGATGTTGCTTGGTTTCTGTTTTACTTTGCTGCAAAAGATGAAAGCGGCTACCCCCTTTTGAAATCATCAGGCGGCATTTGCTGCAGGAGGTCACCTGTCTGGATGGCTCCCTGCTGTCCTATTGACAGTCAGTATAGAGGTCATCGCTCAATTATGCTGAACAAGTACAAGCACTTCCTGCATTCCATTTAGCAAGCATTGTGCAGCAAAGTGCCGATGGACCCAGAGTCAAATGCAAGGATGTTATTTATTATTATATTTATAACCCGCATTTCCTCCAGGAGCTTAGGGCATCATGTGCTGGTATTTACCCTCATATCAAGGTTGCAGACAATGATAACCTGTCCACATGCATGGGTAGGGTGGATTTGATCCCTAGTTCTACACCATAATGGCTGTGAGTTTTTAACATGCTTCTTTTGGACCGTTTAAGCACTGGGCACTTCACGGCTCCAGCTCCCGTGCAGGAGCACAAATAGGGGGTTGATGAGATGCACCAGGCCAAATGCTCCCCCATGCGGGTACAGGAAGAGGTGGGGCAACCTGCCACGACTAAAACTCCCGCCTGCAGCACAGCATGAAACCTCCAGTGCATAAACGGTCTTGGAGAATTCTAATCAAAGCGGAGGATATGCAAGTTGAAGGGAGTCTCCAGTGTCATGTGAAACTTTAGGTGGCCTTAAAGACTTCCCTCCCTCATCTTGTTCCTAGGCCTACAGCAAGAGCAGAGAGTCATCATGTGGCACACCACGAGAACAATGAACAGATTCTTGTAAAAACACAGAGCGATGATATCGGAGGACAGCATGCCAAAACTTTCACATGTGATTTTAATCATGAACATTTATTAAAAACAACAACAGGAGAAACCATTCTGGAACCTGGCTCAGATTCACACTGAAGCTGCCCACAGAGCAAAAATACAAATCCCATCCTGCACTTACTGAGAATTTCTCATACAGCTGATAGGTGAGCAGGGGATTTGGGAGTTCCCGAAAATACAGCTTGCACAGTGAACCCACGCAGTGTATATCCTGAATGTACACATCTTTCGTCAAGTCAGGGATTTGCTCTGAGTCAAACTCATGCCTGGAGACGAGAAAGGAAAATGGGAGAGATGCAAGGAGAAGAAAAACAGGATAATACACCATCAAAAGCAAACAAAGGTTTCGTTTACAGGAAGAAATAAAGGCCTCAAACCCCAAGCCACATGAATCTTTGCTTTCAGAAATTCACATTTTTCTGAGATGAAGTGGCTTCTTGGGAGGTGGTTTTGGTAGATCGAAAAGCTGACTGGGTCGCTAAGGGGAGGGGGAACCCACAATCGGATCTCATCTAATGCAGAAGAGACTGTTCCAGAAATGATTTCAGGATATATATTCCATGAGTCCTCAGCCAAAGCACAAGCAATTCCAGTGATTGTAAGTGACAGATGCCTTCCTGGAGGTAGTTCCCCTCCCATGTGTCAAAATGAAAACTGTGTATCAGACTGATGACCTAGAAATTACAATAATGAACACAGCGAAGCATTTAAGGCCCACTGCAGTCCCAAACATCCCAATCATCGTGCACAGTGATTCAGTACAAATTCATGTGCATTGTCCTCTGCCTTGCAGAGAGACTGGGGGGAGAGTCAATGTACCAAGATCCATAAAATATAAAGACTCGTCCTGGCCAGGCATGTTTCTTGCTACAAAACCAGCTTGGAAATAGCTGTTTCAAATTAGCCCAGCGGAGGCCAGTAGGAAGGAATATGTTGAGTCAGACAGCTCGGATCACAGGCAGCTGCCGTTTCCGACGCTTGTGCCCAACATAAGCCACAGTTCAAATGGCAAATTACTTACTAGCCCATATTCAAGAATGCTGTGTATTCTGAAACCGTAGGAAATGACTGTCTAGCAATAAAAACTGCTTTCTGTTCCTACCCAATGATAGATTTTGAATTGTAGGAAACATGGGAAGTGATTCGGGTTTATAGGCTCCGCTGTTCTTAAAAACAAACAACTGCTTTAGGGACTAGTTGGAAATTCATTCATCAATATGTGTACTCTTTGGAGGTGAAAGAGAGACGTTGCAATTACAGGAATGAAGCTGGCATGTCCAGCTCCTAAGAAACATAACAAATACATTTGTTCCTTCCTGTTCATGAAAACTCCATCAAAGATCCGCTTGTCATTAAACTGACATCTACAGGAGAAAAAAGATTCTGTCCTGCTGCATCGAGGCTGGGAAACCTCCTCCAAACATGATCCTTGGTAGTCAGAATTTAGCTAGTTTCCAGAAGGTGCAGAAAGTCCATTTGTTCATGCAGGCCTCTGTCAGTTAATCGTGAATGGGGGCTGAATTACGGATCTGGATTTGCACCGCGATTTCAGTAAGATGTCTGCTGCTCAGTTTTATTACGCACGACTGCTTATTGTGCTGCTGATAATTATATTTCATTTCTGAGAATATTTTTGAGAGGGGGGGAAAAAAAAGAGAACTGGCCTGATATAAATAAATAAAACCAACTCACCGCAGCTTCTGGATATTAGAAGCGATCCCAGACAGACGGTATATTCCATCCACAATGCCATGCTTCTCAATGAATTCAGTGCAACTCTTGAGGACCTGGGGGACTTAAAGGGAAAGAAACAGTTGACCATGAGATGGAGTCCTGCAAGATCCTCTTGAGGCAGACACACGGATGCCTTCTGAGAAATAAGAGAGATCTTTAGGTATAGCTGAAAACAAAGGTCCCTAGTCAAGAGGAAATTGAAGTATCTACTGAAAGGTTAGGGTGAAGGACAATAGTGGAAGTGACATGTGACAATGGGCAGACCACATGGCAGACATAGAATCATCGAGCCGCAAGGGACCTCCTGGGTCATCTAGTCCAACCGCCTGCACAATGCAGGAACTCACAACTACCTGCCCACCCATGGTGACCCCAATTTGGTGATCTGTCCATCAAAAATCTGCAGAATCCAGCGTGTCTCTGAAAGAAATTCACCTACCATCCCACGGTGGCAATTAGCAATTCTCTGGGCACTCAAGGAAGGGCCACAAGAGACAAAAACTGGCATATCCCTTCCTGCCCAAACACTCACAGTCATCACTACTAGATAGAAACAACAATAATGGATTGACTTCAGGAGCCAGTGGATTTATTTCAATCTTGCTTGCTGTGTATAGACAAGTGTCTTGTGCCTTCTTTGTTCTATCTTATGGCTTTGGCAGTTAACAGAGCTTCAGCACTCTCTTGTGGATCCACTAACCTGCTTGGGGAAGCTGACTCTTTGAAATGGAAAATCTTTTCTGTATGTTTGAGTTTGAGTGCTCTATCATGATGGACATGCACTTGGGACTAACCTTGGCCTCTGTTCCCCGGGTGTAAAACAGGCATTTCTTTTTCCAAGTGCTTATTTCTTAACAACCTGCGACAGTTGGCTGGGCATGGGGTTGATGGGCATGGTGAGGCTGGACTCACTTCCCTGCCCTACGTGGGCTTTTACTTCTTGTGTTGTGCTCATGATACGGTTGTTGCCTGAGCTGTACCAGGATGATCCACGGCAGTATTGTGTTACATATGGGGGACGTATCACTTCTCAGCGAGGGACTTGCAAGCTTGTTAAATAGAAATAGATTTTAACAGCCAAGTCCTTCCTGTGGGCTGTGCCTCTCACATTCTGTGACTGGCAATGCTCCTTGAGCCACTGTTTTCTGATTGGCACCAGTTACCCGTGTACACTCCCGCCCTAAATTCAGCCAAATAAGAAAACCCACACGATTCCAGGAGGTAAGGGTGTTTGCAGCCGTATCTGCAAAGTGGGGATGAAGTGGAAAGCTAGTTGATTGTGCTCACTTTAACATCCATGCCAAGATTTCCCCTTAGGCTTCTTTTCCAGTGAACTAGTCAACTTTGTTTTCCTGCTCTCCAGCACTGTCCCTGATGCCAAAGGAAATCTGCTTCCCCAGTGACAGGAAAAGACCTTAGGAACAGGGCTTCTAAGCATGCACTGCTTCCAGTGAAGCATTGCTCCAATTCTTCCCTATTATGCATTTCTTGAGAACTTTCCTATAATTCCTATGCTTATTTAAATCTACTCTCGTGTTAGATGACAGTTCTTGTACAGTTTTCTGTTAGAGGAGAGAGGGTGCCCAGGTCTTGGAGGCAAGCAGCTAGATGGGGACAGATGATATTTATTGGTACCATCTTGTGTTTCTTGAAAATGGAACTGCCATCTATAATGTATATGATACCACAAGCCAGTGATCGACATATTCTCCATGGACATAGCTAATCCTTTTAAGGGAATCTAAGCTAGTGGCCATCAATGAGAACCTGTAGCAATAAAACCACGAATGAATTCGGCATAGAGGAATGCTTCTGTTTGCCAGCGAAGATCAATTTAATTGGATGATGCTTTGTCCTGGTACTTGAAGACACTTTCTCTCATTACAGACAGAACACACCGGGAATGGGGTCCACGTTATGTATTCCTTAGCAAATGAAACCCTACACACAGAAATCAAAGTTATGACTGCATATTTCATCAAGTCTGATTCTACACCATAACTCTGCTCTTCACCGTGCTCCAAAAACACATCCTTTACAATTTCTCAATCCATCCTGTCTCAGGCATTATTTATGATTATTATTTCTAACCTGCCCCTCATTCGGGGTAGGTGACAGCAGTAAAGTCAACATACAAATTAATAATAATAAAAAAAAACATTTACAATTTGTACAAAGCAACCCCAACTAAAATTCCCAGGCAGGGGAGTCCTTTAGCAGGGAGCTGATCTTCTAGTTTTCCTCCTCTTCCTCCCAATGATGAGGTCAGCTACCCCAGTGTATGCAGAATTCAGAAAGAAAAGGAACAGGATCACAAAAGCTTTTGCCCAGTGCACACCTGAGCATGTGTGCAGCAGGTGTGCTGTTGGGAATATCTTTAAGTGAAGGAGTTGTGTGGCTGATTTTATAATGGATATAAACAAATGCATCAAAGCGCACACACATTTACCTTCCACCTCTCTCCTTTAGAGGGAACCTGGTGCCTTGTGTAGCCATGCACACACATTAAGTCACATTGCATGAATCCCCAGGGGTCTCTGGCATTGCCCGGAACACCTGCCTAGGCTGCCTAATTGAAGCACCGTGTCACAGAGAACCAACGCAGCATGTTTCCACGGCTTTTGACCCCCCTAGGGCTTTCTAGCCTTATAAACAAACCGCACAAGCCAAATGCTCTATATGTCATAATTAAATTTCAGGGGCGCCCTACTGTGACATTTAGCATCCCGCCAAAGCAGAAAACTGAAAGGGGATGGGGGATACAGCCATTCCAATATGTTCAACTCACCGACTCATTCACCATGTCAAAAGAATGGGGGATCAACAATGAATAGACAACGTACACAACAGCTTCTTTTGCCCTCTAGAGATCACTGGGATGCTGTTAATTCTCTAGCCTGTCACACTGGATAAGAACCTTATCATCACTCAATGGTGCCAGAACATGGCTAACTCCTAACATTCCTCCAAGCTACACCGATGCAGTTAATGCATCATTTAGACTAAGTAGATTGCAGGGAACATCTTGCCTGGGTGGCAACAGGCAATGCGCTTAAGAGCAGTAATTCAGAGCCAGTTTGGTGTAGTGGTTAGGAGTGCGGACTTCTAATCTGGCATGCCGGGTTCGATTCTGCACTCCCCCACATGCAGCCAGCTGGGTGACCTTGGGCTCGCCATGGCACTGATAAAAGTGTTCTGGCTGAGCAGAAATACCAGGGCTCTCTCAGCCTTGCCTATCTCACAGGGTGTCTGTTGTGGGGAGAGGAAAGGAAAGGCAACTGTGAGGCACTTTGAGACTCTTTCGGGTAGAGAAAAGTGGCATATAAGAACCAATTCTTCTCCTTCTCCTCCCCTTCCTCTCCTCCTCTTCCTCTCCCCCTCCCCAATATATATATCGATTCCTCGCGTATGAGTAGATTGGTTGTCAACCTGACTCTATTTCTTCCTGTTCACTAGATATTAGTTCTCTCTGCCACTATGGCAGATTGCCTCTGGTGTCATTTGAGTTTTAAATTCGATGGCTTCTTGCATAATATGGGGGGGGGGCAAACGCTACTACAACCATATGCAGCTTATTCCCTGAATGAAAATGCTGAGGAACAAAAAAGAAAGAAACATGATAATGAATCTGTGGGATCCAAAAATCCATTATTATGTATTCTATCAATAAGCCATGCAAATAATTTCACAACATGTTCTCTTATAGATAAGGTCTGGTGACATAAGTCTCTCCATCTAAACTCTGATGCAGCAGACACTCCTGTGTTGATACATATCTTCATATATTTCAGATATTGATCTTCAGAACATCTTTGAAATCAGGGAGGAACTGTGGACTCAGTGGTAGTACCTCTGGCTGGGTATGCAAAAGGTCCCAGGTGTTGGCAGAGCTTAGGAATGTCTGTCTCGAGCATTCTCTCCTTCCAAATCAGGAAGTTGCCAGAGTCTAGATATGCAAAGAGGACCTCGGCACCAAACTTGTTAAAGAATAAAATAGTTTTATTAGAAACAACTTTGTATAGAAAGAGGAGGGAAGGGGTCCTGGCACACTGTTTTGTAAACAAGCAGGGAGGAAATGTCCTCAAAGGAAAGTCTCCAATAAGCCAGTTAGGGCCCTAGGTGAGAGTATTAAAAATTCCGAGATTTTTCTAATTGAACTATGTTATTTAGACTTATAATGGTGCTTTATGCATGAGAGCTTATTTCACATGAAGCTGCTTATTTCACAACTCATTGCCTGTCTACTTCTGACCAATAGTGGCTCTCCAGTAGAGTTGGTTTTTATATGCCACTTTTCCCTACCAGAAGGAGTCTCAAAGCGGCTTACAGTCACCTTCCTTTTCCTCTCCCCACAACAGACACCCTGTGAGGGAGGTGAGGCTGAGAGAGCCCTGATATTACTGCTCAGTCAGAACAGCTTTATCAGTGCTGTGACTAGCCCAAGGTCACCCAGCTGGCTGCATGTGGAAGAGCGGGGAATCAAACCCAGTTCACCAGATTAGAAGCCACCACACCAAACGAAAGAATCTCAGTTACCTACACAGAAATTTGTAGTCAGCAATGTCCAAACCAAGTCAGAAGCTTAGATAACCTTTTTCCAGTTCCCCAGTTCCTAGGCAACATACTCACATTTCCCAGATGCTTTGCCTCATCTGCCAAAATCTGGATAAATTTAAACACAATGAGAATATGGGATGCTGAGCACCATAAACGTCTCCCAAATACTTATTGGTCACAGAAAAAAAGATTTTTAAAATGTGGCGTTCGGCCACTGAAAGAATACACTGAACTAGGAACTAGGCTTCAATTATAGATATGTCAACATAATATATTTAAGCACAGGGCTGATAAACAACTTAGTGAGTCGAGGTGGAAACGAATATGAGAACTTAGTATCAGGAAATGCAAAATCCTTTCCGGTTCCTCCTACATGATTCTTATATGATACTGAAAACTTGCACCTGACATTTTCACATTTCACCCTGTCACACAGGTTTTGTGTCCCCAGAGAGCACTGTAACTTGCCATGGAATGCAAGAACTTGGCTGCAGGATACTCACAAATGCACACACATCCCTTCCAGTCTAACTCTTGCCTTCACCGTCTCATCTAGATGTGCCTGCCAGAATTCTCTTGAGCTGTTTGCTTTTAGGTGGTGGCAAGCTATGTGGTTATACGGTTTATCTGAGAACAGTAGATGGCCTGCTGTGCACATGGGTTGCTTCATGCAGTGCTTCAAGCTGTAACCCTTTCATGTGATTTTGTGTCCTGTTGGATTTTCTGGCCAAGGGGGTACAGTTTTGCCTATCGGTGACAAAAAATTCCCATTTACACAAGATATTGCTGGGCAGTATGGATGGGACCACCCCAAGCCAGCCTGATATAGCCTGGCTCTTCTCTTCCCACTGTCTTGTCAACCTTCTAACACCAAACTTCAGTGAAAAATCACTGCCAGAGGTAGACCACATGCAATAGTTTAACTCAAGGAGACCAATGTCCTAATAGCTTGACCCAAAGTTTTAACTCCCATGTCCTAAGCTCAAGAGTTCATCTTCACCTGGGTAGACTTAGTAATATTAGGTATCCACCTCCGATTTCATTTTCTTGCCCCCCAAAATGAAGCTCCAATGCATCAAAACCACAAGCTAAAAATTCACTAGAAGTTTCCAGGTCAGCACAATTGTAATGTTGCCTGTTATTTACTTTTCTCAACATTCTGGTGCACATTTCTAGGATACTGGTGGTCCATGGATGCTTCCTCCTGAGATATGGAGGCACTGTACCCGTACACTCAAATTAAAATGCTGAAACAATTTGTCAGGCTAAGGAGAAAAGAAAAATTACAACAAAGCACCAAATTCCTGCAATTCTAGAGAGAACGCCCTGCCATTTAAGGTTCGGCAAAAACATCATTGTTGACTTCATGCCTTCATTCGCTCAAGCATTTAAAATACTTGGTGAAAACACAAGCAGAATCACAGCACAGAGAACATGATTGCCATGAAACACCTTAAAGCTCCTTGAGGAATAAGCTCACTGAGGAGCAATGAAGCATGTTAATTGCATAAGTGCTGGCACAAGAATGATGAATGCTCAGGTGCGTGACACAGAGCATATTTCAAGGAGTGACGTATGCCCTACCAAATGCCTGTATAAGGAAGAAACAATGAGCAACAAATGCAATACCAGGAGCAATAAAACACGGTGCTGATTCACCTGAACTTCCTCTTCGAGGACGTCAGCACGAGTGGATTTTTTATCCCAACAGATCTGCACATGCTCATGAGATCTTGTGATTGAATGGGCTGCAAACACGTCATCTGTCCAGATGCAGACTGCCAGAGGCTTGCCTAACCCCAGGCTGAACTGAACACTATTAGTTCATGTCATACAAGTCCCTCAACACAGTTCTGAATTCATGAAAAAACCATGGCCTATTCTCCTGCAACAGGTTACAGTCACTTGACAATGAACTACTGAGTGGCACGGATTCTTCCACAGCCCCACGGTCTGAATAAGAACCTTTTGGTCTCCTCTAAACCGTTTATTCTAGGATGCCAGAATTAGACTTCTTATTAACGCACCACGGCAGTGAACTCAAGAGATTCTCGCTGGCCTTCAATCTGGAAGGCAAATGCCGACGGCTACAACAATGTCGTCCAGTTGCCCCGAATACCGATATTAAGTTGTTTTGTCACAGGGGAGACATGAAGAAGAGGAGCAAAACATATCAGGCAATGCTTATCCTTGGCTACCTCCTAGATGGCCAAAGGCGGAAGGGCAAGAACTGGTTGGCCTGATTCTTTTTCTACATCACTGCCAAATGGAATCGTAAGCAACACAAGATTTAAAAAGAACCAGAAGCATAATGTGTTTATATGAATTACTTCTGATGGATGCGTGCTTAGGTTCAGAACATTAGTGATATGCCATCTGTTGCTACAAGGCACGCTTAGTCTGAGGATTTTGAGAAAGCAGTGTTAGTTTTGAAACCAAGTACAACCTGATCCTGCAAAGCTCTTGCCGAAACCAAAGGAATCCTCTCTCTTACCATCATGGCCGGAATTGAGGAGATGTTCTCCCAGGTCGCAGCCGAACACCCTCTCCTTTAGGATCCCACGCTGCTTCAGCTTCTGTTTTGTTGGGCGAGACTTCATGAAGGTGCGCAGGAAAGTTATAAGTTTGCCGTGTTTTTTGGACACTGTCAGATTGAAACAAATGGATTACTTTGGGGGGGGGGGCAGATGATCAAAACAGAAACATACACAATATCTGATTTACCTGAAAGGAAGACTAGATTTCTTCTTCTCCCCCCCCCCCGCCTCCCCAGTGCTGTCAAGAAGAAGAGGAGGACTTTCTTAAATTAGCATGGAAGTCACAATTATGTCCAGCTGTGATTTTTTTGGAACCCACAACTTTTGCGCCTAACCGTTTTAAAAGGGGGTCACCTTATGATCAGGGTTGCCTTCCTTTTGGGTGAATACAGTATATGCCACGGACACCACGAATTCTAGTCACTATCAGTCACTCTTCCTGTCATGCACGTACCTTCGCTTTTCAACCTATCCTCCTCCCTCTCCTCCCTTCCCGCATTCCCTCTGCCATTAAAAATAAGTGGGTTCAGGGGAAACCAAATCTGTAAGGAAATAGCTTTAAACAGAGCGTTTTTATCTGTAAGACTCTGGGCAATAACTTCAAGGTCCTTGTACTTGTCAAATAGCAGCAGAGCAAGAGCCATCCCAAAAGTTTGCTGTTTCCTTCCCATGCAAAGTATATATTTCAGTCTTGTATCTCTCAGATGCTAAAAGCACAACCTATACAAAATATGCGGGGAATGCAACCTATGCCTTCTGCCTCGCAGCTCCCTTTCACCCTCGCAGACAGCTGAGCGTATAACTCTTTCAGCGTCAGCCACCTCCGAAGAGGTTGAGAGGGCTGTGATAGTAGGAATGAAAAGGGAAGAGAAGAGGAGAGAGATTTGACTCTCCAACTCTTAGAGGAGAGAGATTTGACTCTCCAACTCTTAGAGGAGAGATTTGACTCTCCAACTCTTGCTTAGTGACAGTTTGGTTTTCTGGCCAGTCTAGTTTCGGACCACTGTTAACCTGGACCTGTTTTCCCAAGAACAATAAAATGCCACAACTCCTTATAGCAAGACTCCTGCACGCTTCCACGGCAGTCTTTAAGCTTTATTTGATGTTAAGTTTAAAAACGCATTTGTTAAAATCTGATGTTATGTCCAGTTGTGGTGTCGGAACTATATACCCTTGCAACAACAGGGGTAGTCAAACTGCGGCCCTCCAGATGTCCATGGACCACAATTCCCAGAAGCCCCTGCCAGCGAATGCTGGCAGGGGCTTCTGGGAATTGTAGTCCATGGACATCTGGAGGGCCGCAGTTTGACTACCCCTGAATTAGACAAACAACATCTAGTTGTAGATCCAGCACAGCATAACGATCATGCTATCCTTTATGCGAGCTGAACGTAGATAAGCTGTTATTTCACAGAAGAGAACTATTAAATTAAAGGAACTAACGCCCTTCTAGGTTTCCTATGTACAGGACATCATTTGGAGCAGAAAATTGTTGTACTGTTAGTGCGCTGCTGGCTAGATTAATTTCAGTTGGACAGTAAAGGCAACAGGGCAATGGGGAGAAGGTGTCCAATACCAAGTGCTAAGACAATAGCATGGAACAATAGACTGAAACTACTATCCCATGAGCAATTTTGACTCCAGATTACTAACTGTAGAACTATGAACAGTTCCTCCAGGGTTCACACACCAACTAAGTCGGAATAGGCAGCTCCTGGCATGTGTGTTGAACGATGTCATCAACAGCAGGGGTGCAGTCAAGGCTAGAGTAGGGTGGAGCACAGATCTAGGATTTTTTTTTTTTTTTTACCCGGAGCAGTGATGCCATCAACTGGCCCTCCTTTTTCTGGCCCTGCCTCCAGTCAATGCAAGCAGCCACATGCTCAAAGCATGATATGCTGCTGCTCAGGACATTTATAGGGTAGAGAAGGTGTGGGAGACTGTCAGTTCCTCTTGCAATGCAGCCTCCTCTTGGGAACAGCAGCCATCGCTTGACCGTCTAATGTGGAAGGATTTCTGCAGTCAGCAGTAAATTGGGCTGCCTCGAGACCTAGTGGAGCTCTGGCTGGACGCAATCTTAGATCAGAAGGCCACCTGCCACCTCACGTTACTCTCAAAGCCTTTTGGTCCTCTGGGAGGAGAGGACTCTGGGAGGAAAGGTTGTCTCACTGCTTACCGGAAGGGACTATGTGGCATGGTACAGGTTTCCCACCCTCTTCCCCAGAAAGGGAGGCTAGTGACAAAGACTCGGGGGGGGGGGCAGGGGTTGGCAGTGCTGGGGTGAAGGGTCTCCCTTCCTATAGGCAGCAATGGTTTAAAATTAGAATTTGGAGTGTGCTGATTCTATGACTGAAAGTATGAGTGTCAACACTCCCTCTGCTGTCCTCGAAACCCACTAGGACCCTGCTCTGGAAAGCATAATTTTAAGGACCAGACACTGAACTGACCTTGCTTTCACCCACTATAAACACCTATCTAAGTAACAACCACCTTTGTTTTAGTTCCTCACCCATATGCAAAAAAACCCCACCAATAATCAATAAATAAAATATGAATTATATGCAACTCTGTTCTTGATCAGCATTTTCACAGGTAGACAATGCAAGATTTTTTTAAAGTGCTTTGGCAAACCTAGACTAAACCATGATCACAATATAGTTATTTGGCTAGAAAGTGAGTAAACAGAAAAACTGGAAACGAATAGTATCATTTTTTATTTCTATAATTATTTTCCCCCATAACAAAAAAATGCTGCTTTCTTGACCTCTAATTTGCACTAGACCATAAATTCTGGTTCTATTAATATCTTGTAAGCTCCACTGAACTAGAAATAATGCAACAGAGATTTCTCCAAGCAGCAATCACATATGGGAGGGAAATGACCCTACATTAAGAAAAGAGAATATACATAGATGTAGCAGCACGAAGGAGTTTCCTTACATTGTTTCCCTTTTTTAAAAAATGTGAAAAAGAAAAATCACAAAGAGATTTACACAAGAGACCTGATTATTTAATTGAAATCCTTTTGTTTGCCTAGTTTACAATCAATTCTGTAGAAACATCCCACGCTAATAAAAACCAGTAGAACATGAAAGTCAGGAAAGGATTTCCTTTGTATCCAAGTCCTTTCAGTACCAGGAAGTTATAAAGGCTCACAAAACAGCAGTATTAGCCAATTGACTCCCTGAGCTTTTTGATGTAGAGGCCAGACGGAAGAACAAGTCCATATATTGCTACTGCTAAATGTTTACCATCCTTGTAAAGAAACAGCCACCATTTCTTCATATTCAAAATGGCAAAAACACAGCTCTAGAAGTTCTACAACCTGCCAAAAAGGGAAAAGGAATCTGAAGATGGCCAGTTATACTGGCTCTTGGCATGCCAAACCACTGACATTTGAGACCATGAAAAAAAATTAATTTTAAGCAGTAAGAGCTCTCACTCTAAGTTCCACAAATGAATAAGTCTCCAGGTACTATTAAATACACTCAAAAAACCCACTTTGGTTTTCATGCTTTCATCAAATTGCATTAAATGCTTTAATTTCAAGTACCTCTGAGGCTGTTATTTTTCGGGCAACAGGACTACCCTTTCTCTTTAAATCTTGCCTTTTCATCTCTCCCTCCAGGAGCTCATTTGCAGCACAGCCGAGCCTGAAAGGCCACTTTAATGCTTCAAACATCCTTTATGGATCCGGCCAGTGCAAGGGCTCTACCCTTCAAATAGGTATAAAATCTCACCGGATGATTACATGGTGAAATGAAGCGTGTTGGGTTAAATATTGTTCACAACCATGGAGCTCTGCTAAACGTGGCAGAAGAGGCTGCTACGGGACAAGAAAATTAAAATGCGCGAGGAGGTCAACGCTAAACATGCCACAGTCAATGTAATGTTCACCAGGGTTTGTGCAAAGTTCAAAGCAAACTCTGCAGGGTTTTTTTTTGGCCTTGTGCTGTTAAGGTTTTACAGCTGGAATTTACAGCATCTGGGTCCCAAGTACATCAGACTTGGACTGCAATCGAGGTGTTCTTTGCTGGCTGGCTAGTGGCAAACATTACCTTTAGCCTAGAAGTTTTATGACCCTGACAACATTAAGAACAAAGGAAAAGAAGGGTGGGGATGATTCACTCGCCTTTTCAGAAGAACTTCAAAGCTAGCTAGCTAGATAGATAGCTGGGGGGGGGGGAGAGAGAGGGAGAGAGAGAGAGAGAGAGAGAGAGAGAGAGAGATCACACATCCAAGGTCTTGTTACTTATCTTGGGACCTGTTTTCTAGAATGGGCCACTGCATTTCCTGTTCTCAAATTGAGGGCAGGGGAATGCCAGTACACGGGACTCCTGACCAGCTGTAAAAAATGTGCAGGCAGAGCCACCAGATCCTAAATTAGAGCCACCCCTGCTCATAATAGAGCCTCTCTGCCTGCACCCCTCAAAGAGCCTTATACTCTGCTACTTCCAACTGCCTGGTGATTCCTGGCCTGAAGGAAGGCCACTTGACCTCAACCAGGTCCAGAGCTTTCTCCATCTTGGACCTCACCTGGTGGAATGAGCTCCCAGAGGAGATCAGAGCCCTAGCGGAGCTTAAACAGTTTTACAGGGCCTGCAAAAGGGAGCTCTTCCACCAGGAGTTTGGTTGAGGTTGACCTGAATTCAATCAACTTCCACTGGCCCCTGATCCCCCTCCCACAAAACCCACCACCGATATGCCCATCCCACGGAGCCATCAGTACATTACAGTTAAATGGGTGTCCTTACCATGTTTGTTCCGTTATTATTTTGTTCTACCTTTATGACTGTATTGTTATTGTTCATGCTATCCGTACTGTTTTTCTCCAGTTCCATGA
This sequence comes from Paroedura picta, assembly GCF_049243985.1. Taxonomy (NCBI): domain Eukaryota; kingdom Metazoa; phylum Chordata; class Lepidosauria; order Squamata; family Gekkonidae; genus Paroedura; species Paroedura picta. The sequence continues at coordinate 9,524,151 of NC_135380.1, read as the reverse complement.
ACCTCAAAGGAGGGCGGTATATAAATATAATAATAAATAATGTCCTGAGGCTTAGGTTTTCTGCACCCTGACAAATTCAAATCTAAACCCAAGGCACCAAGAACCCTGCTAGAATTCATAGCAAACTTCATGAATACAACAATTGAACACAAAATTACTTTGTCCTAACAGTACTTTAAGTTTTAAATGTTATTTCAGTCTGCAGTTTTGTTGCAACTGATCAATGTACATACCAGTTAAGAAAACAAACACACGTCCTCTTCTTATCAAAGCAAACACTGATTATTGTTTAGAACAACATTAACGCTGCTTATGATGGCACTGTTAACCCTTAACAAGTACGCATCGTGCTTTAATAGTTTTGCTCTGTTCAGACCACAGATGTTTCAAATGTCTGCAATTCCTAGTCTTATTACATATTGATTAACATACTGTAGCCCATTTGGCATCTCGGTGAGAAAGGCAGGCTAAATAAAGGTAAAGGTAAAGATATCCCCTGTGCAAGCACTGGGTCATGTCTGACCCTTGGGGTGACGCCCTCTAGCGTTTTCATGGCAGACTCAATACGGGGTGGTTTGCCAGTGCCTTCCCCAGTCATTACCGTTTACCCCCCAACAAGCTGGGTACTCAGTTTACCGACTTCGGAAGGATGGAAGGCTGAGTCGACCTTGAGCCGGCTGCTGGGATCGAACTCTCAGCCTCATGGGCAAACCTTTCAGACTGCATGTCTGCTGCCTTACCACCCTGCGCCACAAGAGGCTAAATAGTTTGTGTGCAATACACCAACTGACAAGTAATATTTCTAGAAGCAATATGTCATGGAAGAAGGAACTCAACAGATGGGGCATACCGGATACGCAGATTTACAAATACACTAAAGGTGTTAAATGGTTGTGAAAATATCCAACATATCTTCAGGAAGGAAATATAGCAACTGAAAGCTCCTTAAAGCACATGGGTGCGAGCATGCCTTCGCAGTTCACTCAGAGCACTTTGGGACAATATACTAAACATTCACAGGCAAATTAAAACCCTTCACTTCATATGCTGACTGACCGAACCACTAACATATTTAAAATGTGTCCTTTCCAAGTTGCACTGGCAGCTGGATTGCTAATACAGGATTAGTATCCTGGAAAAGAAAATCTTTCGACATACAGAATGACCCACATTTATAGCCTATGACCAGCATATTGGCTGCCTTTCTTATTAATAACAGTGGTTTTACACTCAGCTGTCTCCTGCTGTGCAGAAAATGTTGCGCTAAGGTCAAAAACTAGAACATGTGCAATTGCATGGCTTTAAGCTGATAGCTGAAGTATGGGAACAAAATCAAAAACGAGGAAGGGAAAGCATGGCAAAACACATTATTTTGTTCCACTAGCTTCTGGTCTTCAAAATGTAGAGGCTGATTAAAGATTGCAGGGGTAAGTGGCACTCTATAAAGAACACATTTAAAACAGGAATGGTTGTATATTAAACATTCTGCCACAAAAATCACTGGGACATTTTATTTCAATTACAAGCATATTCTTTAGCAGAATTTTATGGGCTTGTTGTGGTGGGAAGCGATGCAAAATACTAATGCTTCAGCCAACTGGCCAAAGATTATTTTTATCAATCTGGTTAAAAAGGTCAATTCTAATAATTCAGCTCAAGCTCTGAAGGAGTCAACACATTAAAGGCAAGGGCTAGAGACCTGATCCTAGCAAAAATGCAGATTCTTCAGAGTCTGAAAGCTGTGTGTGCCATATTCTATGCATTTCTTGGCCTTACACCCAAAAGAGTGATGTGGTGGTTAAGAGCAATGGCTTCTAATCCTGTGAGCAGTTTGATTAGAGCTCTACTTGACAAGGTGTTTGTTTGTTGTAGGGAGAAGGGAAAGGTGCTTATAAACCGCTTTTGGACTCCTTTGTGTAGTGAAAAGAGGGGCATTAAAACCAGCTCTTCTTCTTTAGAGAGAATGTGGAATACAAACATAGTTTCAATTGTAAAGTGGAGAGTCAATGTTCTCTTTATGTTAACCAAGCAGCAGGGAACTGGCAAAGACCTGACCAGACAATTTAAGACCTGACCAGACAATTCAAGCAGGACCTGACCAGACAATTTAATAGGCCTTGAAAATAGTCAAGACAGGTTTAGGTCAGATGTGATACTCTGAACCACCCATTTCCCCATTCCCCCGTCTGCAGATCAAAAATAATCTTCCCTTCCACAAAACACATTCTAAAAAGACTTCAGAAGACCAAAAATTTCCTTTCAAGCTAGGCTTGCCCCTGGAAGCATTTCCCTGATGCACAATTTAGTACCATGAGTTCAGGTTCCTCGTGTTAACTGATATTGCAAAAGTGGATAGGGAATGCATACGGCACAGAAACTAGCTCCATGCTATCTAGCAACTGAACAAGTCTTCACGCATGAGGAGCAAGGAATTGGGTCGTTAAAACAGATGCGCATTCTAATGTACAGTGCATATTCTCTAGTGATGTGGTGGAATAGTCATGGCATTGTTATATATACATATTAATCTGCCACGTATCAGCTATGCCTCAAACTGCACAGGCATCCCAATAGGGAGTTCAGCATTTAACACAGAAACAAAATGAGACATGGAATGCAGATGGGTTTTATATCAGATGTCGTTCTGTGTGAACTCCATATGGATAAGCATGCACCTAATGAATAATGACTAGGGTGCAAGAGCTATCACATTAAAATGCTATGCTTAATTACATTTGCACTACACAGGCTATGCTGACTCTGCAGTCCAGGGTTTCTCAACCAGGGTTTCCTAAATGTGATAATCTACTCTAGACAAAATTCTGTCCATGGCATCCTGCATCAGTTGAAGCTCCCATACACGCTTCATCGGCAGCCCAATATACAGCAAACCGCAGTAGTCTAGTCTAGATGCTACCAAGGCATGTTCCTCCTTGGCACGAACTTTTTTGTCCAGGAAAGGCTGGAGGAGGTTCACTAGCTCAAGCTGGTAAAAGATGTCCTAGCCACTTCTCCTACCTGTTCTTTTCCAGCAGGATGCCCAGGTCCAGCAACATCCTCAAGCTATGAACCTGCTGTTTTAGGTGGAAAAGGAGACCTGCCAGTTCCTGGGTTAATCTTTCTTCCCACCAGTAGAACTTCTGTTTTGTCAGGATTCAGTTTCAACTAATTACCTTTCATTCATCCCCAAACTGCCTCCAGGTTCCTCATTTCCACAGCCTTCCTGAGAACTGTTGGGAACATGATATATAGCTGAGTATCATCTGCATATTGGTGAGAACCCAGCCCAAATATTCAGATGATCTCTCTTGGCAGCTTCACATAGATGTTGAAAAGCATGGGGGGGGGGGGGAGATGGAGCTATTGGGGGACCCCACAGGCCAGAGCCCAAGCAGCATTCTCCCAGCATCACCACATGAAACCTAATCATCTAGGTAGGACCAAAACCACTATAGAACTGTTCACCTCCCATTGCTAAACTCAAAGGTTATCCAGAAAAATACCATGATTGGAAAATGATAGGACACACGGAATTCAGGAGAGAAAAAACAAGCACAAAATCCTTATTAAACAACCGAAGCTGTAAACAAGGAAGACATCTTACATATTGTATATCTTAGACAGTAGCTAGATTTTAATAGGTAACAATTTTCCAGGTGTCACCAGAGTCCTCTGACTATGCCATCTGGAGGGTGGGGGAAAGGAAAGCGATCAAGCGCTAGTCTCTTGTACCGTGGGAACAGCTTTCGACTACAAGTTTTATCTTCTGCCTTGATGATCTAACTTTCCCCCTTTCAAAGTGCGTGCCAATTAGCACAACTGAGTGCATCATCCATCAATACAAATATGCTGGGATATGATCGATATTCCCTTTGGAATTATTTCACTTTCTATCGCCATGTGCCCCAGCAAGCACACCGCTCCCATCCAGTCCCCCCAGACAATGCTGGCTGGAGCTTTGCATTAGCCATAAAGTCATTGTCATTGAAACAAGCACAGAGCTACAACAGAGGGTAAATCGATACGTAGATCAGTAAAGCGTTGTAAGAGTTACAGAAAGTCATTAGCAGGCCTCCATTCTAGTATCCAGCTTATAGCCTGGCGTTAATCACTCCAAAACATACTTTCACAGACTAGCTTCCACTGAACACAGCTCTAGGAGGACAGCTGAAGGTCACCACAGAGACCCTGCTGAAGAATCCTTTCCACTGAACAGATTAATACAATTAAAACAAAAAAATTAAGGCACATTTAGCTTGCTTTTCTGAAGGTAGCTAACAATGAAAGCTAAGGATATTACCAATCACTGCCAGACTAACGCCAACACAGCTAATTCTCCTAAAATAGACCTGCCTTACTTTGCTACTAATCACAGAATCATAGAGTTGGAAGGGGCCATACAGGCCAACTAGTCCAACCCCCTGGTCAACGCAGGTTCAGCCCAAAGCAGATAAACCTTTAAAAGTGAACACCATGGGGGGGGGGGGCGCTTCACTATTTGAAAAGAAGCTTGAGGATCACAAAGCTGCAGATTTAATGAACCTGAGCAAAATTATGGCCAGAAGGCCCTGACCAGAGGATCAGAGCTGTTGCACCGATTGGCTTTGGCAGAGACAGTTGAAAAGATCAGGCCAAGGACCCACTTAGTCCTAGCTAGCTAGCTTCTTCCACATTTGGTGTTATAATTGCTGTGGCTCACTGGCATATAGTAACAGAATCTGTGCAACTGTACTTGCACCACTGAAATGGATACAACCTATTCAATGTGCAACTTGAATTACGTTTTCATATACGTTTTCTTGGCATGACTGAGTCCGCTGTTAAATGAGTAATGGAAGAACATAGAGATAAGGAAAACGAACAAAGGAAAGACTGATAGTTCAGCACCCACCATTAGGGCTTCTGAACCTATGCTAGATATTGTCTGCAGGGGTGTAATCCCCAAGACAGGACACATCTAGACATCTGGATATTCAGGGTGCCAAGCAACACAAAATCCAGGGGCCACCACTACTGATGGCATTTACCACTTCAATCTTCAAAATGGTCCACATCTATTATTTTCACCTCTCAAAATCATGGAGAAGGTCTGGTGAGTTTGTTGTGCCCGCCTACAGGTGGCCTGCCTAGGCTTTACTTGATTTCTGAGAAAACCCACATAAAAACACTGGCTAAGAAACAGACTAATCCAGAGTTCCCCTGCCAACATTGAGGGCAGCTCACAGTCTTATGGGTGGGTCACCAGGTGGCTAAGCCTGTAGGAGACATAGCATCAGGAGGCTACCTTCTAAGTCCGGGGCAGGATCAAAAGGTAGGTAACAAAAATAAATAAATAAAACAGAATCCCAGCTCCATAAAAATTTCTGCCAAGCCACTGTCATTCTTACAGAACAACACAAGCAGAAAGCAGAATTTATTAATATTACAAGAAAAAAAATTAAATTAAACAGAGATAAGCAAGTCAGTTGCACTGCTCTTCACAAAGCAGAGACTTTTAAAAAAAAGTATGTGTGGGCAAGAGACAGGGGTGTCTCAATCACCAAACAATGTGACAGAGAGAAAAACTGCCCATTAGTCATGGAGAATAAACACAGACCTCAGCCATGGGATTATCCCAAGTAAGAATTTCTCTCCCCCCCCCCCCTCCATTCACATCCTGTTTTTCTTTCCCAGCGGGGCCCAAAGCAGCTTATCACACCATTTCCCCTCCTCCTCCTCCCCTTCCAATAGCCACCACCCTGTGAGGTAGGTTAGGCAGAAAATCTGTGGTGGAACCAAAGTCCCTTGATGAGCTTCCTTAGCAGAATGGGGGATTCAGACCTGGCTGTTCCCAAACTTCAACACCTCAACCATGTGGGATCTCTGTAATCTATTACCGGTCTCCCCAGTTTTGTTTAACCCATGGTCACTTTTGGAACAGTGGGAGCGAACTATGAATAACAGAATCATAGAATCATAGAGTTGGAAGGGACCTTATGGGTCATCTAGTCCAACCCCCTGTACTATGCAGGACTATGAGTACCACAAGAAAACAAATGTGCAACAGTAGCCCCCAAATGTGGAGCCTCCAGTTGCCTTGGCACCCACCAGTGTCTTTCCTGACACTCTTGCTTCTTCCCCAGCCACAGCGAACCAACCCTAGTTTCCAAGGGATACCTTCCATTCGTATTGTTTGAAGGTCTCGGATAAAGGGAACCGTCCGTTCGTTTTTCAGTCTATAAGCATGCCCTGGACACTAGTGGACATTTCAAACATCCAGAGGTTCAGAAGAATAACCCAAGCTTTAAGGGAATAATCCCACGCAATTGAACATATCTGATTTTAAGTACACTTATATAGAACCTGCAGTAGGTGTTTTTATCACGAGGAGCATCTGGTCACGATGATTATTTAAATAGAATGCTCTTTAAGCTCTTAATTCTACGGATGGCTTTAATTGCTGCTGTCTTCCAACACGTTATCACTCTGTGCATGCCGTCTACAAATTGCTACTTGCAGTCTAGCTACCTGCAGTGGAGATGAGATATACGGAGTGGCTCACTGCAAGAGCGGTAACAGGAAGAGCTCCATTCTATTAGAATCATAGGCTCAGAAGGGATCTCCAGGGTTATCTAGTCCAACCCCCTGCAGAATGCAGGAAACTCACAGCTACCTGCCCACCACAGTGGCCCCAATTCCATGCCCAGATGACTCCGCACCACCCCACCAAAAAAAAGACCTCCAGAATCCTTGGCCAGTCTGGACTGGAAGAAATTTGCCTCCTGACCCCATAAGACTCCTTAGGCAAAAGTGATCTGAAGGTGCCACAGGAACCCTTCACGCTAAGATTTCTATATCTCTTTCGAAAGTGCTGCCCCTCTGAAATACAGAAATTTACTATTTAATTGCTGGTGGGTACAAAAAGTACTGTGGTGAGGAGGAAGCACACTGGCTTCTATATCTCCTTGTACACTGGCTTCTATATCTCCCCCAGCCTTCCATGATAGGCACAGTGAAGAACTGTGAGGTGTGGGGAAAGAAAAGCAGGAAGGTGTTTTTGAGTGGGTTTCTTTTTGTCTGTAGTCTGTCCCTTTAAGCACACTTCACAGGCCTATGTTAAAAGCGGTTTCCAGAAACCCATCCCCTCTCTAGTGGCTTGCTCTCAGCATCCATGAGCTCATGTCTACTTTAAGGAAACTTTGGTTGACCACGAGGGAGTTAACAAGCACTGCAGACCCAGGGCCAAAGATTTAAGGAAAGGCAAAGGATTGCAACAAGCTCCGTAAAGAACGCAGGGTCACGGGAAATGCTCTTCTTTTTAAAATAAATATATTATTGGCTTAACAGGAGAAGCCCGGAGCTGGGCAAATGGCCCCAGGGCACACATCCAACAAGCTTTACGGCTTTTAAAAACAAAACAAAACTAGTTTGTCCAGATGCAACAGTTATGGCCTCACACAAAGCTTCATTCAACATTCTTGAGTAACAGGCTTCCCCCCCCCCCCTTTATGTAGCAACAAGGGCACCATCATCAGATCAGAATGAGGGAAAGGTTGCTGCTACTGCCCATAAAACAAACCCCTCCACGCCACCTTCACGCCCAAGTTCTGGCTGAGCAGACTGGGCTGACCAGGTAGGCTTCTCTGGAAGGTGTCTCTGCCTGCGTATCTAAAAAAAAAAAAAAAACAGTATTTTCAGAAACACCCTCTAATCCTCTTCCTGGTAGGGACGTCATCCTCCCGGCGGGGCCTGGGTCTCTCCCGGAATCGCGCCTCCCAGACTAAAGAGATCAGCCCCCCTGGAGGAACTGGATTATGCCACTACACCTCGCTGAGGTCTCTGTCCTCCCTGGGCTCCATCCACAAATCTCCAGGAATTGCCCAAGCTGGAGTTGGCAACCCTGCTCTCCAGAGGGAGGTGGGTGCTGGCAATCCTGGCAAGGGTAGTCAACCTGTGGTCCTCCAGATGTCCATGGACTACAATTCCCATGAGCCCCTACCAGCAAACGCTGGCAGGGGCTCATGGGAATTGTAGTCCATGGACATCTGGAGGACCACAGGTTGACTACCTCTGACGGTCCGCGGTAAGCAGACTCCAGGAGCAGAGGCGGCGAACAAGCCCGTGCTTACCTGCGCCCTCCTGCGCCGCCGGCCAGAAACCGCGTCGAGGATCCCGCGCTACCTGGCGCGGCTGCAACTCGGCCACGCCAGGGAGGCAACCGCGGCGCTCCTGGAACCGGCTCAGCTCTACGGCCGCAGCCGATCGCGCCAGGCCCCACCGCTCCCTGCGCCCGGCCAACGTCCCCCCGGAGCCAGCCTTGCCCTCCGGCCGAGCGCTCCGCCGTCTTCCGCGCTCCTGGTCAGCAGCGGCGGCGCCTCCTCCGGCAGGTCGCGCCCGGCTCCTCCGCGTGACTCTCGCCCGCCGTTTGGCCTGCCTGCCTGCCTCGCTCCCTCCCAGGTCCCTCCCAGGTCCCTCCCTCCGTCCGCCCGTCCGTCCTCCCGCCTCCTGCCCACCCCCGGTCTCGCCCGCGCGCATAGCGCTCCTCCCTCCGCTCAGGTGAGCCCGCGGCGCCAGCGCTGGCCACGGTTGCGCGCCGCGCGGAGGACCAAGTTTGGAGTCCGGCCAAACAGGGCTCGCCTGGGATCCAAACCGACTTGAATCCGCAGGAAGGGGTGGGGGGGGGGGAGCGAGAGAAAGAGATGATTTTGAAAGGCAAAAGACGGCGCGCGGCATCCTGAGGTTCAAATGCAACGCAGGGCTTAAGAACATATTTATCTATTGGGGGGGGGGGGGGATGGAGCAAGCGGAAGCGAACTGTTGTTGCCTGCCTAAGTGCGAGTTCCCCAGGAATTCCGAGATGCCCGTTTTCAACAGCTACCTGCGAGCTCAAGTTACACATCTAATGGAGAGACCTGAAAAATGAAACTAACTGGATATCAGGTTAACTAAATTCCCTGTGCCCACTGAATAGGCTTGATGCAGATTTCAATCTGATTTAAAGTGCCCGGCGGGAGCTCCCTGAAACCATGGTAGTCAAACTGCAGCCCTGTGAATGTTGACAGGGGTTCATGGGAATTGTAGTCCATGGACATCTAGCAGGGGCTCATGGGAACTGTAGTCCATGGACATCTGGCAGGGACTCATGGGAACTGTAATCCATGGACATCTGGCAGGGACCCATGGGAATTGTAATCCATGGACATTGACTACCCCTGGGTTAGGTCTGCTCATTGTAAACATTGCTGATCCCACACACACACACACACACATTCCTGCAGCATTGGCTGAATTTAGCAGACAACTGCAGTTGCTGAGGTTTGCCAAAATTTCCAGGTGGCCAATGGAAGGGATCGGACTCCAGAAAAGTTACTGCACCACAGCTGTATATCCTTTAATATTTAGACTAAGCATTTGAATTCACAGAACAATAATGACCTAATTTCTCCTGGCTATACAACTGTCATTTTGCAAGAGCACAACTGTGTACCCTGCTAAAGAGAGGCATCAAGAAGACCTGTTCAGAACCTGCTGGGCTTGGGGGCCTTTTAATACGGGCATAAGGTTGGCTGAGAAACCACTGCACATCCCCTGCTCAGGAATTTTTTACGAAGGTATCAAGTCACACAAGGATATAACTGAGGAAGGTTAAAAATAGGAAAACATTTAATTGTAAGGAGTTTGACGGCTTGCAAAGGTTGTCGACACTCCAGGCTAAAATGTACAGGTCCTTCTTTTATATTGTGACACATCCTTGTTCTGAACACCAGTCTCTCAGGAATAATAGGAGTAAACTTTGGCACATCTTTTAGAACTTCTGGGGCACCTGGATGAACACTGTGTACTTTATTACTTACGAAGAGGAGCCCTGCTGACTCAGGCTAGTGGTCCATCCAGCCCAGCATCCTCTTCCACGCAGCAACCAACCACTTGCCCTGGAGCAGAAGTGAACTGCTTTGCACTGGGTTTCAGAGGTTTTGTGCTTTTAAATACCGAGGTTCTCTTTACTCACCCTGGCCACTGGCCATTGATAGAATAACCTTCCCCTTAAAGCCCTCTATGATCCTGGCCATCGCTATCAACAGTGGCAGCGGAGTTCATGATTTAATTAAAGGTGCTTGTTGTTACGTTATAATTTAATTTAATTACTCATCTGTCCTGTACCTGATTGCCCATCAACTTCATTGGGTGTCCCAGAGTTCTAGTACCTATATCCGCTTTCTATAACCCATGCAGGAAAAGCTACCTACACCTACTTTCTATACCCCGTACATTATTTGTTTGTTTGTTTATTTATATTTTGACTTTTATACCACTGCTCTCAAAGACTTGTGGTGGTTTACAATCAAAGAATAGGACAACTCAACCTGTAAACGCCCCAACACATTAAAACAGTGGTCCCCAACCTCCGGTCCGGGGACTGGTACCGGTCTGTGGATCAGTCGGTACCGGGCCGTGGCTCCTCCTCGTCCTCCTCCCTGGCTGCTGCCTCGCGGGCTGCCCTGCCACTCTGCCACTGGCTCAACTTTGGTGCTCTCCAGTGACCGCCGTGGCTGGGGCTCCCCCTCGGCATGGCACTGCACAGCTGCTGCTGGCAGCGCCCCCCAGCGGGCGGCAGGAAGTCAAGGGTGCCAACAGGAATGCAAGTGGAACAGAGGCTCAGGTGGCGGCAACATCCCTTGGCAAAAGACTACCCCCCCCGGGCCTCAGTAAAATTGTCAAGCATTGACCAGTCCCCGGTGATAAAAAGGTTGGGGACCACTGCATTAAAAGATTCATTGGAGTTAACTCCCCATCTTCTCTCCCCTGTCCAGCTGAGATATTATAAACTCTGCTTCTGCAGGTGGCATTTCCAGCTGGCCTCCAGCCCTCTTCCCTCTCCAGGGAACATCCTGGAATCTGGACTATGTCAACTGCTACAGAATTAAGGAGAACACCACGCCCACCCAGTCCTATCCCCTCTTTTGGCATCTGCGTGTTGAATTTTACATTTTGGAAGCTGATTTGAGAATTTGTTCTGGATAAAAGTCTGTTTTAGCTAAAAAAAAAAAAAAGGGTGGGTACAAGGCTAATGGCGATTGGGGGAAAGGGGGGGCTTGTGCAGTGCGCGCGGAGTGATGCCAGCGAACCTCAAGTCACATGCAGAGAATGAGCGAGCAATGGCTCCCCGCCAAGCCCTTCTAGTTAGCCATAAAGATATTTGTGCGTCAAAGAATACTGTAAGAGTGATAGGAGGTGCTTCATATTTAGTTTCACCCTCTGTAACTGAAGCCATAATGTGAAACAATCTGCAGTGGTTGTAGGCTTTTATACACAATTGATAAACCTTTTCTGCTGACCAAGGAATGCCAAAGCTGTTTGTAAGATCTATGGCCACTGGCAAATTAGGATGATTTATTCTCTTTGTTCTGAACTGAGAAAGTATGTGCCAAACACTGAGATTCAAAACTGTAATGCCTAGCACTGTTATAGGCAAAGGGCACAGGAAATTAAAAGGGAGAACTGAAGATGAACTTGGGGGCAACTATCAATCGACTAATTAAGGTGAACCCACTTTTAATATTATTATTACTCAACTTTGACCAATTTTACAGGGTGGTAGGCTTTTGAATAGTATTTCAGAGTGTGGATTCCATATTAGATACCACACATATTAGCGGAAGCATAACTTTATAGTAAGTAAGCACGGTTTTTACTTATTTATAATAGTTGATAACAATGAATAAAATGTGTCTCATAAAATATTTTTCATGAATGCTCATTATAACATCTTTTGATATATCCAGGATTTCTTTTTATCACCCAGCAAGCCCCAATGTTATGTTATTTCTCTGTATAGGCATATTTTAAATTATTTGACCACTGAGGAAAACCCTTAGGGTCAAAACGCATCTGGTCTTAATTCCTCATATGTTCCCTGTGTTGCTGTTGATTGTAATATACAGTATATAATGTCGATTTTATCAATCTTTTAAATTTTTATTATGTGCATCCGATTATAATCAATGCTTGTATTTTAAACATAAACTTTTCCTGCAGCTCAACCTTTAGGTTCCTAACCACACAGAACACAAATAGTTAAAGCTGTGCAATTCAACACCCAGTGTCTGTGCCTTAAAGCAGGGGTAGTCAACCTGTGATCCTCCAGATGTCCATGGACTACAATTCCCATGAGCCCCTGCCAGATGGCAGGGGCTCATGGGAATTGTAGTCCATGGACAACTGGAGGATCACAGGTTGACTACCCCTGCCTTAAAGGACCTTTCTCTATGGGGTGCTTTGAAGCGGCAGCAAGAGGGAAGATAATGACATATAATGTCTACTGCTTGTTAAATATCTCATATCTTCCAAACACTGTTAAGATAATTAATTAGCAAGTGTGGGAAACGAGCCAGATGTAAGCATTGCATGCGGGGCAGAAGAGAAGGAATGTTTAAATGAATAATGCAACGGAGCTGGAGTGTGGGAACTGCTATTACATCATTCGTTATCCTCAAGCAAGAAACTGATCCCACTGGCTGAGAATCTGGGATACCAGGGTTCTAATGCGCACATGCGCACACACACAAACTCCGCCGCCATGTAGCTCACTGGGTGATCTTGGGCCTTCTCCCAACTTAAAGAAGCTTGCAGGGTTGTTGCAAAATTAAAGGGAGATTTTTTTTGAAGAGAAGGTTATAATAAACAGAACGCTCCTAAGACATTTTGTAAATCAGAAGTCATCTGGTGAAACTATAACACGGCAGAAACTACACTAGCACTTGAGGCACGTATGACTGATTCAGTTGGGCTAGAATCTGTTCTGGTAAAGAAGGATTCTACGGTGAATCTTCTGGTGAATGGTGTAGTGGTTAAGAGTAGTGGCCTCCAATCCGAAGAACCGGGTTTGATTCCCTGCTCCTCCACATGCAGCCAGTTGGTGACCTTGGGATAGTCACAGCTCTTTCTCAACTCCTCTCACCTCTCAGGGTGTTTTGTTGAGGGGGGGAAGGGAAGGTGATTATAAGTCACTTCAGGATTCCTTCAGGTAGTAAAAAGTGGGCTATCAAAACCCCCAGCTCTTTTTCATCTGCCATTTCCTTGGTCTTTTACACATGGCTACCCTTAGCCAAAGCTTCCTTCCACCCACATGGTCAGGCCTCTGAACCCACAGACCACATAATGGCTGAGGAAGGGGAGGAAACAGGAAGGCTAGTTCACCAAATGCTGTGTTGAGAAGAGCAGCACACTTTGACTTAATGTGCAGTAACCTGGCAGGCTGCTGTACTCTCAAGGATGACAGGCAAAAAGGAATGATGGGCATAACCATGGGGGTGGTGGCAAGGGGGCAGCCTCTTACATCCTGCCTTCTGCAGGGAGCAGGCTGGACTCACCGTATCCAACATTCACAACTTTTTTTTTTTATTATGCCAGAGGGTCCTATTATGTTCAAATCAACCCAAGGCTTCATCTCCTGCAATGACTCCTCTGGGTCTTCCCCTACATCATTCCCACAGATTTTATAAACAAACTCTAAGTTACACCTCCCCCGCTCCCCCCCCCACCCCAAAAAAGAGAAATGTTTCAGTGAATGGTTTTAAATAACTGTTTAGCACAGGCACATCATCCAGTGCACATGAGTCGCATGGCTGTGTTGTGGTTATTTTTATTCCAGTGAATGTTCCTCCTTGCAAACTCTTGCAATGTAGTCATGACAACTACAGCACAGCAGTTTCCAGTTATAGCCTTGCAGCTGTGTACATAATATGGTCATTTGAGCTGCTGTTAAACTACAGGGTTCCAACAATATTTCTTCTCTTGTCTCCCCCCCCCTCCACACCCCAAAAGCCCCATCTAAGCCAGAGTTCCCTGTGGTAGGCAGCATGTATGCTTTGGTACAAAAACATATTTTTATAACCACAGTCAAAGCCCTGGAAAACAGCAGTTCATATATATATATTTTTTTCAAGGTTCGTACACAAATGGAAACATCCACATTTTCGAGACATATATGGTCTATGAACCGGCTCCAGAAAACATCTTGCACGTTAAGGTACACTAATAGTTCTATGTGATTAGTAGGTATTAATGCTAGAACACAAGGTTAGCACGTGTACATTTGGTTAGCACGTGTACATTTAGAGACAAGCTGACTAGAACAAGTTCTACCTGAACTCAGCTGGGATTGGTTCAGAGTCTCTGAAACACATGCTGACCCTGGATTTATACTATCCATCTCCAAATCTGCATGCAATGGTGGGAGGGAGGGGGAAATGAGGCAAGAAAAGGACAAGGTTTAATGAAAAACGAAAAAAGTAACTTGATTTGCTAATCACAGTATTGGCAGAGCAGCATTTCAAACCACCGTTTAGCATAGTTTCTACACAATTCCAGGATAGGCCTGAGGGGGACAATATAATTGTGCCAAATAACTTTCCTACCCCTGGGTTGCTATCTACAGCCAGCATGGTATACTGGTGAGAGTGTCAGACCAAAGAGCCTGGAGTCTATGGTTCAAATCCTCACTCAACTATGAAGTTCACTGTATCCATCTAACTCAGGCTTTCTCTACCAGGATTTCGTGAAACCCTGGGGTGTCTTGACAGCTCTGGAAGGATTTCCTGAATGTGTGGCCTGGAGGGGGTGGGAAGGGGAGGGGCCCCAGGTGGGCATGTACACAGCTATGCTTCCCAACCGTATTCTGTACGATTGTGCTACATCTTGAAGCCTGAAAAATATTTTGGGGTTTTCTCAATGCTAAAAAAGTTGAGAAAGGCTGATTTAACTCATTGGCTTATGGTGGGGATAAATCGAGAGAGGTGAGAGACCAATGTAGGCCACCCTGAGCTTTTGGGAGAAAGAGTGGGCTAAAACCGATCATTTATTTCATTCATCATTTATTTAGGATATTTCTATGCTGTTTTTTTTTTAATTCTGCTCAAAGTGGCTTAAACCAAAACAGAATTTTTAAAAAAGGGATCCATTATAAGCAAGGCACTGGACACAGACAGCGTAAAAAAATGCTGAGATCAGAAACAGGTCCTTTTTAAAAATCTGGTAAGATCTTAATATTTCATTAATAATGATGCGCTGTCAAGTCACCGCTGACTCACGTGGACCCCCTCGTAGGGCTTCCAAGGCAAGAGATGAGCAGAAGTGGTTTGCCATTGCCTTCATGCCTTCCTTGGTGGTCCCCTGTCCAAGTCCTAGCCAGGAATGGCTCTACTTAGCTTCCAAGCTATGATGATGATGAGATTATGCTAGTCTGGGCTACACACAATTCTAAAATATGGAAAATTTTACTAGATCATTTGAAGCTGACATTCTCACCAACATATGCTAACATTTTCCTTCGGGGGGGGGGGGGAATGTTTATAGCCTTTCCTTAAAAAGTAGATAAAAGAGAAGCACACCATGTAGGTTGCTGTGGTTTCCCTTCTCTGTATATATGAATACAGGGTGACATGTTTGGCTTTCATATAGGTCAGACTTTTTAAACACATCTGCTGTGCCAATACGTCCCAAAGAACATCTGAAAAACCGGATAACGGCAATGCACAAATCTCGGCAAATGGTTAGATGCTTACAATATAGAATTATGAATCCAGATAAATATACTTTTAACAGATGTTGCAGAGCGATCCTGTTTTGGCATGCAAATAGATTTGTGTATGCCAGATGTATAGTCAGAGGCTATGGCAGACATATGTGCGGAGATCGTATCTGCAGATCAGAGGCATTTTTTTGTCACCAAAATAAGCTTACTTCAAAAACGAAAGCATTAAAGCTCACACTTTTAAAGCCCTGAACATATCTATCATATTTAAATTAGCATCCGAACACTTCCTTCTTAAAACGGTGAATGCTGACTTTGCAGATTTGACCCAATCGCTACAGATGCAACAACACTGTCAACCAAACTGCTGAACCAAAGCAGTTGTAAAAGGAGAAGGTGTTCTCTTTGCTTTGCTTTTGCATATAACTAACTATAAAGCCCAGGAAAGCCCATGTATCGTTGGTCTAAAATAATCACTTCATGCATGTGTCAGGACCAGCCAGTATGAGGCCAATCAATGATAGAAGAGGGTGAGAGAACAGGTCAGCTTTAAGCAAAATTCCGTAAGATTTTATGGAAATAAATACAGGTACTCTGTGTTCCTCTGGTCACCCTGCTCAAAATGCATAGAGCCATATTTTAATTACAAATAATGCCAAACGGAAAGCTCTCTTCTCTTTCATAGTTCTGCAGAAAACATGGATTGGGCAGTACAGATTTGTATGATGCCTTTTCCTTGTGACTGTTACTGTTATGTGACACAGACTATTGTTTTCTGCTACTATTACAGCCTCTCACCCTACAAAAATGTAATTTATAGCAGGGGTAGTCAACCTGTGGTCCTCCAGATGTCCATGGACTACAAATCCCATGAGCCCCTGCCAGCATTTGCTGGCAGGGGCTCATGGGAATTGTGGTCTATGAACATTGGGAGGACCACAGGTTGATTACCCCTGATTTATAGTATTAGGGCATGGTATAAAATTAACCAGCGGTATTAAAGCTGTTTTCCTGGAGAATGTTTCGATTTCTTTAAAGATAACACATTATGCGTGTGAAATATGCTCCACGTGATAATACATCCCCTCTGATTGAATTATTTTGTGAAGCAGGCACATCCTGTCTGTGATTTTACATTTTACGAGCAAGCACTGCAATGTGTGAGCCACTTGGAGCCACGAGGAAAGGTGGAATACAAATATTTTAATACATAAATAAGGTCTGTGGAAAATATTATTACTTCCCATTTTGAAGGTTAGAAAGTGTAATTCCAGTCCAGTAAAAAGCACATGGGCATACAAATATTGCTTCAGAGGTACCAGCTTTATGTACATTTTAGACTGTTGCAGCAGCTCCAAAGAGCCATGTGGAGCCTTACAGATGTATCTACTGTAGCCCTCATGAAGAGAGCTCTAGCCCCACCAAAACTAATGCCATGATAAATCTCATCTGTTCCTTTGAGCAGGGGTAGTCAACCTGTGGTCCTCCAGATGTTCATGGACTACAATTCCCATGAGCCCCTGCCAGCAAACTGGCAGGGGCTCATGGGAATTGTAGTCCATGAACATCTGGAGGACCACAGGTTGACTACCCCTGCCTTTGAGTTTATTTTAGTAGATTATGCAGGCTCCATCTGAAATTACAACCAACGGTCAATTCAAAATCCTATTTGAGAAAAAGCTTTCAGATTCACTCTGGAGTTGGAAAAAGAATAATTAAGATTATCAATCTGGACCCTCCCTTGTCTATTTTATGTTCCAAGACATAGCTGTGAAATTTTGAAAAATGCAATCAGTTCTACTTTGACTTTCAGATCATTTTCAGATACTGACTCAGCTGAATGCAAAAGATGATATAGAAAAGCAATAAATAAAAAACGTACAAGGGGGGAAGTAGCTCCAGGACGCAGGACGGGCTCCATGAGCGGGGGAGACTGAGAAAGTACAATTCAAAAGAAAAAGAATATTAAAACAAGCAGTGATTTGCAAGACATTTTCATTAAACACACAGGAAGCATTCACAAATGGACATTTCTTTGCAATCCACTCCAGTGTTAATATGGATCTTAATTCTGAATCTGTTTGACATTGCAAAAATTTTGCTCAACCATCTTCTGAAACCAATGGGATTTATTTAGCATGACTGTTAGGAGAGGAGGAGCTGTGTCAGCAAATTGCACACCCTTCCAGAGCACTGAAATAATTAAGTTACATGATGACTCAGACCTAGAAGGGGCCAATGGGTTAAGTGCAACCAAAGAGAAACAATGCAAAACATTCTAAAAGATCCCAGCATTTGTAAACAAGTTCACTGTTTTGCCCTTTTGAGTCTTCTCACTAAACTCAGTTTAACAAAACTGAAGCCAACACAGCTGCTCACATTTATTCCTGTTTATACATTTCTGCCCTGCTTGTGACAACGCACAAAAAAATAAAGTTTGCCACTTAATAATGTACCGCCACGTAGCATGAGAGCGCGTGAGTTAGTTATTCACAATGTGATCTCAGGAAAGGTTCCCAGGGAAAGTGGTCAGAGGAGGAAGTGGCTGGACAGCATTGTGAACACTCAGATTAAACAAATTATCTAGACCCATTTAATTCTGATGTCTGGATGAAGTACAGGATTGTGTCTGCCTTGATTTCCCCCCTGACAAATGTTTTTTCCCCAGATTCAGGGGGAATCTATAGATTTTCTATGCCATCTGCTATTATATCCTTTTAATTTGGAAATTTTCCTGGTCCCTTTGCCATCTTACTGGGAGGTTCCAAAAGGTGGTGCTTATTACCCCCCCCCCATGCTTTTAAACATTTAGACAAGAATGCTGGGAAGATCCGCTTGAGGTTTAGAAGTAAACAGGTATTCAGGTAACAACCATCTCTAAGTCTCCATTTCATCTGAGCCAGTTAAAGATGCATTGTCTCTGAATGACTGCTGAAAGGCTGAAAGAGGACCTCTGGGTAACAGGCATTGACTTGTTCCTCCTAATCACCCTACAAGGTAGAAGAGGCTGAGAGAGGAGCTACTCAATGAGGTTCATGGCAGAGCGGCCATTTGAACCTGGTTGCCCTGGTCCTATTCCAACACACCTCACTACCTTGTTCACCCAACTAGTGCCTATATTGGGGGGGGGGGTCTGTTAACTGGGAAGGTATATTCAGCAGTCCTGGATGGGGACTATATTACCCAGTGGAACAGATTTCTGGTATATGGACATTCCCACTTCACCCAAGTCCCTATCTGTAAAACAGCAAGCTTGCTATCATTATGCATGCATTGGAAAATCCCTCCGTTAACCTAGTGGAACACATTTGTGGCTGCCCTTGAAGACAGTACCAATAGATCAGAATACGGCAGTATGGATTTTCTCTAGGCATACACCAAAGGTACCCCCCATTAGAAAGAGAACCTGAGTTTTTCTCCTTCCTCCTCCTAAACCACATAACAAAAATAAGCTGTATGAAAATATTCGCTTATTGGCCAAATTGACCATCTGGCTCAGTGGCTGCTGGAAACTGCTCCATGTGTCAGCTCCCTGCCTATGGCCAGTCTGTTATGGGCAGCTGCTTCCATACACAGAATTAAATACTTTGCACCCTTCTGCAAGCCCACACTTTGGGTCATTTTCTGTAGTGTGTGCCCTATACACAGCTGTAGTCGGTCACAGACAGTGAGCTAATACGTGCAAGTGGCTGAAAAGCTCCATTGCCTTGGAATCTTATTCTGATACAAGCTTGGGTAAAGCAATTTCCAATTTATGCCCATTTAGTAGGAAATGACCAAAAAGATATTAAAAATAACAAGCATCTTCTGTGGCAGCAATGGAAGACTTCTGAAGACAAAAATTAATTTTCTTCAAATGCAGCATTTTATTAGATATTATTATATATAAATTAAATTTTAAAGTGGATTCATATTTTCACTATATACGGAAATAATTGTTTAGGGACAATGGTAGCAACTATTTTACAAAATACAAGGGCATATAACTGAGGGAGGGATTCTCTTTTTCTAGACTAGTATCGCCAAAGTATACCTTGTACTTTGTTAATACACGGCTTCTGGAATCTCCTGACAACACACACACACAAAGCGTCAGGCAACATTTTACTATCCATAGGGCAGGGATTCCCAGCCAGGGGTCTGCAGACCTCCAAGGGTCCGCAGGAGCTCCAGAGGGGATCTGTGGCATTTCCCAATCTGCTTTGATGGACTCAGCCACGAGCTAGGGAACCGGTCACATCCGCTGCCCCCCCCCCAAAAGTGACATCTCTCATGGTTTCTGCACCTAAGAGGGGGTGGAGCCTGCATGCCTACTTCCACCTTAAACCATGTCCTGTCTTCCCCGTGTCCTGACTAAAAACTCCTGTTGGGAAAAATGTAGGAGGTAGAATTTCAAAATTTTTCCCCACCTCCTTAATCTTCTCCTCTTTGCTCTCAGAGTCTTCAGCAGGTCAGTCATGTCTTCCCTTAAACCTTCTTTCCTCTTTAACTGGGATTCAGAAGAAGAGTGGGTCTCATAGCAGCTTACAATCGCCTTCCCTTCCTCTCCCCACAACAGACACCCTGTGAGGTAAGGGAGGCTGGGAGAGCTCTGACAGGACTGCTCTGTGAGTACAGCACTACCAGGGCTTTGATGAGCCCAGGATCACCTAGCTGGTTGCATGTGGGGGAGCGGGGAATCAAACCCGGCTTGCCAGATTAGAAGGCACAGCTCTTAATCATGCTGCTCTGAAAACCCGTTTTGTCAAGGCTCTACCTCTGTTTTTCAGTTATTTTGCAAAAAATTTTTCTTCTACATTTCAGCGGTGTCCCCAAGGACCTCTGCCTTGTCTGTGAGGTTCTGGTTTCGTGGCTTTTGTTATCCAAACAGGGGCCTTCTAGTTACTATTAGACAGAATTATCTTCTTTGTATGTTTCTTCTGCTCCTTCTGTTCCTTGTTTTGACCAGCTACCTCAATAGTAACTCTCCCCCACACACGACCTAGAAATGAATTTGTGCACCAGAATGGAATTCATGTAATCACATTTAAAACTCAAAATGCACTAAAAGCTTTGTTATCTGGAACATCTGAAGAATGGAAGTTGCCAATCAAACAAATGTGCCAGATACTCTGCTCCAACAAAGGAATCTGCAGTGACCCAACCCCACCCAGTCAGGAGCACCATGGCAATATCTCCCCACATCTGGCAGGACTCCTCCTCTCCTCATGCAGATTAGTGAGTTTGCTGCCCAAGCAGATTAGATGGCAGACTAGATGGGGGAGGGGAGATTCTGCTGCACAAGAGCAAGAATAACGGTAGTGTTAAATGATCCATCCTTAGCTGAAGCCCATGTAAATCACGACGACCACTGAAGAAATGAATATGGTACAGTGACAGGTATCCATGAGGTGCCGTGCATGTGCTTCCATACACAACACACATGTGGTATGTTGCGTGCAAGTCTAGACTTTTGCCTAGCAATTATGAAGTTAACTGTTTCAGAATGGAATAATAATTTACAAATTCACAGGGAAGAACGGCAGCCTACTGACTCACCATCCCCAGTCCTTGAAGCACTTAGTATTTACTTGAAGTACGGAATGAATGTGTCTCTGCTGAGCTATGTGCTCTCACCGAAAATTAAAAGGGCAGCGCAATAGTACCAAAAAAATATGGCACTAAGAACATAAATTCTGGTCTTCAATGGGTTTTTCTGAATTCTAAACTGCATATTACTCATTACAGGGCATCAAAGTATCAGTCATTTTCAAGCAACTGACTATAATTTTTTAAACTGGCATTTAATGCTTCATAATGTATATCTACATACCTAATAAAGACAGATTCAGATGTACAGTCATGTTGGTCTAAAGTAGCCGCACAAAATTTGAGTACTTTGTTAGTCTTAAAAGTGCCACTGTACTCAAATTTTGTTCTGCATACTGAATAACGTGATTAACTGAACCAGATTTTGTGTATGATCAGAAAAGAAATCAGTATACCACCACATTTTGCTTTGGAAAACGACATGATATATATTCAAAGCAATTCTGTACATTTTCCCTCTTCAAATTTTGAGTGCATTTTAATGACTATATAATAGTCAACTAAAGCCACAATTTCCAGACTTCATGTACCAGCAGAACATCTAGGCCCAATTCTTAGGGTTGCACCTCCTACCAATCTGGTTTCTTAGTCTCTGGCCCTGAAGCACAAATGTGCTGATATCACTCTCATTGAAAGCTGGAAGTGATGTCATTGACTGTTCTAGGATTTGCAAAAACTGTATGGTTTTACCATAGAGCAAAACACTAGAATGTCCCATGGCATCACTTTCAGTTTCCACCAGAAATTATGCCATAGCAATAGTCCCTATAAATGTTACTGGGGCCCTGCCAACTGTAGCCCGGAAACCCTACCAGATCTGTTCAGCTAATCTATCTGTACTTTAAAACCATTTAGCATTTCATTTTTCCCTTGTACCTTTCTGCACAGCCTATAATCAGACCTCAAGTGTCCTGACCACACTGGAGTAATCAATTTCTGCCGAAAGCAAGAAAGAAGCAGGTTCCCAGCTAACCAAAACAAATCTAGGCTAGATCCCACATTGAACAGTAATCTTTAATTGTCCCACTTTCCATATGACATGCTTCATGCAACTGGAACTGTTCGGTGTGAGAGTCTGCAAAATGAAAGTGGGAAGTAGAAAATAATGACGCCTCCTTCTACAGTAATGGAACGGAACGCTTCCTTTTCTGGCACATCCTTCTCCATGTGCTAAGGAACTCATAGATCTGTGTGTGCATTTGAAATTTTATTTTGTTGCTATCAATTTGATGAAAAGTTGGTTTTTACTCTGATCTATCCCCTCCAAGCACAACTGTTCCTTTTGACCTCTGTAAAGACATCAGCCTGTACATATAACTTATTGCTTCTGTTAGGTATCCTGAGCCCTTGGAACTGTTCAGGATATAAATTTTTGAACTTGATTGACTTTCAAAAGCAATTAATTACATGGATACAGAGACAAATGGTCAAAACACAGTAGAACAGACTGTAGAATGCCAAATAGGAATGAGAGTTAAACAGCACCTGGTGACACACCTTGCAGTGTCTTGGCATGCTAATATTATAGAATCATAGAGTTGGAAGGGGCCATACAGGACATCTAGTCCAACCCCCTGCTCAACGCAGGATTAGCCCTAAGCATCCTAAAGCATCCAAGAAAAGTGTGTATCCAACCTTTGCTTGAAGACTGCCAGTGAGGGGGAGCTCACCACCTCCTTAGGCAGCCTATTCCACTGCTGAACTACTCTGACTGTGAAAATTTTTTTCCTGATATCTAGCCTATATCGTTGTACTTGAAGTTTAAACCCATTACTGCGTGTCCTCTCCTCTGCAGCCAACAGAAACAGCATCCTGCCCTCCTCCAAGTGACAACCTTTCAAATACTTAAAGAGGGCTATCATGTCCCCTCTCAACCTCCTTTTCTCCAGGCTGAACATTCCCAAGTCCCTCAACCTATCTTCATAGGGCTTGGTCCCTATGAATTATCCCACAGTTAACACAAATTAACTTCCCTATGCATAGGGTTGTCAACCTCCAGGTGGGGCCTGTAGATCTCCAAGACTACAGCTATCAGTGTTTAAAATACATGAAACTATCAAACAGACCATTTTAATTCAACGTGGTTTCTTGAGACATAGAATGTGAAGCAGACCTGAATTGCGTATTACTGCATTAAAGGAAAATCTTGCTACATAATAATGTTTAGGTGGGCACGGGAGTGCCCAGATATAAAACGCAATCCCGAGGAATATTAGAAACAAGTCTGAAGAGGAAAAGAAAAGCTATTGAAACTTGATCACTTTTTTATATCTTCCCACACCAAGAAACCTTAAAAGAAACACTAATAGGACAAATAACTTCCCACATGAAAAACCGCTTCCAAAGATGACTAATCAAGCCACCCTGAGACCCTGAATAAACACTACTCAAACAAGGGGGGAAAGAAGGAAGGGAAAAAAGAGAGAGAAAAATTAAATAGCATTAACCATATACTGAAATGCATTTGTATAGTTGCATTTACAGGAACAGCTTTATATAGATAACTGATACAAGAACTGGCTGGAAAATAATTGGAGAATGTAGAAGAAAGGATCTTAAATCAGCACTGGGTCAGACTATATACATTTGTTTATAATTAATACCTACATACCTGGCTTTGGCACAGAATTGGTCATGGACTGAGGAACTTTGTCATTAATTAGTTCAACACATTCACTAGGAAAGAATCCCACCTGTGACAAAAGACAAACAGTAATAGTTTAATGCCTGTAGCACATTTACGACTGCATTTGAGTAAAACAGCAAGTGGAGCAAGTTCTATCAAGTTTGCAGTAAAGAGGATTTAAATGGTTGTGGGGTTAGATTTCAAGTTATTCTCTTGGGCAGTTGTTAAATTATCACTGACTACTGTGCTTCATAGGTATTACACCTCTGATTCGCTGGGATTTGAACTCATACAATTAAGGGACACTTGCTTCGGTCATCTTGGGAGGTCCTTGGAGTGCCTCCACTATGACTGTTTATGCACTGGAGGTTTCATGCCGGACTGCAGGCTGGAGTTTTAGTCATGGCAGGTTGGCCCACCTCTTCCTGCATCCACAAAGGAGAGCTTTTGGCCCAGTGCACTTCATCCACCCCTGAATTGTGCTCCTGCATGGGAGCTGGGGCAGTGAAGTTCCCAGTGCATAAACGGTCTATATAAGGCAAAGCAGATGGCAACCCAAGCCTTCTTGGTGGCGTGCCAAAATGGTGTGTGTTCCAAGGAGATTCATTGGTCTTCTTCTCTCATTGTCTCCCACCAGTGGATGAAGACTTTTTCATTTGGTTTGGCATTCCCCCATGGCTCTCCTCCTTGGTTGTGTTCTTATGTAGATTTGTATCTTTTGCTGAATTGTTTAAATACAATACACAAGTCTTTATTGGTTGCTGTTGTTGTTAGTTGCGAAGTCGTGTCCAACTCATCGCGACCCCATGGACAATGATCCTCCAGGGCTTCCCGTCCTCTACCGTTCCCCGGAGTCCATTTAAGCTCACACTGACTGCTTCAGTGACTCCATCCAGCCACCTCATTCTCTGTCGTCCCCTTCTTCTTTTGCCCTCTTTATTGGTATAATGGTTTAAATATTTTATACAATCATCTTTAAAGGCTGTGTTAATGGATGTATGTTTTCATACTGAAACATTTTAAGGTTAGCTGCCTTGGGAACCTATTCGAGTGGAGAGGTAGCATGAATGTTTTGAATAAATAAATATAGTCTGCAGCCTATCAAGTAATATGCAGAATGGGTGCCTATCTGACCTCACAAGGCTTGGCCATTCAACTACAAGGGAGGCATACAGGGCAGGCCTCCATCCTGTGTTACAAACTGCTTTGGGAAAACTCATCTTGATTTTTTTTTGGGGGGGGGGGATGGAGGGGGAATTGGGTTATTTAAGAACATGATTGACAACTGTTCAAGAAACAGAAACACAACTAGTTTGTGAAACAGGCTGCATTGTGTTTTTTTTGTTTTTGTTTTTAACAGGCTGTGTTACAGAAGCACTGAGCCAACCCAGTCACCATTCTACAATAAAATGTGTGATGAACTGGAAATAATCTGCAAGCTGTTGATGTACTGCCGTCTCTGAAGATAAAGGTTGGCAACCAGGGGACTGACTATATTCTCATGTTTTGAGGACCAGAACGCACTTCTTCAAACCCTGCTTTTCATCTCTTGTAAGACTCTTCTCTGGTTAAAGATCACACAGATTTATGGATGAAAGCTTTCCCCTCAGTTCCATTCTGACAAAGCGCCCCTGCTCCTGATTCTGTAAGAAATAGCAGGAACATGTAGCATTTCCCATTTTTGATGTAATGTCAGATATTCTATTGCATTTAAACTTGTTCTCTGCAGAGCAAGAACAATGGTATACCTACACTTGTTGAAAATACAGAAGTGATAAATATTGCTAAAGGAAGTTAAACCTTGTAGCAATGTAAAAGTTCAGGATCCGGAGTACTGGAAATGTTTGGCAACGAGCATAATAAAATCTTATCTGGTCTCTGCAAAGCAAAGGAACCTATATATAGGATACCAGAAACTAAGTTTCTGTAGCGGCATTTTAGCGCCTCTAAGATTTTAATGTAAACCGCCCTGAGCCTTCGGGAAGGGCGATATATAAATCTAAATAAGTAAATAAGTAAATAAGTAAGTAAATAAGTAAGTAAGTAAGTAAGTAAGTAAGTAAGTAAGTAAGTAAGTAAGTAAGTAAGTAAGTAAATAAATAAATAAATAAATAAATAAATAAATAAATAAATAAATAAATAAATAAATAAATAAGATTCTGGTATTTATTGGCGGCCGAAGTTAAAAAGAATTAAAACCATTTCCGGACTGTAAAACTATTAATTGCTTCATTAAATCTATCCAAAAAGGAAGGATCTTACTTGAGTGGGGAAAATTTTTTTAAAAATTATGGTTTCTTCGGGAGCAGAAAAATTTTATCTTGGCTTTGCACTCAAAAGTCCTACCCACCTGCACCATTCCACTTAAACAGACTAATAACATTAGCTACAAAAGCACTTTTGATTAACCACTTCCATTCACCCACTTTCCTTCACTTAGTTTGCCTAAATTAATGAAATACCTACCTATGGCCCATTATGCACGGCCGCCGAAACGGCGATTTCGGGTCACATGGAAAACACAGAGGGGGAAGACGCAAAACACACTGGTTATGCACAGGACGGGGCGCGACGGCAGCAAAACCCAAAGTAACCGATTATGCACGCAGCGATCCCGGTTGTGCCCCGGTCACCCGGAAGCTGCGCTTTCTTCCGCGTTTCGCTAATGCTGCTTTTTCGGCGGCATGCACCAAAGGTGCAGCTGGTTGCAGCCGGCTCCGTGCGTTATCAGTGATTTTAGTCACTGCCATTCCACCCCAAATGTGCGTTATTCCCCCCATGCATAATGGGTCAGTGTGATACATTTTAGCACAAGTAACTTGTGGCCAAAAAAAAAAAGATAAAACATTTTTTCTGGGGTAGCTGGAAACTAAATCAGAACTGAAAGCCTGGCTTTTCATTTCAACACTTTAATCCCATCAGCTATCACAGATGTTCTAATGAATGTTTAAGAGAGGAGCAAAAAATGCTCATTCCAAACTAAATGCTTCAGAAAGCAACTGTAATCGTTTCAGATTGTCCCAATTTCTTAGGAAAACCTCTATTACCAATTCTGCTTAAAATGGTCAGGGAACCCAAGTGCTTATTCTCAGGACTAGCAATGGAGAAATTAAAAACAATGAATTTGTGAAAATATTATCATTTATTATGGTCAAACTTAAATTATGTCTCAAGTCTGTTTGCAATTAAGTTCATATTTTCTATGCAATTTCCATTCCTTCTTAATTTTGGTCTCTATCTTGTTCACAATTGCTGTTGTCCAAGTGTGTTCTATTTTAAAGTCTTCCCCCTTTCATAACTCTTCTGATTTCCCTTTTGGATGGTCCTTAGGGCTGCTGTCACCGCTGATCATTTCTGCTGTTTGCTTTTGAAGGCCTTTAATCTCTGTCACTGCATATATCACAACTCCCCCCAAAGCATTTAGCCTGTCTTGTATTCATACAGTAGGCATTTTAATTATTTTCTTGCTATAAAAGGGAAGGCTGTAGAACACTGTAATTTTTAAAAGTAATGTAATATATGTGGAACTACTTTTAAATAAGCTTTCAAAAATTACAGTGTTCTAAAGCTGTCCGTTTTATAGCAAGAAAATAATTAAAATACATACTATATGAATATAAGATAGGCTATATGTGAAATAGAGCCGCTTGTGGCGCAGAGTGGTAAGGCAGCAGACATGCAGTCTGAAAGCTCTGCCCATGAGGCTGGGAGTTCAATCCCAGCAGCTGGCTCAAGGTTGACTCAGCCTTCCATCCTTCCAAGGTTGGTAAAATGAGTACCCAGCTTGCTGGGGGGTAAACGGTAATGACTGGGGAAGGCACTGGCAAACCACCCCGTACTGAGTCTGCCATGAAAACGCTAGAGGGTGTCACCCCAAAGATCAGACATGACTCGGTGCTTGCACAGGGGATACCTTTACCTTTAATATGTGAAATAGACAAATGGGAATAAGAGAGAAATGGCCATGAGAATAACACCAGGGATAGCTTTGGCCAGCCTCAAGTACAATTACACATGAGATTCCTTCTTCTAGCCTTCCAGCTAGTTTGCATTTTCAGCTTCTTTTTTCAGATATTAGCTTTTCTCCCTTTGGAGGCACCAAGTTAGCCTGATCACGAATAACCAGGCGCAGAAGATTAACTTGCTTCCATTCCCTCAATGGCTCTGCTTTGAATAAGAAAATAAGTCTCTATTTGGCTAAGCTATTAAGATAGCAATGAACTGAAAGACAACAACCTCGAGTAGAAACAAAAAGAAGACAGAGCTGCATACAGATGAGATCATTTCCCCATTCTCACATGGCCGTAGCAATATGGAAGGTAGTGCTTATATAATGCATCGTTAAGGAGGCCAAAATCTCTTGCACATTTAATTACTTCCACAGTCTTCCCAATATGGCAGTAACTGAAAATGTGTATGTTTCTAAATTACTTTTCTACTCAGCGAGGGAGGGAGGGAGGGAGGGAGGGAGGGAGGAAGGAAGGAAGGAAGGAAGGAAGGAAGGAAGGAAGGAAGGAAGGAAGGAAGGAAGGAAGGAAGGAAGGAAGGAAGGAAGTCTAGCAATTCTGAATCCCAGGTCCGCTCTTCTGACTGCTTTGTTGAGTCTAATTTAAATGACAGCATAAATTCATATGTCAAAATTGTGTTGATACTCTTCTATGGGCTCTGCAAGGCAGGCTGACATGTCAGTTCTGATTCTCTTTGAAATGATGACAAATTTACCATCCTCAGTGCCAGAAGAAAGCCAGCTGTTAAGGTCACCGCTTTTACTATGCAGCCCTTACCGAACTAAAATGCCACTATACAGTTCTTTATACACTTTGGGTTTTTTAGGGATGTGTCCTTAAAAGAAGTCTTCTTAAGCCCTTAAATCTTTCCAGAATCATGGAAACAAGGTGTTATGAATGTATCAGAGAGAACTCTAGTAGCATCAGTTACAATTCTGCAGGTAACTTCAGGTGGGCTGCAGCAGAAGAGCACCTTAAAGATTCCTGGCAAAGAGCGCTTTGACTCTTGAAACCTTAAACCCTGGGAATCTTCTTGTTTTTTATGGTGCTACTTAGGATTGCAAGTTCAGGCTTGGGAAGTACCTGGAGATTTGGGGGGGTGGAGTCTGAGGAAGGCAGGGGTTGTGGAGAGGAAGTGCTTCCAAGGGGTATAAAGGCCACAGAGTCCACCTTTCAAAGTGGTGGACATTTTCTCTGTCACTTGGAGATCAGTTGTAATAGCAGGACATCTCCAGCCACCACTCAAATCTAGCTCTTTAACATGCTTCTGGACTAAAATCTTGCAGTTCTGTATGTATGCAGATGCTTCTGCAATCCTACTTTAACCTGAAACTAGGGCATACCTGAAATCCATGTTTTCCCCTCCACCAGGTAGTCAGTTCCTTTGGAGGCATGTCGATAACAGATACAATATCCCCCACCTGGAAATGAACAATATAAATCCTTTTCTCAGTATTTTAAGACAGACTCATCTCTAGATGAAAACATACAAACACTCTACACACTGCAAAAAGGGAAAAAAGGCATAATATCCTTGCATGATCAGCAGTCCTAAGATCTACCATTAAAATATGAGTTCATGCATTATAAATTCTATACAATGTGCATTCTAAATATATGTGCATTCTAAACATAAGATGACTTATTCAAAAATAGCTAAAAGGCCCAAAGCTTTTCTAATTAAAACATGAAATGTGGGACTGAGCTAAATAAGCCCCCAAAACATGAAAAGCAAGGGGAAGATGAGTCTAGAACGAATTAACTCCTTGTTATTTTGTTCTCATTATCGTGCATTAGCCGTGTCCCTGCAGTTCTTCTTCATCCTATAAAAATAAGGGTGACCTTACAAAGACACCCTCTCTCAGTTTGAATGCAGCACGGAAATGTGATGTTACATCAGCAGGAAAGAAAGATGAAAGAAGATGCTTAGGGACCCCTTTGAGACCACTTTTCTAACATAAAACATTTAAAGTAGTTTGCACTCATCTCTTAATGCTTGCAAATGACACCAGCAAACCTCCCTCCATGCATGTGAAGTTCTTACTGTTTGCCTTTGGTGCCTTTCAGGCTTGCATTTTCAAGCTTATCTCTGCCACCAGGAGGTCTACAAATGTATTTTTTTTTACAACAAAAGCCAAGCACTTCGGGAATTTAATAGGAATTTGTGGGCCATATAAAGTGCTTTACAGAGGGATGCATCTCAATATGAGCCATATGGTGCCCACAAAGGAGCTAGGAATTTGTCAAATATGCAGTGGTAGTAATTCACTAGGCTAGCATATGCCTAGGATTTTTTAGAAGAAAGTTAGAAAAGATGCGGTTATTGCAACAGGACCTGATAAATCAGTCATAGGATTTTTTTTTTGTCCAAGCTTTAATTTGCTATCTTTTGAGAAATAATCCAAAATTCGATTTAAGCATCTATACACCAAATATAATGCCAAATAGTTGTGTTAAGATTAGGGGTTGGCACAGATGGAATACCAGCAGATTGTGGGGTCACAAATTTTCTCCTCCCTGGATCCTGAGATAGAGTACAACATTCATATGGTTCCTTGTTTTGCCTGTGCTTTTCTGTATGTCCTGGTTAATCCTGATCAAGCGTTATATCAGTATAAAGATTAATTATGAAGATAGATTCAAGCAGGTCTCCGTGTTGGTCTGAAGCAGCAGAACAAATTTAGAGTCCAGTGGCAACAGCAGTGACCAACACACTTTTATTCAAGGGATGAGCTTTCGCGTACAAGCATACTTCTTTAGATCAGCTCCTCTGTAACCCATGTTTGAAACCAGAGTTTGAAGCCGATTTGCAGATCTTCACTCCGAGAAACTAGGGTTATCATTAACCATGATTACCAGTGGGGCCAAAATAATATTGGAGAGCCAGTTTGGTGTAGTGGTTAGGAGGGCAAACTTCTAATCTAGCATGCCGGGTTCGATTCTGCGCTCCCCCACATGCAACCAGCTGGGTGACCTTGGGCTAGCCATGGCACTGATAAAACTGTTCTGACCGAGCAGTGATATCAGGGCTCTCTCAGCCTCACCCACCTCACAGAGTGTCTATTGTGGGGAGAGGAATGGGAAGGCGACTGTAAGCCGCTTTGAGCCTCCTTCGGGTAGGGAAAAGCGGCATATAAGAACCAACTCTTCTTCTTCTTCTTCTTAATTAAGGTTCAAGCCATTAGGGAAGGGCTAAAACCTCATGCAATTCCATGAAGAAACATGCAATTCCATTGCTTGCTCCCCTTAAGAGGGGGATCAGCTTTATGTTTGCACTGGACTTCGGTCTTAAATTCAAATAAATGAAAACTGATGTTAGTGAGACAACATTTAATGTTCTGTTAATAAACAGGATTCTACTCCAAACAATATTCACTCATATTCCCTTGGTTTTTTTAATACCCCAAAATAAAATTTAAAAATTCTTGGGAGGTATACTTTTGCTAAGGAAACTCATAATATTGTATGTTTGCAATGTTAGCAACAAGAAGAGTAAACACCAATTTAATTGCATGATTTGGGGTCTAATATACTTCAAGGTCATTCATGCAATCTTCTCCTACTGTTAATGTAGTCACTCATATTTCCAGACATTCAAATTGCACTGCCCCAAATCCATATTTAATATGTGCACATGTAGTACTAGGTGTTTTCTTCCTTCTTCAATTCTTTCAGTGATTTACCTCAAAGGACAGTTCATCGGCCGCCTGAGCAATGTATCTTTTAATAACGTGGGCAGCTGCTATAGCAGGAACATTAATAGATGACTCTTCGTGGACTAGCAGGTGATTCCCCTTGTTATCAATCTGTAACAAAAGATAAAGTAGATTGTGAGATTACGGAGGACGTGCAATCTTTTTTGTTTTATTGGTGTTCAAGAGTCGGAGAAACTTCATGAACATTCATAGAGACAGCCGAACCTGAAGGGTTCGCTGTAAAAAAAATAACTAAGGTGTGTGAAGAAATGCAGCGTAGGCAGCATATTCCAGAGAATGAGAAAGAATGATACAACACTAATGTCTAAATAACCGATTACTTTACCTTCTCTCTGAGAGAGGGTTATATTTTGCTTTACTGAAATGTGCTTTCTAAAAGCAACTATCAATCTCTATTACAAAGACAGTTCAGCTTTACTTTTGACAGATTTTCTAGCAACATGGAAAAGCAATTCCTTAAAATATTTGTAATTTATTGTTCTTTAGCTTTAGCCTTCCTACTTAACTGTCCTCCAGAGAATCTGGATACAATAAAAATGGTAAGTGAGTGGGGAAAGCTGCATAAATGGCCACCCAGCAGAAGAGCTATGGCAATGCTAGTTAACTGGGACACAGTCACACTGAGATAGGATTGTCTTTCAGTCTACTATGACCCACTTTAAAAATTTCTGCTTTACTTATTACTGGTGAAGCACAGTCACAGAGAATTCAGTTAGACTCCTGTAATTCATGGCTATTTCACAATTGTATGCAGTTGCCAGTGGTTCATTCAGAGTTCCTTAGCTGGCATAGTGAGGTTTATTTCTGCATAATGTGTGAAACATACAGCTGAGCCAACATGGGCATGAAATGTAATTTGCAATGAACTTTGCCACTCCAAAACATAACATTTTTGCTTTAGCGATTCTTCCAGGGTCAGGGTGATACAGAACAATTTGCCCATGCAAACTGAGGTCAGCAAGCTATGCCAGCACAGTGTGACATTTTGCAGCCAAATAGGATTTGCTACACATCAGAAAGACTATTTGGAGGAAGGGGAATTTTTCCTGCCCTCAGTCTTCTCTGGATTTATGTCAATGTGATAATGCCATTATGTCGCTTATGTTATTGCTGATTAGCTGAGATCGGTTCAGTTTCCTGAATGGCACCAGAACTATAAACTGGAAAATGAATCAGCAGTGAATAAAACAGATTGCAGGTGGTATGCAAAATAAATAAATAAATAAATAAATAAACAGGGGAGGGGTGT
This sequence comes from Paroedura picta, assembly GCF_049243985.1. NCBI lineage: Eukaryota > Metazoa > Chordata > Lepidosauria > Squamata > Gekkonidae > Paroedura > Paroedura picta. Next base: position 9,491,453 of record NC_135380.1, on the reverse strand, counting down.
TACTGCACTGTCTCTGGAAACTCCCCTTTATTCCAAAACTTAGCATTCACAAAAATTCATTAGAAACCTAGTCAATTAGCCTCATTACTGAAGGAGGACATACATTATTCCAACAGCAGTACTGGTAAAAAAAGATACTTCCTATAAAATACAGCTGTACTTGGTGAAAAGAGACAAGAAATGCAATGTATTGCAAATTGTGTCACCTAAAACAGCTATACTATTCCACTAAGCAAGCACAGAAAATGGAGAATGAATTATGAAAGCTTTTCTGGAAGTAACCTTTCCTGAGTAGTACTTATTTTATTTACTACAATGCCTAAAGCAGGGGTAGTCAAACTGCAGCCCTCCAGATGTCCATGGACTACAATTCCCAGGAGCCCCCTGCCAGCAAGTGCTGGCAGGGGGCTCCTGGGAATTGTAGTCCATGGACATCTGGAGGGCCGCAGTTTGACTACCCCTGGGCTAAAGTGTAGTTTATTTTATTATTTATTTATTTGTTTGTTTGTTTGTTTGTTTATTTATTTATTTATTTGTCTGCAAGATCTTGAAGAAGATCCTGTAGCTGATACTGGCTACACAGTATGTGCCTTCTACGTGAAGTGTTTTCCAGTCCTCCAAAATGCTCATTGAAACAACTTTTGGTTGTTTCGGGCATTCCTCCAAGGTGAGGTGCCCTCTGATGATAGCAGTATCATTAGAGGGCACCTAACCTTGGAGGAATGCCCAAAACAACAAAACTACAGGGTTCAGCATCTTAAGCTCTAGCAAGGACAATAAATTTATTTTATGTATTTCTCCTCTCTCTTTTAATGACACTAGAAGGGAACGAACACTGCCAGCATCAATTTATGATTTGACACTCCTTTTGCATTTGGAGCTTCCAAAGTTCCCACTGTGGTCTACATTGTCTAACAATGGAAATGAAACCCTGGAACAGTGCTGTACACTCTACAGTACCTCCATCCACGTGAGGGCAGGGCCGCAGTTTATCTTGTTGCCGGCAATGGCTGAAAGTCGCGACAGGTAAGCCATTAGCATCTGGGTGACAAGCTGTAAAGAGCAAGTATAGACTGGTATAATTCTGTTGATGCAGAAAACCTCACCTTCAAAATAAGGTAGCGGATGACAATTACTTGCTATAGAAAGCGTAAAAATCTCTCTGCGCTTGACTGACTGTGAGAACAAGATAAATCAGCAATCAATGTAAGGGCTTAGGCTCTAAAAAAGAAATCCAAAAAGTTATCTGCCCAGTTTTTTATGTGAATCCATCTCGCTAGATATTTAAATCCTGCTGTCTCCTGCCCGTCAAGGCATACAAAATACAGCATATTTTATTGGAACTTAGGGAAAGGTTTGGGATAATTTACATTTTCTTTGAAACAGGTATCTGAGAACAGTTAAGCAACCCAGGAAGCTTCTCTTCTCTGGCCTCTAGAAAGCACTTCGAAATGTGACGCATGAGAGAGCTCAGTTTGCTGGTGAGTTTTGTTTGCTTTGTCATTAAAGGGAATAGTATAGGACTGCCCCTTAGTGGCTTAAAAGAAACCCCAGGCATACAAGACAGTGGTTATTCCCACTGAGGTGTATCCCCATTGTACCACTCCAGACTATCCATGAGACTGTCAGGGGTAGTCAAACTGCGGCCCTCCAGATGTCCATGGACTACAATTCCCATGAGCCCCTGCCAGCGAATGCTGGCAGGGGGCTCATGGGAATTGTAGTCCATGGACATCTGAAGGGCCGCAGTTTGACTACCCCTGATCCAGATCCTCCATACAAAGGTTCCATCTTCATAAAAAGCTCAGCGTCAAACAGAAGAGTTCTGGTTTAGCCTCCTCCATGTCATGGCGGATTATTGCTCCCTATGATCCTTCCGCTGCAACCTGCATCTTTCTGGTTGCAGATCCCCTGCCTTTTGTAGTCAGAGGCATGGATGTATCCATCGTTTCACATTAAGGCCGGACTTCTAGATTATGTATTTATCCAGGTGCTTTCAAAAAGAAAAAAGTAGTTTGGCTGCCCAACAGCTTCAGAGGCATATTAACCAAGGCTCTTTTGAGGGCCCGCCAAAGTTCCCAATGGCCCAGGTTCTTAGGACAACAGCCAAAGTTCCCAAATTCTCCCTCACAATGTAGACTTCTCTGAAAATTCTACCAAATTCCCAGAAAAGACCTTTAGCCCATCTCCTGGCTGTTGTCCACCAGTCTTAGTCATACCTGCTTTTACCTGCAACCAGACACATTTCTCCTTCCTACTGCATAACCTGGATTAACAACCCCTTACAAAAGGAGGGTAGAACTATCCTATGAAAGCTTGGATTCTGACCCTTTCACTAAAGATCCTAAAGTTTCGCCAATTACAGTTTACCAATTACCCTGTTTTCACCAATGGCCAGATGGATCCTGAAGCTCTGCCCCAAGGCCATCACATATCCTTTTTCTGCACCAAATTCAGCCAATAATAATACCTCTCCTATTTGCACCCAGGAAATTCCAAGTGCAGAAGGAATGCCAAGCCCTCCATCTTTGCTGGGTAGTCCTGTTTTCAAATCTGCTGCTGCTGATGCTGAAATCACCGGACTTCCTCATCAAGTATGCTTTTTCCTTCCCCCATTCTGCTTCCCTTTGCAGAACCGACTCTCTACGTCTTCCTAGGACTGATTAGGTTTACAGGATGCAGAAACATTCAGCCACCTCCCTCCCCACACCTGGAGTGACACAACCTGCTGCAGGGTACTTCCTCAATGAGAACTGAATCATGTCAATAGTAGGTAAAAATTACTCCTTGTAAATAAGCTCTGTAAATAAGGTGCCCTTATTTCTCACACTTTATTTGCAGCATTGAGAAGATGAAAATTTTGAAGAATGACTACGTAATGTCGAACACATTCAACTATCTGTAAGGGATAATCTACTGAGGGCAAACAGCAGAAGACCCTACCATGACATAGGAGGGGTGGGCTCACACATCATCTGTGACTCCTGTCAGTAAATAGGGGAAACATGTTTCTATTTGAAGTGGCTGTAAACAAACTTGACCCAGTGGGCTTCTTTGGCCAGTCACAAAACCACCTCCCACCATTTTTGGAGCATATTTTAAGGTTGAAAAGAAAATTTAGGTTGAAAAAATAAAAGCTCAGATTTTGTGCATTCATCCCCCCTCAAAAAAAATTCTAAGAAGCATCACTTCATAAGGGAGACAGGAAAGGTGCTTGTGAGGAAGGCTGGCTCAGTGGAAGAGCAAAACAACATTCACTGATGCAGTTGAAATTACATTGGTCGAGAAGCAGAGATAAGCAGTAGTGATGGGCACAAACTGGTTCACAAACCAAATTTGGCCTGATCTTGGCTGACTTCTTATTCCTCAAACTGATGTTCAGAGAAGGTGTCTTTCTGGAACATATACCTTGTTTGATTTGGCGGTTCAGGCCCTTTTAGACTAACAGCTGAGCAGGGGTACCCTCCCATCAGTTGACAGCCACTTAAACCATTTCTTTCACACACACACACACACCCCACTTCCAAGCAGGGAGAAGCAAAACAGATCATTGAAACAGCCTCACAGCCATTTAATCTTAACATTTTGCAGACAATGAAATATATAGCCCACTCCTTCTGATATTCACCACTCTTTACTTAGCAGAACAGTACATTTGAATAATTTAACAGCACTGCATTATCTCCATAACTTCAAGCAACATTTCTGCACTCCTAGCTCACACACCGGAATAATTTCCATGTTCAAAAACTAAACAAAATAGCTAGAACTACAGTCTGAAAACAGGTAGCTGGTTTCCTTCTAATGGCAATAAACTTCATATTTTTACCTCTGGACTGTCTTTCAAGGCATCGGAACGAGGCAGCTCTGAAAGCTGGGAGAAGCGGCGGTCATAAATACACAGATGGAGATGCTTATCAAGTACTCTGAAATCTTCATAACTCCGCTTCACAATCCAGCTCTTGCCCTGCAGAGAGGAGTGTGTGTGTGAGAGAGAGAGAGAGAGACACACACACATACACAGACAGGAAAAGAGACAGGGAGAAAGACAGAGCATTAGAGTGCCATGAATTTTCTAACAAATCATGCTAGTCAGAAGCATAAAGCAGCAATTCTAGCAGAAAGATGGATCAGACACCTTGGCAGTGCTGTCAACTTTCCTAAAGTACATCCCTTGCAAGTTTAAGCTGAGGGTCTCACTGGTAATTTAGAAACTGCCTTATATCACAGGTATTTATGTCACTGTTTCACACAGTTTGGCACTGAACAAATGAAGGTGCCTTATGCCAAACCAGATCACTGGTATATCGAGACCTGTCCCACTTATTTGGAAAGTAAGAATCCTTGCAAGGTTCTAGGCATACGCCTTCCCCACACTTTGAACAGGATATAACAGGGATTGTACAGTCTACCACTGTCCTGCAGTCCTTCCCCATAATGATTCTGCCCTCTTTTCCTCCACTGCATGGGTTTGTCCTCAACAGTTAAAACTAACTCAGTTATTTTCTTAAAATTATGCACAGATGCTAGTGAAGTTCATGTCCCCTATGCTTGGGATTATGCAAGCATGAGACACATAAGTATGTGTACATACACACATTGTCAAGATTCATCATACAATCTGAACTGGAGGAACATTGTTCTTTCCACCCAGTTCCTCTGATCGCCCCCCTTCACTGCCACTTTTTGATCTAGCTGAAAAGTCTAAATCCTCAAAAGAAGAAGAAGAAGAGTTGGTTCTTATATGCCGCTTTTCCCTACCCGAAGGAGGCTCAAAGCGGCTTACAGTCGCCTTCCCATTTCTCCCCCCACAACAGACACCCTGTGGGGTGGGTGAGGCTGAGAGAGCACTGATATCACTGCCCGGTCAGAACAGTTTTATCAGTGCCGTGGCGAGCCCAAGGTCACCCAGCTGGTTGCATGTGGGGGAGCGCAGAATCGAACCTGCATGCCAGATTACAAGTCCGCACTCCTAACCACTACACCAAACTGGCTCTCTACACCAAGAAGGTCTACACCAAAAAGCAGCCCCATGTGCACCGTGTTTGCTGCAGTTTAGCTCAGAGTTGATCAGCATAGGTATATGTTAAATACCATAGGGAAATGAAACAGAACCTTGCAGGATACATGGTCAATGACCGTGCATAAATAATCTAATCTAATTACATGTATGCCCAGTTTTTTAAAAAATAATCTTGTTGATATTATACAACTTCTTCACTCTCTCAGGCAATTGCAGAGTGACAGTGTTTTATCAGAATCAAGTGTAGTGAAGAGAACGTTCTCCAAAATGTATCCAAAAGCTATTTTATATGTTAATGAACTTGATAAGGATAATGCACATATTGTAACAGAGGGATTAATCTAATGTCCTCTGCCTTATTATTCTATTTATAGCTGTTATTAATGCTCTTTTAAATCCATGTTCTATTTACCAAGAAGTCCTCAGCATATCTTTTGCATCAGTTAATGCCTAAGGGCCAAGAGGAAGCTATAAATCCAGTTCTATAAGCTCTTCTGCAACAGAAATAAGTTTTCTGCCATTGGCTTTGGAGCCCTGCACTATGAAGTAAATCAGCAGCTGCCTACATAAACATAATTTGTATGGGAATGTAAGACATGGCCTCTTTTTTTTTTAAAGGCATAGCTAGAAAAAAAACCATAGACTTCGAGTAAATATGTTATATGACATTTCAGCTGTAGAGAACTTGGTACGCATACATCCTTCCTTCCTGATGTTTCTTTATAACGAGTGAGGCTAAAAATGATCACACATGGTGTTCTGGAAACAAAGTACTGGTTTGCTTTGTATATTCGTTCTGATTATATATGTTGCATATTAATTAAAAAATTAACAGATGTTTCACAAATGATCTTTTCAGTCACCGAATGTTAGTACCGGATTCCCCTGAAGTTCAAAACTTTGTAAAGCAGCGCTAGAACTGGCATGAAGGGCCAAGCATTGGAAAGCAAAATCTGCCACAGCCAAATGAGTTTTACTTGCACAGATGGACTTTAACAGATCCTGGAAAGATCAAACATGAAGGTCATGCAAAGAGGGAGAAGACACAGAAGCAGCTCTTATTTGGATGTGTTTGCATTCCAAAGTTATTCTCTGAAATAAGATTTATATGCTGACCAAAAATGAATCTGACTTTACATTTAGTTGGCCCCACTTTAGGAATTTTTCTTGTAAGATATCCAACTTTCTCTACACTAATGAGGGCTTAAATGCTCATGATTTTAAGTCAGAGTTACAATTTTATAGAAGGGCCCTCTCTCTATACACAAATAATTGAGGTACCATGTGGGTTCATGGGTGATTATTAGCTATTATGATCATGTACTGCTATTCACACATCTTAATAATTGCCTTAATCCAATCTTGGCTAGGGGTGTGCGATTCGATCCGAAGTGGCTGCTTTGGCACCGAATTGGGGCTGCCTAGGCAACAGATCGGTTCGGAGCAGTCCATATTGCCCTTCCGCCAAAAAATCCAGAGTCGAAACAGCTGCTTTAGAGAGACGGTTAAAGGGACTTCACTTACCAGACAGCCCCAGTTGTCATCCCCCCCCCTCGACAGGCTTCCTCGCATAAGGAAGAGCAGGGGGTACCCGGCAACTAGCAGGCTGTCTCCTCCTGCTCTCCTGTATATGAGCTGTCTCTCCCCGCGCTGCCCTATCTTTCTCCAGCGCCGAAGGTGCTTCGACCGGGGCAGTCCAAGGCAGCCAAAGCCAAAGCGGTCCAGATCAGGACTGCTGCGCACAACCCTAATCTTAGCTATATGTGTTGCTCAGTTACTGATGCTTCTTGACTCTTATTGGTGCTTCCTGGCAACACCCTCCCCACCCTCAACTTATGTAATGGTTACTGACTTCTGTTCCACTATATCTGAAGAAGTGTGCATGCACACAAAAGCTTATACCTAGAATAAAAAATTGTTGGTCTTAAAGATGTCAATGGGCTCAAACTTTGCATTGTTATTATTAACATAACTTGGCTGTCGTAAGAAGACATATTTTTAATAATAGCAAAATCACAGATATTTAAACTTAGGCATGACCAGAGACATTTCTGGCAGGCAAGAAAGAAAGATCTACTTACATTGTATTGTTTATATTGGTTGCCTGGTACTTTGGAAACTTATATCATAGAAATATCATAACAAAAAAGGAGAAAAATAAAAGCTCATTCTAGTTCTGATGTGCACAATCACCCCACATTGTAGATAAAAAATACAATATACTCATATACAAGACCACTGAAAGTAGATGCCGGAACTGAGAAACAAGATAGATAAAAGTGCTTTTCTCAGTCATATAGAAAAGATTTGTCTGTTCCAGACCCCAGCCTCTGAATTTAACTATATATAGATCTGGCCGTTATGAAAATTAGAAGAATATATTGATCCTTCTGATTTAACTGAATTTCTGAAAAAGGCCCATTATAGAACTAGAGGTTTTACTCCGTCATCAGTGTGGCTTCTATAGCAGTCTGAATGTATATTTTTCTAGCGTGACTTTCACATCCTTTTTCTTTCTAAAAACAAGTCATGGTGGGAAATAACTTCAAAATTTAAACAAAAGGGGAGGACTGACTTGATAAAATCCCATTCAATATTAGCTGATGTGTTCTATCCACTGATTTTTCTAAGTCCGAAGTCTCTCAAATCCTAGAAATTGTGCCAGGAAGTTTTGTTTTTTGTTTTTTTTCCTTACATACAGGGCAGGGAATGGAATAAGTGGTTCATAAATAATCAGTCCTTTGATTTGCACATATTAGGCATACTAAAGCCAGCTAACTTATTCCAGAATTCTTATCCAAATTTTACTCATTTTCTAGTTCAATATTATACTTGACTATGCAATGCAATGTACACGAAGAGCCAAGGATTTCTAAAAGTGACAGGATATAGGTGTTACAGGATTGAAACAGCTGACTGTAGGATTCCATCCTCACTTTTGCCTTCAAATTCCAACCCATCTTAGCACCATCTCATGTTATATTTACAAACTAGGGGCCAAGCCTGTTGCATTCAGGAATATATTGGGTGCTAGATTGGGGGAGGGAGTGGAAGAACTCTGTGGATGGCCTCTCCCTCCCCCCAGGACCTAGAAAGGCTGGAGGCTGGAGGCCATTGGGAAGGGAACTCACTGGCAGTTCTTCTGCAGCCTCTGAGCCTCAAATGGAAGGAGAGGGGATGGTCAGGAGTGGGGGAAGGAAGGCGATTGGCTGGCTGCTGGACCGACAGGCAAGCCGGTTGGAGGAGGAGGCACTCAAAGGTGGGACAGCCACCCTGAGTGGTGTTAAGCACTGAGTGGCACTTAAGCCATGAGACATGCTTCTCCTCCAAGGCCTTACCGGAAATATATTATGTGGAACAGATATGATTAAGGGGCATTAAATTTCCCATTTTATCAGGCTTTCTAACCAGTTTCAAATCTTGGTTAAGAATTCTTAGTTTATTTTGCAACTGAACTTGCAATGAAATTTGACAGGTGTGCTTAGGGCATGTAAAATTATCGACACCAGTGCTCAATTTGTGCACCTGTTTACAAATGAAGCGGGATGGAAAAGGCACCCCACAATGCAGTGTGACGTCCTCTTTGAATACTGAGGCATTAGAAAGACAGCATGAACATTCGGATCAATATTCTACAGCCCAAGGACTTATTCATTGATGCAAGAGAAAGTAACACAACATTGTGGCCTTGAAGACAACTATACTGGATTCAAACTGGCCATACCAATTCATGATAATATTCTGTGCTGTTCATTCAAGTACTGGTTCCTGCTTCACATCCAGTATGAAATCATGACAATAAATATATATCCAGAACACCATAGTCAATTTCACTTTTAATGAGCATGGCTTACGGAGCCATGGTGAGATGAGGAAGAATGCAACACAGACGAAGACGTGCCATTGGAAGTAAGGCCACAAATACCTTGTGATCTAAAACAGTGGTCCCCAACCTGCGGTCCATGGCCCGGTGACGGGCTGCGGTTCCCTCTCCCCGCCCTCCCCCGCAGTCAAAAACTTCCCAGGCCGCAAGCCTGCGGCCCGGGAAGCTTCTTACTGCGGGAGGGGGGGAGAGGGAATAAGGGCCATGCCGCGCATCGCGCATGCGCACATGCGTGCTGTGCGGCCGAAATCGGGCACATGTGGCACTTTCGCGCATGCGCGAAAGTGCTGCACTGTGCAATTTCGGCTGCGCAGCACGCATGTGTGCATGCACAGCCCGGCCGCACGTGTGCGATGCTCGGGCGCGTGCGCGCCCTGCCGGTCCCCAGCCAAAAAAAGGTAGGGGACCACTGATCTAAAATGACTCTTGAATTAGATTGTAAAATTGTACACTGTACAATTACACTCTTGAATCACACTGTATACACATTGCTACTTGAATGCTTAATACGAGAGCGCTTCTGTGTGCATGCGCAGCCCGGCCGCACGTGCGCGATGCTCGGGCGCGTGCGCGGGCGTGGCCATCACCCTGCCGGTCCCCAGCCAAAAAAAGGTAGGTGACCACTGATCTAAAATGACTCTTGAATTAGATTGTAAAATTGTACACTGTACAATTACACTCTTGAATCACACTGTATACACATTGCTACTTGAATGCTTAATACGAGAGCACTTCTGGATTTTTACATAAAGGAAAACTGTAAACGATCTGATATGTGAAAAAAGAGACAATAATCCCACTAATTCTGGGATGAGATACCTGAAGATGCTTGTTGAACATCCAAGCTCAAGCTAGCTCACCAAGACAGCACTACAATTGTTGAGCGTTTACAGTCGGTCGGCCCTTTCTCCCCAGAAACCAATCGCTCAAAGCAATCTTTGCCAGATATAGCCATTCCTTAGATAAATATCTGACTGGAGTATTTGCTCAGGGAAATTGCTTCATGAAGCTAAAGAGGGACGAGAGCGTATAAACAGGTAACAGAAGAATAATAAAGAGCTTCCAGCACCCAAAGCTGAAATGCTCAATAGTTTTCCTTAATTAAAACTGTTTCGGAATGGCAGTCTGAAAAAAATATATACAGTTTAAATATCTTGCTATTTGGAGAAGAAGAAGGAAAAAAAAGATTTTTTTTTAACATTTTATTAGTTTCCGGTCTCTCATCACAGCTTGCAATTTAAACAACTGGCTGTCAGTCATGCCCGATGGAGAATATGGGGTAGGAGTAATAGGTCAGGGAAATGAGGGAGAAAAGAGGAAGGGGGTGAGCAGAAATCTGCGGGTAGCAAACTGTCGGAAGATTGAGTGCAATAACCTAGCATAATCTCGTAGCATGCAGAGAGCACCACTAACATTATATGCCGGAATATTTAAAAGCCCATCAATGAAAAACACAAAGAAATAAAATGAATAGCTATTAGTAGATAACTTTGTGCCACCTGTGCATATTAATCAATGCCTTCAAGCTTGTCCTCAGGAAGGAATCACATGCTTAAATGTAGGGGGTAGTCAAACTGCGGCCCTCCAGATGTCCATGGACTACAATTCCCATGAGCCCCTTGGGATCATGGGAATTGTAGTCGATGGACATCTGGAGGGCCGCAGTTTGACTATCCCTGCTTAAATGTGTCACCTTAGCACCTTTAGATATCCTAAAATTATTCATAATGCATCAATGCCAATATGTTGTACTAATGGCATGACTCAGTGGCAGGCTGGATTGCTCAAGGTCGTTGAAACAGATGTAAACACCTTTCTGGCTATGCAGGCTCTCCGCTGGTAGGTGCCCCACGCTGTACTAAGCACAGCAAGACAAACTGTTTACTTTAAATATTTGTGATTGTATTCTGCCTCTCTGCCCAATTATGGTCCTCAAGGCAGTGAACGATTATTAAAAGACATAAAACACAAACTTTTAAAAACAGTTACTTATATATAAAACTGACAATTAACAAATGAGAAGAACGCTCAGCAATGGTATCACAGATGAAACAGAAACATCTTTTCCCCATTGGCAGAAGACAATGATCAAGGGGGAGCTCTCCAAACAAAAGGAAGCGAACAACATTTACGTTCTGATTACTTCTCTTTTGCCTCTGGTGAGTTTACTGTAATGAAGGAAAAGAGGGAATTTTTGAGCACATTTTTAGAGGAGGTAGAAGAGGCATTCTACCTGAAAGAAAACTTCCTGAAACTGATTAAGCACCAGGTTTATGCATGACTTTTATGCATCACAGACAAAAATTATGATTTCTGTGCTTGTTAACACAGCCAAGCTAAGCAAGCACTGTAAATCTAGATGCCATTTTGCCATCACCACACTTGCAACAAAGGAGAAACAGAATCAATCCAGTGGCTTAATTAAGTATAAGAAGACAAAAAGTCTCTTATGTCATTTATTTAGACTTTGACTCTGCCAAAACGGTCTCTAGATTCATTTGTTTTCCGTTTTCAGTCTGGCTTTCGTCAGTGGCAATGAGTCCGTCCTTGTTAATGGTTGAATATAATGAGGCAAATGTTCCTGTATAATGGAGAGCATCACCACACTTGCAGCATCAAATCTGAGGTCTTTATCAATCCAAATTTTCCACATTCAAAGTGCAGCCACCTAGTTTCATAAAGAAAAAAGAAGTAAGGCTCCCAAAGCTCAACTTATTGAATCTCATGAACTTGACCAGAAATTGCTAGACCCAACTGTTTCCCAAAAGAAAAGGTGACAACATCTAAATTGTGTCATTCCAGAGAGGTGAGTTACTGGACTGTGTAACATACACATGAAAAGGTAGAGAAATGAAAAGTCCAGGTGGAAAAAAAAATCTTTATTTTATCTAGTCTGTGTTTGATTTGTTCAGAGTTCCACATTTTTAAATATTTTCGAACTTCTTTCTAGCTCTATACGTGGCAAATTATATATATATATATATTTTATTTTTGCCATATTAAAAGAGATTTTGTTCAGCTGTGGAACCAGGCTTTTGGTGGCTTGGCTACTGATAAAACTATTTATCCATCCACATTAAAAATAGCATACTTCAACATTCGGCCCCCTATCAGCAGCTCTGCCAGACTTATTCTATTTAGCTTCAAATGAGCTTATTTTGCAACCAGTCAGCTTTTACAGCACTGCAAACATTTCAACAGACACGCAGCCGTTCCAAGTCAGAGGAACGTTCCTATTAAGCTAGTTCACAGCTATTCAAATGATGACATTATTATCCCCTCCTTTTTAATTATATTTTAGCAATCTGGCATGCTAAAGATGACAATCCAGCCTACCACAACCTCCCTGTGCTTATTCTGGCTGCACAATGTGTGTGTGCGTGTGCGTGTTTGTTTTCAGAGTGGAAAAATCACTGTTGAAATCTAAAAAGACAAGCTAGCAGTTATGGTTTCTCTTACTGAGTGACACGACTTGGCAGGGTTCCTGATTGTCATGTAGGCCTTTATGCAGCAAGGCTGGGTTCAACCACAAATTGAAGAGAACAGTTGTCTTTAACCAGAGAGCTGGCAGAGCATAGTAGGTAAGCTATCACGAAGCACCCCTCTTCAAATCTTGTTTCCGCCATGAACCTATTAGGTGGCCTCGTACAAGCCTCACTATAAGCCCCCTATCCAATATGGACAATATTGCCTTATACATTATTGAAGTGTGGGGGGGATGGGGAATGAAGAATAGGTCTTTGAACAATCACATGCTATTTCAGTGCTAAGTACTTTAAAAGCCGATATTGATTTTAGCTGCTGAGTAAACTAGTGTCAATTGACTGCAGACTATCACATTCTGTACAATTTGAATGTTACAGCTGGAGAGCTGTGCCGACAGAAGAACAAGAAGGAAGTTATTCATTCCTTTCCCTAATAATTGCACCAGTGGATCCATGCTCAATGGTGCCTGTTTCCTAATTTTAAAATGTCACTTCTTTAGAGTGTCCAAGGATATGACAAATAACATTACATATGCACACAGAAGCTTTGCATATCATTTCTCTTTAGCTAATCGAAAGCAGCACTTTTTTAAAAAGTATACATAATTTCAATTCAGAGACAGGTATCTCAGATACATTCTAAACCACATCGTGGTACTCACTGTACCAAGCTTATTGGTTAGCCATGATGCTGCTACTGAAGCCAAATAGTGCAAGCTAAAGAAATATTAACATTTTGCTTACCTGCATGTATCTTTATTAGAATTGATCAACTCTAACATAAATGGAAAATTAAAATTCATGAACTAGAAGCGAAAGGCGTGCATGACAACTACAACTGGATAGTAATTTTAGTGGGGAAGGCATTTTAGAGTTTAAGGCAGGTGTAGTCAAACTGCAGCCTTCCAGATGTCCATGGACTACAAGTCTCATGAATTGTAGGGAATTGTAGTCCATGGACATCTGGAGGGCCTGCAGTCTGACTATCCCTGGTTTAAGGGAACACAGAAAACAGACTCATTCTTGCAAAACAAGCAGACCTTCAATACTATGAGCAACCATATGTTTACTTATAACTTGGATGGTAAAAAAAAATGTTATGTTTGCTTTATATTTATCAACCTGGAGTCCTACAGGTGAAACAGTTATATTCTAACAGATGCCAAGTAGTGCAAAATTCAGAAACCCGGAGAGAGTCATGGCAATCCCAAATACACACCAATGTAAAAGCTAAAACAGTTTTTACATTAGTATGAAACCAAACTGCCACAAAAGTGCAACAGGTCACCTTGTGATTATAATCGCTTAATTAAATGATGGAATTACGACAACTACAATTCAATATAAGACAACGATGGCAATTAGTTATGGCATTTGACTGAGTTATAGAAGAACATCTTGGCATTTCCTCCTAAATCTGTCACAGAATCCCTTATTTCCAGAAACAATGACTTTTTAAACTAAAAAATATGTTGGGAAAGGATATCTTTTCTCAGAATGATTCACTACACTTTGCAATATATTTGCCATTCTTCTTTTAAAGAAAGAGATAGGAAGTGGGGGGTCTTCAAAACACTGAATTAAGGTCACATACTAAATTCCTTGCATAGCATGACTATGGAATATGCAGTCACTTTAGTAGGCTGGAGGAATCTTAATTGTTGTTTTTTATATTCATATTCACTACAGCACTATATACAAGTATGCATAGATGCCATGCATGTTTATTAAGGGTACATTTTTAAAGGACTCCAAGGATATCAAATGCAAATTACCACATTGTTAAATATAGGTCACTTGGCTAAAGCAGATACATGTGGATTCAATTAGTTTTGCAACCCTGCTCTGTTAACAACTGCGATGCTTTTAAAACTTAACATCCAGTCTTCAGCTGAAGATATTAATTATCAAGAACACTTTAAAAATTAACTATAACCATGAAACTGTCTTCCTCTCTTCCATGTATCTATCAAAGCTCATCTTTAAAAAATTGTCATCATTTACTGATATGTCACTTCAGTATATTTTGTGACATCATAAATACAATGCAAAATATACTAAGTGTGAAATCAGTGGAACAAAACAGCCAATAACAAAAGTCAACCTAATCTGTTTTGTGGGGAGGCTCTCTGCTTCAAAGACTGAAAAACATATATGAGAAATTGCCTACAAACATGTCTCCTAACCAATATGGCAGCAAATGACTGGCATTTCTACAATTTGCATTTTATGCTTGACTTCAACAGAGGAGATAATTCAGACATTTCATCAACTGCTATTTAAGTCAAGACTCTTTGAAATACTATATGGATAATCTATGGAATATATTATATGGATAATCAGAATAATAATTAACCCAGTTTTTCCATGGGTGCAAAATGGGGTTGCTATTACAATAGATTATTTAAGAGAGAGTGCTAAGCAAGAAAGAGAGACTAAAGTGTCATGCACAGAAGCAATTCCTTTAATGGATTAATTAACTTGAAGCAATGATGTTGCAAGCATTGTCTGTCAAACTTGGAGCTATAAAAATGATCCCAAAATATCAGTATCTCATTGCCATGTTAGAGTCTACCATCAATGAAAACTTGATGCTAACCGGATAATATTTTTTATTTGTTTTCAGTAGTTTCTAAGCATAAGGTCAGATAATTTCAGTGATCAATAGATTCATCTGCATGTCTTAGAATTACACCTTATCTTAAGCCCTTAGCTAGCTTTGTTGAACTCACAGTTGAACATTTGTTAAACTTTTTATAAAGTTGCTACTGTCCACTGCTAATTCCCAAATCATTGTTTTATAGGCCTGTTTAAGCATGCAAATTAAGCACACTACTGTCAGTCATATGTGAATATGAACCACTAGGAAATGTATTGCTGCAATACAAGTTTTTGCCTCCTCACTAACATCACAATACTTTTCCCATTCAAAAAATAAGAGACAACAAAATATTGTGCATCTCATGCACAATAAATATCAAAACAGGGAGAGGGCTATGGCATTTACCTGACAGGAGATCTGTACAAGGTAGACAAGTTCCTTGGATTCACAGCCATTTCTTGTTATTTCATTCTGTTCCTCTGGGAGTGAAAGCTACATCAAGGAAGGAACAGAGGGTGGGAGGAAAGAGGAGAAAGACCCAGTCATTCAACAGGAATAAACCAGACATCAATAAAGCAAAACATGAAAATGCAGTTTGCTCCATGTTACATTGTACATTAAGGGCATGTTTGGTAATAAATTGAAAATGTTTAGTTGAACACAAATATTTGCATATAAGCATCTAGTTGATAGATCAGACAGTTAAAATAAGTAAGTCTAGAGTACCAGTAAGACAAACCATGATACCAAAAAGCACAACAATTAAATCCATACTTATCAGATATTCCCATTAATATTCATTGCAGATTGCAGCAATCTTGTAGTAAATAAACACCTGTCAGCAAATAAACACATGTAAGCATCACCCAGAAGTGATGTAGCCATGTCAAGGATGATGCTCTGGTTTGTGGGCAAAACCTCTATGACAAAATTAGCTTCTACCATAGAGTTTTTTCCCTCAAATCAGAGTGGCACCCCGAGATGTCACTGACATAGCTACGCCTCTTCCAGATGATGCAGCCATGTTGCATTTATTTCCAGCGTCTTGTCTGTCTAAGGGAGGGAAATCCCCCACCCACCGCTGTCCAGCTGGCTGCTGGCAAAGAGGAATACCTACCAGAGCACCTGGCATGCCTAATTCCATTATTGGCGATTCCACTATTTTCATAAGAGCCAACACTAGAGCCAAAACACCTTTGATTCGGGACTAATTTTAATATACATACTAAAAGGAAGTCTGGCGCACATCTGGCTGAGGCAGAAGGTCTATTTTCTACTGGGAGTAAAACAATTTTATAACACATTTGAAACATATAGATGGTCTCCCAATTTATCTGTTATCATAAGGGGCTGAAAAACATACTAGAAAGCTTTCCGACATGGTTCCTTTGCAACCCAAAAATAGGTGCCAAATGTCGCTAACATATGCCATAATACTGATTAGCAAAGATTTTGAATACACATTCCATAACACAAGATGTCTCTATGATAGAAGATGAATTTTTTAAAAAATCGCTAGCGTCTTGGCATTGAATATTTTCCCTTTGTCGATCTTGCTGCATTAGAAAATTGGCATCTCATTTTTCCTTCCTTTAAAATCCATATTATTGCCATGTGCAATCGTTCCTAGCTTAACAACTTGGCAGAAAGCAACATAATTTGGCAGAGAATAATGAATTAAGTCAGCTAGCCTAAAAATCAGAAAACTGACTGCAGGAAGATGCATGAACCCTTTGCCTCTTTCAACCACTTGCCTTCTGCACACACCATCAATTGCAATTAGAAGGGTACGGGGAAACTGATGGATAGAAAAGAACTAGGCAACCAGCTTTCAGAGCTGGGTGGAAAAGATGATGGTTCACTTGGCAATATGCACACCATTGTACCGTGGAAACAAGAAGTGTTTTAAATTTTCCAGGCTGGAGTTTAAGCTCACTAGCTGGCATTAGGGCTACCTATAATCAAACAGCAGGTTTCATTACATTTGGAAATTATTGCTTTTCCAAACTTTGGCCGATATTTAGAACAATTACTGTTTGGAAAAGAATGGAAGCAAAGATCAACTAATATAATCTTCCTGATTAATATCCTGTTTAGTTTCACTCAACAGCATCAAGCTTACTCCAGCGAATTTTTTTTTCTTTTGGCAAACTCTTATCTGATAGCCAGTTTACAAGCCGATTCTGAAACCTCTCCTCTGCTACACATGCCTCCAACGGCCTAAATGGAAATTAGCATTAAACCAGGCTGTGTGCATGTATTAACACACCTATCCTTGAGATCGTGGCAGCTGGAACAAGTGTCACAGTGACCTCAGGAAAAGCTGTTAGGCAAGGGTGGGCAAACTGTGGCCCTCCAGATGTCCATGGACTACAATCCCCATGAGCCCCTGCCAGCAAATGCTGGCAGGGGTTGATGGGGATTGTAGTCCATGGACATCTGGAGGGCCACAGTTTGCCCACCCCTGCTGTTAGGTGTCACTGAACAGATTCATCCACACCCACGGTTTCCCAGGACATTGGCCGGACCACTGCTTAATGTAAGCCAAGGAATCTGACTCCAAACTGATTTCTAAAAGAAAACTGCTTGAAATCAACCGGGAGGTAACTTTAGGACTTCATTCATTTTATATCAACATCAAAACAATATTTAGTCTAATTCTGAGTTGAATCTGATCCTAGTAGCAGTTATGTGAAAGAAAATCCTATAGAGTTCAACTGAACTTGTTTCTGCACTATCATTCTATGTCCACAACATTGTGCTCCATGCTGAAAGGTTTCTGCACACCGAGTGATTTGCTAAAAACAAGCAACCACTGTGATCGGGGAAAGATAATCACATCCAGGAATGGACCTCGTGCTTTCCAACTCTTATGCAGGAGCCTGCTTAGATAGCAGCAGAGCTTGCACAAGTCTACGGGATTGGAGCAAGGATGTTTGGGATTGTTGTTGTTAGGTGCAAAGTCGTGTCCGACACATCGCGACCCCATGGACAATGATCCTCCAGGACTTCCTGTCCTCTACCATTCCCCAGAGTCCATTTATGTTTGGGATAAGGTAAAGGTATCCCCTGTGCAAGCACCGAGTCATGTCTGACCCTTGGGGTGACGCCCTCTAGCGTTTTCTTGGCAGACTCAATACAGAGTGGTTTTGCCATTCCCTTCCCCAATGTTTGGGATACAATATAATGCATATAAGTTTATGACAGAATGGTCCCAACTGAAGCAATGACAGCCAATTCAGTCATTATATGTTTAGACATATGCCTTGAATGCCTTGAAGTTAACCCCCCCCAACCCCCCCTCCCCACAAACACATGCATTATACAGATGCTTCTCAGGAAGCAAGTACTCAAGATATGCTTGGTGGTGAGACCAGGATTCTCTCTGAGTAATGTGTACAATAGCATTAAGATTTACCAATGACTGTAAAGGTCATTTTACAAATGGCAGGGGAGAGGGAAGAAGAGACAAACAGTAGCTGTTGTGTCAAGCCACAGAAGGCCTCTTCAGACATTACATCTATGTGAACTGACACACACTGTCCACAGATTCTGGGGGCACATATTCCCCATGAAGCACTCAATACACATGATTATCACTATGAGCAAATTGGGAAACACAGGTGGACTTCCCATGTTAGTACAGCGTTCATACATGCAAACAAAAAACTGGTTTAAATCTATGCAAGTTGAACATGCATAGAAGATCTATCAGCTGACCAATTCACACAAAAAGCTGAGTGTACATACTGAGTGCATTGCAGGGATCACATGCTCCCAATGCATACAGTTGGCAGGCTGCCAGTTTGTGTGGCTGTAGCGCCTGATGTTCTTGGCACTTCTCAGTAACATGTTCGTTAAAAACAAGAACTGTAAATACAAATTATTATTCATGCTAAGGTAAAGCTATGACATATAGGGGGAAAATATGCTGTTGCTTATACTAAGAGGCAAATATTATCCGGTTAAATAGCTCTGGTGAGAAATTCAGGGGGTGAGAAATTCTTAAACTGAAACCAGATATTTAAGTGAATTCTAAATTAACATTTATTACTGTAAAAAAAAAGCAGGTAAACAGCCAATTCTGAATCAAATAGGGCTTCACGTCCAAGAGACAAGCTGCACAAAGGCATATATCTGGGCTACTGTTTCTAGTTAGCATCACTCACATTCAACCCAATTTCTACTGTAGCAAAATTGTAATTCTCAGCCTGTGGGTCTGTCACTCGTGCAATGCCCCTACTAGGGCTTACTGGATTACATAACGTCTTTCCATTCTGAGAAAATGGAACATTTCATCTCCATAGGCAGGGGGGTGCACATGACTGATTATGAATTCCTTATTTTTATGAGAAACTGTTTAAGGACCAACAGCTATGCAGCATCCAAATACTACCTGCACGGTAGCCGTAGTATAGAAGTATCTTTTCATGGAGGTACCTGGTCTAATAATGGTCCAAACAAAGAAAGCAGAGAATGTCAGAACTGTAACTTTATTTGTCGCCTTCCCATTCATCTCCCTACAACAGACACCACAACAGACACCCTGTAGGGTAGGTGAGGCTGAGAGAGCCCTGATATTACTGAAGAAGAAGAGTTGGTTCTTATATGCCACTTTTCCCTACCCGAAGGAGTCTCCAAGTGGCTTACAGTCACCTTCCCATTCCTCTCCCCACAACAGACACCCTGTGCGGGAGGTGAGGCTGAGAGAGCCCTGATATTACTGAAGAAGAAGAGTTGGTTCTTATATGCCACTTTTCCCTACCCGAAGGAGTCTCCAAGTGGCTTACAGTCACCTTCCCATTCCTCTCCCCACAACAGACACCCTGTGCGGGAGGGGAGGCTGAGAGAGCCCTGATATCACTGCCCGGTCAGAACAGTTTTATCAGTGCTGTGGCGAGCCCAAGGTCACCCAGCTGGTTGCATGTGGGGGAGCGCAGAATTGAACCCGGCTCGCCAGATTAGAAGTCCGCACTCCTAACCACTACACCAAACTGGGTCTCAAAATGACCCAGTAGGAAGGGGAGCTATTCCACAATGGGACAAATAGCTCCCTTCAGGGCCATTTCAGGTCAGGGAACTGAGGTTGAAAGAGGAAGTCTTTGTGTGCCCCAGTCCCAATATTTGAAACTGCAGAACTTGAGAATAAGCCCAACCCAGGAATGTCCCTAGGACAATCTTAACGTGTAAAGCACCCCAAATTATCAGAATGCCACTTGCACTGATTCAAATACATGAGAAATATGCTCATGGACAACGCACGAAAATCTGCTGGAGTACTGTATTTCAGGAAGTGATGAGAGAAAACCCCTTCTTCCCATTAGATTTTTTTACCATATATATATTTTTGCCATATAGACCACAGAACTGAGGCCCGGCTTTTAAATCAGGACATTATTTCAAAAGGTTGCATGACACAAACAGAGGGAGAGTCTAGTCAGCAGCGACTATGTTGTGAGAGGCGGGGTATAAATTTAATAAGAAGAAAAATAAATAAAATATGAGCGCTTGAGATCCAGAGTTATGTTTCCTCTCTACCAGCCATGTTACTAGGGCCATATTAAATTATAATGTATAGTCCCAGCATATCGTGGGCGGGGGACAACTAGCTCTGGCTAAACTGCATGCCCATATTCATATGTCATGACTAACCAGCTTCCTTGGCCATGTTTCACATAAGAAGGGAGGGAAAACTGGAGGATCCACAGGCATGCAAGGCCAGCAAGAAGCTGAGCTGAGTTCAGGAACAAAGCAGGCTTCCATGTGACAATTTTTAGATATACTATGCATATGCTTTCCCCTTCTCTTCCACAATTTCATTTCTTCAGAACATAACCACGCTTGAATGATTTTTAAAAGTTTACTTCCAAGAGAACCTGCTTGGTGCAGTGGTTAAGAGCGGCAACTTTTAATCTGGAGAACTCCTCCTCCATGTGCACCCAACTGAGTGACCTTGGGCCACTCACAGTTCTCTTAGAGCTCTCTCAGCCCCACCTACTTCACAAGGTAGGGAGAGGAAGGATAGGTGATTGTAAATGGCTTTGAAACTCTTTGCAGTAGCAAAAAGACACTCACAAAAAACAAAAAAGCTTTTCTTCAGCACTTCAACAGAACACTGAGAGTAGCCCATGAGTGCATCATAGTTGTTTATATTCTACTACGTCATGAAGAAGAAAAAAAGACTTACTGGAGAAGCCAATAAAGCTAGGAAAAGGTGAAGGCATTTGCAAAAGAGGAGACCCAACATGAAGAAGAAGAGTTGGTTCTTATATGCCGCTTTTCTCTACCCGAAGGAGGCTCAAAGCGGCTTACAGTCGCCTTCCCATTCCTCTCCCCACAACAGACACCCTGTGAGGTGGGTGAGGTTGAGAGACCTGATATTACTGATCAGAACAGCTTTATCAGTGCTATGGGGAGCCCAAGGTCACTCAGCTGGCTGCATGTGCGGGAATGGGGAATCAAACCAGGTTCACCAGATTAGAAGTCAGCGCTCCTAACCACTATATCAAGATGGATTTACTCACTAAAGGAAGCCATGACCCTCAGTTTGTGAGACCTGAGCAGGGCTGTTAATGATGGAATACTTGGGAGGTCGTTAATTCACAAAATCACCATATATCAGATGGCACACCACATACACACACTAGTGTGTGTCAATTTCATATGCACATGATCCTTCATTTCATAGCTAGCAAAAATGATGCCTTCATATACAAGTGGACACTGACCACAGGCAAAATACATAAACACAGAACTAATACCAACTGGTCAAATACATTTAAGCATAAAGCTACATTTTTCCATTTGCAGCTTCTTTGCAATGTAGGAGTGTTGATTAAACCCAGGAAAGACAGCACAAAACACCAGAATATTGCCATTAAATTAACCCCCCCCCCCTGTATTCACAGGCTTAGCTTAATAAATGCAAAAAAGTCAGTATGCATAATTGTCAAGAGGGTTAAGATTAATTTTCAAAGTGGAAAAAAGCCCTTGATAATTGTATCTCTCAGTTCTGCAGGCAGCAAAAGGTTTTCATTATTTAAAAAAAAAAAGACTTTACAATGACATTTGAGAGCTGCACATATGGTCATTTATGAAATGCATTTATTTGCTTTAAAAAGTTACCTTTAAAAACATTACCACATTTTATGTCTTTCTCCAGCTGTTATATGTCTTTACATACTGTGAGATTTTTAAAAGAGATGTCTTTAAAAGCTGATTCTGCCAAGCCAGACTACACTTACCCTTGCTACAGCGATTAGTTCTTTCCATGGCAAGAATCCCTAGCCAAGGCCTAAGAGCTCCAAAGCTGTCCTTAGTTTCCCAGCAGCTAATTGAAAAAGCCTTCCAGGCATCGGCTCCGAGATGCGAGAACTCCAGCATAGCGAAATCAAATTAAAATCCTCACATTCCGCTTCGTTGCCCCTTTTCCTGATGCTAATGTCCTTTTGGATGAACGTGCCTATGAATAGGGATGGAGATCTCCCTCAGTAGCCCAGGTAGCCTTTTCCACACTGCCCATTTCATGCTCAATTTGTGCTGTAGAGAAATCAGTCCTGTTTCTTTCGTTCGCGCTCTCACTGGAAAGGTCCCACAAGACAAACCGTGGAGCTTAACAAGTGCCAAGAGAAACAAGGGAGGGAGGGAGGGAATGCACGCAGGGATAGTGCTCAGGCTAGGCATTAGTCAGCTGCTACAACTGAAAGGAGAGGGAAAAAGTGACAGCAAATATATTGTCCCACTCCATTTAGTTTCCAATTCCTGCCTCTTTTTTCTATTGCTATTTTCTCTCCTGATCTTACAAGCCTGTGAAATCCCCTTGAAGTCATGAGTGCTGAAGAGAGTGCAATTTGGGCCACTATCCAGCATCTAACAAAAAAAAAAAAGAATTATCAAGCACTGCTGCTGCATGCTTCACAGATTACTTGGGAAGGAAACTAACAGAATGTGCAGGGCAAATTTTTCTGCTGCTGAAATCAAAACGGTTGCCAAAAATAGGCCCAGCGCACCGAACGTGCTAAGACTGTGCTGTCAGTCCAGGCAGAAGATTTGCCTTTGTACCAAAGAATCAGAATAGCACAAAAGTTCAGAATCAATATCAGGAAGACTTTAACTCACAAGCATCATTCAACCACTGCCAACCTAATGGTCTGAAAGTCAGCAGCAGCAGGTGTTCAAACAGTCCCTGTATTCAAACGTACAACTAATTAAATTATGCATTGCATTTGTTATCATGCCCTTCTTCTAAGGCAGGGGTAGTCAAAACTGCAGCCCTCCAGATGTCCATGGACTATAATTCCCATGAGCCCCTGCCAGCAGAGGCTCATGGGAATTGTAGTCCATGGACATCTGGTGGGCCACAGTTTGACTATCCCTGCTCTAAGGGGATCCGTTAATGTAACACGGGATTGCTCTATTATATCCTTACTGCCACTTTGTGAAGTAGGCTAGGTTGGAAGATAGAGACGGACCAGGAACCTTGAGTGAGATGAATGGCTGAACATGGTTCTTATTTCAGGTCTTCACTATACCACACTAGCAAGGTCCCTCTGCCAAACTGCTGCTTTTTTGGCATTCCACAATCCAGCTTTAACAGAAGTCTGCTAAATGCTATATTAATAAGCTTAATAAGAATGCTAATAAGAATAAGAATCAAGATTCTGTCCTAATAAGAATCAAGATTCTATTTTTTTATGAGCATCAGTGTAATCATGTTGAGGAAAGGGTTAAATCAGCTCTGAAGTGGTTGCTAGGTTACCACATTTCCTATGTGAGCCAATAAGGACCTTATCCCAGTGAGATAACATTGCTATCTTGTACATCATCAGTAGAGTCTGTTATTTTATACTATCATATATAGATATGGATGGATATATGACAAATTAGCTCAGAAGCAAGACTTTTTAAAAGGAGGATACCCATAGTTTTACAATTAAATCTTTTAAAAGTGGCATGTTCAGCTGCTTTGTATGCAGAAAATGATATTTCTGCATTAATCAATATACACGATTTAAATAACTAGGCAATAAGGAAATCCACCAAAATATCCATAACTGGTACTATACTCTGGAACATTTTATGCTTCTTTTCTAAGTGAACATTCTTTTACTCCCCACTAAATTAGTGACTCAGAATTGCCATTTCAGACCAAACCACATCAAACCTGACCAGAATATTTCAAAATATAACTTCAGAGAGAGAAAAAAAATAAGTCCCTTGTCCTTTCCACTTTCAGTGCTAAAAGAGGACAGAAGAGAAGTTATTTGCCACAATTCATGCAAACTATTATTTTTCTTCTGCCCACTTAAAAATGACAACAGATTGGAATCCTATCTATACATATCTGGAAGCATGCCATATTTGCTTCAAAAAAAAAACATGTTTTAAAATGGGTGTACTGCTTGGCAGGACGTCTAAAATCAGTGGGGCTTACTACTAGTAAGCATGTATAGGATATCACATTAAAAAAAACTACGGCTTTCTTAGTATAATAAACTATATGCATGTAGTAGTAGTCAATTCCTCTGAGGTCAGACTTACTGACAAGCAGTCTTGCACGGGACTTTAACAACTGACAGTTAACACTCACTGAAATCTCATGCATTTAAAATGTCACTGCATTCAAATATTTTCATTTTATTATTTCCTGATGATCATATTCCAATCCCAGGTTTAGGCACCTGAATTTTATTTGTTTGTTTGTTTATTTATTATTTTTATATACCACCCTCCCCGAGGGCTCAGGGCGGTTTACAGAAAACAGGAAAAGATACAATTAACATATGGTAACAGGTAACAGTAACAGTAATAACAATATAACAATAATAACTGAACAATTCCTATAAGAAGACCCAATTCCATCACATGACAAAAATATCCCCCCACACATGTCAACACAGCCTCTAGTACAGGGGTAGTCAAACGGCGGCCCTCCAGATGTCCATGGACTACAATTCCCATGAGCTCATGGGAATTGTAGTCCATGGACATCTGGAGGGCCACAGTTTGACTACCCCTGATCTAGTAAGACTATCCCCTTGCAAGGGTCTGGTCCTGCAACTATGACATTAACCAAGCTCTTTCTGTGGTCCTGAAGGTCAAGATCCCTCAAACTATTTTCATCAACCACAACATATAAATGGCTGCTAAGCAGTAGTCACTGGATTGGGAAGCAATCATGCCTTCTTTCTTATATTTTTGTCTATCCACTCAGTTGATTCTACAATGGGGTGAGAAGAGATCATTTTAACTAGGTATGTACATTTGGTTTAGTTGAACCAGAGAGGGGGAAAAAATACCCTTATTGGTATATGTGATCATTTTCTAAGCCAAGTACAGAATCTGTTCCGGCTACCAGTATATCTAACCCAAGTAAAAGTGTTGTTGTTGTTTTACTTTTAATGGTGCGTATTCAACTATACTGATAACCTGGGGTGGTAGGTGGAGAGACACCTCTCCCAGTCCCAGGGGACAACTAGAGGCTTCACCAAAACACTTTACGACGCCCAGCAGTAGAAGTTGCTTCTGGATCTTAGTGTGCTGGGAAACATGTTCCCTTCCCACTCAGACCTGGCTGCTCTGAGGCTTCTGCTGCCTGACACTTTAATTGCCAAACTAATGGAATAACTCTAGTTACATGGCATCACGTCCAAGGTAAGTATTTTAATTAGTTGGAATCAAGTCTCAAAATATTCCACTAGTTTGGTAATCCAAATACCATCAGCATAGGCTCTGAGACCATGGCCTGCAACAAACCAAGATGCCAACTCTGTCTCCATGTTCATTCTGACAACAAAATCATGATACCAAACAACAACAGATACACCATCGCAGATTCATCCACTTGTTCATCCAGTGTCCACAATGCTCTTCCCCTCTACATCGAACTAACAGGTCAGCCTCTAGTCTACACAAAAGAATGGGCATAAATGCAATGTTAAAAACCAGAACACTCAAAAATCAGCAGGATAACACTTTAATCTTCCAGGTAATTCCATTGCTGACCAAAGAGTGACAAGTCCTCAAATAGAGAAGCTTCAAGAGGAGATTACAATAGGAGTTCAGAACAATGGAAACCACACCCCACCCCATTGAGTAGGAGACAGGATTCTTATCTCACCACCTAGGATACTTTTTTTTGCCCCCAAGCATATCCCCTCTGCTCTAATCAAGCTGACCACTATAGTATCCACATTGTACCTCTGCCTCTAGAGTTACTGCTTTGCAACACCCCTCCCACACTCCTACCTTTGTCTGATGAAGGCAGCTGTGACAGTCAAAAGCTCATCCCTCCCAAATGCTGTTGTTCTCTAAGGTGCTACTAGACTCTACTCTAACAATCCACCTGGAGGCTCTGTGAGTAAGGGTTATAAATGAAGCAGCAAACTTAGTAATAGCCGGATGGGAACATTAAAATAGTCAGTTATTCCTCCAGGATTTCTATGACTCATAGCAGTACTTAAAGGTTCACTCATCTCCCTCCAACATATATTTATCACCCAACCCTCCATCTATTGACTATCCTAACTGCCCTGCATTTTTGTGCTCAATTTCCATGGTGACACTGTCTGTCTGAGACTTGTGAAAGGCACACTGGAAAAAAAAACACAGCCACATTTTGAAGTGTTTTGTGGGTAGACATTGGCATCGAAGTCCATTGACATTTTAGAGGCAATGTTTTCAAGTATGATGTCTTCTTAGAATCATAGAATCATAGAGCTGGAAGGGGCCATACAGGCCATCTAGTCCAACCCCCTGCTCAACACAGGATCAGCCCTAAGCATCCTAAAGCACCCAAGAAAAGTGTGTATCCAACCTTTGCTTGAAGACTGCCAGTGAGGGGGAGCTCACCACCTCCTTAGGCAGCCTATTCCACTGCTGAACTACTCTGACTGTGAAAATTTTTTTCCTGATATCTAGCCTATATCGTTGTACTTGAAGTTTAAACCCATTACTGCGTGTCCTTTCCTCTGCAGCCAACATAAACAGCATCCTGCTCTCCTCCAAGTGACACCTTTTCAAATACTTAAAGAGGGCTATCATGTCCCCTCTCAACCTCCTTTTCTCCAGGCTGAACATTTCCAAGTCCCTCAACCTATCTTCATAGGGCTTGGTCCCTTGGCCCCAGATCATCTTCGTCGCTCTCCTCTGTACCATTTCAATTTTATCTACGTCCTTCTTGAAGTGAGGCCTCCAGAACTGCACACAGTACTCCAGGTGTGGTCTGACCAGTGCCGTATACAATGGGACTATGACATCTTGTGATTTTGATGTGATGCCCCTGTTGATACAGCCCAAAATGGCATTTGCCTTTTTTACCGCTGCATCACACTGCCTGCTCATGTTTAGTTTACAATCCACAAGTACCCCAAGGTCTCGTTCACACACAGTGTTACCTAACACAGCACATAGAATTATTGGGAAGATAAGATGGAGAATGGAACAATGTTGTGCACCTCTT